>NC_088609.1:8497164-9203164 GCF_036013475.1 Columba livia | reverse complement strand
CCACCACACTGGGATCTTCCCCTGCCCTTGAGTAATGTGGGCATCTGCAAAATAGAAGAAAATTCTCCATAAATTCGGTTGCATACTTAAAGTTGGTCTTGTAAAGTATTTCAGTAATTTTGTTATCTAAAATCTCTTAATTAGTCCCATTATGTAGCAGCAGCATTCTTTGGAAAGAATTCAGTCATCCCTAAAATTATTTGCTAAATGAGAAATTACATTATTTGTTAGAATTCTATCTAAAATTGTGCCTTGACATAAGGAGAACCGAGATACTGTTTTTCTACCACCAACAGCTCCTGGTGTACAAATTGCAGCTGTGTGTGTGTGAACAACAAAACCTTCCAGACAACATATGTGTGTACGTGCATTAAACATTTGTACTTCTGTCTCTTTAAAAAAAAATATACAAGGTTATTTACTGCAGACATGCCATATACTATCTTTTCTACATGGGACGCCTCGATTCCATTCAGCTTTGCACTCCCAAATGTTCTCTAACAGGTGGCGGGTGTAAAAATAATCTGTGTTTTTCAAATGCAATCTTACGCGTTGCCAAGTGTTTAAAGTTCAGCTGACAGGTGTAATGAGTGGGTTGGTAAGAAAGCCATCGCACGGCACGGGAGGGCTCGGCATAATTAGTGCATGCGGTACTTAAAGCATGCTGCATATTTGCTTAACAAAAAGTAATTGAGAAATAACATCCGTGTGGTGCTGGGAACTGTGTTCACATCCCTGTGTGCGCAGAACAGGAACAGTCACTCAAGTGTCTGTTCACCTGCCACAAACGCACCGGTTCCAGTGACAGTTCCTTGGGGAGAGAGCCAGAAGGAGGAAAACAAACATGATTGAAGTGCCTGAGCCCAGACAGCAACAACATCCCTCCCATCTCCCATCATATCCCTCCCATCTCTCGTCATATCCCTCCCGTCTCCCATCATATCCCTCCCATCTCCCATCATATCCCTCCCATCTCCCGTCGTATCCCTCCCGTCTCCCATCATATCCCTCCTGTCTCCTGTGTATCCCTCCCGTCTCCCATCGTGTTCATCCTCTTGGTGCCAAACCCCCCCAATCTGCTGCCCAGGTGCGACTACTGCAGCTACATCCTCTGTTTGCAAAGTCACATATCCTTGACAAAAAGCAAAGAATAAATTTATTTGTTATGTTTTACTTTCAGACAGCTCCGTCCAGGCACAGTGGCACCACTTTTAATTGATTATACTGCGATTTTCCTCAACTTCTCTGGCAAAAATGATGCGGTGTCGTACCTCAATCACCTCAGCAGGAACCCGCTCCAAAGACCTTATCGCTTCCATTTTTCACACATTCTGTGTTTGTGTGCACACATTTGGTATTTCACCCTTATCTCATCTCCAAGTCTGCCGCAATAAACCACTATTTCTTAACAAGCGCCATTCTCAGTCTCAGACCTAATAAAAAAGAAGTCTGTATCACAAAAGCAGGCTGTTGGCCCTTCCTTTTTTATGATTAAAGTTTTTTATTGTTTTACAGATAAAGTAGACAGAAAGAACAACTTTCTGCCCATACTTTAGTCACAGGCAGCCTGTTGCTAATGAGAGGCTTGTGCCAGCACACAGAACAGAACATCAAAACAGAACCAAGGAAAACAATTATTTTTCTCTCATTGGAAAGTCCCTGGACCTGAAGCAAGGATGCTCATCATTAACTCAGCGCCCAGAACACAGCCCAGCCAGGCAGATATTTCTAGTTCTTGGGCGTCTTCTTGGAGCTACTGACCCTGGCACCAGAAGAGGTGCCCATGCTGCCGTTTTGCTGCCTTTGTAGTACCAAACACTTTCAGCTGAACTCCCAGCAGCATCCAAGATGCTTCTTCATTGACAATTAATCCAGAGATATACTGATGGGAAGGGGATTACCAAAAAAAAGAAAAAGAAGTGTGTAGGAGAGATAAATACTTATTAGTTATTTAATCAAACTTGTGGAGAGAGAAAAAAAAAAGAGTGAAAAAGGCACCAATATTATGTGTTCATTTATGGACTACTCAGTGCTGCTATTATAGAAAACCAGTTCACATTCATGTTTGTTATGATGGTCAGGATTGAAGTTTGATATCGGGAGAAACTGCTCCAGAGTTCAGTTCTCTCTTGATGCATTTCTTGGTGTATTTTATCTGCAGCTCTCAAGTTTCCAACTTCCTTCATCTTGTCTTGGCAATAGCGCTGAATATTGATAAGAAACTAAATGTAGACAGTTTCCCAGGTAACTTCTCCTCATACTGAAAACCCAAATTTCCACTTTTTTGGGTGCCATATGGGTCCAATTACCCATTAACTTACAAGTAAACTGGTTGGATCCCACATTGCATTAAGGTGTACAATATGGGAGTGAAGATTTTTTTTCCTACTGGCATTTGCTTGCTGGCATTTAAATTTCCTGTCAATCACCAGACAAGCAAGTTATCTTCACTGTGCCATCGAGAAAAAACTGTCATGAAGAAAACATCACAAAAGGCACAAAAACTGCACCTTTTTGATAGCACAACATGATTATCCTGATCTTTTATTTTGTTGTGGTTTCTATTGATTATTTTTCTGACTCTTTTTTTTTTCAGAACAAAGTTCTCACTTTGATGCTTTTCTTTGATAAAGTTATAAAGCTCTGCCAAAGACTTGAAATCTGTCATGGGACTTCTCTCTTCACAAGAACAACTTGCGAACGATGTCCCCCGTATTTTTTAAAAAAAACCCTGCATGCCTCTCAATCAGCAAATATTATTGCATGACACTGAGAATGTGTCATTTTTTTCATCTCTGCTTTTGTCTGAGTCTTACTGAAATATTAACTGGGTTCCTTACAGATGACATGAGCCCCAGCGCCTGCTCGGCTCATCGCTACGAATATTTATTCCAAGGGGACTTACAGCCCTTTGCCAGCAGCGAGAGGTTTTCCCAGTTTCAGCCTCAACAGCTTTAATTTAATTACCCTTGTACTGGGAAGAAATAGCCCAGAGGTTTCACTCTCATGGACCGAGAGATTCATGCTCTTCTACTGCATACATAAGAATTACCCAAATAGGGGACAGTACCATGCCTATCCCCAAGACTTTGCTTTGAGGCTGGTTCCTGCTGGCTCCCTTTTCATCATTTTTTTCCCCTGTTTGTGGGATTTACTTTCTCTCTGCCCAAGGGGAGAACCCCCAGCAATCCAGGATTCTGCAAGGTGAGGCAAATGAAGCTCTGTCCTCCTTGGTCAGAGCTCCATCTCCTTTCAGTACCATGGCCACCCAGCTTCAAATAATGACAATCTGTAAAAGCTTTGTTCAAAAGTATTAAAACTTGTTTGACATATTCTCAGATGTAAATACCTCTAACCATCTCTTCTGAAGTTCTGTCTCCTCTTGTGGTATCATAAAGTTGAAGATGAAAACTAACTCTTAAATGCAGGTGGAAAAACCTGAATTAAATCAGAACAAACTGAAAAATACATTTCTGTTTCATTTGAGTCTCACCTGGAGGGAGGGCAATACCATCAGAGGCAAACAGTGGAACTCAGAGCATGAAGGGTGCCAGCAGGCTGCAGGAGCTCCAAGAGCAATTAAACCATTTAGAGAAAAGAAATAAAATGTGCATGACAAGAAAACACACATCCCAGGTCTAGAGGGCCCCAAAGCTGCAAGCTCCTGCTGTGAGGGGAGTTCGGAGGGGCTTGCTGGAACCAGGGGGCTGTTCCTAAGCTGGTGCTTCACATCTCCTCTGCATCTTCTTTTATCTTCATAACAGCCCTGAGGATGACACTTCCTCACCTGAAAAATATTCGGAAAAGAGAAAGACCTCACGAAGAGCCATGAAAATCTGAGACTCCCTTTTTTCACCTGCTATCCAGCATCTGAGTGAGGAGGGAAACAAGTTAACAGGCTGTGTGATGTTTCATATCCCCCCTCCATGGTGAGCCCTTTCAGGCAAAGCTGAGAGCCCTGCCTTTGGTTCCTCTGGGAATAGAAATGGATGGTGAAGTCAGGTAATTTTTAATGCAATTTTTGTTACCATGAACATGGGAGAAACCAAATAATAGGAGACCATTTATTTGCTTGCAGCTCCAGCTCTTTCAGCAAGCTCTCAGCTCAGAGAGCGTGGAGACCTCTGAGCTTTCATAAAGGCTGCACTTCCAAGCTTTGTTCATTTGGTATGTTTTGCCATTTTTCTGCCTTATGCTCAGCGTGTCTTGTCTTTTCCCGGTTTCCTTCCAATACCCAGAATTTATTTCACTTGCTCAGTAATGACTTGGCTCCCATTTAAGCTTGCCTTGGATGCTGCTGTGTTTTTCCAGTTCTATACTCACAATTTCTGCAAGCCTGCTGAAGAAACTGCAAGATAAAAAGTGTCTTGTGTACTAAAGGCCAAATATCTTGTTCAGAGGAGAAAATTCCTCCGTCAGTGAGAGGGGTGCCCTGAGCACATCCCCTGTGACTGTGACACAATGCTCATGGGCTCAAACAGGCTCTGTGGTGTCTGTGCAGCCATCAGCAGGTGCAAGGGAAAAGATAACTTTGGAGCACACTCCTCTGGAAAGAAGAAGGAAAAACCCCTCACTTGCACTTCAATCTTCCGCCCAAACACTGAAGGCAAAAGCAAAACCAGAAGCTACATATGCTGCATGCGTATTTATGCTGCATGTATCAATCTTTCTTGCAGGGAAGTATTATTAATGTTGCAAGTGTTTTTAGCCATGTGCATGTCCCTTTTAAAATAAAAAGAGTGAACCTTGAAGTTGCTGGATGAAGACTGCATTTATCATCTTCAGCACGAGCACTATTAAAATACACAAATTCTGGAGCTCTCTCATCTGTCATACGTGGGATCCAGAGCGTGCAGCCAGCTCGATGTGACACCATTTGCATAAAACCCAGCACCCAGCCAGCTCAACTCTCACATTTTAATGTAAGGCAGAAAAACCCTTTAACATGCTGGGCAGACATGTTCCAGAGCATTAAATTCACAGGATCACCCTTTTAATGGGTGCTGGGTCACAAGCAACAAGCCCTGTCCTCGGCATCGGTGCTCCCTGGACAGCCTGCTCGGAGCACCGTCCTTCCCACCAGCAGCAGGGCTTTCAGAGGGGATGATGCACACAAATTAACAGTGCTCAGTGCTTCAAACTCAGTTTTGCACTTGTCGGTGAGTCCTGTGAAATGTCTGTGCTCCCACTGGCAGGTGCTCGCAGCGAGCACGTGTGAAACGGCTGCGGAGGCAGAGGGAGCAAAACACGGGGTTGTAGTAAATGGGTTGTGAACATCTGTACGTGCATGTGGGCACACGACCCCGTCTCAAAAATAATTCTGATGCTGCAGCTCTGCACATCCAGAGTCTGCCGAGGAAAAAGGGAGATGAACACTCCAGTGCTGCCAAAGCCAGGCAACTAATTATCAGCCTTTTAAACTTTCTCATGATTTTTCCATCTACTGACAATGGTTTATGCATATTATAATTGTGTCTCACTCGAATGCATTACAGCATCGCAGCTTTTTTATATTTTTTATTTATACCAAGGTCTTAAACCAGGCTTTTAAGATTCAGCTAAAAAATACTTTTAAAAATCTTGCGACTTCCTGCAATTTAATCAGTTTTCCAAATCTGCACAATCAAATCTACTGAAAAAAAAATGGCACAAAGCAATCACGGCTTCTGTTTTCAAGAGTAAAAGTTGGTGTGGCTATTTACAGGGCTTCAGAGATGTGCACAATACACGTCCCACTGAGCAAACAACAAAATAGCAATAATTGTGCCATCCCATATGTTTCCATTCAGATATCGATAAGAATGTTATCACACTTTGGAGACACTGACTCATTGTGTTGTGGAGTAGATACGAAAAAAAAATTCTTGATGGAAGCTCTTAATATGAATTCCCTCCATGTTATGGGTATTAAAGGAATTTCAACCCATCAGGAACTAATCACATTTCATTTTATCTTATTTTTTTTTCTTGTGGTCAACACATACCAGCACAGCTGAGGTGTATGATAATCAAAGCCTTCTTCATGGTTGAATAAATTTAATACTCTTGCTTCATCAGCACAGTGTATTAAAAAGTCCCTTGACATATTTAGCTTGATTGTTTAAGGCATTACTCCAGAGCCACGGTATTACAGATTTCACATACAATATGGGGGGCCTTTGCTTTCATTTATTTGTAACATGACATAAGAAATTGGATTGAAATAAGTTTCTTTGAAAAAAAGAAGAGCCAATTGATAAAGTCATAATACAATCTCCACAACATAAGTGGAGAAATAAATGAACATTAATTTGGCATTTGTAATAGCAGCTAGCACAAATAACACAGGTATTTTGAGCTGTAAATAAATAATTCAACAATGTAATGTAATATGAAATAGATATTTGTTTTCTAAACAAACAAGTTAAAAACAGTTCCACTATGTTTAAATTGTTAACTTGCTTTTCTACGCCATAATTTAATGCATGTATTAAAAATGCACGGTTGGCTCTTGTAATTCCATGTGCAATTTCGGTTTGAATCTTGCCTTTCTCTTCCTGTAATTTGTCAGGACACCGAGCATTTCTGTGGGCTTGCTGTAGACTCAGGCTGGGTGGAAGCTGATACTGACGGATGCAGTGAGGGTTCATCCTGCTCCCGGGGCCCGGTACCACCGGGAGCAGGTACCACTGGCAGGGAGGGATGCTCCTGCTCTGGCCCTTGGCACAGTTAATAAAGGGGTACATGGGAAGTGGTTTGGGATGCTGAGCTCGACATGCTTGTACAGAAGCAGGAATGTGTCTGTGCCATTGTTTTCTCTGATATGTTTTTCCCAAATAAAATGGTCTGAGTGCTCACTGTGAGACTACAGGGGACAGCGATGGTTTTTCTCCCAACTTGACCTGTTTCTTCTCACACCCACCCAAATCCCCCTCCTGCAGATGGAGAAATGAGAAGTGAGCGGTGTGCTCAGCATCGCAGAGTCGCTCAGGACCAGGGTTCTATGTACCAGGGATTTGCCATGTAAATCACCTGAAGTTTACGTCAGCACTCAGGCACAAGGAACATGACACAGGAATGGATGGAGCTTGCACATCCTCACTGTCACCTCATTCCTCATTCCTTCCCCATGGGAAGCTCCCCAGGCAGGAGCTCTGGTGGAGCAGGAAGGTCCTGCCCTCAGCACAGCCCATGGACAGACACCAGGGCATCACTTCTGTCCCACGTCCAGCTGCCAGTGTGCCCAGCTCAGCTGCTAGACAGCTCCAACTTCAGACAAAATTTCCAGACATTCGGTCCTTACTGGGCACCACTACATATAAATTAGAAAACACCAAAGCAAACCCATTCTGATTATCTGTTTAAGGTTTCTGAATTCAATGTCCAAATGCAATTGGGGCAAAATGTCTTCAGCAGAATTGGAGACTAAATTGGTGAGCCTAAAGCAAACGCCTGGGTCTGTGATAAATTAAAATGAAGCCTCTCTGTTAAAGGCCAGGTTGCAACTTATATGAAATTCAATTAAAGTTAAAATATCTATTTTCCAGGTCTTGCTAATAGAATGGATGGTAATGACCCTGCCTCAATAACTTCCAACTTGCTTTGGGATATATTCAAGGGTGCAGATTTTCCTGTCATTAATAAATCATTTTGTATTCTGCTGTGCCACCAGGTACACCTGTGACTGGAAATAAAAGGATATATTGCTGAAATGTGTCTTAATATTGTTTTTCCAAAAGCAGGTCCCCTCTGAGCTCGGGACAGAGGTTTGGAATCCATGCTGCTCCTTACCACTGCTCCCAGGACAGGATGGGTCCCACTGCTCTGGACACAGACTGGGAGCACTGGTGACAGACCAGCAGCAGAGGGTGTCACCACATTAAACACTTCTAATGCCAGAAAGGAGAGAAATGCATGTCTTGCCAAATAGTCAGTGGAAATAAAATAGACCTGACCCTCTTCCCTCCACTTCAGCAACGTTCCTGTCCTTGTCCCTCTCCTTTTCCATGCAGGACTGCAAAGCCCTGGCTGAGTTTTGGGGCTCCACTGGCACCTGATGTCCAGAGCCTTTGAAACCAGCACGGATTTTAGCACGGCCTTTAGTTTCCTTGTGTACACTGAGTCTGAGGCAGCACCTCTCCCAAGATGATTTTTCTGAAAGGTTCGTGCCACCCCTACACATAAATGCAGTCGTGATAAGAGCAAGAAGTTAGTAATATAAAAAAAATAAAATTAAAATCTGGTCTTGGGAGCTTGTTTGTATGAGCCTCAGACAGCCCTGGGCAGTGGGGGGAGGAAGATGCTATGTCTCCCTCTAGAAGCAACTCGTGATTAATGACCGTTTTGGAGGAGCCGCTGCACTCACCACAGGAGCACTGCACCCCAAGATGTTCCCGTGCATCCTCTGGAGTAGGAAAAAAACTCCAGGGTGGGTGAGGAGGAGCACGGAGCAGTGATGCTGTGAACACTGTGCTCACGAATAAAGGGTTTGCTCCTGAGCTGGGGTACCAGGCAGCTCCCACGAGAGGTGATGCCACGTGTGTTGGCTGAGGATGACACCAATCTTCAACCGCAAGTGAAAAGGGCTGTTAAGTACAATGCTGAGCTTATAAAAAGATATTTATTGTTAGTACGGAGTCTATTACTATGTCATTAGTAATAATAACACACAGATAATGAATTGCACTGTTCTCCTAACGACTCGGGGTGTGGAATCATTCTTTCTAACTTCTGTTCTTCAGAAGACCACACGCCAGGCAATTAATATTGTCACTTGCATACCAAAGATCCTAACCCCACTGTGATTAGAGCAAATGAATAATTTGCCATTCAGCTATACCAAGAATAAAACTAGGATATGACTGAGAACTAAATTCCTGAGTTGCAAGCTGTAATAATTAACATCCAGCACAGAAGCAGGGGAATGGCTTAGAAACGGCTGAACTAAAGTCTTCTCAAGGGGCTGGGGAGTCTCTCTCCTTCCTTTCTCCTTTCTCCTTTCTCCTCCTCTTGTTTTGGTTTGGCTTTGGATTAGAATCACCCTGTAAAAAAATAACTATAATCATCCTGTATTTTGAAAAGCGGAACAGTAAAATCTCTCCAAAATATAGTAGCCACCAGAACCATCAGCAAAGATTTGGGAATCACCCAAAATGCAGGCAGGGCAGCCCCCAGCCCTGCTACCCCCAGCTTTGTCACCCCCAGCCTTGTCACCCCCGTCCCTGACACCCCCCATCTTGTCAGCCCCCATCCCTGCCACCCCCGGGTCCCTCCAGACACCCTCCCTGGGGACACCCGCAGCTTTTCTTATTCTCCTCCCATTGCTCATAGCAATTTGACCTGGGGTGTGTTTCCAGGGGAGATGAATGGTGTCTGATGACATGGGAGTTTTAAAGTTAAAAAAATAAAAAAGCAACCAGAAATACCTTATTTGAAAAAGAACCAAAAAAACCCCACTACATAGCATTTATCATGGAGAAAAAAGAATTAAAATAATTATAACAGGAAATGAAGGGTGAGTCATTTAGTGCAATGATGTTTTTAAAATAACAGTACTTGTTTAACATTAGCCCCAAGTCTGGAAAATGGGATTGCAAATGGATCGAGGAGCACCTGGAACAGCAGAGGATCTATAAGAAATAAATGAATTAAATACCCTCATAGCACAACATTTTATAATACATCCTGCCATCACAGAGAGAGAAAAGCAGCAGGTTGTGTTACACATGATGGGGAGAGGGAAGGTCAAATCCTCTATATATATAATCTTATATGTTTATATATATATATATATATATATTTTTTTTTTTTTTCTGTATCTGCACATGCATGGTCTGTGCCTGAGCCTGGGCTGGGGTGTCCCCGTTGCTGTAGTGATGACAGGGCAATCTTTATTAACACAATACATTTGCTTTATTGTCTCTGACTGTAATTAGAGATGGAGTTATCTTGCTTAGGTGCAAACCACTGCTTTTTGTGTTCTCAGGCTGCATTTCAGGACCGCCTGTGCCATCACCCTCCCAGGCTGGGCCTGTGTCCCCAGGAGGCTCCTCACCCAGTCGTGCAGAGATCCGAACACACGTTTTCTGAACATTAGTTCGCAAATGGACCCTGAAGTGTTGGTTATGTGCCATAAACCCCTAAATAGCCCAAACTGATGTAGGTGAGAAGCCTGTCTGTGCTCAGCCCCAGGGGACCAGCAGGGTCCCTCCTGCACAGCTTTGGAAGGGGGTGTCAGGAAGTGATGAGCCGAGTTCTCGTGGTCATTATTTTAATGCTTTGGGGATTTTATGGTACTTATCAATACTGTGTTGGAGAATCTATAGTCCCCGGTAATTTTATTAACATAAAGGCAGCTAAACTGCCCTAATGTGGGCTGGAATAGCAAGCAGGACAAGCACCACTGCACTTACCAGCACTTGTTGGGCACATTATTCCTAGAGCATCTGGGACCGTGTGCCCCGAGGCGCTGCTGGCGCTGGGCTCCCCACTACAACCTTGTTCTGCATCCCCAGTGGGCAGCACCCCTGGGTCCCATCCAAATGTCCTTCCCACAAGGGAAGGCCATCAGGGGCTGTTCCAGATCTGACCTTGGCTTTCTCTAATCACCTCGTGGGAATGTTACTTGTTTAAAGCCATGGCCAAGAGCACTCCAGATCCAATTTTTGTGACATCCAGACTGGCAGAGGGATTAGAGGTTTGAGCACAATTTTCACCTGTTGCTGATGATGATGCAGAACATCATTCAACACATCATTCAGCCAGACCCTGAAGTGTAATTACTGCTCTTTATTTGCACAGGTGCTCTGACCCACAATCACCCCTGCAGGAGGATCTGCCCCTTTCCGCAGCTCCCCAGCCATTCTGCAGGGAACCAGAGACCAGTCAGTTTATCTCTCTGCAGGGTGCACACACCTGTATTTTATCTTTATTGCACATTTTCTGAATAATTTTAAATTCCAAATCTCTACAAAACTACTTTATTCTAATTTCCAACACAATTTTCCTTTGCTTCAGGAAATCCCTTTCTCTGCTCCATCCTGATACCTGACTTGAACTTCCCCAACTTTGCACTGTTGTCATTGCCAACAGTCCAATGGGCTCCTGGTCATGGTGTCAGATAAGCCTCGTTTTGACAAGCTGAGATGGTGAGCATTTCTGGTGATTCTGATCTTAGTGTTTGCAAATCTTCCTGTGAGCAAAAGGAACAGATTGGCTAAAAGATGCTGCGCTGGTCCCTCTTGCTCTGCACGCGGTGGCTGCACAGGCAGTTTGGGGGGGGGGGGGGGGGGGGGGGTGTATTTGGTTGGTTTGGGTTTGTTTTTTTGTTTGTTTTCATTTTCTGTTTGGCTGATTTTTTTGTTTGTTTGGTTGATCTTTTTGTTTGGGGTTTTGATTGTGTTTGGTTTTTGTTTGTTTTCTTTTGTGTGTGTGCGGGTTTTGTTTTGGTTTTGGTGTTTTTGGTTTGGTTTGGTTTGGTTGTCTTTTTAAAAGAGGCTGCTGCATATGGCGCTTGCTCAGCAGCATGAGCTGAGCTGAGCTTTGGTTTGCCAGGTAGTCAGTCCTAACCTGGGGCTTCAAGTTCCACTCATTTTACTGAGACCCCACTGCAACAGCAGGAGCTGTGCGTGCAAATGGTGACAAGATACGATCTCCGTCTGCAGTGATTGCCAGAGATAATTGCCCATCAGGCTGTAATAAACCACGCGGCGGGGACATCTTCTTCTAACGCCTCTGTAATGCTGCTTCTTTGAGGACACAACAGAAAAGTGGTTTTATTGCCTGGAGCTGCTTCTTCCTTGTGGGGAGAAATCCCATTTTCAAATGAAGCTTATTTATGTCAATTCTGGGCTTCGGATTTTCTAAAACAGCAGTTCCTTACAGAAAACACCATAGACTGGTGTTTGCAAATTGGGGTGCTTTAAGTCGGGTGCTTCAGATCTGTTTTTCCCATCCCCACTTACCTTTTCAAGGTAAAATAAATACTTATCAAAGCACTTCTTTATGACACTGGAAGCACATGAAGCAGCGTTTGTGCAGTTACAATCAACCCAACGAATTTTACAAGTGAATTTTTCTAAATATAAACTGGGTTCTCAAATGATTTAAAGGGAGGATGAAGGGCTAATTAATATTAACATAGAAAAACCGCAGGCAGACCAAGTGAGGAGTTGAACTGCAGGGTCCTGTGTGTGCAGGTTTGGCCACCTCCTCCCGCCAAGGAGCTGCCTCCGGCTCTGCTGCACATTTATAACCATTCAGATTTGTTCTTTTTCCCCCTAAACCTAGATTTTATTATTTTAATTGTATTTTTTTTCATTTTCATTCCTCTGGCTGCAAACGGGAACAAGACAAGCTGTTAAACTTGTCTGTCACTGTTCTTTAGGAAAGAGAAGTTCCCAGGATAGCACAACACATGGAGAAAAGGAAATACAGAATAATACAGAATTTGCACATTTGCCATGTTTCTTTGGCCATTTAACAGCATAATCTGCACAAATAGAGTTCGATCATGAGGAAATATCTTTGGCTAGTACACATGCAGCTTCAGTTTGCTGAAGGTTTTGTGCAGTCTGCAGGAACACGTCTCAATTTTGCAGCAAGGACTGATTCATTCTACACCGTGACCCCGTCCCTTCCTGGAAATAGATTCATGTTGTGACATTTTCTCTCCTTGCTACAATTTTTGTCACTGCAATGAGGTATCTGGGATTGTATTGTCTCATTTTCACATTGCCATGCCATACTCTGTTGACCTTTTTAATATTCAGTATTTTGAATGGTTGACCATTGCACTCCTCCTCTTCCCATTAAAAGGGAGCCTAACCTGTTGCAAAGGACTGGGGTGACCAGACAATTGAAATGAAAAATTCTGAAAAGGTCAGATTAGTGCAGCACTCCATAGATTTCACAAAATGCATTAGATACTGAAATTCGTATGTCTCCTCTCTGTGACACAGACCGTTCCAACAGCAAAAATAAAAATAGGTACAACATCCATCTCGTGTTGTGCTAACAGCAGTGCTAGAAAAATTGTGGGACTGTATAATTTATCCCATTGTTATCACGGTTTTTAGCTTCTTTTTATTACAGAAATGTAGCAGAAAGCTTAATTTACATTTGATTCAGGAATCTATTTACGATGCTGTTCAGGCTCCTGGCAGTTTTGAGAGACTCCTCAGCTATCTGCCGTCTCTAGATAAAAAGGTAAAACTCATTCAAATAACAAACGTACATTTTTCTGCCTCTTTAGCAACTTCAGCAACATTTTCAACACAGTGTCTGCATCAACATTACCTTTATCAATGGGCATCTGCTCCTCATTGTCCCGTACATAACCAGCACATTTAAGACTGGTTTAGCAGATTCAGCTTTGCCAGACAGAACAGGGGAGCAAAGCAGGCAGCGATGAACTCGGTTTGATGTTCCCGAAAGACCATAACATCACCCAAATCTTCCTTTTTTATAGGGTGCACAGTCAGCTTCTCTACAGGTAGCAGAACTTTTACAGATGGATTTTCAAAACTCTTTATTCCTCTCCTCCCTCTTTCTCCCAAGACTTTTGCTGTAAAGGAAGAAGAATAACAGACCATGAGCAGGTAGTATAAAAAACAAATATCTGACAAAAATTAATTCTAAATATATTTCTGAAATGAACATAATAAGGAACTAATACATCAGTTGTTTAAACAGATGCAACTATACAAGATAACTGGTTTCAACGGTATTTGCTCCCTAAAGGGCAATTTTAAGGTTACATCCTTTCCATGCATAGGGCTTGCTATGTTAATTGTATAAATATCTTTTCAGAGATACAGTTGATTTTTACAAGCCTAATAAATTACACTCATTATTTCAGCCATTGCAAATGATGAGAGTGAAGAGCCCTGTGAGTCACAGCTGCTGGATGGTGACCACAGTGTGCTCCATCTCACACTGAGATCCCCAGTCTAAAGGTTTATCTTATTTCAATTTGTATTTTCCTAATGCAACAAATCTCAGCCTCATCCATATTCCCCAGTGGAAATGGACTTCAATAAAATCTTTGAAGCCCAGAGTGGCAGGAGGGACCATGTGAATGCGAAGGTTTTATTGCTCTAACGCTGTAGACCCATGTCTGTCTGCTTGTTTGGAATTAAAATAGATATCGTTAAAGGGAATATGAAATTCCGGAAAGCACCTATAAAATAGATAGTTCCTCTAAAAGTTCCTGTCCAAGAGTTATCATGGCCAAAATGGAGATGGTCACAGGTCTGTTAACATCATTCCTGTGCTTGAGAGGAAAAAAAAAAACAAATAGCAAACAACAAAAACAACAATAAATCCAAGCCTTATGAAATATTTTATTTTTATGCTAAAGGCCTCACTTTTCTTTTCCTGTAGTACATTTGTTTATGACCGTCAGTAAGAGCCTTCAATCAGCTTCTCCAAAGCTGGAGAAGGACCGGTGTGAACATTCAGACCTCTGAGAGGTGATGTGGACGGCGCTGAAGGTAATGATGGGCATGATGGGGACCCATCACCCTCCTCTTTGTGAGCTCCCAACATGATTTCCAAACGCACTGGGCACAAGAAAAACTGAGCCTGTGTCCAAGGAGCTGCTGCCATCAACAAGTGCCCATTAAACCTCATCTGAATTACTTTGCAATTGTTCTACTCTGGCCCAGTGCCTCTTGTAACAGCACCGTCTGTAAAAATGTGCATATTTATTATCTCTTTTCTGACAAGATCACAGAACTGGCCTGAGCTAAAGAACAACAGGTTTAAAAAAATCACTGGAGCATGTTAATCAGTTAAACCAAGCTGCAGGAAGCAATGTGTACTGCATGCACCCCAGTGATTCAGTACACAATTCCGCAAGACACGTTTTTTTAACCTTCATTTTCATTTTGTTATTCAGCATTTCCTTTTAGTCACCCTTTACCACATCTCCTTGTTACAAGAAAATGATTTTCCTCTTATCATTTCAACTCAAGTAACGCGAGGTCTCTTTCTGCAGGGGGACTGATCTCAGCACTCGGTTTTATCTGCATCTCCCAGGATCTGGTTTAAGAGCAGCTTTGCTGCAGTGTCTGCCTGCTATGGGTAGCGAACGCTTTGGCTGATTCCTGCAGCACAACATCAGGTAACAGGGTGATTCCTGAAGATACCTGCATCTTCAATTTCTGTATATCCATACCATATGATGTATACTCCTACCAATCAAAGATGATCATAGAGCTATAGAATCATTTTGGTCGGAAGAGACCCTCAGGATCATCGAGTCCAACCGTTACCCAGCCCTGGCACTACCCCATGTCCCTGAGAACCTTATTTCTGCATCTATTCAACCCCTCCAGGGATGGTGACTCCACTCTGGGCAGCCTGTTCCAATGCCTGACAGCCCTTTCTGGGAAGAAATTGTTCCTAATATCCAACCTGATGTGCTATTCCTGGTGACAGTGACATGCTGAGGATGGCACTGCCATGTTCCCCATCCCAGGAAGGTGCAGGGGCTCCAGGGGTGTCCCACCCCCCCGCACACAGTGCTGCTCCACAGCCATTAGTGCTGCCGGCAAAAGGCACAGCAGCTTGAAACAGTTAATTCGCTTTCCATAATCACACTTCACATCACACAAGGCTGATTAGCATAAGGAAATGCAGAAGAAATCAAAATGCAGAGAAGAATTTTCTAAGAAACAGATTTTTCTCTTCCCGTGGGAATTAAAGAACAATTAAAAACAACGACAAAAAAAAATCCCACGACAACAATTCTGCAATCGCCTCTACACACAATTGGTCGTTCAGCAATAGTGCTCGCAAGAGTTGGCAACACATTTCATGTTTTTCTCTGGCACGGGTACATTTCTTAATAGGATGTAAGCTCAAGTCCCAGTAACAGATAAAACAGACTAACCATTTTTTTTTTCTTTGACACTCTTTCCAATTATATTTTAAAATCTTCTTTGGATTCATTATATTCTGTAATCCTGCCAATTTGCATCATTTACTGTGATGCCTTTCCTTTGGAAGCAACAATCGCTTACACATTCAGCACCCTGTCAAATTTACAGAACGTGGAAATGTTCAGATAATCTCTCTGAAATGGTTTCCTAGGCATTTGGTAGCCCATTTTATTTTTCTTGCACTCAATGGAGGGTGATCAGGAAGAAACACTGATAAAACATCATTGCATAAAAGCATCTCAAAGAGGTTGTAATTATTTACTATCTGGGCTTCATTGTGCTCACACCCTGCCCCTGTTCTGGGAAATTACCTCTGCTTTGATGTACACACTTCGCTAAATGAAGTGCAGTAAATCGGGGGCCTGGGTACCACACTTGCTGGGCTTGGCCAGTTAATAAAGATCACTCAGCTCTAATTGCAGATGACTTCACTGGCTTCATAACTCATTCCTCCAGATATGCTACCTGGGAGATGTTAAAATCAGAGTTCCGTTTCATTGAGCTACTGTTGCAATTCAGCCATAGCAATTAATGACTTGCAAAATAGCAATATTAATTTACTGTTGACGGCTTCTACCAACCCTAACTGTTGCAGGTTAAAATGAAATTAAACACCTTAACAGGTTGGAAAGAAAAATTAAAAATGCTATTGACAATGTGCAAGTTCCTTAATGCCAAACACAAATCATGGGCACGACCTCTTTCTCTTTCTATTAATTCAATACTGAGCTTAAAACACAATACTGGTAAACATTTCCAAAGTCACTTCAAGGCAAACACCAGGGGGGCTGCGCGGACGTAAGAGTCAAGCAAACATCCAACTGCAACACTGTTAAGGATCAATGTGATTTATGGTAGGTTCACATTTGGTGTTTTAATTGTACCTAGGGCACGTTTCATACATTTTATTAATGTACCTGCAAAACTGCTGGAGTGTGGCAGGCAATCACAAACTGGATGAAATATTTACTGCTCCCTTTAGAGGTTGGAGACAGAGAAGAAAACACTTCATTCCCCTCCTTTGGTTCAGCCCTCACCCTTGGATGCTATGGTAGATGAGGAACAGGGTAAAACCCCCAAATCATGATGTATTTCTGGGTGGTCCTTCAAGCAAAGGCTGGGTCACCACCTTGTGCCGAGGCAGCACCTCTTCTGTCCCCAGGGCTGACCAAGCCTCCAGCTTTTGAGAAACTGCTTGCAAGCAGATGGGAGAATTTTTACCCGCAGTAACTTTCTAGGTCGAGGGTTTTACAGAATCAAGGAGTTAAACAAAATTCTCATTGCTTCAAATATCATTAAAAAATTGCAACATATCCTTTTGCTTGTAGTCTTCACTTTTTGATTGCTTTCTGCCTTTTGAGATGACAGAGAAATCTAGACATTTTTAAAAGAATATTAATAAATAAGAGTTACGATGATGGATCACAGCATCAAAAAAGCCACATTTTATACTTGTACAACACCCATTCAATGACAGTAGTTACCTGTAAACATGGAAAGAACATTTAGCCTTTTAGAAGCCACGTACGAACAGTAGCCAGCTGATCCTGAACATTCAGTCTTGCTCTATACCATTGTCTATGCAGGATTAGGACGCTCAGAAACACTCGGAGACCAGAGAGCCCCGTTATGTGGCTGCACCCAGGTGGGCGATGGGGACAGGAGGGCATCAGCACCCTTGCTCAAACAGGGTCCTGATAACACATAATTTATAACACATTAATATGTAATCAGCTCATCTATAAGCACCCCATATGTTTTCCCAGTCCTTGCCAGGACCATGATTCATCCTGTGTCCATCCCCAGTATCCCAGCTGTACCCAGGACCCTGCAGCACTGTGTCCTCTGTGCTGTAGTGGAAAGATGGAGCATAAACCCCGCCAGGTCAGGGATGAACCATGAAACCCTCAGGTCAGGGATGGAGTACAAACCTCCCCAGGTCACGGATAGACCATGAATCCCCCAGGTCAGGGATGGAGCACAAACCCCCCGATTGTCAGGGATGGGCCACAAACAGATACAGCGGATGGGCACAACCACCAGGCAACAAACCAGATGATGACAATTAATGTAGCTGGCATCAGCCAGGAAATGCTACCCAAACCCTGAGAAAATCACCACAGCAATGTTGCCTTGGGGACATGCAATTTCGGAGTCACCGGAGCCCCTTCCCATCCCTTTCCCCAGCCATAGACAATTCCGGCAGCCAGGTACCTCTCTCGGCACTGTGGGAAGCTCTTGTTTGCAGCAAGCACCCACCCCCATTCCCCATCATCCCAGAGCAGGGAACTGGAAATGGAGATAATTACAGGAAAAGGTTTTCAAACACACACATTTCCGAACTGACATATACTCGGCTCTTGATGTGTTCTGTGCCTGTTCTCATTAAATTTTATACACAGCAAACCTGAACAAAAAGCTTGTGCAGTCTTAGGGAACAATGATTCCTTTTTGCAAGTAAAGAGGAGATTTATGGAGAAAATCACTTGAATCTGACAGTCACTGACATCAGTTCTTAGTTCATGAAAAGTGAGTGGGACCTGATGGATCCTCTTCTTTTCATCAGAAAGCTGCTGTTTTTCTTGTCTTGGCTTAGAGTGGGAAGTGAATAATGAGCATGTTGATGATTAAAAAAATCTTACCTTTTACTTTAGCCAAAATTCTTTGCACTTATGACATGAATCATTAAAAAAATTCTGATTACATACCCCAAAGCATTTTATTAAAGAATATTTTTTCAAGCACCTTTTCTGAAAGAAAGAAAGAAAAAAATATTCTATTCTGCAAGAGCGGCAGCCACAGCGGGGAACACAAAGGAGCTGATTTTGAAAGGTGACCTCCTCCCGAGCATCCACACCTGTGCACCTGCCACCGGCATCGCTGCACACATGGCCAGGAGCGACGGCTGTGCCGACGCCACGGCACCAGTCCCTGGGGCTGCCCTTTGCGTGGCACCTCCTGATGCACCAGCCTCCCTCCTGCCATCAATAGTACATCTCTCAGCTTCTGCAGGACAGGGCCACGGATGAGGAAATTGCCTCTGACAAATCTCTTTCAAAAGAGAGTGCTTGAAGATTACGGTTTCACACACCTTCTCGCTGAGCAGCACAGCGCAATTTTCTAGGTGTGCAAGCGTTTTAATTCAGCTTCTCCTGGAGTAGCAGTCGGAGCCCTGGCAGAAGCAGCAGCGGCTCTGGTGAACTGTAGCTGTGTCCCATCGACACCCCTCTGCCCACCAATAGTGCTGGAACAGCCACGGGACACTCACGCCTTCCAGTGATCCCTGCAGCCCCATCCCAATTAAATAAAGATCAGATCCAGAGGCCAGACTAGCAGAGGCTGAACGGGGAGACAGATCAAAGCCCCCTGTTTGCAGCACGCTGATCCCCCCCAGTTATTTCTGTCTGGTTTCTGTGCAATTTGCTCAGAGCATGGACAAATAAACAGCCACGTCTAAACAAACATGTCAGAACAGCATCAGGAAAGGCTGATGTTGCTGGGTTATGTGGTCTGACTTCATTCCTATAGACAGCTTTTTGCAGAGGGAGTGTCATTTTTTTCCCCTATTATATGGACGAAATGTGCATGTATGAGTTGGACTTTTGTTAAACACCATTGTAGCAAAAATAAATTTCTCCAGCATATTCCTGGGTAGATTTGACTGGAGCTCTAAACACTACCTCAGTTTCTTTAGGTGAAAACCCACCTAAAAGTGATTTTGCCAGGGTGTGTGGGGAGGAGAGACCCGGCTGGGCACTGCATATCCCCAGGACCACACGAAGTACAAACATCATCTTGCAAAGGCAAAGCAACCCCCACCTGTAGAGAGAGAGACAGAAGGAAGGGAGGAAAGTGCCACTTGCAGTCTTGAACCCCTTTTCTTTCTTGAACTCTCTTTATAGACAGGAATGATTTCTAAGGTTTCTACTCACCACTCACCCATCAGAATCAGGATTTCACCTCTTTTCTGCTCAACCACCTGCAGCTCCCGCACATCCCACCGCACCAGCAGTTGCAGTCTCCTGGACCAACTTCTTCTGTAACTCCTGGAGACTTTCCTGATGCTAAAGAGAGATTTTGGGCTGTCCCTAGGAAAACCTGTTGATCTTGACAGCAGCCATGTATCAGGGTAATTAAAGACCACAGTGCCCAGGTGTGCCCACTGGTGTCAGAGACAGGAGATGGTTGGCTGGTCCTGGCTGCCATGGTCCAGGTGACCTTGAACATCCAGCAGCACATCAAGAGGACCTGCAGGGAAGAGAGCTCTCTGGCAGCCTTATGCATTCCTTTACATTTCAGATAGCTGGAAATATATGCAGCAGGAAGAGAAATCAAGAGAACTGACATTACAGAAGAGTTTGGCTTCTCTGGTTTGACGCCTTGATTTCAGAGTCAGCAGAGTTAAGACTCAAACAGAGGGAATTGCTCCTTTTAGTCACAGTATATTCAAATGGTATTGCCTTTAAATCACACTTGCTTGTGGCAAATATATATTTTGTTAGTTTGCAGTATGCGAAGACTGTGGATAAATGTGTATATATACACATACACCTTTTCAGTGTCCATGTGTTTATGCGTAGCGGTCCTTCTGCAGAGAAAGCCTTAATTTGCCTGTAATCCGTGAATGAATGCTGTGTGTTGGCAATGGAAGATATTTAGGGTGCATAACAGCCTGTTGCACTTCAGCAGCTCTTGCTGCCCTGGGGTCTCTGCCCATGCTTGAGGGTGGACATCACATCCCTGCATCCACCGAGACATGGAGAACCTCCTCCTCTGCCTCTGCATTGCCTCCTCTGCCAAGAAACAATTAGCCTCTGTCCCATCACCTCAAGAGAGAAACACTCACAACCAGCCCCACTTCATATGCAGCCAGAAAGTGGGTGGTTAATTGGTATTTTCCTTTGGTTTTACATGAGAAGCTTTTCAACAATTTTGTAAAATATTAACACAACCAGGAGAGAGAATGTATAATTTATTTTGTTATTGATAGAATTAGTTGTTCTTAGCCTGCTGTGGCAGTATAAACTGTGAATGTGATATTTTCTGAAGTGTCCTTTTTCCATGAGATTAGTAAATTTAATTTTAAATTCTGTATTCACAAGTAGTGCACTGGCTGAAGGCAAGCTGTAGAACAGATGACAAAGGTTATTACATTTTTTAAATTATATTTTAAAGATGTTTAATAACTGTGGAGAAAAGACTTTTATGAAAATGGAAATTGGCAGATTAAAGAATGAGTTACACAAAGTTATTTTAAAAACACATGAAGTTATTTTTCCTATCATCCCTTAAAGGGCCAAGGTCTTGTTCTCAGGACCAAAATCCTAATTTGGACCAGGATTTCACAGAATCAACAACTATATTCTATAAATTTATTCTAAATGCAGATACAAAACATACAGTAGTTATTGATGGTCAGCAATTTTCAAATGTAGGTTTAGGACTTCTTTTCCTTGTCAGCAGCATTAACATTTAAGTTGGGTTCAATGCATGGGTGATATTTTTCTGTCTCATGTTCAAATCAAAAGTTAAGATGCTCAGAGCTGAATTCTGCCTTGATCTCGAGACAGCAAAATAGAGGTAAAAGCCAACTCCACACTTGGAACTTACAGCCCAGTCATGCAATTTTCACGTAAGTGGAAGTTTTCTGAGAGTATGAATTAGAGTAGGACTGAGCCAGGGGGGATTGTGTACATAGAACAGAGCCCACCCACTCCTCTGTGGGCTTACGCTGCTCCTGCAAATAACAAATCCAAGTAAAAGCTCATGTTTTCTGCTGAAGTCGGCAGGTGCAACTGAAAACACAAAGGAACAGGTCGTGCTCCAGAAGGAGACTTGCTGCTTTGCACCTTGTTTTCAAAACACTTCCCTCTTGCATTTGAGAATAAATGATAACAGGGAATAAATGCCAAGAGAAACTCTTAGTTTCCCACATGGTAACCCTGTCTATTAGAAACACCTCTGGTTTATGACAAGGGTCCCAGTGTCGAGTTGTGCAAATGACTCTCAAAAAATTATGTGCTTTGTAACACATCAGTGTCTGCTTAGCATGCCCCAGCCCCAAACCCAGGATGACTACAAGGAAAATTAACTGAAGCAGGGACCTGTGAGAGCTCTGGGGGTGTGTGTACCGCCCCCCCTCCCCCCGCCTCTCTGGACACATGTGCATCCCATGTATTTTGTAACCTTAGGAATTTTACTTTGGAATTTACATAAATTTCCCTTTTCTTGGTTAACTTTATAGCATATGTTAATATGCTATATGTTATATAGTTTGTACTAATAGCACTGTCTAAGGCAAATGATGTTATCAATAGATTCACATAATTACCACTTTCTTCTCTAATTATTTGTGGAAGGTACAGCAAGTAGGGTACTTTTAAGTGATAATACAAAACATTTTCTACTTGTCTGCACTTAACTCATAAAAAGGTCACATGAAGGTTTTACAACTATTCTCAGTTATGGAGTAGAATTCACACAAATAGCTCTTTTCAGCAAATCCACTGGCATTCTCATCTTCAACACCTAGAAATCGGTTTGCAACCGGCTTGCTTTTTGCATTAGCCAGGCAGGGACATGCACTGTGGAGATAGAAAAGTGTTATCTATTCCTAGAATATACTTGGACCACCTTCAAAAGTTGAAGTAAATATAACCCCACAGCCTTGGATTCAAATTATTCTTCTCATTGATTTTTTTTTTTCTTTAATATGTATGTTTTTATCTGGCTTATTATAAAAAGCCTCCTTAGACATATCTTCTTTCACAGTACCCTAAAATTCCTGTGCATCCTGAACAGAAGTTCTGACTTGCTTTAATTCTTCAAAATAAAACAGAATTTAGAGATAGGCTTAAATGCTTAGCCAATTTTACTGTGAAGAATGGCACTTCAAGGTTTTATAAGACCTCATAAGAGAATTGACACAGAAATGCTAAAGAAGCTTTTTAGAATGCTTAAATGTACCAATGGACTCGTAAGTTAACCAGTAAGAAGATATATCCAATATTGCATGTCATATTTAGTCTATCTACTGATGAAGAACTTTTTTTAGTCAAGTGTCCAATACTTCTTAGCACTGACCAGCCCACCAGCCCTTTCCACCAGCCCTTCTACTTCCTGTTCACAACTCCTGTAAAGCCAGAAAAGGCAGATATTTCTAAAACACGCTAAAGTCTGAGAACCTCTGATGTCTGTGTGTGAACATTTGGCTCCTGTTTCACCTCCAGCTCTCCACCTGCATCCCAGCCGGGCTGGTAATGAAGGACGGTGGGTCAGGGGCTGCAGCTCCAGGCAGACAGGACAGGTTGTCACCTCCCTCTGCTGTTAACTCCATGGAGGTCAAACTCACACCGACCTCCTGATGTCCTCAGGACACCTGTGCTGCCTATTCCTGATCACCCCCTGCCTTCCTCATCTGCTGCTAATCAGCAGGAGGAGAAGGTGGGCACAGCCCCATCACACTTGTTCTGTGTAGTGTTCCTCAGGTGGTAAATTACTGCTGAGCATATAGTCAAGGCATCCAAGTTTTAAAATGTAGATTCAGACATCATATCTCTATTAATGGAGATGTTTGTTCAATAGAGAACTCACCATACACACTTTCTCACAGCAATATTTCACCAGGTCTCATCTTTTCATTTCCTGCAGAAAGCACTCCAGGCCAGTATAATCCAGTCCCAGGAAACACAAGAAGTGTGCAATTAAATTCTCATTTGTGGCCTTGCTCCAACTCTTCTCTCTAATTTATTACCACCCTGGAGTCCTGTGCAGACTCTGCTCTCTGGACACCCACCTTCTGTTTGTCCCTCCGGTGCTCGGGGAGCAGCAGCTGCCCAACACCTCTCCCGTTGCTCTGCCATCTGCTCAGAGAGATTGACTCTGCAAACATGGAAATAATGCCCCATACCTCTGCTTCAAGTTTCAGGAAAAATATTGGCTTCTTGTGAGGCCTGATAAATGGGTTCGGGTTTAGGTCTGCTGTAGATCCAGGATGGTGGAGGAGAACTGAAGCTGCTGTACCCCACTGCAGAAAGGGCTTCCCTGCAGAGAGCCCTGATGCAAAGCACCTGAGCACATCTCCTGCCCTGGGTGCCTGTGCCCCACCACAGCAGCTCACCTGCTCACTGCAGGGTCAGCTCACCCCAGGAACACAGCACAACCTGGGCTCAGGAGGAAGGGTTTATATTATGTACTCCAGCTCTATACTAAATAAACAAACCACCTGAAATTTTGGCTTAATTACACATGGCATAATATATCAGATTAGGAACTCTTCCAAACAAAGTGAAGAGATACCAACTGCAGAATCTGGCTCCAGTTTCCTTCCTCCCACCATCCCATGAACACAGGCAGCATCCAGATGCTCTTGTGTTTGCCTCTCTTGAACAGGTGCAGCAGAAGCGGCTCCACCAGTGTCCACTGCCACCCCTGTCCCATCAGATCTGGTTCAGTCACAAAGAGGCAGCTCAACATATTCCCAAGTTGGTTCAAACCCTGACGACACACCGAAGTCACACAAGCTGCAAGGCTGACAGTCCAGATCATTGCAGCAGAAGGTGATCAGCCTCTGCATGCCAGCTACAGGACTAACTCCTGCCCAAGCCTAAACAGCCTTGGCTTTAATAACCTAAACCCCACCCAACTTCCCCAGCATCATATTTATCTTGTAAATCAGTTTTACACCTCAGATCATCCTGGTTGCATAGAAATTTTTTTTAACCATCCCTTTTTGCTGGCCTAGCCCATTATTCCTGCAACACTCGGCACCAAGCATGCTCTCTTCCCAGCATTACACACGTGAATGCCCAGCACATGCCATGAAATATTAAAGGAGAATACCAAGATGATTTCAGGGACCTAGAAAGCTCTGTAAGTCATGAGGCTGCTGTATCAGAGCTGCTTTCTCAGCCCAAGACTTACAGAGCTCCATCTTGGCTTTTACAGAGAAATCCTAAGGAGTGAGTCAGCTTTTCCTGGTAATTGCTGAGAGGTTTTGGGTTCCTGTAAGCAAAGCCAGTCTTTGCAGAAATACACGTGCTTTAATGCTGAAATACATTTGGAAACTATTATTATTGTTCCAACAAACAGTAGATCCCTAGAGAAGCAAAACAATATTTTCTGTTTACGCATCTGTATGAACTGCTGTTTGGAGAGGGAAAGGCTGATTTGCTCAACACACAGGAGAATGGGTTAGTGCTCTTACTAACCCAGACCATGCAGCATTAGGGATTAATTTGTGCCACAAGGAAAAAAGCAGCATTTGGCCCTTCATCAGAGTAAGAGCTTGAGCCATATCTGTCTCCATACAAGACTCCTTCAGCAGCCCCATCAACGGTCTCCAGACCTTCATGCTCTTGTTTTGTACTACAGCTGCTTGGAAGCGCAGGAGCTGCAGGGAAGGACAGGCTGTGAGCTCCAGCAGACGGCTGTGCCAGTGCCACATGGGTCACAGTGCAAGACAACACACAGCAGGTCTGCACAGGACATGCAGTGGCAAAAGTGCCAGAAGAAACAGAGCAAGAACCTTGCAGGCTGCAGTTAAAACATCTTTGCAGTGTCTAAAGCACTTCTTTAAGGCTGAATGAAAAATGGCTCTGAGTCGAACTTGAGCTAAGGCCTTGCACTCACCTGATTTTGGCTTAGCATCAAAATGCTTGTGTCCCTGTTCACTTCCTGCCCATCCGAGTGTCCCCAGGCCACCCTTTCTGCTCCCCTAGCTCCAGCATCTCCTGCCCACGCTCCTTGTCCAGCCTCCCCAGGAAACCAGTGAATTGTCCCCAGCCAGCCCAGGACAAGCTGCTTGGCAGATTTCCACTCTCAGAAGGTGGGTGTGCTGCTTGGAGAAGACATCCCTTGCTTGAAGGGTTTGCCCATCCACTGCAGATAAAAGCTTGTAATCAAAGTGTTCTGTCTTCGTGTTGCATTTTAATTCCACTTAAATTCAGCTTTTAAAAAAGCACTCTTCAAACATGGAGCTGCATTACTTATTTTTGAGAAGTTAGCAAGTCATATTTCTGGAGCGCTTTTTTCAGCCCTTTCCCCAAAGGAGATTTGCATAACCTTCCAGATTTGGGTATTGCTGTGCAACTGGAAGAGGCAGTCCCTTTCGAGGGGTGCTCCTCTGACAGGTCTGAGTTACCACTGTCTCATTCACATTCTTCTCCAGCTGTGCTGTTCATGAAGGTGCAGATATGACAGTATTTCACAGAAATTCATTGGGTAACTAAATAGTATCAGAGCATTGTAAATAAAGGTATGTATTTGACTTTCAAAACAAGTTTCAGATGCACTGTATTCCTATATATCCTATCTTTCATTTTCATATTTATGTATTTTCTTTTGCATTTTCTGTTTGAATTATTATTGTAGCTGAGACATGATTTACATTTAGTTTAGCTCAGAACAACAAAATGTAACATTACGTTATACAAGGCTAATCTTTCCTTATACAAATCTAATTCCAAGGAGTAGTGTGTATTCACTGATCTAACAAGATCTAGGCAGGCAGATTGTTATATTTAAACAAGCCCCGGGTAGGAATTTGTTATAGGTGACAATCCCTAAGCTGTTACACACACACTTGAAACACATTCCTAATGATAGTATTATGATAGTGAAATGATGGTTAAAGAGTAGATGACATTCTGTTGACTGTGTTTTATGTTCTCTGGAATAGTAAGGCTTTAATGATAGCAAAAATATATAAACAAAACATGAAGAATTTCACCTATCTATCTGTCTCTTGTACTAGCACATGCTAAAAAAATAGATACATAAAATGTTTATAACTAAACCCACCCTCCTCTAACCAAAATATAGCTTCTGAAATATGTAAGGGAAATCCTATTGATTTGGGAGAATTATATAAATACAGTTAAATTGGGGAAAGGCAGAAACCACCCAGGGGGTAATAGGAACATACAGAAATGCATTTCTGAGAAGGATGCCAAGAGTGCGTCAGTTCCCTGGTTTGGTGGGTTTCTCAGCATTATCAAATTATTATCAGCATTATTATAAGAATGTCAGGGCTGCAGGCAGTGGCACAATGGAGCAGCATTTGTGTTTAGAACCCAACTTTCTTTGAAATTAGCTGCTCACACCAGGATGTCTTTATCTGTTGCTGCCCTGCCATAGTGTGTGTGTGCAGGGATGGGGAAGGGACACCCTGGGCCTTTGCTCCAAGCCTTGCAAGCTTCGTGTCCTTCAGATCTCACCCAGGATCTGGCACCGATACGACTTTCCCATCATCTATTCTGAAATTGCAGTGCCGGGATGACAAAACGTTGACAATCTCCAAGTCAGGCCACGGCTCGCCTACCCATCAGCATTAAAATGGATGAAATGGAAGTCAATTTTTCAGCTTCCAACGAGTCTGTGGTAGGGGAAAAACATCTCCACTCTACTTGACTCTTCTTATCTCCTTTTTCATTCCCGGCATGGCTGGAGGATTTAACATGTTTCCTGCTATCGCTGAGTGCTCGGCAGGAGAGTAGCCGGTGTTGAGCACAGTGATGCCATGGCTGGAGCATCCTCTGGCCCCATGGCTGGAGCATCCTCTGGCCCCAGGACCCCTGGCCTGGGCTCCACCTACATGGCTGCTCTCTCCATGGTGCAGAAAGCAGGAAAATACTCAATAATTCTGACGGCATCTCCCTGGATGTCGTGTATGACACGATGCTCAACAACAATCTTAATACTCGTGTTCTAGGGGTAGTTTTAATTCAGTTGCATTTTCTAAATTTCTTTTGTTGCTGCTAGATTTCAAATGAACATTTATAAATAAGCAGTGAAATCTAAAATGTTTTCCACTACAGAGTTACTAGCTCTTTTATTGAAAATACTTTTTGATTGTGCAGTTAATAAAATTTGTGGCAAATTGATACATTTTAACAAAACCAAATACTTAAGATAATACATTTTTGTTCATGTCAAAAGCCTTTTGTTCATTGAAAAAGCACTTAATGGAAATATTTTAATCAGAGCTTTAAAATATCAGATGTCTTCAATGAAAGGTCAGGCCTCCGGAGCAGAACAGGGAGCAAATAGCTCAGGAGGGTTAATTAGCAATGAAAGACTAAACAAAAGCCGGGAGTTTGAAAGAGGGTCTCTAAAGGAGAAAAGGCACTTAAGATATATTAATGGGTTTTGAAAAACAGGATGGACTTTTTTCATAATAAAATCCCTGATGCTCCAAGGTGAAGTTCCAGCTCATGCTACACTGCACATTATTTAAAGTAAATACGGATTTGTGCTTATTAGGCTACTCATTTTGTTGTGTTTTTGCACATGTTCCTTAAAGAGACACCTGAACTGTCCCAGAACAGTCTGGCAAGGCAGCTGTCCCATGCCCCATCCTGAGAAGTGATGCCAGGTGGTGGGATGTGAAGCTGGGTGGTGGGATGTGATGCTGGGTGGTAGGATGTGGTGCTGGGTCATGAGATGTGATGCTGGGCAGTGGGATGCAGCGCTTCTCAGTAGGATGCAGTGCTGGGCAATGGGATGCAGTCCCAGGCAGTGGGATGCAGTGCCAGGCAGTGGAATGCAGTGCTGGGTAGTGGGATGTGATGCCAGGTGGTGTGGCAGCCGGGGGACAAGGAGCATCTCCAGCCATGGGCCAGGCACTGGACCCCCTTGAGCATCAGCAGAGCTGTGGGGGTCCCTGCTGTGGGCTTCCAGGAGGGGAGGCAGCCCTGGCAGCTGCCACAGCTGCTGGGCATGGGACACACTGCAGAACAGGGTGTGCTCTGTCCCCCAGGGCACCAGGGTCACCCCAGCAGGGACAACCACGACAGGGAGGGGATGGGGATGTCGTCCTTATCACGGCACAGCCAACAGCTCACAGCTCACCAGCCCCCACCAAAAATATTCTTCTAGGGGTCTTGTAGGGAAATAATAAAATATGAGAATTTCTTCAGATCCCTTCACTCTGTGGACACCAGTAGGTCACAAGAGGGCTGAATCTATTAAATATTTTGTCTGTGAACTTTTTCAAAGATCTCAAGCAACATGAAGCACACGCTCCCCTGGCAGTGTCCATGATAACAGGCACAGAGGCTGCCAGCAGCATCTGAGCAGTGTGCAGGAGAACTGGGATGTAATATCAGCCTTTCAAGTAAGAACAGACCTGTCATAGATATGTCCTGCGTTCCTGATCCTTTCATACTGTACATCCAATTAACCTTTATTTACTGAGGAGTGATGACACTCTAATTTGATTGGCAGCGCTGGTCCTGGCGCCAGTGGCTGCAGTTCAGAAACTCTGCTGGAAAATCATGCTTTATTAATACATCATTAGGCACTTTAAATGGATTCCAATGGTGTATGTCTAAGGAAGGAGATAATTCAGCATTTGTTACTTACTGACAGAATACAGAATTGGAATTTATAGTGCAAGTCTTAATGTCAAAAACCCTAATGTGCCAGCAATTGAATTACAGTATCATTCTGTAGCCTGCACATCAGCTTCTCTGTTAGCAGGAGGCGCGGTGACTGCTGACAAGGACGCTCCTCTGCTCACATGAAAGTACCACAGCAAAGCTACACAGACAGATCTGAACAGACACCCAGCAGCAATTTGATGTGTTTGTGCGTGGGATGAGCATTTAGTCCACACCAGTGTTAACTGAATGCCATCCTTTAGAGGAACAGCCTATCATTAGCATTCTTTTTTCTTCAATGAGTGTTTTTTCCAGCCTGAATAAGCATCTCCAACTCAGAGTGGATTTCATCTATATATCTAAATTTATAAGTAATTTAAGCAGCAAAAGGATGGGTGTACTCCACATGATGCAACTTATGCTTACAGCACATCAGTGGCTTTGAACCAATAGAGGAGAGGTTGAGATGAGATCTAAGGAGGAAATTCCTCCCCAGGCAGGTGGTGAGGCCCTGGACAGGCTGTCCAGAGCTGCTGTGGATGCCCCATCCCTGGGAGTGTCCAAGGCTGGACAGGGCTTGGACCAACCTGGTCTGGGTGAAGATGTCCCTGCTCGTGGCAGGGGTTGGACTGGGTGTGCTGGGAAGGTCCCTTCAACCCAAACCATCTGTGATTCTGTGATGACTAGAGGATACAGAACAGCCTCCTGACCAGAGATGCTCTACATCTGCATTCTTTCTTTTTTATAAACTCTGCAGAGACTTCTCCCACATTTCTTCTCTCCCATTTCCACCCAGAAAGCACACAGTGCAAATAAAATGAGATTGCTCTGTTTTAACATAGAGACCACTATACTATTTCTTGGTGAAATGGGTCATCAAGAGAAACATTTGTCTAAAACTGGTGGGCACAGCTATGCCTGACATGCCACTCCTGAATAAATTAATTCGGTGCTCTGCTCTATGAAAGTGTGCAGGATTTCTCCTGAGAGCATGTTTCATGGGGATTAATGTGATTATTGGTGGCAGGCTGTTGAAGTGCACCACGGTACTGAGGAGGATGAGGAAGATGATGGAGAGGTCGCTGCCCGAGACCCCACTTCTGCAGCACAAGAGAGTGTGATGCAAACATCGCAGAGCTGGAGAGCCTGTCCTGCTGCAATCACAGTTCTGAGCAGGAATCACAGCACAAGGGGTTTGGACGTAAAGAGGGGAAATGGTAAAGGTGATGCATTAGATGAGGGGAAGAAGCTCGAGGGAAAAAAAGAAATGGCAGACACAAAGAGAGTGAATAAAAGGATGAAATGAACAGAAAACTCAGCTTGACTGTATAAAAGAAATTGCAATCACACAGAAATGGGAACTGAACTGCAGGTTGTTATGTGGGGGCAATGGGCTGACCACCAGGGAGCAGAAAACTCATGTGACAAATTATCCCATCTTTTTTTAAAACTAAACACTTCTGCCACAGCTTCTACAACCACCTGCCTTCCCTGTGGATGGCACCCAAGTCTCTGGATCTGCAAGGTTCCAGCTCAGGTGCCCCAGGTGCTCGGCATCTGGGAACTGATCCTCATCAAAATCAAACCTCCATTCACAGCACGGAAAACTCAGCCAGAGTCCTACACAAGGGTTTCTTCTTTCGGTTTATGCCAGAAATGTTAACTCTGGGCTGGGCACAGCTTTGCTCTGGTTAATAGACTCACCAGAGATGAGGTTGAATACGAGTCTTATCACAGACACATAATTAGTAGGGATACTCCAAATTGCCTGACGAATGTAGGTGTTTTCCACATTGTCACGCTGAAGTGAGTTGTTCCTACCCCCCAAGCCATCGACGCTGGGATGCTACACTGGCAGCTGCATGTCCAGGGATCTCCTCCTTATCCTGCTGTTCACAGAACAACAGCAGAGCCTCAGTGAGCAGAAATATCCTGGTGGATGCAGAGTCCACAAGTAGTTTGGGGAGAATCAGAAGTTCCTTTCTTACCTTCCCTGTAGAGAGGATTTCATGGGATTATCAGCAGAATGGGCAAAAGAAACTTGGACAAGAGAATGAGGAGGAGAGTGTGGAATGAACAGTAGGAAATCCATTAGATATAATAGCTGGGGGAAGGAAAGAAACACGGGAGGCACAGGGAAAGCACCATTTCGGTGCGTACAGTTATTGCTGCATTTCAGGAACAGGCCTGCTCTATTTATTTGCAAAAGCAATTCACAGAAGCACTGCTGTTGCAAGTCTCTTCATATAAAAGAAAATAATTGGAGGAGATAATATTTTACCTTAAGGGGAAAGAGGTACCGGAGGGCATGCACAGCCAAATTCAGCAAACACATGGTCGGTGGGGCTGAGTGTGATGGGCTTGACCGGCAGGAACCCCAACAGCGGCTGGTGCTCGCAAGAGAGAACCCCCTTAACAGGGGGTCGGGGTCCACCCCTCGCATCACTGGACCGTGGGACACCAGGAATTGTGGGGTGATGTCTGAGGGCATGTTTGTTACAGATGTAGCCCAAACATTGCTGGAGGGATCATGTGGATTAAGGCAAAGGACAGAATCAGTAAGAAAATAAGTGATGATTCGCAGTGGGAACAAGGGGACAAAAGGCAGATTGGAAATGCACAGGGGATAAGTGGAATCTGTGTTGGGCCTCTTCTTTAATCAGGCAGATGGGTGATGACCCACGCTCCTGCCCAGTGGGTGCTGGGGGGCCAGGGAGCAGCGTGGGAACAGGAATCCCATAGTCATTAGGAACAAGAACAAAAGCTGACACCACAAGGGAATGGAGTGTGGTGATGGAATGATCCTGCGACTGATCTCTCATTTGCAAAGACAAAACAGCCCAGGCAGCTTGCTGGGAGCAAAACCCCTTCAGCAGGATGGGACAGGTCAAGGGGCAGGAGCATGGCACAGCCACCCGCATCGCAGGGCATGGAGCTGTGGTGCCAGTGGCAGGCTGCGAGTCTCCCAGGATCCCCGCACTCTGGCATCCCCACTCACACCAGCATCCCTGCCCACAGCAGCATCCCACTCACACCAGCATCCCTGCTCATACCAGCATCTCTGCCCATACCAGCATCCCTGGTCACACCTGTGTCTAGGGCTCAGAGGCAGGAAGATTGTGCCAACAGCCGCTCTCTGGCTCCCAGAAGCACAGCTGGAAATCAGGTCTCTGGAGAACGGTGACAGCTTCTGTGGTTGTCCAAATTTTCTCTCCCTTCCCACACACAGAGACTGCAGCAAGCCTCCCCGCTGTGCTGGAGCATCGCTCTCCTTTCCATCATGCAGACACCCCATGGAGGGGCAGGGTGGCCCATCTGTGTTTCTCTGGCTGTGGCTGTGCTCCTTGTGCTGCCTGTTGCTGCCTGGCTCTGGCAGGACTGGCTCCTGGGCGCTTCTGCATCCACAGAAGAGCTCACCCCATGCTGACCACTGGTCCCATGGGTGCATGCCATCCTGAATCCCCCTGTCCCCCCTGGACCAGGGGCTCTTCCCTGCTCCAGCACCCCAGCAGTGTGACCGGGGGGCAGCCCCCATTCCAGCATCAGCCCCAGGCTCTGCCGGGCATCTCCATACCAGTGGATCCCACCTCACTGCAAAGAGCCAGGGTCACCCCGTTGACTGCATCTCACCTCCAACTGTGCGATTTTCCAGACCAGTCTCATTTCATTTCAACCAGCCTCACTCCATTGCCCTATCATTGCTGCCTGTGAAAATTGGATCCGGACAACCTCAGGGTGACACTGAAGCCATGTCTTAGCACAGGCAGATGTAGAGACAATATACTGCCACTGGTCCTTCAGACGAGCAGCACTCCAAAGGAGATTTCTTTTCTCAGGCAAAAAAATTGACACCACTCCATTGAAATGCAGCTACAAGCTAGGGGCATGTTTTTCTGCATAATGTGTCCTCGAAATCAGCTGCAAGAGGACAGAGCTGAGCATGTGTTTTGCTTCTGCACAGTTGCAGTCATGCATGTAGCAGCAATTACAGTTCCCAGTGTCTCTGTCATAAGTCCCTCTGTTCCCCTTAATTTGTGACTCAAGGCTCAGGTAGCTCATCTGGGCCCTTCGATTTTCCCACAGGCTTGGCCTCTTTGGGGAATGCTGAGTGTATCGGCTGCTCTGCTTGCAAACAGTCCTCGTGGGAAGGCGATGCCAAACTTTCAGGCACAGGCGATGCTGAACTGCAGGCACAGGTGGTGCCAGGTTCACGCAAGGAAGTCACTCGCTGGTATATGGAGAGCAACTGGTAAAGTGTGATGGATGTGGGAGTCAGAAGGTGTCAGACCCTGTACTCCCCCCATCTGAAGGGACAGTCACAGCCACAGCATGGTGCTGGCACAGGCACCGCTGTGGCACAGCCTCTGCACCGACACAGGGGTGAGACACCACCATGTCCATCTCAGCTGGTCGCCTTCCTTCTCCTCATCCCTACAGCTGAGTGCGTCATGTGTGCTGCTTGTGCACTAAAGGGAAGGATACTGGTATCAATATTCATGTTCTGTTTTAATTTTAAACCCCAGGAAGGCGACAGCAAGTGTTCGTAATGTAATTGTAGGTAGGAAATGGGTATGAGTAAGAACACATGCTCCCTTGTGACTTTTCTAATCTTCTCAAGCAAATAAACAAATGAACTCCACATGCAAAAAGAAAAAATTCTATGTTTAAAATAAAAACTTTGAGATGCAGTTAGAGAAGCTGTATTTGTGCAGGGGAAATATCCCACAGTGGTGACAGAGGGGGCTGTTCCCTTGTGCAGGGGTGCAAACCAGAAGCAGAGGCAGGTCCCCCCAGTCCGTGTGCCTCCTGCGAGATGCCCAGGAAGCCCCTGTACTGCTGGTACCATCACCTGCCTGGCCTGGCACCCAGACGTTTTGCATGCTGCTTGTGACATACCCCATAGCCTATACCTGCCCCTCGTACCCCATACGTGCCCCCACACCCTATATGTGCCCCCATATCCCGCAGCAGCCCCTTGGCCCCTGCCCATCTCCAGCCAGCCCCAATGCAGAGGGCTTGTGCTGAGCATCCCGGTGATGCTTTGGCTGCTGTGCCACTGACAGCATGGAGCACTTCAGTGCTGTCACAGCACAGCTGGGAAACATCCTAGCTACCCACTGCCCTTTGACGGGGGTCAGAGTTGAAGGCTGTGCCCATGGCTGCAGCCTGGTCCGATGTAGCAGTGTGCTGGCACCAGAGGCTCTGTCACCCACAGTCCCTGATGTGTAAGGCAGAAGCAGCACATACAGTCAGATGCTTCGAGCCCTACAGCAAGTGCTGCTCAACATGCCACGTGTCACTGTGTGGAGGGGGACAGCTGGGGTCAGTGCACGGCTGTGGAGGGGACACTGCCATGGTGACAGGCAGCCCTTGGCGTTTGTCTGGCTGTTCCCAACCAGCTTTTCTCTTCGCACTCTCTCTGGTTACAGCACTGATGAGGCTGAGGACATCGGGCTGAACGCTGACTCGCACACGGCAATCTTATGGCTTAGGAGAACTGTAATAATGAGCCATTTCTGTTTCTCCTCTGGTGCTGGAAGGTGTCCTATGTCTGTGTCTGCCCAGTATGAATCCAGGTACCAAGCTGGGCTCCCTCTCCAAAGCACTGACAAGGAACTTCCCTCTGCTCTTCCTCCTCCAGATTTGTGCTCCCTTCCCAGTGAGCACAAATACTTGCTGTAACAGTGGTGACTCAAATGTGCCCAAACCTGTCCTTTGTCTTCAGATTCCTTGTCATTCATTAGCGGTGTGTGCAGATTTGTCTTCTGAGTCCTCTACTCTTCTTTTATTCTTCATATTTAATGAGGCGCAAAGAACTGTGCCATAAAGGCTCATCAAAGCTGTCATTTATCTATGTGTAACTGTCTTTGTTATATATTAGTAATAAATGTCCTAAAGCTTTCTGTATATGGCTACATTTCTCCTCATTATTTCATGTTGTTTTCCCCAGAAATTCATTCACATCCTTCTTTTTCCAGTCTTCCTCCTCTGATCTTTGGCTAAGAGAGCTGCTATGTGAGCCATGCAGCTGCCCTGAGATAGGACCCGTGGTTCATCCAGCCCTTCCCCGGCGGTTCAGCAGGGACAGGAGCTGCAATGTCCCCATGCCCCCGGCTTTGTGCACGCTTTAGGATGAAAGGACAGGGCCTGAGGGGCAGGTTCATCACTTCTTTCCACCTCAGGAGTGGATCACAGCCTGGGTTCAGCTGCCAGCCCGGGGTCCCACAGGCAGCAGGGCTGAGAGCCCTCCTGCCTGTGATGAGCTGCCCCCGTGCTCAGACACCACAGAGATAAGCACCACGGGAGCAGCGTTGGCAGGGATGGAGATAAGGAAAAAAGCCAGATAGCCAGTTTCTCTCTGTTCATCTCCTTTATTGAGGTAATGTGCAGCTTTCTGGCTCAGAAGAAGGAAAAAAAAACATTACAAAATGCACAGGACAGAAAATGCCAGTGAGACTTTTCCACGGGATGGGAAGGGAGCAGCATGCTTCATGAGGGAACATCTCCTGCCCTGGCCAGGGAAGTTGCCCCATGGAAGAGCTGTGAGATCACCTGTTCCTTGAGACCCGAGAGCCCGTGACCCCTGTGGCTGCTGCGGGATGCTGTGGGCAGCTGCGAGGCAGCACTTGTACCTCCGGATCCGTGAGACAGGGATGAGCCGTAGCCGGTCCTGTGTCCGCAACTGACACCAAGGAGAACAATGTGTTTTGGGCCACCGTTTCATACTGTCCTCGTGCAAGGGACAGGGACTGGAAGAGGGCAGCAGCACAGGGTCACAGGGGGTGAGAGTCTGCATCACCCCCAGCAGCACTTGTGAGTGAGCGTCACACTGCTCCAGGTTCTCGTCACTTTTCCTGCACCAATTATCAATTACTTATATTTACCCATTAATTGAAACAGCTATTTGGTGTTTATTTTTGGCACAGACAGATGAGGAGCTGCGTGACTTCATGTAACCATCTTGGTGCAGCCAGGCTTGATGTTGGGCTGGACCCCCAGGCAGTAGCACAAAACCTCATGGCAGAGCTGGCACCACAGCACGAACCGGCACCACAGCAGGAACCAGCACCATGGCAGGACTGTGGTGCTGTGGGGCCAGTGCCATGGCTGTGACTGTGACCATGACCATGACCATCCCGGGATCCCACGGCAGGACAGGGCTCTGTCCTCAACAGAGACAGTGTGTACCCCGAGCCCTCACAGCCAGACGCACACAACTCTTCAGAGTTTCTCTTCAAGTTTAGGAGAATAATAAAAATTCATAAGTAAGCAGGAAACATAAGCAGAGCAAATAATTAGCTAATTACAACCTGCTTTAGCAGAACACTTTTAATTATTAAAATAATTACTGAGATTAAATTCAAAACAAAAACTCCATAAACTCAACCTGAACTTGTCCTTGAAGCTTTGAAGTGTCTCAGCTGAATGCATTTACCTGCTGATACTTCCATTAGCACAAGAGAATTCATAAATACTTTTTTTTAACTTCCAGCTTATTTCATTTGACATTCCTGAAAATGTTTAGGCTTTTTGTTTTAGACTGGGTTTAAGAATATGTCTGTGGGTTTCTGAACTAAAAAAATGTTTTCATTCACTTTTTTTCCAGTAACTTCCATTTGTTTAATGTATTTTGCATAGAAATCATTTCTGCCTGAGCATCCTATTTATCTCAAGCTTCCCAAATTCTAGAGCACCGTGTTTCTTCGGTAGGGTTTTTAAAAAATATTTTGTCAGTATGGGTCATTCATCTTGATCAACATTACAGTCTCTGTTAGTGTTTCAGATCTCTCAGAAATTCCTATATCTTCTGGACATTAAAATATAGGACACTGTAAATAATCTAATCCTCCACTTTCCAAGCACTTATTGCTTTTGCAGGACCTGGCTGCTATATTAATTTTTTGTGGATAATACAAATACGCATGTACCTGCATGTGAGAGGAGCCCTGATGGAACAGAGTGGATGCGGGAGGCAGTGGTGGGTGCTGAGCCCAGTGCTGTAGCTTGTTGCTAAAACTGGTTTTCACCAAAGAAATATTTGATATTCAGTAATCAGTCACTTCTTTGTGTGCCCTAACACATCTCAGATTATTTGTTATTTATCACTTGGAATTTTATGAATAAACATAATCCCCAAATCCTGAGGTTTATTCTGGAGCATTCTTTTGTGATTCAGAGCTGACTAAAGACAGAGGAAAATTCCAGAACTACTTCAGCAACCTGGAGATGAGGACAGTACAGAGCATGTTCCCCTTGTTTCCCCTCAGGAGTTTCAAACACATTTGTTTCTGAACTGCCTTTGTCGTTACATAACTTTATTGCTTCCTGAGCTTTCATAGCTCGTTAGAAATGGTTATAAAATTGAATAGAAAACTGAGGATGATTGCAAGAGACTCATCCCTCTCTGGTGCTGGCATTAACCCTGGTGCTGAAGCCCATAGTTGGGATTATTCTGTTGGCAAGAAGACACTTCTCATCCTATTGTTGGTTTGCAAAAGGCCTTGGTGCATTTCTTTTCCTAAAATTCTTCCTATCAAAATGTTACGGTTAAAATTAATTAGAGTGACTGTGTAGGATCACCACTATATTTCTGTGCTGCTATTTTGAAATCAAAATGGCAAATCCATAGCAGGCGGACAAGGAACCTAAGGCCTCCCAGCTTTGGGTAGGCTGTGTTGGAAATGAGCTATAGAGAACAATTCTGTAATTGGTGTTTCCTGGTAATATATTTGTTCAGCAAAGTCTCAGTCAAGACAGGCTGACATGAGCAGGGGAATCTGTGAAGTACATGTCTGATTGCAGAAAGTGTAAGCATTCAGGAAGCAAAAAAGACAAAACTCAAATAGAAGGTGAGTCTGGCTGTGCAACCATCAACCTTTATCCTTTTTACCCTTCTTGCTCTAAATGGCTTTGTCCGTGAGCCTCTCCATACATTGCATTGAATGAATTATGGTTAAATTAATCCTGTGAGAAAGCATCTACATTTCACACTGGGATGAAGGTTAATCTTGAGCTCAGCTGGCAGGTGAAGCCCAGCCTGGGATAAGCCTTTCCCAGGAGGTCATTGGGAAGCCCCCGCGCCGGGTGAGCTCCTGGTGCTGGCTCTGGTTAATTGGGTACATAATGAGTCTGATCTTCTTCTTAGTGGAGTCAATAGTCGGTCTGGGACCAACATGTCATGCTTCTTTTCCTGTTTTAATTTACATGGATACTTAGCTTCATTTAAAGGCGGTTCCTTACTCCCAAGGACTCTTGATCAAAAGGTGAGGCAGCGGCACGGGTTTCACCACATACACAAACAGGCATGTTTTTCTTCATTATCTGCTTTGAGGAGCTCCTTGCATAAAGATCCTTTTGTCGGTTAACTGAACCAAGCTTTTCTCATCACTTCCCAAAGAATTTCATCTTGGTCAGACAGACACCCGTAGCTGCCTATTGCAGGAAAAGAAGTTGCAATATTAAAAAGTGTCACTGCTGTAAATACCACAAAGATGAATAATTGAAACAATTTATAGTCCCATTATGAAACTATACGTTACACATATATATGCAGCTAGTGGTCATGCTAATCATAAATAACTCTTCAGTGTGTTGCCTTATCTGTGAAGGTGGGAGAGAAAATATGAGATGATAAATGTGTTCATAATGCGGTTACAGTCTTATCAGTTTAATAAGCCTCGAGAAGGAAAGTTCCTGACTCTGGGTCAGACCCTGCAAGGTGATGGCTCCTCCTTAGGGGCAGATGGCAGCTGAAGGTGCCTCCAAATTGCAGTTTTCCGTCCAAACTCTCTTTACATGCCCATGAAGGTTTTTTTCTTCCTCTTCTATCATCAACTGCTGCATATCTTTAATGGAAAACCCAGGATTGCTGAAACACTCAGCTTAGCAGAATTGGAAGCTGATGATTAAGTCACATTAGTACCTGCGCAGGTGTGTGCATACATGTGCGCAAAGCAGAGAGAGAAATGGAAAAAAAGGAAAACTTGTGAAAAATGGGTGACAGCTTGGATTTCAAATGAAACTTCCAGGAGAGTTTATATCATCTTTGGGAAGTTAGGAGTGAGTCTCCATCTCTGGTGTCTGTGTTGAAATCAGCTTCACATTGGGAGAAAGATGGCAGAGCTGCCATGGGTGACAGAGCAGGGTGACCCAAATATCTGCAAATGTCCCTTCCCCAGGATGAGGAACTGTGAGCACTGGGGGAACACGGCTCAGCACAGCCCGTCCCTCCCACACTGTGCAGGATCCCCGCCAGCACCGGCTTCCCTCCATCCTCCTGCATCTCCTGAAGCCAGAAAAGGATGAGTCAGAAATCATTTCAGAGCAGTTTATTACCCAAGAAATTAAATCTGTTGACTCACACAACTAAACCCTCAATTTAACAAACATAACATGATTTCTGTATTACCAGATAAGTTGTGCCACATCCTAAATCATTAGATAATAGCGTAACTGGAGTGTACAGATGCTCCACGGAGTTCTTTCAAAGCTTTTTAGCACAAAAATAAGCAAACAAAACCCAACAAAACTGGCTGTGTTATAGCGGCAGAGGCAGGACGTCAGGAGACTAGCAAGATCTTTGGTCCACACATGCACAGCTGGTAAGCTGACTCTGGATGAGACTTGTCCGCTCTTTAAAAGCATAAATTCTGGATGCACTCTCCTATTTCTCAGTGTGTTGCATAAAATGAACCTTCTCCTTATGCAGGTAGGCAACTTTTCAAAGATAAACTTCTACCTGTCAGCAAAGCAAAGCCCGTGACGGTGCCTGAGCAGACGTGTCATGGTCTTTCCCACCGCAAGCTCATTTCTAAGGAGATCTGCTTGAAAGCACCGTGTAAAACACCTGTACCTGCTGGTTGTGAGTTTCGGCTCCCACGGGTTGGGGATGGGGGAATGCTGGCTGTAAATTCAGCTGCAACACCCACAGACAGTCTCAGCTGTGGGTGCTCTTGGCTCTGCAGCAGGTGGGGGTGCCGGTGGGGACGCCCCTCAACAGACACCCAGTGCAGGTGCTGGGGCTCCTTGGACCGGCTGGACATGGCATTCAGCTGGACTGAATTGGGGAGGAGATCCTCCAGCCCTTCTCCAAACCTACAGCCCAGAGAAAAGGAGACAAATGTGTCAAATTTTGCCATGAGCTCTGCTGCTGCTGGACACACTTGGAAAAGGCTAATCGGAAAACCCTTTTGCAGCCCCATGCAGAGGGCTGTGGAGAGGCATTCTTCCTGCACCCCATTCCCTTCATTTATCACAAAATGGGTTACTCAGAAGCTTAGTGCTCAGTATTGCAAATCTCTTTCTATGCAAGGCTCCGAAGTCTGTGACCTGATTGCCTTGTGCCAATGCAGATATCCCACAGAAAAATAAAAATACACTATTGAAAGTGTGCTGTTAACCTTGCATCCACCATGCTCGTCACACTCACCCAGGAACAGATCGAGGCACTTACCGGTGTGAGTTGCAGTGTAGGAAATGCGTGAACATAAGCACCATCTGAACGTTTGCATTGGAGCCTTGTTATCCCCCGTGACAAAGGGACATACACCCCAAAAACGCTGTTTGTAGCCAATGCTCCCCACCTGTCTCAGCACACGAGGAGATAATGTGGCTGCTGCTCCAGGACCCCCAGCAGCACGGAGAAACGGTAGAAACTGTTTTGTTAGGGTAAGCTCTTTGCTGAGAGCTGGTTTGGAAACTATCTCCCTAGGTACATCATCAGTAGTCACTCCCAACACAGACACTCTTCCATAATGTTCCAGAGACACACATGGAGTGTTCTTAGCCAGTGTGTGTGTGGAGATGTTGGTTCCATCACCACAGATCCACTGGGCTCCCACTGCACAAACTCCCTCTCCTCTGGGCTGGGCTGCCTGTGCAGGTGCATTTTTGTGCATAGGAGCTCGCAGCCTTGAAAAATGTTTGTCTTCAGCATATATTCTGCTGCCTGGCATAGAGGAGTCAAAGATTAAGATCAAGAGAATATCATATCATGAATAATTTAGTCACTAAATTTAGCATCTTACTCTGCAGAGGCTGTTTGGAAGGAAATATGGGTTCCCTGGTATTTATCGTGTGCACAAATGTATTTGAAAAATCTTCTCAAAATATTCAGTTGTTGGCTTGATCACGAAGAGTGAAAATTAATACTGTTTAAACAGCTCACCCATTTTTGCTTCCCCCTCTGAATAAGATATGAAGGCATTTCTCATATACACAATTTGGAGAGAAAATTTAGGGACTGACTGTCATTAGGCTTAGCCTTAATGAGGGGTGAGGCACAAATGAGCTTTGGAGCAGCTGGGTGAGGGAAACTTGAATTTGTAATTCTTCCACCTGTATTCCTTTATTTACCCCTATGAGGCCACTGCTGCAGCAGAGTGTGGGGAGAGGGAGGTTATTTTGTGTGGAGTTGAGAGGCAAGGGATGGCTGAGGTGTTTGGGTTCAAAGGGAATAACTGAAAACAGGGAAGGGAGAGACACAACCGGTAAGTGGTTTATAATGGAAAAAACAAAGCAGTCCAGAACAATCCTTGTGTGAAGCTGTTGGGGTGGGGAGTGTGTGTGAATGTACATGTGTGCAATGCAAGGGTGTGAGTGCATGTACACATGTGCATTGCATGGTTGTGTGTGCACAAGTGTGTGCATGTGTGTGTGTGTGCATGTACACATGTGCAATGCAGGTGTATGTGCATGTACATGTGTGTGATGCACATGTGTCTGCATGCACTTGCTTGTGTGTACCTGTGCATCTGTAAATGTGTGTGCATGTGTATATGTGCATGTGTGTGTGCATGTATGCATTTGTACATGTGTAAATGTGTGTGTGCACGTGTGTGTCCACACAGGTGTATGTGTGTGTGTGTGTGCCTATGCACACACATGTGCTGGGGCAGGGGCTGGGCTGTTTGGCAGAGTAACAGGCAAATTCTCCGCCTGACTTTAAAGTGCGAGTTTAAAATCTGATACTAAACATTCTGATTTTCTAAAGGCCTATAAACAGGTCTTAAAAACTTATTTGGTTGAACTTTGTTCAGATAAATCTAATTTTAAATGATGGAACGAACACAGATTATGAACAGTTCATAAAGCAAATTCATTTTAAAAAATCCCAATGCCTGTTGAAGGCTTTTTTATCTTGTTTGAGTTACTGGATAAGCTCTCCCAGAGATTACTCCCTCATTATGAATGTCTGCTGTTTCTCAGGCACTTGCTGCTCCCAGGTCAGGGTATAAATCAGGTTTCTGTGTGCACCTCTGATTGTACTGCGCACTCTTGTTTGCATCTTTGGCGGGACATATAATAAATTGGAATAGAGCAATTTAATTGAGTCTTTTTGTTTCTTGCAAGATTTGCCTTTTCAAGCACCCTGAGCCCCACCAGCAGCTCACCAGACCTCAGCAACGGGGCCACCAGGACACTCGCCTGCTCCACAAGTCATAATTATGAATGTGGCAAATATATGCAGAATCTCCTCCAAAAGAAATATTGGGAAATTCAGTAACCTGTATTTTTTCTCAAGGACAAACTATCGGGGAGAACCTGGAATAAAAACCCCAAACCTTTTCTGTAGGTTCTGGTTTGTGATCAGGCTGGCCCAGGCTCTGCTGACATGGAAACCTGAGGGCAAAGCACCAGTATGAATGCACAGGGGATTTTACACCAGATCAGTGTGTTGGGTGTTCCTGCCTGCAGTGACTTTGTCCTACTGTTCCTCCCCAGCATCACTGGGCTTCACTCACTCACTGCTGCATCTACAGCCAGCTTGGAAAAGTGTAAGCTGCTTATTTGTTTAAAAACAACAAAACACTAACAAAAGTTTCACGAATTCATCATGAAATTGATTAAACAGTGTAAGTAACGTGGTGGGTTAGGATATTAGAAAAATATTAGAAAGAAAATTAAAGCATTACAGGATTAGGACTTATCTGTTGGAGTTGAAGTTTGCTGTAATTCAATTAAAATTAACGGTTTCACAGTGATTAGTGACAGCGTTATTCATCTTTCCATGCTTTTGTTTTTCCAAGTGCAGTGGCATTCTGTTGGTAATGAGGTTAAGCTTTCGGATGTGGCTGCTGACAAAGGTCTCAGCTCTGTATGTCAGGAGGGCACCTCCATTTGCAAAGGTCCCTCTTCATCCTCATCCACATGTCTCTGAGCAGCTTTTCTCCCATAGTCTTTGTTTTGGTGACTCTTTGAATTCCCTACCATCATTTATTTTTTTCTTACATGAAGGGCGGAAGTATTTGTTTCATTTTATTGATGATGAAGTGTTCTCTGTTCGTTTTTGTTACTGTTATGTATTGATATTTTTTTCATGGAAAATCCAATCCGTGGCAGTAAAATGATATTAGGGATATAGAGAATATTGAATTATAATGTTGAGTGCAAAGGGGACGGCAACCCTGGGTTTCTGATTTTAAGGACACACTGGTCTGTCCGTAGGTGATGGACAGTTTGCAGCCCGTGTGTGCACGGAGAGCCTTAAACACGGTTTTTGGGAACAGGGAGCGACGCACTGGGCTGTGGAGCAGAGAATTGCAGGGCTGGATTGTCTGCAGGGCTGGGCACAGGGATCTGCCCCCCCAGCCGTTTCCCCACCGTCACCCCTGTTTGTGACTGAGGTTTTGGGGGCCAACCCGAGTGGGGAGCCCTGCCCCAGCACTGCCGTGTGCCCCCTCTGCCAAAGTGGCTGCTAAAACAAACTAAACTAAAACCAGATGTGTATTCATGATGGCATGCGTGTTTCTGTGGCTCCAGAAGCCAATGAATCAAACCCAGAGGCCATGGGAACTGGCTTCTGGAGCTGTAATGCAGCACCCAGCATCAATGGACCGCTGGGGATTCACGGGAAAAATAAATGTGATGAATTTTCAGGGCTGAGCCAGACTATTACCTGAGTACTGGCCAATCTTGATGCCTACGACAACAGAGCTCTGCAAAAGGAAAAATACAGCTGGGATTGCCATCACATGCTCATTCATTTGAATCCATATTCTCACATATTTTTCACAGTGTGTGTTAAACTTGAAAAGATTCATCTTGGGGGTGGCAACGGGGGGGCGTGCAGAGCTTTGCCCCACACACTCCCCAGTGCACCCCAGCACCCCAGTGCTCCTGCTGCTTGCAGAGGGGGAGCACCTGTGCTCGTGCAAGTATTTTCCAGCAACAGCAAAAATCAGTGGTATATATATATACATATACATTAAAAAAATTTAATTCTGTTATGTTTTTCCACAAACATGGAGAATAATGCACCTTGTTTTAACAGTGGAAATTATGCTTTGACACAAGTGACAGTAATTCTGTCTTTCACAAAATTATTTCAAAGAGAGAGACAGCAGTTGTGATAAAATAACACTTTGTGAATGAATTTCATTGTTCTTAATTTTTTTTCCTTAGCGAAAGGTCTGAGCCATACAATTTATCACTTTTTAAGCAAAAGCACGACTAAAGCTGAAAGAAAGCAGCTGGGGCTCATCTGTGCTCCGGTTCCCATTCAACCCAGAACAGAGGGACCAGGGCAGGGACAGGAGTGGGGACAGATCTGCTGGTGGGCATGGGATGTGCTGGTGCTGGACAGACATTGTGCCAGTGCTGGACAGGCATTGAACCGGTGCTGGACAGACATTGTGCCGGTGAGACACCATCCATCCCAGCGCCAACACCAGACACGTTCTCCAGCACTTTGGGATGGGTGTGTCGTGAAGCCCATAAAAATGCCTTTTCCTTTTTCTGATTTATGTATTCAGCTTAGAACTCAATATCCAAAGGCTACAGGAAGCCAACCGTGACATTTAATTAATATGTTCCATCTGCTTTTTAGCACCATTTTAATTATAAATGGTTAATTTAGTCATGGGGTAAGTTGATCGCTGGCCAGGGCTCTGTACATCCCAAAAGCAGTGCTGGGGTCTCGTCTCGCCTACGTTCGGTGTGGCAGCGCTTGCTCATGGCATGGTACATGTGGTACATGGAAAACCAGCAAAGCAATGAAGCCACCGTGGATTGGAGGCTGTTTCAGATAAAACCGGTTCCCCAAAGCCCTTGGGAAATCCAGGGTTTCCATAACTCTTGCCAAAAGCTGGTGCTTGCCGCAGGCTGCTGCATCCCGCAGTGTGGGCGATGCTCCGGGCTGTGCCATCTCCAGCTCGCCAGCGGGCAAGTTGGCAGCAAAAGTGACTTAAGCTAAACTTAAATTCAAAAGCTGTTTACAACTTCAGTACCCGTATTTCTTGCTTCCTTCCGGCTCCCTCTGAAATATTTCCTTTTGATATTTTAATTTCTCTTGAGCTGACTTTAAGGAAAAAAGTTGGGTTGAAACAGATGGTTGTCAGCAAACCGACGCCTGTGAAGCACAATTGACAATTAGCGTACAAAAACGTAAAACTTGGCACCATCCAAATCCTCTTGATATAATTGTCAAAAGAAATCTGGCTTGGAAATTTTTTTGGAATAATATTTTCAAAATTTAAATGATGGAAACTTTAAACAAACAAAATACACTTTATTTGAGTGTGTGCAAGTGGTAATGGAAACCTCTGAAGGTAATTCCTGAATGACAAGTGTATGACCCACGAATTACTATTTGAGAGTTTTCCACAAGCGCTGGGTCAGCCACTGGGTAGCAGGATACGTTGCCCAAGGTGCTGGATTCAGTATGAGAATATTGAATTAATAACCCAGCTCTTCCCATTTCCAAGGCTGTGTCACCCAGCCCGGCACTGCGTGGCTCTGACCCACAGCTCTGCAGCTGCAAGTACACTCGGGAAAGTACAACCTGGAACGGCCCATGTCTGTCTGCCAGTGCTACAATGTTCATTGCTAGGCTTGTGTTAAAAGTTCCTTTTTTGTTCTCTTTTGCAGAGAGAATGTGATTACTTCGGCACAAATTTCCTATGTGGCCCTATTAGAGATTTTTGTTGAGAAGACAAAAACGTCTGTAAATTGTTGCTCACTCCAGCAAGGGGAGCGCTGGGTTTTCTCACAGCAGAAGCGTGTCCCGTGTTGAACCTTTGCTCTTTTGATCTCCAGTCATTATCACTTTCTTTATGGATGAGGAGGTGCTTTCCCCTGAATCCAGTGTGAATTTATTCCAGGCTGTGACAGCGATTACAAATGAAAAGCATGAGCACAGTGGGGGAAAAAAAATAAAATAACAATATTTTAAAAAATCTTAGTTTTTCCATTTAAATATGATCTTTTTTTTTAAAAAAAAAAAAAAAAAAAAAAAGAAAGAAAGAAAAAAAAAGAAACTAATATTAAAAAAAAATCAAACCTCAGACCCAGTAGCCCCAGAAGGAGCTGGGACTGCCCATCTATGGCACTACTGCTCTGTGCAGCCAGTGTGTCCCCAAAGCCACCTGAGGTAACCTACCCTTGCCAGCCAGCCACTCAGGGACATGTCTGCAGTACGTAGCAAATGCTCACTACTTTTTAGCTTTCTCTCTTCAATCTTGCATAAAACATACTGTTAACTTCAGTACATTTTCCCAAGTGATGTTATCTAACCATTGTCTATATAACCATGAAATTAAATCTAACCCTCAGGGTAATGTTTACCATTTCCATTAGTAATGATCATTAATCCATAGGTTTGGGGTTAAGCACTTTTAATCACCAGAGGAAAGATAACTTTTCATTGCAACAGGAAGCAGCCTGTGAAAATAAAAACAATACGACAACCAAAATATGAAAGGATAATTTGGTGACAGCAATGAAAACCCAGACACCAGTTTGGTGTAAAAAATAACCCTTGTGGCAATGCTGGATGCTGGCTTTGGGCAGGACTGGGCATGCTGAGCAATGTGTGACTGCACAGAACAGGGTATGGGACAGACCCCGTCCCCATGCCCCCATGTCTCCACATCCTCACGATGCGCTGGGCAAGCAGCACAGTGACTGGTCCCACCTCCTGCCTTCATCCCCTCACACACTGCAGGGTTTATTTTCATTTGGAACCTCAGCAGTTTGATGCAGAAGTTTGCCACAGGACTAACAAGAGGATCTCCGTTAGAGCTGAGGTTAGCAAGGTTCCATGGGTTCCCCTGGCAAAGCGCTGGCTCGTGGCTGAATCTGCGAGCGAGATGCTGTGCTAACTGCAAAAGACAGGGGAAAATTAATCAAATTAGATGAATCTGTTATTTTTAATAAAGGAATAAAACCCACATTCTTTCATTAAATTCATACCCAGAAGGGACCATTAGGATAATCTAATGTGATCTCCTGCACTTCATCTACTAATTTCTTCCTGACACGTGATGCCTGTTCCAGCTCCAGCACCGCTTCCAAATAATCCCCCAGTATCCATCTGCAGGATCTTTATGGTGTGCAGCCCCCGAGGTCCCTGGCTTAGTTGTTCTGGCTGCTAATTGCTTTTGCTAATCAGAATCTTCTTGTTCCTGGTATGAGCTTCCTGTGTCTGGTTTTTAGCCAGCAGTGCCCATGCCCAAGGCTCCGTGTGCCTGGTCTCTGTTGGTCAGGTGCCCTTATAGAAGTATAACAAATCAGTGAGCCCAGACATTCACTCAGGAGCTCATGCTGCTGGCCTGATGGCTGGATTGTCCCTCAGATCCCTTCCAGCAGCCCCAGTGGGATCTTTCCCACAGTTTTCCAGGCACTGAGGTTGGACCAACAGGTCTGGAGTTTCCTAAGTCTTCCTCACAACCTCCTTGTAAATTCTCCTTCCTGCCATGTTCCTGGATATCACCTCGTTCCCATACTCAGAAGGGACTGGGCTCCATAGCAGGTGTCCCCATGGCCCCTGCTGAGCTGCTGCCACCCTGACCATCATTGCTGGTGACAGATGTCCTGTGCCATGCAGGGTGGCGTTAGGAGACATCCCTATGGAAACTCACTCGGAACACACCAGAGAATGATGGCTTCCTGCCTTTGATTACATTTCTGATCACTTAACTGGTTTTAATCCATTTAATTTCTGAGGCATTACTGAGTATAAGGCAATTTTTCAAAGTGCCCGGGGCAGTAAATCAAATTATTTTAGGAAACGTGTTTTGTGACAGCTACCTTCAGTCAGCAAAGTTAGCAGCTCCCATGGCAATTTTCTTTAAGACTTATGCTTCATAAAAGCACTTTGCTTGGCATTAATTGCACTATAGAACTGAATAATTTGTTAGTGATGACATCTCACATCAGTTTCCCCACTATTATTTCTGGGCCTGACAGCTGGTCCTTGGTTACCAGAACTTTTATATTTACCCTTTTTAAGCACAGATACTGATACAATTTCTCCTCCTTAGGAGTCAACCCACTGTTCTGGGGTTTGTCAAAAATTATTATTAATGGTTCAGAGGATTCAAGTAGGTTAATTTAATTTTCGTATGTACAAGCCATCTGATCATGCCAATGCGAGTGTTTCTAAGCTTGTCTCTAAGTAGGCAAGACAGAGTTTTGATTGTTACTCAGACGTGTAGATAATTTCTTCCCAATGTTCTTAATTTTACCAACCAGCACCTTCAGCAGCACTACCATGCACCTTGCCAACACACTTTGCTAGAAAGGTGATTAGGGATATCTGTAGATAATATCATAATCACAAAATTCAGAAATTTCCATGGCTATTTTGGCTTGATTTTCTAAGTATCCGCTGATCTGCAGAGGAGTATTTGCCTGCTTAGTAAAAACATGCTCCGTGACTAAACTTTGCTCACTGTGACTGAAATATTAGCAACAGTATCATGCAAATGTCCTTTATCTTTCACTATAAATTCCGAATTCTTTAAATTATTCATTAACGTACATAAAATCCCTAGAAAAATTAGGTGTTGTTATTGTTGAAAGAAACCAATGTGATTTTGTGTAGGAAACATGTGAAAAGGGCAATCTCAGAGACAGCTGATGACAGAGGTGTCTAAATTAACTGACCCTGATTAAATCTACGTTGAGGTGGTGCCTGAGCTCAGCCCTGGCCTGGGGTGCAGGCTGAGCTGGATCCTGAGCCACAGCAAATCTTGTCGCCCGCTCTGGGAAGTGAAACCAATGGGTTTTACACAGCTCTGCTCACGGGCTTTTATGTGTGTAAAATCTCAGCCGCAACACAGCACTGATGTCTTTTTCTTCCTCATTTAGTTTTCATGCTTCTCTTTTAAAAATACACTTTGAAATAAAAGCAAAACGCATGCACAAGTAATGGTAAAATATGGAATAGGAGGCCAGAAATCACACAGATATAAATAACAAGTCAGTATTTCCTCCTGCACCCATGGAGGACCCGAAGCAAATGTCTCTGTCAGTCCCTCTGGGTCTCTGGCTCTGCCTTTCCCCAGCATTAGGATGAGGAGGAGGAGGAGGCAGGACTCGGACAGGGTTTAAGATGAAATGGAATGCTGGAAAATACAGCGAATGAAATATATTTGGAGAAATACAACAAATAAAATAAAGAAAAATTATAATATCCCCATACATTAATATTAATAGTGGAGTAAGAAAGCTTCAAATGAAAGTTAAAGCACAAAAAAGTAAAGCACAAAGCTGTTAGAGCTCACTGCTGCTCAGGAGAGGCTGAAGCTGCTGTCAACAGCCCCACTGTACACAGCAACTCTCTCATCTGGCAAAGCCAGTTTGCATGGTGTATAAAACCTTTCTTTTCCTGATTTTGCTTTAATCTATTTCTTATTCTACGAGGAACACCAGCAAACAGTTGCAATACTTTACTCACAGCTATGAAACTGTAATAGACAGGGTGTTTCAAAAAGATGGACCCAATTTCAAAGATACAGTGATCTCAAATTGGGTCCATCTTTTTGAAACACCCTGTGTATTTTAAGCGTTCAGCCCCCGCTGTTTGCAATGGCCCAGGTTGGGGGTCTGTGGGTGCATCGAGGTGCTGGAGATGAGGGATGAAGCTGATCCACACAAGTCCCGGTGCCCATGCAAAGGGCTTTCATGGTTTGCTGCAGCCCAACTACCTCTTTATTCTGTCTGTATATTATATATTTTTGTTCTGGATGGCAAAAAGGCAGCTGGACAGTGTTTTGAATGAAAAGTTCTTGATTATCCCCTGTGCCAGTAGCGAATGCAAATGTCTGTGCTGCCAAAGCATTAAACCTGACAGTGCAGATTCTGTGCTTCTGTATTTTGTCACTGGCAGTAGGCAAAGTGCTGATTTGGTCAACATTTCAATTTCACTATTAGTTTAATCTGACCTAATTTTTTACTTCCCAAAAGATAGCCTTGGATTAGGGCATTTGTTACATGCAGGATGCTCTACTTTTCTGCCTCCAAGTAAAAGTCCCAGCCCTGAGGGCTGGACTGGATGAGCTTTGAAGGTCCCTTCCAACCCAAACTATTCTATGATGATCTGATTCTATGAAAACAAAGCAGTGCCTAAAGCATGGCTGCCAGGCTGTGCAAGGTTGGTGTTTGCAGAAACAGGAGCACTGATCGGCAGCACTGGGGTCGGGTAGTGCGGCTCAGAGCACAGCTCACAGCCTCACCCTTCCACCACTGTCCCTGCCCCTTCCAAAATCAGGGTCAGATTGTGAATGTTTTGCTTTAATCTGCTCTAAATGCAGTGTTATAAACTGAAAGAAAATGGTGAAAGCACAGATTCCATCAGCTTTAGCACAGACTTTATGAAGGGAGAGGGCACTACCTGCAAAACTTGTCCCTGCTGCCTGTGTCCCTTCGCCCCGGTGACCCTGCTGTGCCCCAGTGACATTGGACATCCTACCCAGGGCAGGAGCACCCAGACCCCCTGGATGTGCCCAGCCCAGAATAGCGTGCTGGACCCAACCAGGGCACCCATGTCCCTGCAGCAGAGCCCCAGGGGAAGGCGCCCGATGGGACCTGCTCAACCCAGCCCAAAACACCCAAGGAACACCTGGACCCAGCTGTGGATGAGCCCAGAAATCACCTGGGTGCTGGGACTGAAGGGGAAACAGCAGGGGGGACAGCAGGAGGTACCCAAATGCACAGACACATCCAATTCAGTGCCATAACACAGTGGTTTTACCCCCGCAACTTCCTAAACACAGAACTTTTCCTACAACACCAACACTGGCCTGCTATCATGCATCAAATAACTATCCAGAGATGTTTGCACCATCAGATGGTTAACACAGTGGCATCTGGGGTTGGCTTAAACAGCCACATTACACACTCTGCATTTCCTCAGCAACTGAGGAGCAGGCAGAGAAACTCCTTGCAAATTTAGCAACTTTAAATGTGTTGACATACATCAAATCCAAATCTGGGGCAGGTTTAAGTGACGCATGTCATCTGATGGGAGGGTTTATGCTTTTGTCAGTGCAAACACTAAAAGGCTCAGTGTGTCTGGGGAGACACAGCAATAAGATCTGCAACAACAAAATTTGCTCTCAGATAATTAATCACGTTTTTAAATAAGTAAGGCCATATTTGCATCCCTTTTGTTTCTTCTTATGATCCACGGGTCAGCTCTTGCTGTGAAAACATGAACAGCAAGCAGATTTCCCATCGTGCACCCAGCGCTCGCTGAAGATGTATTTTCAGCTCTCAGACATGTTTGCACTGAGAGGCCCCGATTCCCGCAGTGAGGGCTCTGCCGAGCAGCGCGGGACAAGGCTCCCTCGCTCAGGTCACACCGCGGAGCCACAGCGCACAGAGCCTGAGCAAGCAGCTTGCTGCTCTGCAGAGGAACCAAACTCTTTAAATAAATAATTAGGAGTTGAATAAAACCTTCACATATATCTAAATATATGTGGTTTTCCAACTACCATGTTACTTTTTCCCGGCAATGCTTACCTTGCTTGCTGTACCCAGAACATCATTGCTGCGAATGTTGCCAAATTGCAGGGCAGCAAATGCTGATCTGAAAGAAACGTGTCCTCTTGGGAAGTAATGTGTCCTGCGAATTAACCTGCCCTGGGAATTAATGTGATCGGCATCCCAAGCACACCTTATTGCCAGGATGATGCTCTAGCTCTAGTGCATCTTGCTTGAGTTGTAAAACATGTTCATGCACCCGATGAAACCCATCGCTAAATTATTGAAAGAAACTCTGAATCAGAGAGAGATGCGATACTGCATCTTCCCTATGTGGGTTCTGGACACCCAGGACATAACCTCTTTCTTGGGTCCAGCTAATGAACTCTGGACACAACAGCCAATAGATATTTTCTACAGCACTATTGATTGCAATTGTAGTGTAATTTTTCCATATAGCTTTTTGTAAAAAAATAAAAGTAATTTGAGTGCCTGTCATACTGACAAATGAAATTGTAGTGAAGTCTCTTCAGGACTCTTAAACATGCTTCCATTATTAGAGAGAACAGGTAAGAACACTTAGATCTAGTCATCTTACGCATTACACAATGGTGGTTTTTTTCTCACAAAGCATCCAGAAAGTGTCAGGATTCAATTGTTCAGGAATGGCTGGATACAGACATACAAATACAGCCCGTTAACCTGGTTTCCAGCACAGCTAATTGAGTTTCAAGAGGGAGCAGCAAAGTGCCTTCATGCACAAGGGAGGGACACGCAGAAATAAGTATGAAGTGAAGCTGTAGGATCAAGTGTCAGTTATTTGCTTGTGCTACACAGACGATCTCAGTCCATTTATTGCCTACACTAATGGAGATAATCACATGTATAGATATATGCAAATTGAGGCGTGCATTGTTTTTAACATTCACAACATTGCAACATTTTTTACAAACCTGTTGAGAGTACACTGAAGTTTCATTCTCTCCTTAATTGTTTGGAAACACATTTGGAACTTATTACACATTTTTCTGCACTCCTAATTGCGTAGAAGGCAATCTGCAGCAATGGGGTTTGCATATATTTCACTGCATTTTCTGACATGAATGTTTATGCAATTGATTAATGACAAGAATTTTCTTGTGTGCGATGTTTTTATGAGCATTTGCACATGGCTGCGCAATTCTCTCATTTGCAAAGCTGCTGCGGGCGGCGGGAGCTGGGGAGGAGGAGGCAGCTCAGGGGCTTTGGGGGAAGGAGCTGAAAATTTTCCTTCCTACTCTGCAAGAGTAATTGGTCAGTGAGAACGGTGAGTAAGATGTTAAGACATCCTGATTCATGCTGAGATTTAATTCCCCTCTTGTACTTTCCATGAGAAAGAAGTCTTGCATAGACACAAAAGGTCAACAGAAGAGCCATAACCTCCAGAAACTTAACTCCAGTTTCCAGAAAAATACTGCAATAAACTGAACCAACTGCAAGTCCTCTCAAGAAAACCAAGGGAAAATAAAAAGTCAACATTGGTTTCTCAAGTGCACCTCACATACTCGTGGTGTGGAGCAGCTGTGCCCTGAGCAGGGGTTGTCCTGCCCAGACAGAGCCATCCTGGGGATGGCAGAGATGGGAGAGACCTCAGAAACCTGTCCTGCAGTATAATGATCATTATCCACACAGGAGAACGGAGGGGGCAGATCTTCACAGCCATGCACCCTGCAGCGGTTTCGTTAATGGTTTTGTTTAAAATCTGCAAATTATGGGCTGGTAAATTGTGGGAATTGCAAAGCTAGTGTGCTAGAGGCGGGTAACAGAGGCCAGGTCACCCACACGAAGTTCAGAAATGGCTGAAAATATATTTCACTAGGAGCAAATTATAACATGAAACAGTGCAAACAAAACAGCACAGCCGGGAAGACAGCAGAGCACCCACTTGCTGTGGAGCACTCCAACCACTGCTGGGCACTGAGCGTCAAATGGCGAGATCTGGGAGAAGAATGTTGTCGTTGGGATTGAAGAGGGTTGTTTAACTAGAAGAGAAGAAGGGGCACAGTGGTCTTGAAATACATACAAGGTGTCTGTACCAAAGGTGGGATAATCTGCTCAAACCCTTTGAGATCCTTGGAGAAGAGCTCAAACTCCCGTTTAGATGCAATCTGCAATGTAGATACACACGGGCAGCAAGACAGACTTTGGTGTTCTCCGATTGCCACGCTGTGTTGGTGGTTCCTGGCAGGGGACGGCCGAACTCCAGCCTGCACAAGGGTGGACAAGAGTTCACAGCTGGGAAAAAAAAACAAAAAATCTCCAAAAACTTTCTCAGGCATTGCCCTGAGAGTGTCTCATAAATATGTGCATCCTATTATGAATCACTTCTAACAGCGGGAGTGGTTAAGCATGAAATTGTGTATACTTTTTGAGAGTGCAAAGAGCATTGAGAGAAAAAAGGAGGAAGGTGGAGCTGCTGGAAGTGATCCAGAATCACCCATGGAGATGATCTGAAGAAGCTGGGGAAAACATTGGACACAGCAGCTCACAGGAGTCAGAAACTCATCTGCAAAATTATCCATGTGCTTCTGCACCCCGTTCCCTTCCTTCCATGAATACACTGGGCAACCCCTCATCTGGATGAGGCAGAAATATTTAGTGAAACCTATAAACAGTCTTCAGAATGTTTGTTTTAAATAATGAATAAATGATGAACAGAGGTTTCCCACCACTTAGCTTCTAGACTTTTCACCCATTATAAATTTATTTGAAAGGTCCTACTGCTGTTTGGGTAACACCAGGAACAATGTTCCTACTGTCCTGAAAGACCTTGGTACTTTTGCTGAGGAGGTTACAGGAGATGACATGTTTTTGAAGAACATCTCACTCCAGCTGGTGCTTTCTGGGCAGCATTTCCCTGCGCAAGGTGCTGCAGCTGATTGACCTTTCCTGGAACACAAGGAAGGGGCACCTGCACAACGAGGGGAAAAGGGCTTTTCATCAGTTAAAGGGATCAGATTCAACAATTGATTGTAAGCTTTAAAGATTTTTGTTCCAGTAAAAGTATTGATCAGCAAGAGATTTGCATACTCCTCTTTCATTGTATGGGGCATTTATGCCACCAACAGCTATTGCAGTGTTGATTAAGTAAAACAGGGGAAAAGGTTAAAGCCAACATTTCAGCCACAAATGGTTTTTTCACGCTGCCAAAAAAATATATTTTTTTTCTACAATAAAGTTTGAACTGTTTAATGTATGCTTTATTTTTCAACAGATTCAACTAGCAATAGATACTGGCTTTGCTACAACATCCTGGTGCCTTTAATGGCTTGCCAGATTTTTAGCACCAACATGAGAAGGAAAATAACGGAACAGCTTCAGCCTGATTTTTAGATCCTTTCAAGTATCTCTCCATTACAAGAGCTCTAGCAGGAATGGCATTTCTAATTACCATAGTTGTGCTGTGTGTGCCTCTGAAATCACAGCCCTCAGCTTGGAGTGGGCGAGAAGGCTTCCTAATGTCACAGGCAGAAATCAGAGTCAATATTTAGACGTTTCAGATCGTTTTTGTTTTTGAATTCCAATAAGTAAAAATGGCCTCCCATTGATAATTACCTTTTGCAGCGAGCTGAGATATAACATGTTCCCAGGCACTGGTGATTAAAAATAAATGCAAAGAGGTTTGCATTGGGAAGTGGTGGGTCGTGCAGAGGCAGCACTTTGTGGCAAGCATCTCCTGGGAGCAGCATCCCCAGGGCCCGAGGCTGGGGGAGATTGGGGACCAGTGGGGATCATGGGGACCGGTGAGATGCTCCTGTAGGAGCCCTGCCTTGATGCTGCATCCCCTGGCTTGCTTCCTGACACGGATCTGCCCTGTCGTCGGCTCCAGGCATGCTGCTCCTCACCTGGGTCCTGCCTGAACCCAGCTTCGTGCTTTCAAATGACATTTCAGCAGCACATGATATGGAGCCCATGTGTCCCACTGCCAGATATCAAACCATTTTGGCCAGTCCCATGGTTGGTTAAGGAAAGCTTCAGAGAAAAATCACTTGTCCAAGGGCAGAGACGCAAATTTAAAATAACAACAACAACAATAATAATAATAATAATATTAAGGCTAAAACACTTCCCCTTCTCCCCAACAGTGGATATTTTAGAGCTGGGATTTCTTTTTCAGGGCAAGATCCAAGAAGAAAACCTGTGAGATTAAAGTCAGACATTGAGTGCCTGGAATCAAAATTGTATAAGTGACGGACATTTATGCTTTCTTTCAGGTTTAAGCTGTTTTACCTGCTGCAGCAGCGCAGTGATGTGAGCTGATGTCTGGGTGCCCAGGTAGCAGCAGCCCATGGAGACCAAAGCGGCAGTGAATCCTTTCACACCCGCAGATCAAGCAGAAGTTGTTCACAGCAGGATTCTGGGCATGTAGAGTGATGCTCACACTCATAACAGCGCTGTTAGTAAAATGTGGTATGGCAGATGGGACATCTTTTGCCAGGAACAGAATCTGATCATCAGAAGATGAGCTCCTGGTACGAGTCTTTGAGAGCATCCCAGGGACACAGTCGCCACAGCACCGTGAGCTGGAGGAATCCTGAAAACACTTAAAATGAGAATGGTTTCTCTGTTTTTGTCTGCACAAGCTCTCCAACAGGACCAATTCTGTGTTTGTTTCTCTAAGAAGAGGACAAGCAGGATCATTTTCCTTTACAATGACATTACAGAGGACTTCTCAGTCGGGGATCTGGGAACAGTGGGAAATGCAGGTACCTGCAGGAGCCTCTGGGGACAGCTGGCTTTGCGGTCTGCCCTTCTCCTGAACATCCCCCATGGGGCTGTGGTCCCAGAAAACATCCTCACAAATTACACCCCTTCCAGAATTATTTACCTTAAAGCTAACTTCTGGTTTTGGTCATCTTTAAAAACCTTTCCTTGTGTGTCAGACACTTCAGAAAATAATTTGCTCCAGCACTGATGTTTCAGGTTCAGCTCAGGAGAATTCAGTTTTGTTTGAGTTTTGTTGACTTGCTGCTGTTTATGTTTTCATGAAGCCGAGATAACACCCCAAGTTGGCAGCAAGCTCATGATATACAAATAAGAACAGTGCTTTGTTATATGGCTACACTTCAAAGCTGAACTTCAAACCAATTCATGTGAAACATCTGCATGAGAGGCGCGTTACAAAGCTGTAGCTGCCTGTCTGTTACAACAGCCCAAGCAAATTTTCCAATGCAAAACTAAATAACAAAGTAAGCTCTGGACAAAGTGATGCTTGCAGCTGCTGTGAGCTGATGGAAAGATGCATTAATAATTTTCTTGTGCCAAAAATTCCTAAAATACCTATTTGGACAGTTAGTTGAAGTGAACTGGTGGGTTATGTTGGAGGCACATGATGGGAGAAGGACAAGCTACACCACATCAGCTGTGTAACCAAACTTGTGCATCTATATCTATGGATCTGGCAAGTTTTTTAAATTCCATTTGCTGTTGTAAATAAGAGACCTCCCACAATCTGTGAGCACATGACATCACAGGCATTCTTCTTAAAAGCGAAATACTTCATAACAGAAAATGCTTTCATGTATAGATTTTATCATTCCTCGTATTTTTTTGAAGATGAATAGTTCATAAGTACATATTAAAAACACAATGTATCTCAATGTCTTGTCACCTCCTCAACAGTAACTGAGTCTTATTGAGCACATTATGATTTTTTTTGTCAGGTAACTGTGGTGATAGGCAAGGTTGGAATTTTTTGTGCATTGTTGTTGTTTATTGTGTTTTTGTTGTGTTTTGTTTTGTGGGGATTTTTGTGTGGTTTTTTGTTGTTTGTTTGTTTTTAAGGATGGACACTGTCTTTTTTTATCTGTGTTGGAGTCCTTGTTAAAATAATATAAATAAAAAGGTAAGAATAGCAGTTGATGAACACTGTGTATCAAAAACCAAAACGGACTAATAGCTGCAGCACTTTGTATTCATCTTCATATAAATGCATTTATCTTTGCATAAGTATTTATGCACAATGCATTGACACCAAGGTCAAAATTTGGAACCAAAAAATAACATATGACTATAGAGGAGAAAGAGGTCAGAGTGGATTTGCCAAACCAGCTCTTGAACTTGTTTATTTAAGCCATTCATGTTCAAGCTACATCACTTAAAGTACAACGTTCTCCTGCTGCTCTCCTCTATTTCGCAGTTTAGCTTTTTACAAGAACATAAGTTTCAGATAGATGTTCTCCAGCACACATATCTCACAGCCCTCTGCAGCTCATTTCTCTGGGGACAGTACAGCCTGAGCTGCTGAAAACAAGATCTCTCTGTGATTCCAGTGATCCCATCATTGTAGATGAACACCCCAGCTGGTGTCCCCGCCGTGGAGTATCCCGAGCACCAGGCTCTGGCTTATGGGGAAACGTCAACGCGCTGCTGAAAAGTGATTTCCTGAATGGAGATGCACTGTGCTTTAACTGGATTATCCCACGGATCAGGGAACAGAGGTCATTTCAGCAGGCTGAGACACTTTATTGAACATGTTCATCATGGTCAAGAACTGACTCTGAGGATCTTTGAGCCCTTCCCTCCAACCCACCCCTGTCCTTGGAGGCAGCACAAGCCCGACATCCAGGTGACTGGACAGAGACAGTTAATGTGCAATCAGCAGGATAGAAAGCAATAATGAGGCTGCTGCAAGGGGTTTGTAAGGAAATGACAACCAACACGTAATATCTATTTACCAAGTACAAATACATGGTGCCTAGAAGATTAATATCTTTGCTGATACCACTCTTAGCTGTTCATTCTGTCCCTCCCACACTCCACATCCCGGCTCTTGCTGCAGCTCAACACCTGCGTGAGGACGCTGGGGACTTTTCTCAGACAAAGGCACTCAAGCTGTTTCAGAACACCGCTCACCCAGATGCAACAGAAATAGCAGCTTGCACAGAGATTAAAGCAGCAGCTTAGCCAGACAGAAAGGTCAAGCTAGTACTAAGTGAAAGCTGAGGGTTTTTTAAAAAAATTGATAGGTATCAGACAAGTTTTTGAAAGTCTTAGAGGAAAAGTCTTACAGGTTTTCCTTTCTCCATAGCGCATTGCCAGTAGTATAATAAACCTTTGTTTAGCCCTTACCACTCTGGTAACACCCACATACAGAGCTCGTGGCAACTGGGGGAGGATGTGCAATACACCTTGAGCCTCTGCCAGAACTGTCCCACCTCTCACTGACAACACCGGGGAAGGAGAACCAGTGAAAACAGCTTCTACAGCCCCAGTCTGGGAAGGGGCTCTCAGCTGGAGGCACAGAATGACCCGCCCTGATCTGGACTTAATGCACTCCAGCTGGGCCAAACTCAGACTGGGCTTATCTGTGGAAACGGGGTCTGGGGTGGTCTGGGAGCAGCTGCCTGGCTGATGTGCTGCAGACATTGCACACACAGAAGAGAAGAAACGTCTGTAATCACAGAAATAATTGCTGAGGAATATCAGAAAGGGTTTGTTTGCAGAGTGTTCTCTGAATCTCACAATAAAAGGACATAAAAAGGACAGTAATTGGCCACTTGGGATAGAGTTAATGGTAAATACTCTAATAAAAGAAACCCAGACTGCACTTCAAGTAGATCACTTATCATAGTATTTCTCCAATATAAAGACTCTTCCCCACTCCTCTCCACTTTTATGCTTAATTTGCCAGCGCCTTCTACAATTATAGCATCTAAACAAACCAGAAAAGAACCTTTTGTTGGTCTGAATTAGAAAATGTGTCTGTGTAGGTGGAGAACTGTGATCATTTTAAATTGTCTGGGTCTTGGTGTTCTGGGGTTTGGGCCTGGGGCACACTTGGCTTGGATTTTTATTTTGTTTTTTGACTCACCTGAACACAGAAACATGTGCCTGGGAAGTATGAGGTCTAAAAACACCAGCATTCAACATGCTTTTATTAAAATGCAGTAATGCTTTTATGGGGACGTTAAGGAAAAATATAATGTTTGTGTTCTTTACCATGGAGGATGCTCGTTTTTATACAGACAACCATAATAAAATAGAAACTACGTTTCAGTTATAAAAGAAAATAAACAAGCCAACGGCAGGCTCACAGCGTCTCTGGCTTCTCTGCAGAGCTTTGCTCTGACCAGCAGGTCTGCTGGGGCACATCCCAGACGGGATATTTTAAAATATATTCTAGTATTAACTTAAATTCTTTCCTGGCTATGTTTTGGTTTGGTTTGTTTTTTGTTGTTGGGGTTTTTTTTTGATGGGTTTTTTTATTTGGTTGGTTGGGGTTTTTTTTATTATTTTGGGGTTTTCTTGCATGCTAGGCAAGAGAATGAACTATTCCAGGAACACCAAAACAACACAACTTGCTTCCCAGTTGTTTTTGAAGCCGCAAAAGTACAAGGCAGAAAAACAAGTAATATCGCAAATCACTGCTGGGCACACTTGAAATCTCAGTGTCGAGTCCAGCACCTAAGTAAATTTACATTGCTATATTTGATTGTTGAAAGCAAAGCTTAGAAAATTGCTGGCAGAGATCTATGCTCTTGCTTTCCCTTTTTGACAGGATTTGGAGTAACTACATATTCAACAGCAAATGTGTATGAGAAATCCATGCAGAAAAAAAAAAAAATAAGCACAAGGCCATAAAATTAATCTAATAAGAGCTGGTGCTGAAAAAAGCCCTGTTGATTATCCACCTGGAGAACCTGCAGTGCTCTATCAAATCTGCAGTGCTCAGCATCAGATCAGATGCAAAACATTATACATCAAAACTGCCTACAGAAAAGTGTCCTGAGTGACACTCTGTGGTCTGTGACAGAGAAAAGCAACTGCAGAACTGTCATCATAATTTTTAAGTCTTAAATTGGATGAAAGCTGTTATTTTTATTAGCACAGTGCATGTGTGGATAATTCACAGTAAATCATATAATCAATTATTTCTATCTCTTTTTGTTTTATATATTGTCTAGGGTCACTTCTCTTGAATGCAATGATCCTTTTGAAACTATTCTCTGAAATATTTAGTTCATTTATTCTTTTTTCAAATAAAATCTAGTAGTAATCTCTCTGCCTGGGAGGTGGATGTTCAAAATTTGCAGATCCAGAAGTGCATTGTGTCCTTGTGCCATTTAATGGGAGTGGAAAGAGCTGTTCCAGCCAGATTCCTGGTGCAAATACAGCTTACCTGGTAGATGTGCTGACTATTTATCATTTTTCATCTCAAAAGACCCTACTGTATCTTCAATAATAAATAAGACCTATCCTCTGTTTACTTTTCAGATACAGGGTCATAAATCCTGCTTAACTCCAGTGAAAATAAGGGAGCTTTGGACATCTGGGATCAGAGTCAGAGACACCAGGTTTAGCAGTGAAGGTTCATGCAATGAAGAACAAATCTGGCAGAAGAGATGAAGAATGGTGAGTGCTAATTGCTGCAAATCTCAATATGGTGTGATTGAAATACCTACTTGTTTACACCTCTTTGTTAGAGTGTGAATTTTTTTTTTATGGTGGTGGTTTTCTTTCCCATAGACATATTATTACATGTGACCTATTTTCAAAACTATTATTCTTTATGTATCATGCAAACTAAAATTGGGGTACAGGATCCTGGCCAAATATGACAAGAATACACTTCCTATTTGAAAAGACATGGTCTGTTTTCTCTTTCTTTTTCTCCTGTTGAAAGGAAATCAGACAAAGCTCCTTAAGTTCCTTGATGCTTTAGCCATCTCTGCCAAAAAAAAATAAAAAAAAAATTCATACGATATTTACTTGAGTGTTTTCTCACCAATACATCATTATGGAGGAAAATTCCAGAAGCAGCTGTGCCTGTTGCTGCTGCAGTGTTGAGAGGGGCACTAAATGACTCTGTGCTTCCACTCCATGTTCCGCTCGGATTTGCACAGGTTCTTGAACCCCACGCTTCAGAGATCCGTTTCTTCTGCCAGCACTCCCACTCTACAGCTACTGACATTTATTTCCCTATTTTCGTCTGAATAAATGCAATTTGTTGGAAACTGCTATGCTACCAGATCAATAAGACATATGGTCCATGTCTAAATACAAATGAAGTTGTACGTGTGATAATTTCCCTGGGATTTTGGAGCTGCACAGAAGGGGGTCCCGGGTCCCTGGGATGTCCCTATAGAGGGACCCCAGGCTGTTCTGGTTGTGCTGGAGGAACAGGGGTGGGAAATGTCTCTTATCGCTCTCTTTGAAGGAAATACCAACTTTTCTTATATCTTGAATTTTCAGAGAGAGTAAAGAAAAATGCTTTTTAACCCTGCTTTGATGTGGAGCTGCGGCTGTTTTCATTCTCATAGATAACACCACGTTTCAGAAAAATTCTCTGGACACCCCAGGACCGTGACTCTGACCTCACTCATGCAGATCTTGCATTAGTGATTCTTGTTAATTAAAAGATCAATGCGCACGAAGCAAAAGGACACGGTGTTACATCCTAATGGTACTTTCAGTGTTAGGGTAGCTGGATGTGTCTCATGGATGTGTGGTCTGGGTTTCTGAATCACCCTGTTTGTGAGGAGACACAGAGGAGCGCTCTGTTAGAAGTGTTGGGTGAATATAAAAACAATGTGGGCTGGATGATGGGAAAAGTTTTCATCCCTTAGTGTTTGCTGGTATAAAAGAAAGAAAAATGAGATGATTGCAATAAAACAAATAAATGCTAAGGCTTTTTGTACAAAACTGAAGAATTTTGAGATTGGAAATATGTGAAAATTTGACCTTTTATCCTCACCTACCCTTTTCCTTCTGCCTAACCCCAACATCACATAACTCATGTTTAATTCAAGAGTTGTTGAAATTAGAAAAGATATTTGTAACATTCAGGGAATTAAAAATGTAATTGAGCTTAACTGAAGTGATATTGCTGACCTTCTTATCTCTCATCAGAAAAAAACAGTTTATTGCACAAAAGAATGAATTTCACAAATGGTGTGAGGATATGTTCATATTCGTGTGGCTTTATGTGACTTTGATCACCTGCCCCACTGGTGGTGGGTCACATCTTTAGAGCAGGATGGTAAGAACCCACATCAAAATAGGGAGATAAAAGATCGATAAATATTTAAATTAAATGAGATGTTAATGAAAGGCAGGAAGGCTTGTGACATTTACCCAGGCAAACCTGGGACCGGGGGGAAGCAATCACTGACGTTCCTGATTATCTTCAAGAGCTCACAGGTGTCCCAGCGGACTGGAAAGGAGTGAGAGTGTTTATTTTTAACAAGAGGGACCAAGGGAATCACAAACCAGTCAATCCACACTTGGTGCCTATGAAGACAGTGCAGCCAAGCATCAAGAGGGTGATTTGTTAACAGATAGATGTAATAAATAGAGCTGGCCGCAGTGATTTTCACTTTCACACAGATTTGGGGGCTTTGCTGCTGGTGTCAGTCTAAAATGATAGGTAGGCTTATCCTGGAGAATAAGAAAGAGAAAGAGCAATATCATAAATATTGGCAACTGCCCATTTGCTGCAGCCGGTGCACGGACAAGAACTGACTGAGCAGGTGGCACAGTCAGGTCTTCCTGCCATTTTGGGGAGACTTTCATAAGTTTCACACAATTTTACAATCTTCTGTGTTTGTTCATCATTGCATGAATGTATTTTATAAGTGCATTGAGAGATAACAGGCTCTTTATAAACATTTTGCATCAAGTAGCCGAAAGAATAAATGGAATTTTCTGTAAGATTTCCATGCTGGTCACCCATACTTACCCTGGCTTACTGAGGACCCAGCTTTGCCAGGGCAGACACTTGTTATGCAGTAACATCACAGGGTGAAAAGAGGCTTTCAACAAGAAAAGGGGCTTTCTGTGAGCCTCGAGGACTTCAATAGACTGTGAAGCACAATGTGGTTCCTCCAGTTTGGGAGAACTTTCCATCTCAAACCTGGCTGTATGGGACTGGGGTCTGAACTCAGCTAATACTGCACTGGCATCTTCCTCCATCATCGTGCTGCTGGTCCTCTGCTCGTCACCAGCAGGCCAGAGAAGCAGCACAGCACAGGAGGAGCCAAGGAAGAAAAAGTAAAAATATTAGCACAGTAAAAACTTGTTTTCAGGCTTCTCATGTAGAAAAATACTGAGTGACAAATAAATTGCATTTATAAATTTTAGTTCTCAGTTCAGATTCACCAGTGATGTGCAGGAGGACACAGGAAATGATCCCTGTGCAGCGTGTCCACCTCTCACAGGATTGGTCTCCTCATGGTCCTGAGGCAGCTCAGCACTTGATGCAAATATACAGCCCTTTGTGTCTTGCTGAAACAGGATGGCGCTTACTTTTTGTTAAAGATAAATCAATTTCTCTTTCTTCTTTCTAAATTATTTTCTGCTGTTTCTCTGAAGTGCTAAATCTTGCTGTTTTCCTAACCAGGGTTTCCCTGAATAAAACTGGAGAAAATAAGAATTTGCATTTAATTAAACAAGGTCTAGCTTTAGCATGTTGAAGTTACTGTACTTGGAAGATGCACACATATAAATGTAAATGTTCAGGGTTGTACCTGGAGGTCCTGCAAAAGCTTGTTAATTACAGAAGCTGATTAGGCTTGTCTGCGACAGCTCTGCACAGATTTGGTGCAGGAGTTTCTGCAGGAGCCTGGCAGGTCCTGGGGCTGGGGACAGGACACCCTGTCACCCTCCTCGCAGCTGAGACCCCCCTGGCACTGGGGGTACATGTGTCCCCATCCCCAGCAGTGGGACAGACCCTGCCCGGGCACCACAGGGACCCCCAGCCCCAGTCCTGTCCCAGGGTTTGAGAGACGACGGCTGGTCCCTTACACTGATTATCCAAGAGCTGTAACATCCCAAAGCAATGTTTTAAGAATCAACAGGTTGCATTTCTCACCCTGCTTCCACATACAGGTTGTTTAAAACAGCTACCAAAAATTAGCTGAACCCTTAACAGCGCACTTCTGACAGTGCGCTCCTATGGAAGATACTTTGACGCTCTACTCCAAACACTTTTTAATAAGCAAGGATCTCAAACAGAAAGCAGACAGGTTTTTGCAAAGCCAGTACTAAGTGACTTTGTATTATAAGAATGTGAATTAATTTTGCAGAGCAACACATTTTGGGAGAGGAAAACGGCTGGTATATTCGCATTGAGGGTTTATCTGAACGTGAACAGTTGCGGCTGCTCGTTATTTTGGCTGCAGCAGGTTGTGTTCCTGTAACACCGACCATTGCTGAGCACGGTGAGCACAGAGGGCAGTGCGTGGTTCCTCTGACGGGCGCAGTCTGTACTTGCAGCGTCTGACCCTGTGCTCAACATTTCCTATGCAGCACTTTTTTCCCCCCCACACTAAATGGGATGGTACGCCACCTCCGCTGACTTTTTCAGCATTTTCCTAAAAATCACACCCCTCCCTGCCACACGTGGTGAGTGGAACAGCCAGACTCAGGCAACACAGCACAGCCCCAACCTTCCCAATGTGTGCGTAATGCTGTCCCTTGACACCACTTTAATATCTATTTTATATGTGGTTATGCACAAGTATAGCCATGCATTACCACCCTGAAAGCTCTTTATTTTAAGCAATCCTGTAAGTACTGGATGTTTTCAAATTGCACGGCTCTCCTCTAATCTTGTTTTCATAATAAAATTTGTTTAAGTCTAATACAGGCGTAATGTAGAGTATCTTCTGCACCTCAGAGTGAATGTTAAAAGTGTAAATTCATTATTTCTCCTTCAGTAGATCTCCTTTTTATCGCTGTTCGATAGACATTAGAGTAATATTTTTCTCCTGAATACACTGATGAGGATCCAAAACTAATTTCACAAAAATGAGAACTCCTTAAAAACACACTCTTATCATATTGTGCAGGCTCTTCCAGCTGTACCAATGTTCTTCGCTTTAATCTCAGCTTAAATATTTAGGTGGGTGCTTTTTTCCCCAGCATTCCATCTGCAGTGACCAAGTCCTCTCCCTTCCCCAGGCACAACCCCTCCTGAAAGGGGAATGATTTTTATTAGCGTGGGGCGTTCATTCGCACAGGCTCATCCTGGGCCAAAGGGAAGGGAACAAATGCACCAGCCCAGGAAAAATCTGGGAACGCAGCACTTTGTCCTGACTTGAAGTCCCTCCCTACTTCTGATCCTGCTTCGAGACAACATGAAAGCAAAATTTTAAGGGAAATGTATAGCGTTTGGGCAGGCAGACATGTCATTCGGTCTTCACTCACGCACACTCATTCATCACTTCAGTCATGCACCAAAGCTGATAAAACCTTTCAGGTGAGCTCTGCAGTTAGTAACTGGGCTTCATCACTTTCAAAGAAACCTTTTCAGTTTACAGAAAGTTTATATTCTCAAAGAGAACCACCAAAGCCTCCAAAACCCCAGAATTAAAATAATTACCATTTAAAAATAAATCAATGTCATTTTATTCTTGCCATACCTGGCTGTTTCTGCATTGCTGAATGGAAAAATGAAGAAAGATTAATTTCAATAAAGCAGTTATCCTGAAAGCTATTATCACAAGATTGATTAACTTATACTACTTTGTTTGAACAGTAGGTTGTGGAGAGACAAAAAAAAATATTTTTTTCCCTCAGTTTTAATCCATGAAAATGTTATTAGACATTTATTTCTCAACTGGCGTGGTAGAAATCAATACATGTTTTCCAAAGATGTGTGCAATTTGCTTTAAGAATTTGTACTTGCATGATCTCCAAGTTGTTTGGTAATTATTTGTTTCTAAGTTTTTATAGATTCTCCTTTCTTGCCCGTGATTTTGCATTGCTCTAACTTTTGATTCCTGATTTACAACAGTGAATGGTTAAAGGACAATTAAGATGCCACATAATTCATCAACTGGGTTTGGCTTTGATAGAAAGACAAACGATGTAGAATAGCAGCTCCAGCTCTGATCGGTCCCCACTCTGCAGGTGGCAAAGCCTCGGCACGTCAGGCTTCAGCATCATGTGCTGCATCCTTCTGTGAGTGACCCATGAGTCCCTCTGCCTCCAAGCAGCCCTTTGCTGCTACTCTTCTCCTGGGTGTCACTTCTTTGCAGCAAGAAATGTCTTTCCTTGAACACCAGCAGAGCCATTAGTAAGGTAAGTTCAACAAACAAGTAATTTGGGGGCACAGAAGTTGCATGGGAGTATAGGGCAGGCTGGGTGAAATAAAAGACCTTTCCCGATATAAACCCTTTCCCTATAAAAATACCCTCAGGGTTGTTCTGAGAATTTTCTTCTTTTGCATTTCTATCCTAGTTTCTTCTAGGAAGTTCAAAAGTGCCATGAGACCACCTGCTAAATCACATCCGTAACCAATTTGCTATCATGAATCACTGAATCATGTAATATAATGTAATAATAAGCAGGTTGGACTGCACTGTTTATTAGCTGATGCTCTCTTAAACAAGTTCATGCTGAAATAGAGTCCTTCAGCCAATTTTTTCCACTTACCCCGTTGTTCAGGTGCAAACTAGGAAAACTAAGGAAAAAATCCGAGCTCAGACAGACACCGCTACATATCTGGAACCTGCTCGGCCATATGAAGAGATATTAAAAGAATACAGATATCTGAGCACATTTCGCTGAAGAAGACAGCCTTAATTTTAGGTGGCTGGCAGATGGGGTTTCTCATTAGCCTGTCTTTTCATCTTATTTTGTGCAATTAAGTGGGCTCGGGAGGGACCCTGCAGGACTGGCCATCTTCCAAAGGCTTGTCCAGCCCAGCTGCGTGGCTTCCTGCTCCGGAGCCCATCACCCTTTTCTGTGAAGCTGTTTTTGCTGGCATACGGAGCCAAATAGAGGACTTTTCTGCACAGACCAGGTTTGTGGGCCAGCAGTGATGGCGGAGCAGGCTCTGCACTGTCCCTTAGCAGTGATCGCAGCTCGGCGTGTGAGAGGGACAGCGCAGGGGGCAGGCTGAAGTGGAGACTGGAGAGGAACTGAATGGGCTACACCCTTCTATAGCTCTGTCTGGAGCACCAGAGTCCCTGCCAAGGTGAGAGGAGATCTCCATTGGGTTCTTCCCAGGAGGGACAGGAACGGCTTAATTCATAGGAAAATCTCAGTAGATTCGTATTTGGTCTCCACAACTGTGGTTTGTGAAGGAAACATTTAACATCCTGGGAAAGCTCACTGTGCCTTTGCTGCCAGAGCCCAGAGAGATGCTCTAACAGTGCCACCATGCTGGGTAGTGACACCCTGACCCTCCACAGCACTTAATCCCAGGATGAGAGAGGGAGTGGGAATGACCCTTCTCAGGATGCTCCCATGGTGGACTCCCCTGGCTCCCAGCTCACCCCCAGGAGGGAGCAGTGTGTCCTGGGGAGCCAGCAGGACAGAGGATGGCAGGTCAGGTACTAACATCCCTTCCTGCCCCTCCATCCCTCCTGGACACCTGCATCCCTTCCTGGGTACCAGCATCCTTCCCTGGGTATAAGCATCCCTCCCTGTACCTTCATCCCTCTCTGGGTACCAGCATCCCTCCCTGGCTACTAGCATCCTTCCCTGGATACCTGCATCCTTCCCTGCCCCTTCATCCCTCCTGGATACCTTCATCCCTCCCTGGGTACCAGCATCCTTCCCTGGGTACCAGCATCCCTCCCTGTGCCTTCATCCCTCCCTGGGTAACAGCATCCCTCCCTGTCCCTTCATCCTTCTCACTCCCATACCCCCTGGGCATCTCCTCCCTTTCCTGTGTGCAGCACAGCAGGAACAGCAGCTCCATCGGGCAAAGCCCTGCTGTCACTCTCTCATGCCAGGGCCAGTTCTGAAAGCTCTTATCTTCAGGACTCATTTTGGTGTTCAAAGGAACTATTGGTATGAATAAAACCTGCACCTCAGGATTTATAGGACAGGCCCCATATTTTGCAGTCCATTGATTCAGTATTATTCCTTTGTTCCCATAGAAACGTGGCGGATGTAAGGAGTAGTTTGAAGCTAAGACAATGAAAATAAAACAAAACAAAACCATATCAAACCTTTGTATACACATGCATTGGGGGGAAAAAATAAAATCTTTGACTCCCTTCTGCATCTTGTAAAGCAAAGTAATTTAGTTAGGGGGAAAAAAACCCAAATCCTCTCATAGATGTGATCCTTTAGAATTGTTTGCTTTTTTTTTCTGAGGCAATTTCAGCAAAATGCTTAGCAACACGTGTAGAAGGAAGCTGCTAAATCTTTGTATTAATTCTAAAAACCTCAGTTTCTTATTAAGTCACAAGAGATAGCTCTTACTTTGTTTCCAGCAAAAGGTAATTTGGGCTTTATTTTATTTAGAATGTTGCCCACCGTGCTGGAGAGGCGAGATTTCTTAATTGCTTTGTTGCAAAAACAATTTATGTGGGGTTTTTTAATGAGTTTAATTTTCTTTAAAGTTTTCCATGTATAAATGTGGCAGCATTTTGAAATCAAACAAATTACCCACACAGGTGCCTCTGTGCTCCCATTGTTAAACTAAACACTTGAAGATGCTACCTCCACGAGGCTTATTGTATAGAAAATATGTGTACAAAGAGGGAGTTTGAGTTGGCGTTTAAAAAAAAAGCTGCAATAAGCAAGAGAGAAAAGGAGGGAGATGATTACCTGTCTCCTAGAAGCTGTCCTTCTACTACAGAGCTGGGAGCTGCATCCAAACCTGGACAGCTGCAACATGGAGACGTGGGCACCAGGATCCTGCTCCCAGCTCCGCTGAGCCGGACCTTTCAGATTGTTCTGACTGCTTCAGAACCTCACTGGGAGGAGGAGATGAGAAATTGCTGCCACTGGAACCAAGTTTGGGTGGAAGAGAACCTCTCTGATGCTTCACTAGGTCCTCTGATGAAAAGAGAGAAGAGGCTCATACAAAAGAGAAATGAACCACAAGGAGGGTGAGGACAGTATAAAAGGAACTGAAGTATGGAGCTGCTGCTGTCACTGCACAAAGCCCATCACATGGCATATTTCCGTGAGGTGATGATTCACAACACTCACAACGTGCTGTTGGGGCTCTGCTGAGGGAACAGCCGCCTCTCTGGGCTGCTCCTGTGGGCAGCGGAGACCGAAGCACAACCAGGAGCTGGCACTGACCACAGTCTCTCAGAGGTGTGAGGTCCAGACATGAAGTACAGGCACCATTCTCCTTTGTAAGCTGCAGGCACTGCTGGTTAATCTACATGATATATAAGTTTTAGCAATAAAGTATTCATGAAGCAAGGGTTGAATCTCTCCACTGCCAAGCAAATGGGAACATTTCTACCACTGCAGGCTAATGATTAGTTTATACACAAGTACTGGGACAGCAGACAAAAAGTCCTGGTTATTGTCTAGACAGGAGCCGGTTCCACCTTTCTTGCCCTAGAGGGCATCACCACTTCTAAAAGTTGAGCAAAAAATGTCAATAATTCTTCAGGAAGAGTGTTAAAATTAGCCAGCCAATTCAGTTGTATGAGGCAGGAAGGGAGGAAGGCTTAGCTGTATGCAATCATACATTTATCTCATAACTTCAGGTATAAAGTTCGTTACGACATTATCACAATCCCAGAACAGTGTAAAATCCTAAAAACTGTCTCTAAGAACAGGTTTGTGACAAGATGAGTTCTGGTCACTTCTTTTCCTTCTCCAGCTCTGAGGACGGTGGGAGCTTTTGGTCACGTAACATGCGGGTTTCAGATCAACTTGCCTGCTGCCTCCTGGCCACCAATCCTTCCAGCACCGGCCACCGCTGGACCTGCTGAGTCTGTGGGATTTGAGAAGTTCATAGGCTGAATTATAAACATTTAGTTCTCACTGAGTACACATTTCATAATTATTTTTAGCCCTGGCATTTCTGGTCCAGGGGAAACATGCAGAACGCCAGTTACAACATCATTTCGGTAGAAAGCTAGAAGACTTCATTTTAGAAAGGGCCAGGGAAAGGAAAAATAAAATAATGTTTATTAGATGAAAAGTCACACTTTCTACCCATGTTTTCCCAAGAAGCCCTCCAGAGACAGACATGGAGGATGCCCCAGCGCTGTGCTGCTCATGGCAGTCAGCAGCCACTGTTTCCTCATCCAGACACGGTGCTTCATGAGCACACATGGCATTGGGACTCATCTCATCAGGGCAAAGGACCCTACATGGTAGCCTGAGGAGGAGGAGTCATTCTGGGGAGGAAGGCACCCAAAAGAGAACAAGCCGCAGAGCTTCTCATCTCTATTCTTGCGCAGCCAAACCTCTCACTGGTGAAACAGAAGGAACAAGATGTACCTGAGCACCAGCACCACCCCACACCTTCCTGAGAACAGGGTGCTGCTCACACTCCCCGTCTTCCTGCATCTGCCACCTCTGCGGGATGACAACTCTGGGAGAGATGTGACAGTGACAGATAATAAGTGTTGTTTGACACGGTGACGGTGTCATTCCTGCACGTACCGCTGTCCAAAATGATGAATTAACACGGTGGCTCCTGTATGGCATGAGGCCAAGCACTGACAGCGTGGGAGTCGAGCAGGTCACCACCTGTTAGACCCTTTGGTGCTCGTTATGTCCCGCCGTACCTCACTACTGCAGAGCAGTCGGGCTTGTTTTTTCATTCATAATAAACAGAGTTCAAAAGCCAGGGAGTCCACTGGCCTGCCCAGGACAGCTACGCACATTGCCGGGTGTTTTACTTGTCAGGCTGCCACCCTCAAAATATTTTTTCTGCATAACAATGTTACAGCTTCAGAAATGCCATTTCCTAGGTGTCTATTTCCAGATGAGATATTATTACTTATTTATACACCCACAACTTGTGCCTGGAAATTAAGAGATATTCACGAAAGTGAGATCTCTGGTGGCCATCAAGTGTGTGATGCTGCCAGCACATCTTTCTTACCTTTGCTTTGCTCTTAGTGTGAGCAGAAAGCACAATTTTGATTCATTTCTCACATGGCTTCTGGTGTTTCATCTATGTTTTCTTCTGGTCCCAGTAATTCTGCACGATGCGCTACCTGAAAACGCACTGAGCGATCAACAGGGGCTCTGCAAAGCCTGTCCAGCCTGCCTGGGGTATCTGCAGGGCTGGGACACCCACCACCCCAGACCCCAGTTCCCCTGTGAGGAGCAGCCCCTCGCCCCTCACAGCAGCAGCCCCAGCGCTCCTGGAGAGCAAACCCTTCTTTATCTCTTCCTGTGTGAGCTAATAATGTTTTCTTAATTGAAACGTGTTCAGCTGCTTCTTTCTTCTTGTTTCAAGTAAGTTCTGCCTCTGCCAGCAAAATAAGAGCCTGTGTTGCTGGGGCTTCTTTCAGAAAATGCAAGGGGTTTTTTTTCTTTCTTTTTTTGCAAGATTTCAGCTCTTTGACTTTGGAAAAGAAATCATTGTGGAGAAAGTATTTCTTGAAATGATGACAGAAGCAAAATTATATTCCTTTGTAGAAAACAGGGACATTTGAAGACAGGCTTAACATCTTTGTTCTTTGTTCCGGGAAGTGTGAATTCTCAGGCTCTTGGACCATTAATCCTTCCCCGTTCTTGGTTTTTGAAGATGAACATTGCAGAGAATGAGGCATTGTGCTTGAAAGGGCTTTTCAGAAAATACCTTTTCCCTCCACAATATGTAGCAGTTCTCTGATAATTTGCAGGATAAGTTGGCAATTCTTGGCTTTTCCTCATAAATATTTATTTTCCCAGGACACCCTGGTGTGAACGTGCTCCCAGGGCAGCTGCCTCTCCGCAGCATTCCCAGCAGAATGGGTTTAGCCCCGAACTCCAGCCATGCTGGGCTGGACCAAGGGCTTTGCTGGGCCGGAGGGTGCTGGGGTCCCCTCCTGCTGCACCCCCTCCCATCTCTGACACTGGAACCAGCTCCCCCCTTTTCCTCTGTAAATATCAGTTATACATTCGCTTTCCTCTACATTGCTGGCTCCAATACCTTTTCCTACAAATTTGCAAAATCTGCTGTCATGAGGTTCAGAAACTTAATTTACCAGCTCCCTTAGCCCCTTAGCCTGAATATCAGATCAAACCAAATAATGTTTTCCACATATTTCCTTTATCAAGTGCTGCACTTAGGGCAACTTTAACAATTCTTCAAATGCATCTACTTTAAGCTGGATCTTAAAGAAGTCACTGGTATTCATGACTTTCAAGTCATCTTTAGTTTATCCCATTCTTCATTTCTCCTGGATCTTCTCTGCTTTCCACAGTTATTAAATCCTGGCATATTAATCCATGTTTTTTAACATACTTATTCCATCTACAACACATAACCCATCAATATTTTTAACACCACCTCCTTTCTCTGGAAATGCCACTATGCTGTAATATTTACATGAAGATTTTCTGAACGCCTATTAGAAACTTTTTCATTCCTTCATTTAGAATATTCTTCTAGTGTAATCTGGCTAAATCTCTTTCTTCTCAGTATTTTCTTTTTAATGCAAAGATATAAGACACATTTTCCATTTAGAAGAGTTGTAATGTTGTGTTTAATTATGGAAGATTGTATGTTCACAGTTGCACTTTTTACCTGCCTATGCTTTGTTGATGTCCAATATTTTCCCCCAATAAAATGAATTTCCAAAGCTTCCATTCAGAGTTTACCAAGTGTTACTAGAAATATGTTAGAGGTCACATCCAGCTCTGCAAGGCTCACGGTCAAAAAACCCTTAAGAGATTTTTCCTCTTGCCCCACTTAACAAGGGGAAATCCCAAAATCCCAGGCAAGTTTTAAGAATGCAGGAGAGGGAAAGGAAACACTGTACTGTGTACAGTACAGACCACCCGGGAAAACTGGCAGCTTTTGTTGCCCGGCCAGGATGTTTCCATGTTTTCTCTTATTGCTCCGAGTACATTAACACCAGACATGACACGGGGAAGTGTGAATCTGGGGACCACGCAGTGCTGTGAAGTTTCCCACCTTATCAGTTATGAAGCTTCTCTGCGAACTTTGTGCTGTGAAAATTCAGCGCCCGATACGCTCGCGACTTCTCAGCTCTTCACTGGTGAGGAGCTGTCGCCATGGGGGTGTGCGGAGAGGACCGGACGGCCCCTCGCCCTGCGTTTGCGGGGGTGGGGGAGCCTGTGCGTGTGTCTGCGAGTGCATGTGTGTGTGTGTGTGCGCAAGTTTGTGTGTGCATGTTTATGTGTGCACGTGCATGCGTTTGTGTGCGTGTGCATGTGTGTGTGTGTGCACGTGTGTGTGTGCGTCTGTGCACGTGCATGTGTCTGTGTGTGCATGTGCATGCGCATGTGTGTCTGTGTATGCATGTGCACGTTTGTATGTGCATGTGTGTGCTTGTGTGTCTGTGTGTGCACATGTGTGTGCATGCCTTTGTGCACATGCATGTGTACATGTGCATGTGTCTGTGTGTGTGTGTGTGCATATGCATGTCCATTCACAGGCGTGTGCATGTACATGTGTGTGTGTGCACATGTGGGTGCATGTGCATGTTTGTGTGTGCATGTACTTGTGCGCAGGTGTGCGCTGGTGTTCAGCACCCAGCAGGGTCTGGTTCCTTGTTCCCTCCAGTGCTGCCCATGGGCCACTCTGTCCATCAGGGCTGGGGCTTTCCCATCTCCCAGTCCTGCGCCCAAAACTCTGGAAGAGAAATGTGTGCTTGTAGACCCCTAAAATGTAGCTGGCGATATCTGAAGCAACTACAAAAAGTAGGAATGGTAACAAAAAAAAAAAAAAAAGCTAAATAGCAGCACAATAGCAGGCAAGTGCCTTCTACAGAGCTGCTTGGAACATCTGTGATGAAACAGTTGCCATCAAGTATGTTGCTTTATCAAAGCCGAGTTTCATTGATACACAGGATAGCTGGCAAAATTTGTGGGCCAGCATTACGTATCACCACTCATTACAAAGAGAGATAATTGAGAGAGGTGACCAATTTAAAGCAGAAAAGGATGAGTGTAGAATATCGCAAGCACTCCTGGAATATTCAGGCACCCTGGAAACCACATCGAGGTATTGGCAATGAGATGCTCGCCATGCTGGGCTGTCGGTTTGGAGATGGAGAAAGTTCCTGTCAAAGGGATTCAGAGCCTTTGGGCGAGGTGCTGGTCACAGCACAGTGCATGTATTTCATTCAGTTTTCATTCCAAACTGATGTCCAAAACCTTGCAAGTTTTAACACAACAAAACTATCATTTTTTGTGGCTGCATGCAATGCAAATGAATGTATGTTGAAAGTATCTTCCAGCTCCTGAAGCTCCCCAGTTGCAATTTCTCAACCCGAACAGCATATCGATTTCAGGTTTCACATTCAGCACTGAAGTCTGAAGATTTTCCTCAGCCTCTCCTGCATGTTAATAAACTACCTCAAGGGCCAAATTGCAGTGAGAGGAAAATGAGACATCTGATGTCAAACCCAACTCGCATTTTCTTACATAATTTTAAATAAAAGACATCTGCACCCTGGTCGACTCTCCTGAATGAAGGGGAAATCTGCCCCAAAAGCAAAGCTGTTTCTGGAGCGGAGTCCCTGTCTTGGTGTCATCACAGCAAACACAACCGCCAGCTTCCGTCTCTTCAAAATGAGGAAACGGGAAAATAAAATCTGGATGCCCGTCATTCTCCAATTTATGCATGATGAGTGAAAAAAATGAAGGCTGGAGCCTTCTGGAGTGTTAGCTGCTCTGTGCTCAGAGCAGATGTCTTGTTTATTTTATCACGTGTTGCTTGAATAAATAATCCAGGGGCCACAGCAGCGAAGTCCACTGACGGCATTGGGAGAGCGTGGAGGATGGGCAGGACCACACATCCTCAAATGTGCATTTTTATGAACAGGGCTGACAGCTCTGTGGTTAAAAAGAAGATACAAAGTATGGCTTTACACTGTAAATCCCCCAAAATAAAGACACATACAGAATCTACAGTAGCTAATAAAACAGACCTATTTCTGCTTGGAAGTTTTTAACTAGCAGCAGCAGAAACTGCAAATAAGAATAATTAGGAGTGCAATTAGTTGCACTAGTGCAGTTGAGGTCAGAATTTCGCTCCAAACCTTGGTGTAAAATCATATGGACTTGCAGAGCATTGAGGAGTGCTGTTGCCCATGTCACCCAGCCTGAACCCTCATCCTTTTACCGATCAAAATAAACACCTCATATTGGGTGTATGCAAATACTAGAAATCACATAGCTATGTGCCTGGCTGCCCCATTAACTGCTTAGATATTCCCAAAATAGATGTCTCAGGTCCAGTATACACCATTCATACACATTGCTTCCTTCTGTGGCAGTAAGAAAAAAAAAAAAAGTAATACATGAAATAAAAAAAACAACAAAAACATAAGAAGAAAGAACAAACCAAGAGAAGGGCATAGGCCATCATGCCATCTGAAGTACTGGCCATAAAGATTATTTAAATAAATCTTCCAGTTACCCAGCATATAACATGGAAAACCTGATTTTTGTGAGGTGATGGCTCCAAGGCTGGCTGACTTCTCCAAAGCTTCTCTGAAAACTGAAAACACCCCCACAATCAAATCTGTGTGTTGCTGCCAAATTCTGTTTGTTTCTCCTCCTGAAAGGATCCTTTAAACCACGGCTAAGCGGGAAGCAAGGAGAAAGGCACCACACTGACATCTAAAGACATCAATATACATACAGCAAAGTATCTAAAATCCCGGAATAAAATGAATCTGTGTGTCAGCCCGTGTGTCCAAAGCAAATCCCCTCCTGCTCCACCAGCAAGATCAGCAGTGGGGTATCCCAGCAATGGTTTATCTCAGCAGCGGGGCATCACATATATGGGTTATCCCAGCAGTGGTTTATCTCAGCACTGGGGCATCGCATATATGGGTTATCCCAGCAGTGGGGTATCACAGATGCAGGTTACCCCTGCAGCTTCTGCACTCTGTGACACCCCAACATGTTTCCCAGAGCCACCGGCATCAGCGCTGTCAAGGGACCCCGCTCCAGGGCCACCGCCAGAGAGTGGCTCTGAGTGCTGGAACAGGGCTGGGTGCAGCAAAACCTGGCGCAGCAAAGCCTGGCAGGGTAAAGCCTAAACTTGGCCACAGGCCAAGCCCTGCAAGAGAGTCATTGCACTGGCACTTTTGTGATGCTGCTGGCAATGGTTGTCCAGCAGTTACGTGCCTTATCCCACTTATCCAGAGGTGAAAGATTCTGAAACAATAAAAATCTCTGCGGAGAAGGGGTTTGGGCTGGCAAACTTCCCCTTGGTCTCCTCTGAAAGCACAGGCAGAACCTGGCAGGGAAAACATCCAAAATCAATTCAGCTCAGGTGCTACCCGTTTCTGCCCAAACCCGACAGGCAAGCTCAAACCAGAGGAAAAATGGCCCAAATTTGCAAGAGTTTGAGGGAAAGTGATTATAAACAACACTAAAACCCCAGATGCCTTGAGTACAACATCCTGCGGGAACTGCTGAGGCAGCTGGATTCTGCATAAAGATTATTTTATGATAATGCCACGAGGTCAGGAGCTTAGCACAATTCACAGCTCTGTCTGAGTGCTGATAATTTCCAGAGCAAAGCTCACAATATCCTCCCCTGTCCCGCTGTGATGAGGAGATGCCAGGCGTGAAATGGGTGACAGCAGAGACAGGCACAGTGCAAACCTGGGACCCTCTGGGTTTCCTTCCTTCTCCCTTTTTCAGGGCAGAGGTTCAGGCTGTACCAGAGACAGACACACAGCCAGCCCCCACTTCTGGAAATCTCCATGTTATAGCCAGACTTAGCATATTTATTTTTTCATTCTACATTTTGAATTTTTGCAGGGAGAAATTTTTGAAATTTTTTCAGGGAGGGAGCACACACAGAATCACAGAATGTCAGGAATTGGTAGGGACCTCAAAAGCTCATCCAGTCCAATCCCCCTGTCAGAGCAGGAACACCCAGATGAGGTTACACAGGAAGGTGTCCAGGCGGGTTTTGAATGTCTCTAGAGAAGGAGACTCCACAACCTCCCTGGGCAGCCTGTTCCAGTGTCTGCCACCCTCACTGAGAAGAATTTTCTTCTCAAATTTAAATGGAACCTCTTGTGTTCCAGTCTGAACCCATTACCCCTTCTCCTACCATTGGTTGTCACTGAGAAGAGCCTGGCTCCATCCTCGTGACACTCACCCTTTATATATTTGTAAACATTAATAAGGTCACCCCTCAGCCTCATCTCCTCCAAGCTAAAGAGCCCCAGCTCCCTCAGCCTTTCCTCACACAGGAGATGCTCCACTCCCTTCAGCATCTTCGTGGCTCTGCGCTGGACTCTCTCCAGCAGTTCCCTGTCCTTCTGGACCTGAGGGGCCCAGAACTGGACACAATATTTCAGGTGTGGTCTCACCAGGCCAGAGTAGAGGGGCAGGAGAACCTCTCTGGATCTACTAACCACCCCCCTTCTAATCCACCCCAGGTACCATTGGCCTTCTTGGCCACAAGGGCACAGTACTGGCTCATGGTCATCCTGCTGTCCACCAGGACCTCCAGGTACCTTTCCCCTACACTGCTCTCCAGCAGGTCATTCCCCAACTTACACTGGAATATACAGAAACCCCTGTGTCAAGCTCCTCTGTGCCACAGTCCCACTGCCGCTGTGGGCAGCTACAAATTAGTTATGGACTAATTACACCTTGGTGTCCAGTTCCAACAACAAAGGGTTGCTGCAGCTGCTCTACAAGGATGAGTGTGCATCACCCCATCACCTCAGCATGCACAGGGAACCAGCCCAAACCCTTATTCCAAGCCAGGTGTTATTTATTACCCACCCAATCTGAAGTCTAAATACAGGCTTATTTTTATTGCACTTTGCAGCTCGCCACTTGTCGTCTTTCGAGCATTTCAGTGCTCCTCAGTTTGAAGAGCCAGTGTCAAAAGCCTCTTGAACTGGTTTATATCTATGACAGGTGTTTGTGTGTGTGTACAGAAATCTCTATAATGGTTAACATCAGTATCTGCCACTACCCTCTAGTTTGGGATCTGGGTAAAATTGTGTTACAAACCTGCATTTTTTAAGGTTTATGGCTTAACCTCCCCAGCTTTCTTGGTGGGGTGTTATCAGCCTGGAGTTGGTGTTGCATGGTATCCCCATCCTCACAACAATAATACAGACTGTATAATTGGGAACATGCAGAACAGAAAGCAGAGTTCAGAGAGGGAAAAACAGGATGGGGGCTGAGCAAGAGGAGGGATGTTCCTTCCTCTGCCACTGAAAAAGTGTAATCAGAAATAAATTAAAAAATGTGACCATTTCCTCCAGTGTCTTGGGCCCCAGTTCTGGCATTTGAAAATCAATCTCTTACTACCATATTGCTCATAAAATCATTTTAATAATTACTTTCACACTTGGTCACACCCTTCTATCATTAATAACACTAGCCCTGTACAAATCTAGCAAATATGAAATGCTGGAGATTATTTAAGCATATTACATTCAAGGCTGAACATATTACTTTCAGGGTGAACATATTACTTTCAGGCTGAACTGACACTTAGCCATTCAGGTGCATTTTTCTGCAAAAAAACCCAAAATCCTATACTGTTTTGTTTATAGAACATAAAAAGGAACAATAAAACTGAGAAAGAAAAAATGAACAATAAAATGCTGTTCGCTTTGTTTGTCCTTTTTTCCTTCCTCGGGTAATGAATACTTCTTGCAGTTTATGGAATGCATCGTATTGTGTTGTTTGCCATAATGGGGCTCCCACACATCCCCCAGCGCTGCAGCTCCTTCCCCAGCTTTCGGCTGCACAATGTCCATGGAATCGAGCTCTAAGCACCCTCAGGAGCTCCAGACACACACGACATTTCACAACAGGGCTGTATTTACTTAAACAAGACCTCCCATACACCTGCACCAAATACTTTATGCCATGCTCCTGGATTTGGCTTTGTGTGCTGTGTCTGAGCTGCAGTTTCAGGTTCCTTTTTATGGAGGTCCCAGCACAGCTCAGGTAAGACCCACTAAAAACACAATTGCATGGGAGGGGGAAGCCCTCCACAGAAATAACAACAACCTGTAAAAGTGAAGAATGAAGTGACAGCAGCAGTAACAAAAATTTTATCACACCCAGCCAGTATCGGCCCAGGGAAATTTATAGAATAAGGTTAATAAAAACATGATGGAAAATAAAAAGCGGAAGGAAGGACAGGCCCGAATCAGCATTTCTTTACTGATTTCTGTGGGGTGGCTCATCCTCGGCTGATGTGCTGCAGGGAGATGCCAGCGGTACCAGCCCGGCAGAGTGGTCAGGTCAGGGCATCCTGCATCCTCCATCCCAGCTGCAAACCCAGCCGCTGACACTGAGCCCATCCAAACGCTCACATTTGCCAAGGCCTCAAAAGATTGCCTTGGAAAATACTGTTCCTATTAAACGTCATTCTTACCATTAGTGGCTTTTGCTTGGCAGTTTCAGGGTACTAATGAGCTTGCTAACAATGTTCTCACACCATCTTTTTCTCAGAATATGTTTAAATGATCTGGTTGTAAAAACCCCGGTACTTAACATGAGTTCATGGTTATTGCTACTTTTTCTAAATGCATTGTCAAGGTTCCAGAAACTGTGAGCTTTCGAAGTTACCACAAATTAAAAGCTATTTTGGCTTGCTCTTCAAAAGTCCAACTATTACACAATTATGCTGTATGCAGTAAATCAACCCCTGAAACATATTTACACAACAGACAACATGTGCACAAATATTTTTCCCCACCAACAGCACAGCCTGGTGTGTGCCCTGGCCAGGACACTTGGCCAAAGCCCAGCCGGGTGCTGCACAGTGGGACGGCCTGAGGAACAAGGATGGAATTAGGACATTTCCTATCAGACCCTTCCAGAAACTTGCTTTTGTTACTTAATAAGCAAAAGCTTCCATGATCTAGAGGAGGAAATACATCCCACACATGCCAAAATAAAAATAAAGATGACTCAAATGCTAGTATTATATCTCACTGTAAAAGAAAAAAAAAAGATCTATTCAGTGTATTTTCCATGGAAAGAATAGAAGAGTCTCTTCTGCTCACTTGCAGTCTCATAACATGATCAATAGTCAAACAGCTCCAGCTCTCATATATGTGTTACGTTGCAATTCTGTTCACAGGACAGTATTGTATAGTACAGTATTGACAAGACCTGAAATAGCTTTCTAACTTTACTGAAATATTTGCCCACTTCCTGCTTGTTTCCTCTTCTTAAACTTGCTGAAATAAACATTTCATCTTTACAATTATGCAAATTTTGCTAAATAAAAATCTGTACAAGGCAGTGAAAAGTTTTTGTTTATCAAGATGATATACAAAACAACTAACCACATGCCAGAATTTCTGCTCCTGTGACGTGGTCTCCAGACCTCAGGACCTCCCAGCATCTTAGTAATGCACCTGTAACATTAGGCAACCGTATTTCCCTCAAACTCTCCTTTCTTTTCTAATTCTTCTTTTATTTATTTCAGTGCTCTGCTGAGCACCCTTAAACATCCTGAAAATCCCGATCAGAATCCTCTGTGCTGCCCTGCTTTTGAACTCTGGTTCGAAGGTTGACTTTAATGATCCTTGCATTGCTTCCAAAGCCAGAGAGCCCCAGCTGTCCCAGCTGCAGCGGTCGGCATGGCTGGAGTGAAACCACCGGCTGCAAGCACACAAGAGCACTTGGTGTCTTGGCCATAGCATCATCTCATGGAACAGTGCTGGGCAAACCAGTCAGCTGTGTCAACCAGGGCTTCTCCATCAGTTCTAATGGGCTGAGGGTCAGACCCTCACACAGGAGGAGTCAGTGAATGACCAATCACAAAAACACCTTCTGGTGGCATGTTAAATATTCTCAATCTCATGCAAATGTTCTTGACTTTTTATGACAAAAAGCAGTCATCCCTCACAATGCTGTGTTTGCACAAGGGCTCACCGCAGGCAAGTACAGACAGGAGCTTTTCCCATTGTTCTGGGTGAGAAGTGCTGCGGACTTCATTTCAGAAGCTCACTCAGACATACCATGGACAGGGATGGTTTTGCAATGAGAGGGAACCTTGGGATGTGTTCAAACCCCAAAATATCCCTGTGTTCAAACAAACCAGCAGACAGCAAGGGAACAGCTTGGCTGCTTCTCTCTCTCCATGTCCATGGCTTTAGATGAGAAATTAGAGCTGATGATGGGTGAAGTGCCTAAAATGACAATGCTCTCCATTAAGACAGGACTAAGTCTGTGTAGGAGACTTTGCGAGCAGAGAGCATGGCTGCTGCATCTTCCCTGGGAGTGGTTGGGGACCTGAGACTGCATCATCCCTGTGAGGGGGATGCTGCAAACAGCACTACTGGAAGCGGGACAAACAGGGACAGCGTGCAAGGACAGCACATGGCAGTGACACTGCCTGGCCAGTGCCCCAGCGCTCCCTGGCCAGTAGATTTCTGCAGAGCAGGGGCAGCATGGCTTGCCGAGAGCTGTCCTCTCTGCTGGGACCAGGATATGTCAATCTGCAGCCAAAACACTGAAAACAGAGATTCATTTCTCCTTTCTTGTCCTCCTCTTTGTGCATGTATGTAATTGACTTTAATTAAGCTCACATAGCTTCTAAACCGTGAAACCTAAACATCCCTGGGATCAAGCAACAGCATCAGGAGAGAAATTACTGCAGCACGACACATAAACATTATTTCACAAATGAAAAATTCTGAGATTGTTTTTCTTTTCCCTAGATAATTTTCTTAAACTTTTTGCCTGCTCGGTCCTTTGCTTCCCCTTTGGTAAGACATCACCAGCAACAGATAAATAGTACCCAAGAGAGAGCTGAAGTCAAAGTTTCAGAGGAAGCCAGGCTGCAGACAATATAAATATTGCATTAGGCCATTTCAGTAAAAGGCCTTCTCAGCTCCTGCAGCTGAGTCACCGCACCGGGAACCAGCACAACACCGAATCAGTGCGGGGTTCTGCAAGGAAACAAACCATATTCAACACCTTTAACCAACAAAACCCAGGGGTTTGCCTGGTTATCCCAGCCTTGCTCAGATCTGCACCTTGTTACTGAGGGCAGCAGTGCCTCTTCTGATCTGTTTCTCATTGTCCCAGCTAGACACACCACCAGTACCAGAGGCACCAGTTCATCGGGACGGTCTGGGGGCTGTTCCTGGAGCACAAGGCAGACCAGTGCACTGGTATTCAATGTATTTTCTGACACCGGGTCTGAGTGGATGCAGATCACAGACCCTGCAGCAGGGAGCAGTGCAGACCTGGATCCTGGCTCCAGGTGGAACATTTTGAATCCGAGACAAGGAAGCCAAAGAGGGGACAGCTTCCCACAGGATACAGGCTTTGACTAAACCTTCTGTACTCAGCATAAGCAGAAAACAAACCAACATGCTGATAAATGAGACTCTTTCCCCGAGTCACCGCTCACCTGTAATTGCACTCAACCCAAACCGTAACCCCACTTCCTGCCGCACCAAGCTGACACCAAACCTGCCCCATTTGTTGCCATCACCCCCAGAAGTGCAGCTGCACCCCTGGCCCCAGGGTACTCAGGACCAGTATTCATGCACACTGTGGATCCTCATAATTCTTATGTGGTCATGCAACAATAATAACATCCTCAACTGGTATCCAAACCTGTGTTTTATAATGTTGTCAGAGCACTAAATTATTTGGATAAACCCTGTTTCTAGTTGGTTTCTTGGCTAAACTGTTCTGGCTAGAACAAAATGTGTTTGGAGCCTGTTGTCTGCCCAAATTCTGGGATATTTGTCTCCTCCCTCTTTAATCCCAGGCTCACCATACTCCTCCTCCCCACAACGAGCTCCCTGCAATCCCAAACCTGATTAGCAAATGAGTATCAGCTGCTCATGCTAGAGGAGCCGGAACCATCAATTAGTGATTGCAGTTCTTCCATTTTTTATTGATCCCTTGCTGAAGCTCACATTCCTCATCTCGTGTTCTGACTGGACTCCCGCCGACTGGGGGCTCCTGATCAGTAATTACCTGAAGTTCACAAGTACTTCAGACAGCAAATCGTGGAGTTCAGTTCCCGTCTCTTTTATGTCACTGAAAACCCAGCAATTCCACCCATTCCAGCAGTTACCCTGGTTTACTTCCAGTGTGGCAGCAATCAGAAATCAGCTGGTAATTAATCTAGTCTAATTGTATACTCAATGTGTGTGTGTGTGTGTGCACTTCTTTAAAGATCCAGATATTTATCTGTTTCTGCCAAAACACTGAATAATTTTAATACAAGGTAGGCACTAAGAATATTTCAAACTGAACAGGTAAAATGTATCATAATTACAACAGATTCAAATGGAGGAGTTATAATTATTTGCTCAGTTCAGCTATGGGAGTCATTCTATGCAAGTACAAGAGAACTGGATGCCAAAGCAAATTACTGTTTTGCTATATTTTGGCCTTACTATCTGCAAAAAAGGCCTCAGAAGCTCTGGTTGGAGGATATTAATGAGGATCAGCACCTATTTGCACCATCAAGACTGATGTGCTGTGGAGCTGGTGCAGGACAAGCCCAGGCAGAAACTCAGGGGTTTCGGGGTGACATTTCCCCCCAGAAGACAACAGTGACACATGCAGCTGTAAGCTTGGGAATACAAACAACTGAAGTATCGCTAGAATAGCTTCACTTTGAATCGATGTAAATAACTAAATAATTAATTGTTTAAAATATTCATGTTGATGTCTGATGGTTTTTCATGTCTAGGTATTGCTGCTTGTGAGATCAGCGGGTGTGGTTGAATTTAAAGGAAACACAATGTTTGGCATCAGCTTGTTGCTGGCTAGAAAGAGACAGTACCTGGAGGTAATTGCTTCAAGAAGTAGCACTAATTTTGTTTTCACATCCTGCTCACAGAATAAAGACTTGTTCTAATTTGTATGTTTTACAAAGGCATAAAGTCTAATGCTGTAATCCTCGTTGTATTTTGACATGGCCCGTTAGGATAAAGAGCAGAACTTACACACTACAAATGCAATAAACAGCCCCAAATGCATCACACTCACCTACGTCTTTTAAACTTCCATTTCATTTTTGGAATGTGAACAACAAAAAGGACAGAATAGAGGGGAAATGGAAAGGAATATGCATAGTGTGTGACGTCTTTAGTATTCCAGGATGAGAAAGCAGCAAACAGATAGTTTACTGCGTGCCCTTTCATTCGAAAGGCCACCTGCCAACTCATTCCCATTTCCCTGTGCTGGGTTATCAGATGCATATAAATGAAAGTGTTCCTGGGCCAGGCAGGAAGGCTCAGCAGTGCTGGGACGCCCTGCCTCGGCAAGCCGGCCCGACTAAACCTGCTAAACAGAGCGTTCTTCAGAGCAAAGCTTTCCTATTCTGACAGGAAAAGTATTTCAGCAGCCTTTGATATAGTCCTGAATTTAAGTTCTGAGTGGTGCAGACGCTGCTCTCACTCCATTGCAGGCTGTTGAATCGCAGTGAGGAGGAAGGATTTCACTTTCCTTGTATGAGAGCAGAGAACGAGCCACTGCGATTTTGGCGTGGGAGCCTCAGACACCAGTGCCAGCCCGGGGTTCCCAGGCAGGACAGATTGACAGCCTGGCTTGCGCTGGGGAATTTGTAGAAAAGGCTTTCGCTCCCTGTCACACTACAAGTAGCCAGAAATCATACTATTAATCACTGACAATTCAGTTCAAAACAGGCAATGACTGTGTTTGTGGCACAGAAATGTAGTAGAGCTCAGAGAAACGCTAAAGAAGCCACTGAGTCCCCCCTGACATGTACACACACACATACGCACAGGTACACACACATGCACACACACATACACACAGGTGCATGTAAACACATGTACACACATGTATGCATACACACACGTATACCTACACACATGTACACATACAGACATGTACATGTACACCTACACACATGTACAGGTACACACATGTACACATACACATACACACGTGCATGCGAGCACCTGGTGCACACCCATGGATCCAGACAGGGGCTGGAAGAGTCTGGGATAAGAACAAACCCCCCCAGGCCCCTGTACAGCTTTGCCTTCCTGATCATTTTCTTCCTCTGCTTTTGTCAAGAAGACACAATAGCTGCCTTCCAGGTTTTTATGCAGTTAATTTACTTGTTTTTCTCTGGAAAACATCCTTGTTACACCCTCAGGGTCTGACTACTTAATCTGCTTGCTTTATCCTGAGAGATAATCCTGAAAAACTTCAGGAGGTATTTGAGGAGAAGAAATCAGAGGTAAATGGTTGTTAATTGTATAATGACTACTTTGTATTTTTTGCCTACTGTTCTTCCTCTTACTTTTGTTGTTTTCTCTCTCTCTCCAATCCCTTCCTTTTCTCAGTAAATGAATGATTAATTGCATTAGGCAGCTGCTGACCCTATCATAAGTGGTATTGAGATATTTGCTTTATTAAGCATGGTTTTAATGTTACTAGACTCACTTAGCAGTGTCTGCTGATGGATGGTGTCACACAGAACAAGAAATGGATCATTTATAATCGTTGACCGGCCACTCTCTGTGCAGACTGCGCGAAGCATCATCCCGGGACTGTCTCAGCTGCCTTTGGATTAAACTGTAAGTGAAATGATTCAGGGATGCCCTTTAGCAAAATAGTCTGATCGGCTTCCTCTGTGTTGCTCTTACTCAGCTGAAAATTTCTGTATGTTCTCAAGGGACACCAAAATAAAGCCAGAAGTGAGTTACTTCGGAAAAAACAAAACAAAACAAAACAAAAACCTCAACTCATACAGATAGATACAAGTTCCTCAAAGGATATTCCAAAAATCTCCATCTATTAACTGTGCTGCTGCAGAGTATCAGGCAGACAGTTAATTGACCATAAAAGCCACCAAAAATGGACAAAGACGGAGTAATCAGTACCAGCAAAAAGGGCACTAGATATTTTTCACGCAGAAACTCACCAAACTTCCCTGAAGCTTATTTTCATTAAATTCCATATACAAGAAGAAAGCTTTGTACCCTAACTCTTGATGGAATCACAATGTGTACATGATATATAACCTGTGAAAGGAAATATGGCAGACATAGAAATGCTAAATGAAGCCTTGCACCCGTACTATCAGAGTGATTACCAAATAAATTTATAATTATGAAACACTGAAAGTATTATGAGAAATAAAAGATCAAGCACGCCACATTACCAGGGCATATGGGCTGCAGTGACAGACTATATCAACATGCCACCCTGAGAAGATACAGATCGTGTTACCACTGAATTTTTCATATCCTCCAAAGGTCAAAATCACTTCACCATAAAATTTTCAGTGTCACAAAGCTTATAAGTTGTAAATGTGTTTTTGTTCTAGTCTAGTCATGCACACAAATTATTGGAAACCTCAAATTGCTAGAACATCAAATAAAAGAATCAGGATGTGATAGTTGTCATCATGACATTAGAGTGAATATTTCTGAAAATCTAATCCATTGGAGATGGTCATAATTACTGTAAAATTGCTTCTGAAACTAATTTGTTCATGCGTACGCAAATGAAAGAGAATTACATTTCCCTTTTTTCTTTTTCTTTTTTTCTTTTTGTACAAAGGAGAGAAAAGACACCAGCCTCCTTCAAATATTAGGGTTTTACTCAGGTTTTGATCCCTCTTTGAAATGTGCTAATCGAGGAGCTTGTTAACGAAGCAGAATTCATGCTCGAAACCTGACAGAGCTGCAGTTGACGTTGATTTTCAGCGCAGGTCCTGAGGATCAACTTTCTCGGCTTGTCTCCTGTTACTTGAGACTCTCTGGTCTCATCCCTTGGGCCTGGGCTTTGCCCCACCTGCTTAACCAGGGAGAAGAACACATCCAGGGTCTGCGCCTGAGCTGTGACTTAGGAGCAGTAACAAGGCACCGTATTAAGCAAATGTTGTTTTCTCTCAGAGGTACAATTTGTGCATGTGTATCTCAAATATTTACCCCACATTTATTTGATAAACTCCTGACTTCACAAATTGCAGATAAGGGAGACGATTCTATTGCAGTTTTGTTCTCTAATCATGACAAATTTTGCTTCTTTACTAATAATATTAGCATTCCCCTGTCATTATTTCTATGTCTTCTTTCTCTACTGCTGATAAATGAAACTTAATTGAATTTAATATTGTAAACCATAGGAGCAAGCCCATTAGCGAGCCTGAGCTATTTGCGTATAAATTAACTAACCAGACAACAAGGGAGTTTACAACTTAGTTGCTGACTCAGTAGACAGATCGAGATTGCCCCATTTTTTTACCAGCTTCAGTCCCAGGGTACGATGTCTGCAGCACTGGCACGTTATTTATGAAATTAATGAAGCACCATCAAGGTCAGACAAGACAGAAATTTTTGGTACTCACTGTTAATGAGGTATTTTACTTCATATTGTCGAGCATGAAGGTGCCATGAAGGTTACTGAGGACTAGTGGACGGGTATGGAGCAAAAGGGATGAGTTTGGATTTTCTGCAATTGCTGCAACTTAAACCTCCCATTTCAGATGCATGGTACCTGCATGTGGAAATCAGGTCTGCAGGAAGAGGAGAGATGGGGGCCCTGTTTCCAGAATTTTCTAACAGGATCTGTAGCCTGTAATATTTTCCTTGTCTCCACTAAAAAGGTGAAGTGGTTATGACATACAGCAAGTCTAGCAGATTTTTTTTAGATCAGGAATATTTTTTTAAACATTGTCTTGAAAGGAACCAGCTCATGCTTGAAAACAAGGCTTTAGATTTCTTCCCTTACCCATGGGCTGGGTGTGGTTGACACACAACAAGTCCTTCATAGGAAAATCCTACAGAAAGAACATGGTTTCTTGCAAGACGTGCTCAGTCTCGACAAGAATAGCATTTGGGCAGGGTGTCTGGATTGGAAATTTCAAGGGTGAAAAAAGAGTGTTAAAGTGCTAAGATAAAATGGGTTTAGTCTTCCAGCATAAATTACACAGTTGCTTAATATTATTTCCTAGTGTAAAAAATGTGCTTATAACATTCAGGCAAATACAGCAAACATCCAAATGCACATATTTGAGAGATCTCGCCAAGAACACAAGGTATGTACTAGTATCCATGACAACAAAGCCACGGAGATCCATGGGTATGTGAGCAAGACACTGCTTAGCATTATGGAAATTCAGAAAAGCCTGGTACTGTTAAGGGCAGAGTTTTTCATGCATCCATGTCAAGTTTATTACCTGACCTGGATTAGGCGTCTTGGTGTTTGGTGGCTGTGATGCTGGAGGGTTGTTAGGAGGCAGGAGCCTTCACCTCACTGGGGCAGGAGCAGCCTCAGCACCTCCAGCAGTGGGGATGGCACTGGGGCTCTACATCCCACATCCCTGCATCCCCACATCCTGCATCCATGCATCCCATATCCCTTCATCCCTCCATCCCACATCTCTGCATCCCTCATCCCCACATCCCGCATCCCACATTCCTGCATCCAGCTTCCCACATCCCTGTATCCCCACATCCCTCATCCTTGCATCCTCACATCCCACATGCTACATCCCACATTCCTGCATCCCTGCATCCTGCATCCGTGCATCCCCATCCTTACATCCCTGCATCCCCACATCCCGCATCTCCACATCCTGCATCCTTGCATCCCGCATCCACACATCCTGCATCCCAGTTTTAAAAAATAAAAAGGTTTTTTTGGGTTTTGGTGAGGTTGAGTTTCTTTCTTTCTTTTTTTTTTTTTTTTTTTCCCACAAATGGCTTTTTTATTTCCCGAGAAAAAACCTGTGTGAATCCAGAGTGCCCATTGAAAAACGTGTTGTTATGTTTATGAACTGTACAAAAGGCCACATTTTGTGACACAAGTAGCAATTTAGCAAAGGAACAAAAACAAAACAATTTGTGCCTGGGTGAAAATCACGTATGCAAAATGTCAGCTCAGGGCAACTTTTTGCAGATAAAATATAGTAATTATAACGCCTGAGAGCAAGTAAATAATGGAACCACTGGCACAACCTTAACTACGGTGATAGGAACAAAATGTCGTTAGGTGTTTCTGTGATGAATTAAGGAACATGAGGCTCTGGGTGATAGTGGTGGCTCTCGGGTGTCCCAGAGCTGGGGACACCAGTGCTGGCTCCAGGAGCAGCTGGGGACCGTTCTGCCTGTGGACCCCACACCCCAGCCCAGGAGGGGAGCAGGGCCCCCACATCCCCATCACTCCTCTCATCATCCCCTCCCCATCACCCCCACATCCCCATCACCCCCTCCCCAACACCCCCATCCTTTTGTAGCTGATGGGGCTGAACATTTTCGGCATGGCATTAATTAATTTCACCTGCAGTAGTAAAGCGCATTACAGAGATTATTATATTCCGCTACTAAAGTGTATGCACCTTAATAAAAGCCCAGCTAAACTACATATGGAAAAGTAACACTGCAGATTTATCTTTTTTTTTTCTGTATTCTTTTATAGCCTCCATTTGCTTTTGTTCTCCTATTTTATCCTTTTTGCTTTTATGTTTGCAAGTGATAAATTTTTCCATGTTTTACATTTTATATGGAGTTTATCTCTTTATTTTGTACTCATTTTGCATTGAAAATGGAATGAGTCTTTAGAATAATACAGCTGATATTGAAATTTTTAAATTGCTATTGGGTATATACTGCATAAGGTGGTTATCTGATCTCTAACTTAATCATGTGAAAATATTGCTATGGGGAAAGATGGCTTGGTAACAATGAGACCCCTATGCTTTCATAAAATTTATTTAACTATAAACCCATTATAAAGTATTAATATAGAATTCTCTTACTTCCTATCACATTCAGGTCGGATTTATTGTATACCATTACTGAATTCACGCCAAAAATGAATTGGTGACCGTACCATCTCCATGCAGGATGCTATTCAGGCTTATCAAGATACACTACTGCACTCAGGATTTCCTAGCTAGCAAAGCCAGTAAAAATAAACAAAATAGCCATTTTGTTGTAGTTCAAAAGTTGAAGCGGGGGGAGATGATAGAACATGATGTAGTTGTTCCACTGGAAATAATGGTTGTCTAAAGCAGAAGGCAAGGCAGAGGATCACAACCCCAGACACCTCCAGTACCTCGGGAGACCCTTCCCACAGCCCTGGGAATGCAGACGCCACCACCACCTCTCACTCTGTACCACAGCTGGAAAGCAGGAGCAGCATTTTACATGTTAATCACCTGTCTGAGAATTACACTGAAATAATGGGAGTCTATCAAGTGCATATTCCTGTTCTTAACCTACAATGGATTTTGGAGGCATTTATGTCAGGCTGTAGAAGTGGGGAATCTTTATTTTTCTGTGTAAGCTGATCACTCAATTTTTCTTTGGTTTATGTCCACAGGACCACCGGAATTTCCACGCCGTACAGGCAAACCCACCAGAATTTCCACACCGTACAGGCAAACCCACCAGAATTTCCCCACCATACAGGTGAACCCAATGCCTCTGCTCCACCACCTCTTCCCTCAAGTGTTTGGTGTTGGAGGTTTTACAGGGAAGGCCATAAACCCCTGAGCTGGTGGGTAACAAATACAAGATGCACAACAAAGCTGCTGTCGTGCAATGATATTTTATGCTCTGAAGCTTCTAGCCAATAATGTTAAATATTATTAAATATTTTCTATATTTTCTACAGTTACAGTATGTGGAAATTCTTAGTATTTATGACAAATATTGGATGCCGCTAACGACTCAGATGACTCCTTCCAACAGTAAATTCAATAGATATTAATTCTTGATGTAAAGTAAGAGCAGTTTTAAGTTGGTTGCCACCTCTTTTATGAGACATAAAATTGTGCCTTGCCCTGATCTTTGCATTTATTATTCTACTGAAAGAAAAGGTGAATACTTTTCTTCCTTTTGATTTCAAGGGTTATTCCAATTAACAGTGCAAGTTGTTAAACCTCTGAAACTGAAGTCAACCATAGCATAAATCAATGGATGGATCTGGTCCTGTAGCTTCTTTATGCACCAAGGGGAAGTAGATGCCACGTCTGATTTTGCAGGCAGTTACCTGCCTTTGATTTCAAAGGTGTTTCTCTGGTATAAAACCAAGGTAAGAGAGCAGAGAATTTGTCTACCTGAATGTAACATCACCTTCCATGTACTGATGTGGGGGTGCAGCTGTTTCAGCAGACAGCGAAGGGTTAAAAAGAGATGTTGAATAAATACTTGAGGTGAATGCTTGCACAAATAAGAAGCAAGTATAGCAGAAGACTTTGGAAAACAAACAAACCCCAAACCAACTGCTTGTTGGCTGGAGGTAGGATAGAAAGAAAATTTTTCCAACTTTCAGTCAACTTAAGAGTTACTTCAGATACTGTCCTAGATCCTCTGGCCCTGCTGAGCACACCCTGGCACAAACACTGAATTCACCAGAATGGGCTCAATGCCCAAGATCAGACATTTCCCCAGTAAAGCACCCAGGACCAGAATTATGTGTTGTATATCAATGAATCAAGTGAGATGCAAATGGAAACATAAGCTTTTTCTCTGTAATGTACAATAAAAATTCAATGGTTAGCAGTTGATACAAGGCATATAAATATGTTTTCAAATAAGTACAACAGCTATGAAATCAGGAATCAGGAGGTCATAATGCATTTCAGCACAATAGTGATGAACCCGTTTTTCTGGCTTATATGAAATAACTAGCTCATTTTAATTCTTTATAAATAACAGATAACAGCTTGAGAGGCATACTCTATGCAATTCATTTTTATGACTGTGTCTCCTCCACACTTGATGCTCCCATGACATTTGGGTCGGGAGGGTGTATTATGCATTCTTCTTGCTTTGCTCCTCTCTGCTGCTTCATAATGTGGCTATCATTTTTAAAAACAGAAAACCAACCAAACAAAAAAAAGCCAGCAATTTAGTGCTTTAGAGTAACAGCTGACTTACGTGACCAGAGATCATGTCATCAGGAACTTTTCTGCCATTTATTTCATTTATCCATTCTCTGTATCTCTGCTGTTACTTTCTCATCATCACTCCCACCAGGCATTGTTTTACTATTGATGCAGCAACTAAACGAGCTGAGAATTAGGTGCCTATTACATCAGCAGTGGGCATTGCAGATATTATCAACATATTAAAAGAGAAATTCAAATGAAACAAATAAGAACATGTTCTTTCATATTCCAGAAATTGATCTTGATTCCACAGTTTAGTGGCTAACAGTGTTCAGGAGAAAGAGATGAGCTTTGTCACAAACAAGCTATTATAAGAGATCATTAACTGAGATAAGATTACTGTTACCCTGTAATTCCATTTTTCTTTGTTCTTTTAAGATTGACGAGGCTGGAAAAGGACAGATACTTTGTTGTGGCAACACTTTAAGGCTCTGAAATGTAAAAGTCTTGGTTGTCCAGGGATTATATGTTTGCACATAAGGCAGACCAGCAAATACAAGCACTGATGTGCTGCTGATGGAGGCAGCCCATGGTTTTCATGCAGACACCAAGCTGCGTGTCCCTGTCCATCCCAGTAGTAAAAAATCATCTGAATCAGGCCAGTAATGTTTATAGACAGTTTTCAGTTCTCATCTCTTAAACAAAAGCATCACCTAATTGTGTGTGGTCTGTAACACTTTTGAGTCCTGAATATGCCCCATGCTTCTGAAAATTACGTCCTTCAGAAAAATATATATTTGAAATCCTCACTAATATCAGCCAGTATTTTGACACCAAGGCCTGTCTTGCCCCTGGTTGTACGTGTTCCTAACGGCAGCACACATGATTCGGTGAAACGTAGCAAGGTGATTTTTTTCCCCCCATGTTTTACCCATTCAAAGATGTTAAGACAATCTGAATATTCCTGCAAATGTTTTCAAATCCAGCGATTAAGAGCTGAGGAAAAACACAATGAAATGTTTGGGCTAATGCTGGCCATCGTTCTCCTGTTTCAGAAGTTTCAGCTCTTCCATCAGAGCAGAAATAATATCACCTGCTGGCTGAAATGATGGATAGCAGCTGATTACCAGCTGATCAAAAAGGTAAATAAAATTTACACTTATTGGTGTCCTTCTCAGCAGAGTTTAGACCATACCCACATGATAACTCCTTTCCATTTGCTGTCCCCCCCTTTCTCTCCTCTCCCCATCTGCTTTGACCTGTGCTGGCGGTCGGTACCCAGGGACAGGAGAACACGCAGCTGTGGTGGCCCCAGGAGCCACCTTCCGTCACCCCCTCCATCCCTGCGGTCCTCACCCTCATTTTCTTCATCTTGCCCTTGCCAGCTGAACGTGTGCCCACATTCCATTGCTATAGTGCTGCAAATATGTAAAGGCTGCAAACCAACATCTTCGCAAATATTTGCTTTAATGTTGAAGGGGTTTGCTTCAGCTGTGTTTACCCTGCTTTAGCGTTCACTTTCTCCAAACACTCACGCATGGAAGCCTGGCAGCACGATCCGAGGCTGAAACTGGGTTCAAAAGGAGATTTCCTCCCATTTCCAGTGCTCTGCACTGTCCAGAGCACCGACTCCAGACACAGAGTCCCTGTTCAGAGGAGTGACGGGAAGGGACACCACGCTGGCACCCGCTGACACACCAGCAAAACCTGGGTAAGGAAAACCCCTCTGCACCCCAGGGTCTCCTCTGGACAAAGCCAGGGGGTGCAGAGGCTTCACCCCCTCGGGCTCATCCCTCCCTGCCCACAGGTGCTGGTCAGGGGGGTCACAGCATCTTCCCAACATGGGCCACCCACAAGGGCACTTCATTACACAGAGAGAAACATTTGTGTCATAACTAATCAGACCTGGCATTACAAAAGAATCTCTTCTGAAGTGAGAGGTTAAAAGCGTCCTTTTTGTGAATGACAATATGCACAAACAAGCTATTGCGGAGAGTAAAATTGTCTGAAGTGGGTGTTCTACCCACTCCAGAAATCTTTCTTTAAGGGAGAGAATTAAATTGAACTGCTGACATTCTCAGCTCTGGAAATGGAAAAAACATGTATTTGTGTGGATTTGTAAGTAAGGACAAAATAGAATTCATTGAACTTCAGTATATTCAAGAATGATTAAAATCCATATCTCATTACCAAAAAGGAATCTGCTATTTTTTCTAGCAAGAGGCAATTGTAATTCCATTGTTGTGTTACTGAGAATGGTGCTGGCACATTGTACGTTGCTTTTATTCATACTGACTCCCCACTATAACCCATGTTAAAATTCAAATCACTAGGACTACGTATATGCCTTAAGTTGGGTTCACGCATGAAGTTCACCCATAAATCAGGGTCTAACACTGTAATCATAAATCTTGGAAAAAAAAAATAAAGTTAATCTGACCTAAACTCTTAAAGTTAGCAATACCCCTTCTCCATAAATACTGTGAAACCAAAACCAAAGTCTCTCCACAGTGGCATGTTTGTTCCCGTTTATTGTGCAGCTGGATCAAGATAAAATACTTGTTGGTTTCTGTAGCCCAGAGGAATGTGTGGCTGGCATTTCCCCTTCCTTTAGCTACTGGTGCTTGGATTTCTTTGTATTAGATGTGACACTAAGAAGTTTGATCCATGCTTTCCCCCAGTGTTTATACATCATTGCCTTCAATAGAAGAAATAAAATGTGAGTGGGTAGTGTGTCTTAAGACAGATTCATTGCCAAGTAAACATTAGATGTTATTTTAAAAACTCATAAAATTGACAAGTGGCATGGCTTGATAAGTTGTAATAAAGAAATTTAGTTTGCTTTGAACACCAGTCAGAAATAATGGTTATGTCTTCAGACTTACAACAAGAAAATGTTTTTGATATATTTTATAATTTGGAGAGAGAGCGAGCAGTAGTACAAGGCGAGGCCAGATGCCTGGAGATTGAAGTCACAATGAAGCCATTTAGATGAAGTCTGGCTGGTTTAGTGTTTCTCTAGAACAGGTTAGAGTGAAAACATATTGGGGAAAAAAGGGTAAAGGTAAAACTCTCTTGCTAGACAGACTTGCTGATGCTGATGCTGAACAAAAAATACAATTAGGAGCACATTGCTACATGGCAAAGCTCTCTCCTGTTGCGGTCAAAGCATGCTGGTATTTTATTCCACCCAGACAAAAAGCAAGCAGGATACGGCATGGCAACATCCAAAACCCGTGTTCCCTGGGACTGTGCTCACCTGAGCCATTCACCTGACATGCAGTAGTGGCCAGAAACTGCCTCTCTTCCCCAGGGGCATCACAAGATCAGGACACTTCCCTTACGGAGGCAGAGCAGTGCCCAGAGCAGGGGTGCCCAGACAAGGAGCGCGTGGGACACCCAGAGCCTGCAGGACAGAGGGATGAGCAGGGGGAGCAGGGGCTTTCAGCTGGGGATGCTCAGAGTGCACAGGTGGAGCAGGGGCTTTTGGCTGGGGGTGCTCAGTGCACAGGTGAAGCAGGGGCTTTCCACCCGGGATGCTCACAGAGCACAGGGGGAGCGGGGGCTTTCCACCGGGGATGCTCACAGAGCACAGCTCTCACGGGTAAATGAAAGAGATTCAGCAAAACGGCAACACATTTTATAAAGTGTGCATTTCTGTGCCAGACATGACAGAGCATTCAGGAGAGTGCTAGATATATTTAAATATATTCTTCCCTTCACATGGGTAATGTTTATAACACTCAACACTTTAAAAAATGTGATTTAGGAGAAAAGGGAGGGCTGCAGAACTGTTGTCCTTTTGGTCACCACTGTCTCAGTGACAGTGCATCTCAGAGGTCTGGAGCGGTGTGAACCTCCCGGCATGCGGCTGGGTTGGTGCCGGGCTCACCAGCACTGCACACTGGTCCCCAGTCATGTCTGCAGGAAAAAACAGACATTTCTGAGTTATTGGTCCCATTGAACGTCCCAGTCCCATTACAAACCATGTCTCCAAGCAGGTGAAATAATCTCTCCTGGCTCGGATCAGAGTCTCTGGGCTGGATGCAGCCTGCTGACTCCGCTTCGTCCTGTTCCCATCCAAGGAAAGCATTTTTCAAAACACACATTGAATTTGTACCTCTATAGTTGTAAAAACAGGAATGATAAGAAAACTAAAGATTAGCTCTCTTGTGGAGTTGTCACAATTCTCAACAAAAACGGGCATTGCTCACAGGAGCGGGTGTCTCAGTTCTCTGACCGGGTGGGTGGCCCGTGCAGAGACCCCCCGCAGCCCTGATCAGCAGAGAGACTGTCCCAGCCTCTCTCCAGGATGGTTTTGGGGAGGACATGCCATGTCCCGGGCTGCAGGGATGTCCACGAGCCCCAGGGTCCCCAGGACCCCAAACCACAGGCAGGCTCGGTGCTGACCCTGTCTGCATCCCAGCTGAGCACATCCCAGTCCACCTCTTAATTTCGTCTCCAGCCAACTCTCATTGTGCAAAACCATGCTGCTAATCTCATGTTTTTCACATTAATTTCAGCAGCATTAGCATATTGGCGATTCAATTAAGTAATTATTTAATGTGTTTGTTTTCTTTTAAAGTACCCCCAGTAATAATTGTTGGCTCTGTTGTTATAAAAGATGTCAGAATCTATTTCAATTATTATTACTTTTAAAACACAAATGACATTTTTAATATGCTCCTGGATGCTTATTACCATAGGAAATTGCCACAGGAGTCCAGTAACATCTCTTTCTAGAATTGATATTTATATTCTTCTCATTATTTCCTTGGCCTCACCGAGCACTTATTCAGCAGCGATTGCATATGATCAGGGATGTTGTCCCGTGCCCCTTTTACTAAGTTAAAGGCAATGACAACAGCAGAACTTCTCTGCAAGACTATATTTGTGACAAACTCTGAAAAAAAAATTAAAAACAATTTATAATGGGACACAACGATGCAGTTGTACAGTAATGTTGGATGGGCACCTGGAGCTGATCCCTGCCTTCCGTGGGCAAAGGAACAGAGCGGTTTGGTGTGAGCTGTCCCAGTGTTTCTGCGTCCTGTGTCCCCCTCTCCTTGCTCTCTCAGGGCAATGCTGAAGGCAAATTTTGGTGATTTTGCCCAAAATCCCGTATTGCCCAGTCAGCACTTTGTAGGAAAAACACACCAGCAACACGTGAAACATGAAGCTATGGATGTCCCCAGTGAGAGATGTCCCTCCTCCCTCTTCCAACAAGCCCCGCACTCAAACATCGATGTTTCTGTGGACAGGCTCACAGCAAAGGCGCTCAGGTCCTGCCAGAAGAAGGGGCTCATCCTGATGCCATCGGGAAGGGGCACAGCTGCTGTAGAGGTCACGGATACTCAGTGTTTTCTCCATGAATGTTGAGTCTGAGAAATGAATACTGGAAGGAAAAAAGGCAGTTGGATCATATGGAAACACAAGCTTTTTATCAAGCTACTGGGACAAACCCGCGCTGCTCCTCCAGCTTCTCCCAGCAAGCACGGGAGCAGGTCAGTGGAGCAGAGAGTGCCCACCCTCCTCTCATCTAAACCACATTAAAATTTGGGTCTAACAGGTGTCGGTACAGTCAGAGCATCACCTAAGGACAGTAACTAAAACCAGAATCCGTGACCAAATTAAGAATAAATGTACAAAAATAACACACTAGAGATATGCATTAAAAAGACCCATTTACAAATGTACCTTTTAGTATCTGCATCTGTCTTGGCAATGTGTGGAAGATCGGCTGCTTAGCATTTGGATTGGAATTTATTCTGTGAACTGAAGTGAAAAGAGTGAAGCTCCATGTTCGTGCTATTGATATGCTGGTCATCCCAAATTTCTCACCTCACTACCCAAATTGCTTTCTAAAGACCTGATCCAAAGCCTGCCGAAATAAATCGGCGCTTTTCCATTAACTGCGATGGACATTGGATGGAGCCCTGCCTCTCGCAGGGCTGCTACCGAAATCCATCGCTGTGCAGGAACTGGGTCGTGGTTTTACGAACAGGTTCAATAGTACCCTCAGGCTGAGCCCTCAAAGCGCAATGCATGAGAAAGATTGTTTTTATACAGATTTAATCATGAACCCTACTATCTGTAACCAGAGAAATATACTCTCCTTCCCCACATCGGAAAGGTCAGATATCCATCACAGACCCACCACCGCAGCACAAGCTCCTGCAAGCACCGGGTTCCTGATCTCGCTCCTGATTTATCGCCTCTGGCTGCCAGGGTCACATCCACAGTGTGCTTTCCACATGGGCTGCGATGTGGATCCTGAGGGATAAATACTGAGGTTCCCATAGGGATGCTCCATACCTGAGACTCCTGCAGCAGCAAACGATGTCTCCGGATCGCTCTGGCCAAACAGAGCTTGCAGAGTCCACAGCCAGCTGCTGCACATCAAGAGGAGTCAAAGCATTGCAGAGTTGAGCTCAATAATAAAACAAGTGAGACAGCATGAAAAAAAGGAACTTTAAGAGAAGCTGGCCTAGATTCTGCATCAGAATATCAATTTGAAAGCGTAGGGCCAAACCCTGCATCCTACAAGGCCTTACAGCTCTCAAGATGTGTCTCTGAGTTCCTGTGGAGGGGATCAGCTTGCTACTTAAACTTTATCACATCCTCCGCACAGGAAATTTGCTTTTAACTCAGAGATGTCTCTGCCTTCCCCTGTAAATTCCTGCAACTGCACAGTGTGAGAGCAGCACTTGCAGGGCCAGACTCTTTGGCAGTCGCAGGAGCTGCAGAAAATGCTGACAAACAGCTCACTCTTCTCTCTGCCTAAGTGAAAGGCATTCAGTAGTCAAAACTTCAACATGACTGGTCCCTGGCCCTTCCCACCGCAAATCTGGTGCTGTGAACCCTCCCCAAGAGCACACTGCTCATCATTCCCTGAAACTGCAATCAATAATATATGTGCCTTTTCTGATCTGCCTGTCCTGTCCCAACTCTCTGACAGGAGCAGATGCCTGTACTGAGCAGTACCATGGGGATTAATTAATTAATTGGAAGACCATGGCATGATGAGCCCGCTGCTGGGGCTGCATTTCCTCCAGCCATCCCTGGCCCCCTCTGACACAGAGCTTGTTCTTATTCTTGCACGTAACACCAACCAAAGTCATCTGACACCAGAACATTCACGTTAAAAGCTGTTTCTACATCAAAATCTTCCACAGCACAGGATGCACCAGCCTTTATGAGTGGGATCCTTTTAATTTGTAACCATGTCTTCTTAAAAGATGACAAAATATTGAGTGAGAAAATGATAAAGATATTAACATTCTCTCTCAAGGATTTTCTGTGTCTAATTTAATAGTTTTTAAAGCCAGCACAGTTTTCCCACTTCAGTTGGGCGCACTTGTGACCTCCACCTGAGTAGTGTCAGATCCCAATGTGAGACACTCCTGAGTGCACAAATCAAACCTGTTTGCTCTTTCTCGGTTTTCTGGGCACCAGTTGCAACTGCAGCCTTGGACGGGACCCAGCCAGGTGGGAGATGTGGCTGATCAGCCCTGCAGCTGCTCATTGAGGGTCCTGATGAGACTCTGCCGAACATCAGACTCTTCTCATGTTGTTACGCCTCGACTCAGAATTTTGAATAATTCAAATATTTTGCCATCTTGTGTGTATCTGCTGGGAGATGTACCAGCATTTCTCCACCACGCCTGAGAAATACCTTATGTGTGTCGTGTGGATTTAGTTTGTTTGGGTTTTTTTCCCCTACAATGGCGTAAAAAGACGGAATTTTTGAGATATATGTTTTTTATTTCCATCACTTTGACATCATCAGTGTCCCATTTCCAGAGCCAGTGTAACTCTGTGTGACGAGATAACTCTCAGTGTGCATCTCATAGCAAACTGAGCAGTGTCCTGTGCAATGGGGGAACAGTTTCAGCATCCTCAATATTTACAGTGTCCCTAGTTCTGCATTGTCCCGGCAGAGAGATTAAAACAATCAAAATCCATTACAAGCCCTTAATTGTTACTTTCTCCAGAAAATAGATGTTTGGATGCATGAGTCATAATAGTTACCATTCATTACGATGGCGTTTTTGTGCTGCTAACTTTAAACAAACAGCAATGTTTTGATAAAGTTTGCAAAAGCATAATTAGTCCTACAGGCACAAAATTTTCAGATTTCAAATGCTTGTTCTCCAGCTGTACTTTTTATATTTATAATTTCAAAAGCAGCTGATCATAGTCTCCACTGAAGCTCAAGATTGAGGGGGGGTGGTGTTTAATGGCACTCCAAACCTTATTAAAATATATGCACACAGAGAGCTGCAGTACATTTCTCCATTTTCTTTGTTACATGCATCAGTCACAATCTAAAGAAGGATGAAAGAAAAATCTAATATAAACCCAGACTTTAACATTAATTCTGCTGGGATTCCACAGCATGTAATCCTTCTTTCATACAGTTCTTTATTTCTCTAATGGACCAAAACACACTCAGGTAAGAGTCGCTCTTTCAGAACAGCTGAAAAGGAAATATTGTAGTAAAGGACGACAAGGCGAGACGAGACAAGAAAACCATGAGGTGCATCGTGCCAAACAGGTCCCGGAGCTTTCGTGGCTGTAAAGCCCATGATGTCAGTTACAATCAGCTTTTTCTTGGAGAAACAGACTGCTACAGTGTGTTCGTTTCCAAACAAATTCAATATTTTGCTGGTTAGCTTGACTTTTAGCTTTTTATTTCCCAATTGACTAACTTGTGAGAGCTTTCCCTGTACGCGGCAACTGCTACTCTTAGGCTTTAGGAGCAGTGCAGGTTCTCCTTGGGCTATAGCAAAACAGTGAGTAATTTTTTATTTATTTTACTCTCTTAAAATGTCAAGATTTAATACACTCAGCCTGAGCTCAGCGGATCCACAGCTGTTTGCCGAAGCAGCCGTGTGAGCCCAGCCGCAGGGACAGGAGGTGCTTCCCCAGTGGGAAGCCTCCCCAGCACACACATGGGGGTTCAGGGAATGTATTTGTCCCCTTTTGGTCCAAGCTACGCTTATTTTAGACCTGAAAACAGCTGAGGGTGGTGGGATGGAGCCTTCCAAGAGGCGCAACTGCACTTCTTTGCCGCTCTGTTCAATGCAGTTTTAGAACAAGGCAAGTCTTTGCATTCCAAGAGATAAAACACAAGTCATTAAAGGAAATTAGCCCCTAAACTCTGCAGTTTCAAAGCGCTGGTGGTGATGGGGGCAGTTTCCCTTGTAGGGAAATGGCAGCAGCTGCTCCCCCCAGTCCACAACAGCCCTGTTCCTCACGCCAGCCATGGAAGAGCATTTCTTTCTAACATCAGTTCTATAGCTTTTTATCTCAATTGAATCTGAATAGACATTTCTATATGCATTCACTAGCATATTCCTTTCTACAAAATTACAGCAGTTTGGGTTACAGCAATTTTCTGTGTTTCGCATTGGGAATTCTCTGTATCTTTCAGACAACAAGCTCCAGGTTTATCTGTGCCTACTAGCTTTTGCTTTTCTAATCCAGCCAGTGACCATTAACCCAGGCTGATCCTCAGTTCACACAAGCTGCTGCCTTCCAGAGCAAATAACACAATGTGTTCTTTAGTGTTTTGACCAGATTTATTTCCTGCACTAGCTCATGTAAATAGCAATTACTTTAGAAAACTACTTACTTGTTTGTATTTATATTTGTATTTGAAACCCAGGGCTGTTTCCTCTGTACCAGCACAAGCCCGTGGGAAGGCTGAGCTCTGGTTTGGGGCTCTGTGGTGCTTTGGGGATTTAAGCAGTTTGGGCTGAAAACTGCAAGAAAGATCAACAGCAAAAGCTGCACTTGGGGAAGGTGGGGACAGCACAGAGGGAAGGGACAGAGAGGGGGTATTAAACCAGCAAGGGTTTGGAGAAAGCAGAAACCTCAGGAGACATTACCCTAAACCAGAAATATCACAGCTCCCAGCATGGATAACCCATGTGTCCTCTCCACTAGCTTCAATCCATCTTTGATCTAAAAAATACAATTAAACAATGAAATTGCTTCACAATTATTGCATTAATGTACTAATGTGCCAGTGAGGATGACACAGAAGATTCACTCATCATTGATTTAAGGTTTTCTAGATCATACCTAATGTGTATCGCCATTTCTAAACGATAAATCCCAATGATTTGGGAGCAGTTTAGCAAACTGCAGCAGAAATGGAGAAAGGGAATGCCTTGGAACAAAAGAGCTTAACAAGCCACCCAGATTTTCTGAGCAGGCTGTGTTAGAGGTTAGTTATTCTCCTTCGTTTGCTATAGCAACGGACACTTTAGCTGCAATGTGTAGATGTCACACCACTTTCTGCCTTTTTTTTTTTTTTTCTATAACCTCTCAGATGGCCTGGAAGTCTGTAAGCATCTCTTAATAGACTCTTGTTATGAAAATTCCTTCCTGGGGAGCATCTAGAGATAAAGATCTTTCACTCAGAAAAAAAAAAAAAAAAAAATGTAATGGGCTTACTCTGGTGCAATTGTAAAGCAATTTAGCATGCAATTAGTCAGAAAGAAAGAAAATGTTGTGTCCTTATTTATTTTTTAAACTAACAAAGGAGAATCTGGTGCATGCTATTTGTAGTGCAAGCATTTCAAGAAGCAAAAATACCCAAGTTATTTTAGCTGAGATGTCAGAAAAATCAAAGGTCACCAAAATGACTTTTGTGTTTCCATGGCAGAGACTTGGCCCCAAATACGAAGTTTGTTTATTTTTGGTTTATTTTCTTCCTCTGACCGCTGTGTGGGGGTTCCTAACCCTCTCAGTCAGGTTTGCATGAAGGGGTCCGGACAAGTCGGCTCCCCTCACCGTGGCAGTGGCTCCAGCAGTGGCTGCCTTGCCAAAAATACTCTTTTCTGGACCTTTCCAGCAGCAGAGTCACAGTGTGGAGTGCACGCTCTGTGGTGCTGAGCTCTGACGCTGCTGGGAGGTGAAGTGACACCAGTGTCCCCAGGAGCCCTGGGAGCTCAGAAACCCAGCCACACATCAGGGACTGCAGAGGATCAGGCCCTTCATTTTTATGGAAATTACATTCTAAACAGCCGCTTATTGAGATATTTATTGGCAGTAATTATTCGAATGAAGAAATCAAACCATTAAACTTGGTTCTTCAGAAAATTTGTACTGATTTGCAGCGTTAATAAATACAAATAGCAAAAAGCTACTCAAGTGCCGTCTGAAAGTCCTTCATTCAATTTTTCATCATTCATTGGTTTGACAGACTTCAAAAACCTAACCTGAAATATTATGGTAAATATTTTTTTTTGGTTTATCTCTGCCTGATATCCATTTTATATAAACATATATACTCTTCTTGGTGACAACAAATGATATGACAAGGGGTAATGGGTTCAAACTGGAACACAAGTGGTTCCACTTAAATTTGAGAAGAAACTTCTTCTCAGTGAGGGTGACAGACACTGGACCAGGCTGCCCAGGGGGGTTGTGGAGTCTCCTACTCTGGAGACATTCAAACCTGCCTGGACACCTTCCTGTGTAAAGTCATCTGGGTGTTCCTGCTCTGGCAGGGGGATTGGACTGGATGAGCTTTCGAGGTCCCTTCCAATCCCTGACATTCTGTGATTCTGTTTAGACATAAAGGCTTGTCATCATCTCCCAAATCAAGGGAAAGGGAGATAAAGCATGAAGTTCTTAAAACCTGATTTTTAGAAGATCAAATTAGGTGGTTGAATTGAAAAATAACTTTAAAAATGTTTAATGTTTACTTGGAACAAAGTATTCACTTTTGCCACCAAAGTAAAAATAATAGGGGATACGCGTTCTGTATTATAAACGTGGGAAATGTCTAAAGACAACATGTCTGAAAAAAGAATCATCTGAAGGAAAGTTCTGATTGACTTGATTTGTGAACAGTACACTTGACAGACAATTTGACAAAGCACATATTAATTTGTTTCTAACTTTTTCTTCTTTTAAAGCAGAAAAAACACAGGTTGCAAAACTTCCTCCACCTGCAGTGTGAGATCTGCCATGAAATGCTGAACCCTGTGCTGTCATCAGTCCATCAAAACTGTGCTGAAACGTTGGAAACGGCACAGGGAAGAGCTACAGGGATAATTTGCATCTGGAAGCCTCCTTGCAGGAGAAGATTTGAGAAGATCAACAATTCATTTTATTCTGACATGTTCAGAAGGTGACTTAAACTGATAGTAGAGGAGCCCAACTTAGCACACAACACAATCTTCACATTGTGAAGAAATGAGACAATTCTGAATAAATCAAAATGGAGTTGTTTGGGGTTGTTTGATTGTTTGTTTGTCTGTTTGTTTCCTAGACAAGGAAAAGGGCTTCAGGAAGGATTTGCAGGTTTAATTTTAAAGTTTCTGTTTTGCAAGAGGTTAAACTAGGTGACCATAGTGGACACTGTTGCCACAAAATCTACACATCTGTCAATAGAGAGACATTTAACCTTTTTCCTACCATTCAAATTTAAAAGTATTATATAGTGTTAAAATCAGTGTTCAGACTGGACAAAGTTTAAGGTGTTATTAAACCCAAACCTGGCAATAAGAAGCACTGCGGTCACTCACCCAGCCTCCCGGAGAACATTACACAGGCATTGGTGCCAATCCTGAGGAGCCCCCCACGGCAGGTCCACCCAGCAGATCTGCTGGTCACCAGCACCAGCCCACAGTTCTGCACTGCAGCCCACTGCGCTAAAACACAAAAACCTTCCAGAAATCGACCAGAAGAGACTGTGACCTGAACTGCACTGTGTAAATCTCACACATTTCACCAGCTTCAGACAAATTAGCACAGGTCTGTGACAGTCCTTGGCATCAAGTGAGGCAGCAAATGCTGTGAACTGATGCTTAGGGCAAGTGATGCCAATCATGGGCACACTGCCAGGGTTTTGGATGGGGTTTGGGGTATGAAATGCAGCATCACAGCAGTCGTGTGCGCCCCACCTGAGAACAATGCAGCCCAACAGGCTGGGGAGCTGCAGAACCACTGTGATAGAGCAGAACATGTGCTGGGACTGCTCACAGCAAGACTCCATAAAACCATCCAATCCTGCAAGCCATGGTTTCCTCACTTGCTTTTTGCAAGCTGAGACTGACAAATGCATACGTGACACAAAGGTAAACAAACACTTATTGTACATTAATGAACATATAATACAAGTTATGAGTTTTTTTCTCTATATATGCTGTTGTAACACCCTATACTCACATGCAAAAGGGAAATGAGTAAATAAAAGTCTACCCTGTCCTTTCTCATGATCATGCAGCTGGTTTCAAACACAATCCTCCTGACAGTGAACAGTGCAGCCCCACCACCAGCATGGCTGCTTAGCAGGAACCACAGGGGTTCATACCATCAGTCATGGGAGCACCACGTGTTTCACGCCTCAATAATAAGCCAGTGCAGAAGGGACCTGAACTCTGCAGCCTCGCAGGCACTTAAAGAGCTTAGAGGAAATTAAACCATATTATAGAAATATGAATTATAAAGAAGGAAATACTAAATGATTTTTCCTCCATTATGTCCCACAATTGCTTTAATTCCTCTCTAAAGGCAAGAGGCTTAGTGCCATCCCTGTAAATCACGGAAGATTGTTTGTGGGGAGCACCAAAGCAGGGCTTGGGCCAAGCCCTGACGAGCCAAAGCCTGGCCTGGCTGGGCTGGCACTGCCCTGGGCTGGAATCTGTGCCTGCAGTGACAATTCACAGGCACCAGCACCACAGACAGCCTTGCATGGTGAACAGCTCCCTTCTCCAGCCACATAACACATGGGGGCAAAGGCACCAAACCAGAGGTGTTCCTCCTACCGTTAATAGCCTCCAATTTTCCAGGCTTTTAAGGCCATCTTTTAATGATGTTCACTAGAGAAGCATAACATCTAAAAGGACAGGGCTGGAGAGAAACACCTGCAAAAGGGAAGGTCTTGAATCCATTAACTAAAATATCAATGTGGTTAAAACTATAAATATGTTCTTTTAAAAAGAACACTTAACAAGGCTTCTAAGCAGGAGTAATACTCAGAGAATACACATTATAGGAGTGCTGTATTCTTACCAAAGAGCTTGCTCTTATGGATAGCAAAAAGGAAAGGCGCTGACCCTGGAAGGAGCTGGGGCAGTACCCGTGGGATGCAGGATGCGGGATGCTCCCAGCCCTGGCAGCACCATGCAGCCTCGGGCACAGACGCGTGCTGCACCACAGCCTAAAACAAAGTCTTGCCTCCCATGACTAATAGCAGAAATAAGCCCATAATGTCGATTTCCAGTTGGAAATTTATTTCCAAGCAAATGATAAGTAAAAATTCTGACTTTGGGCTCATCAGTACATGATGATCTAGCAGCCTTAATAATGAAGATGAATTTCTAAGCACGTCAAAACATTTATGGAGAAGAGTCAAAGAATTAAAAAATGCACAGAGATTCCTTAGACACTCAGACTGAAGTTCAAGCTAGTGTTCCATCTGTGAGATTTAGTTTCAATTATAAGATTTTATTCTTGCTATTAATTTCCACTGTCATCTGAAATCTAAGGATTTGATGTACTAAGACTCAATTGCAGTGGCAAATAGAAGCTTCTCTACTGTTCAGTCAAGAGGGGCATATTTTTGGTATTAAAAGAATAGTAAAATTAGCAATTATATACAAATATTATTAGAAATTGTAAAAATACTCCTTTATAAAAACAATTTAATGCTTTGGTTTGTATGAGCTTCCACTTACACTCTTTTCTATCATCTTTCAGTCTCTTTTCCTTGCTGATGTGGATGTGCCATTGCTGAGATGCCGGATTCCTGCCCAGCCCCCCAGGCTGTTCCCCTCCATCTCCCCGGGCTGTTTTGGGGAGGGTGCGAAGGGGCTGATACCTCTGGGTCATCCGTTTCTTTGTGCTTCCTTTCCTGAAAACCTGTAAATCTTTCCCATGCGGGGGAATTTCATGCAGCAGTGACCTGTCTGGTGAGCAAGGACTGCGCAGGTCAGAAGGCGGCTGACGAGCGCTGGTTAACGATCTGCCTTCACTCGCTCTCGCCCTCCTCTTTGGGCTCCTGAAGTTGTTGCCAATGTGGAGCTAAATGAAACCAAAATCCTCAAAAGCTAAAAAAGAAGAGAAGAAATCAGAAAGCAGAGCTTTTTTGAAGTGCAGATGTAAATGAAAGATAACTCCAGACTCAGCTCTTGGCAGGAAACTTTGAGTTAAGATCCATCTTTTCCTCTACTCCCTTGACCAACACCACAATATACGTTTCATTTTTCATGTCAACTCCAACAAGCTGCAGAATCAGCTGCTGGATAATTCTTCACACAGATAAAATAATGCGAGAGAGAGAGAGACAAGTGCCAGGCTGCAAATGTTTTATCGGGGTGGCAGCACCAAATCACAGTCAGATCCTGGAGCTTTGCTGGGACAGCCCCTGCTCGCCCTGCAGCTGCTGGTGTGTGGTACAGTGTGCCTGCTGAACACGGGACAAACGAGAGAAACACCTCATCTGAACCTGAAGTTCTCCTATTTATTAGATTAATTATTTTCTGAAGGCAGAAGGAAAATCTAGACAACCCATATTAAAAACAATTCAGCACTTTGTCAGCTTTCCTATTATGCCACAAGGTCATCTCTAATTACCTTTAAAATCCATCTTAAAGAAGGCTTTGCAAACCAGCCAAAAGCCCATCCCAGCGGGGCTGACGGTGCTCATGCCTCCTGGGGACCCCTCTGGCTGTCACCCCCAGAGCCAGCACCTCTTCCTGGCCAGGGACGATCCCCCAGTTCCTCATCCCCAAGGACACCAGAGCTGGAGGGACGCTGAGCAATGTCCTCTGTCACGGGCTGTAGCTGTCCTCAGCCACAGCTCCAGGCTCAGCGGGTCACACACAGCTCTTCAGCTTGGTGTGGAGGTTACACAGCTGAAAGGAGGCATACCGTGACATGGCTGTGACATTGCCAAGTGAATTGGAGAATCGGTGTTTTTTCACCTTCTGCAGATGAACAGTGAGGTTCTTCCTTTGTTGTTTGATTGCCTTTGGGATTATTATCGCTTAACTGCACTGCAGCCGCCTCTAGGAATCCCCTCTATTGGCCAGGACCTTCTTTGCACAAGCTTAACAAAGAAAGAGATTCCTCCCTGAATTCACAATCTGATGCTATTGTATTAATTCCTGTGAGTGCTCAGAGAGTTTGGGTGGTGTTTTTTGTGAGGTCAATTTGCAGCATTGTGCGGTACGCACAATGACCGCACCGCATCCATGCCACCCCCTCACCAAACCCGGCCTGGCTCCTCCTCACCACGGCACCAGTGGCACGAACGACTCACTGCCACCAGTGCCCCCAGTGCTCCCAGTTTGCTGCCCCTGGGGAATCGCCCATTTCCCTGCGATGGAACGGGAGCTGCTCTGCTCCACATCCTTCTGCCAGCCCTGTCCCCCACACAACAGGAGCTACCAGGTTATTGTCACATGGGACACTTTGCCTGTTCCATCAGTAAGACAGTTTGAATTCAATGAAGATCAAACACAAGCATATACAGAGCCAGGTTTTCCACACTTTCCTTGCGCCTTATTCCTACTGAAGTAATTTTGAACCCTGCACTGTATTAACCACTATATTTCAACCATTACACTATATTAACCACTTCCAAATCAGTTTTCACACAGAGAGGACGATGATTATACTTATATGACAACATTAAATAAATCAATATCCTCAAGGCAAAAAGTCCGCAACGTTCGGCTGCACAAAGTGCTTCCTGCTTACACCACTCATGATGAATGAACCATATTCATCATGAGCATGGGCACTATTTTCCATATCCCTGAAGGGAGCACAAATTGACTGGTCCTGCTCCATTTCCAAGTGGCAGTTCCAAGACAGCACCACGAATGCTGTGACACATCCCCAAGGCCACTGAGCACAGCTCACCTGAGTGGGACACGGGGGGACAGAGAGAGGGACAGCAGAGACTGGCTCCAGCAGGGATTGTAACAAAGTTATCAGCTTTGTGTTCAAGCCACTAAAGACATGATACTGACAACAGCACAAATAAATGGGATGTCTGTTACACAAACACTCCTGAAAATTTCATATTTACATGGCAACCGGCTTATTATATTTACATGAACATCTGCTGCAGGTTTGCTAGAATCTTTAAAACAGATGGACACGAAGAAAGAGCTAGTAATTAACAAAGCTATATGCTGGTTAAATCAGCATGTGGTTAATTCTAATGATTACTGATCTTTATTTGGGTCCACAAGACTTATTGAAATCAGAACCCCTTTAGCTGAGGGGCTGATCAGCTGCAGATCCAGACGCGGGCGCTGATCGCCCATGTGCTGGCAGCACTGCACTTCGCCGCGGGCCAGGCTCTGCTCCTGCTTCCACACACATTAATAGCCGGGAAAGCCTGCTGTGAGTGAGCATCTCTTGTGGCTTGGACATAAAACTTTGCAGGACTAATTACTTTCCATGGAGAGCAACCTTGCAGAAAAACCATGAACCAATCTCCATTAAGACGTTTGGTAATGAGGAGTTAGCCATCAGCTCTGGTAGGATGCTCCAGTCACCAAATCACCCCTACCATGCATAAAACTTGTGTTTACCTCAGCTTCCAGCTTTGGATCTCCTTATATCCCTGTCCACTAAATGGAAAAGCTTTATCTTGTCAAACATCTACTCCCTCTGTTCACACTGACAGGCTGAGATCAAATCCTTTGTCATCTTGTTCTTGAATTCAGCAGACTGACGCCTTTGATCCTTTTGACACCCAGCTTCTTCTCCTGGCCCTCATTCCACCACTACACATCCTTGCATGACGTGGTCCCTCTCCCTCGTAGCCCCTGTCCCCACATTCACCCATCGTAGCTCAGCAGAGGGTTCCACAGCAGCCGGACCCGAGCCGGGCTGCCCACACCATCCCAAATCCCATCCCTGGGAAAGCAGTACCAACCAAGCCCCCGCAGAGGTGACAGCCATGTCACCTGCCACCACAGCTGCTGCCCGATGCTCTGGCACGCATCGCAGTCCAGCAGCAACCCAGTGCATCCCCAGATGTCACACCAGTGCCAAAGCAAAAGTCATATGGCTGGTGTATCAGCACTCTCCTCATCCACCGCGTTTGTCATCTCATTAGAAAAAAACATCAGCCCTATCTACGGGTTCTTTTTTCCTAACCTGCAAGTTGATTGACACTAATTAAAATACATTCTAATTAATTATTCATTAATCAAGTCTCACATCAGCTTTCCTGTTATTGTGGCAGGGATCAGCAATGTGCTAACAGGCTGGACCTGCCCGCATCGTACCGACCGGTCCTCCAGCAGCGGCATCAGTTTGTGCTCCTGCAGGTCCTGCCTGCAGAGGCTGCAGCCTCAACCCCCACTTCTCCATTTTCTGGCCAGTTCCACTGCTGAGGAGAAAACAACAGAAGAATGTTAATTTTAGAAGAACTTTGAATTTGTGCAGTTCAAAACAAATTTACAAAGAGCTTCAGTGTAACTTCATGGCACCCAGCAGGGAAAAGTGGCCACTTAGTGCCCGCTGCTCATGGGAGATGAGAGAAAATCACCACCGGGGGCATGGGCTGTGTCCAGAGATAAAAGAGGTGCTCAACTCCCCTGAATTATCTTACCTGTAACAACTCAGGTAACTAATGAACACAAATAACACCATTTCTGGTTATATCTAGGAAAATATGACAATTCAGCAGCACAAATCACCTGGCAAGCACAAAGTACTGACACTGAGTTGATGGGGGAGCTGCCAGTCAAGCCATCCTGCCTCTTCATAAAAATACACAGCAGCAGCAGGAGAGTTTCAGCTGTCTTCTTACCACTATTTTAGGTGAAAAAGGGAAAAAAAAAAAACTTATGGAAAAAAATAAATAAAATAAAAACAAAAATAATTTTAACAGGGAACTAAGAACAGGAGTTGCAAAAAAAAAAAAAATATTTTCATTATATCTGACTATGATTTCAAATGAACAAACCGCAAAAAGAGAAGGCCCTTATCATAGAGTTAATTTATATTGAGGCAGTTATAAATTTTCAATGGAAAACAAAACAAAATGCCACTTCTACGCTGTCTGGATTTTCTCCAGGGCAGCAATCTGCTTTACCAGAGCAAATGTGCCGGTAGGTCTGTTCATCAAGTCACATTCACAGGACACCACACATGCACAAGCTTCTTTTAATAATTGGTGGAAGAGTCCTGAACAGCTGTATAAGCATTTTGGGGTAAAGCATGAAAGAAAATTCTCTTGAGGCAATTTCCGCCACACAATGTCTCCAGATAGGATTGTAGGGCTTTCTGCACAGCCCGGAGAAGAGATTGAGAATAAAACTGGCCCGTGCCAGGAGGAAAAAAAATGTACTGAAAACATGCAGACTGATTCTCTGTTTTGCTAGTGAAAAATAAATCAAATGAGAGTAAATTTTTGGCAGGTTCTTTCGTCACTAACATATACAGCTACTCCAGGATTGGGAAAATGGGAAGGCAACGCCACTGGTCTGCAGTCGGGGGATGAGATATTGCAAGAGCAACAGCACAGATCTGCATCACAGGATGAGAAATCAGTGCAGTGCAGCCCTGGGGCTCAGGGGGCATTCACTGTCACTCCTTTGATCACCAAATCAGGGACAGAGGGACCACCTCGGACCCCACAGGGCTGCGGGACCTGGTTCCTCACTGTTGTTTCAGGAGAGCTGGAAGAACACATGAAATAACCCACACAAAATCAATGTTTGTGTTGTAGATGTTGTAAAGTTTGATATACTTGCAGTAGAATGGTTTAAACAGACTTGCAAGCCCAGCCTGCTGTTACACTAATTACTCTAAACGAATTCACCAAACTGTGCAAACTGCTGAGTCTGTACTATAAAAACCTTCCGTAAACACCAGGCGCTGGGATCCAAAACGCTTCAGCGCGTCCTTGGAAGACAGGATTATCATCGCAACTCCCAAGTCACTGGCACTTTATAAGTAAAGAAATATTACTGACATAAAATTACTGTTGGTTTAACCACTGAGGGCCTGAAACAAGACAGTTGCCATTATTGGGAATACTCCTGGATTAATCTAGCCATGTACTTATTTTAAAAGCACTGTTCTTTCTGAAAACATTTAAAAATAACAAAATTTAATCCTTCAAAAAAAGCCTGCGCACCACACCACTTGTGTGCATTTCACCGTAGCAATGCCCTGGAATTTTATGTATGAAGTTTGCTCTTGCAAAAAGATGTGGGAACACAACAGGATTTTACAGAACATTAAAAAGCATAGTTTTGTCAATGAGGAAACACACAAAAATGGCTTGATCTCAAAGGAAACAGACAACTCTGTTTAAAAGAAAAAGGACTAAAAACACCTCTAAAATGCTAAACTTAGTCCTCACAGACCAGAAATACTGCCATATGCTGCCGCATAGCTTCACTCATTCAGCAATCCCAGGGATCAACAAAACATTGTCAGGAATTATTGCAGTTAGCCTGGATGATACTGCAGAGATTAGATTAATTAAACCGATAAATCCCGAGCACGGGTCAAAAGCATCCGATATGGAGACAGAAAGCCGAGCGAAAGATGGGAAGCGCTGCCAAGAAATCTGCAAAGGTCCCACCAGTCCAGCACGGCTGGCAAGCCTTGAATGCTAAAATAAGGAAATAAAGAGAAGGAAACACAGAAAGCGGCAGGTGAGGACAGGTGGGGGGTCTGTCCATGTTGGGGTGAGGGGGCAGCAGCGCAAGGACCCCCAGCATTGCCCCGGAAAGAAGCCGCCTGGGCTCCACATCCCCCCCCGCAACATGGCATTTCAGCTGGTCATCTTCGGAAAAACAGGGCAACCCTCAGGAAGAGTGAGCTAAAGAAACGGCAGCAGGAACATTCAGAGGTAATGGGAAAAGTAAAAGAGAAACACGCAGAGAGATTTGTTATGTGGATCCTTTTCCCTTCTCAAGCCAGTAACTTAGCAAAGGACGGCAATGCAGAGGAGCTGCCAGAAGGAAAGAGGTCAGTAATTCCAACCACAGACTCCAGAGAAAAGCAATATACCCTATAATATACTTTATACAAATACACTTTAAAAATTAGAGGGAGAATGTGTGTTGTAATCCATTATACATAGTATCTATCTTGCCACTTGAAAGGAAGTGACATTCAGCATATTAATAACAATCACAGGTGACATTATTTTGGAAAATTAGCAAACCAGCACAGAAGTTAAAAAATACCAGTATCATCAGAGGAAATACAAATATAGGCAGAAACAACCATTAAACCTCCAGAACATTGCCAATGCATATTACTGAGAACAAACATTTAACAGAATTCAGAAAAATATAGATATGTATATGGATGCTGAGATGAAACACATATTACAGCTTGGTGTTATGGAAGAGGATAAAAACTCCTCTATGTCAGCACAGAAATACACTGGATTTTTCTTACAGACAAAGGTTTTCATGATGATCTATTTTTGTGTTTTTTCTATGCCTTCTGAAGTATCTGAACCTGGTAAGCTACAGAAGAAAGAATAACAAAAGGGATGGATTGTCAGCCTGATTTCATATATCAGTCCCTAAATTTCTGAGTAATCAAATGAGATTTAACTGAGAAAAAATGAAAACTATTAAGCGAAGGGGGAAGGCACATATTGAATAGGAAATGGAAACCTAGAAAGGCAGTAAAAGCTAGAGACCTTGGGGCTGGATTGGACAGTAAATTAGAAATGAAAATGCAATAGAATTTGGCAAGAAAAAAGGTCAATGCAATTTGGAACTGTATGTGCCAAGACTTTCCATCACAGAGCAGGGAGGATAGAGCCTATTACCAGTTTTCTAGATTTAAGCAGCTTGAATAAGTTTCAAATAAATATCCAAACATTTGGATGCTTAACCAAATCAAGCCTCAAAACCCTTTTGGATTTTCACTTTGATTTCTAACATCTTTATGTTTGGCCTCTTTTCTGAGAATTCAATCTGTTGTAAAAATGAATCTTTCAAGATAAGCATCTGCAGTTGCCAAGAGACTATGGTGCTAAGCCCGAGGATGATTTAGTATCCTTGCAAACTGGGATTTTGGAATAAGAAAAAATTGCTTTGCTTTTAGTCACAGATACATTTCAGATGCCTGAGAACACGGCTGTTGCTTCTCAGAAATTCTGATTTAGTTATTCTCCCCTCAAACTACAGCTATTTTACTTAAACAACACTTTCTTCTGAGGCCCATTACCCCAGCCACAGGATAACACATGCCAATAAATAAAGAGGAGTCTCTAAACGAGACACAAAATAGTCCTTTCATTTCCAAAGGCCCTGCAGCGACCTCCCCATCGCCAGAGCTCCATTTACTGCCATTTACTGATCTGTAACGCAATGAAAAGCACGACCGAAGAACGAGATTTCCTGCACAGCTTTTCCTCTGAAACTCGGGGATCTGACAGACTGAGTGGGACTAAGCTGCAGAGACATCAGCTGCCTCGAAAAATAAGTCTTACTAATATTTAATGCCATAAGCATTTTAATATTGTGGTGCAGGGAACAGTAAGAATTGTTTTGTCTTTGCATGTGTAGTTGCTACACTCTTTTTATAAACAAAATTCCATCTTTCAGCTGTTCATGACTGTTTGATGTAACTAAATCTTCCATGTCAAGGAAGCTAAAATCACTTCAGCCTTGACATTCACCAGTAATTTTCTCTGAAGACAGCAGAAATTTATTTGGCTTGACCTAATGATTGAACTAAGTAGGTTTTCTTCATGCCTTCTGCCAAGCTAGACATGTTTACTTTGCGTGCTTTAAAGTAGCATTAGAAATGTTCCTTGTAAGTAGGAAAAGCTCACAAAGCTTTTAAGTTACTGTGCGTTGTTGAGATAAATCCAATGTTAAACCTGGGTGTTTTCTTGAGAGTGGTCTGGAACCGGGAGGGAGGGACTTCCATCATTTCTCTTGAAGGCTACAGAAGCACATATTTCCAGGCATTTCACTGAAAGGCTAGGAAGCAAATGCAGTCATTTAGAAAATGTAATCCCCTGTAAAGAGCACATCTCCTAACAGTATGGAGAAAACATTAAAACTTATTGAAGAGATCATTTGTAAAACTTCCGGTTAGACAGGGGCAGCAAATGTGGTTTTCACTCCACACGTAAAAGGCACTTTGGCACGGGGAGCGCTGGAACACCCCAAAAGCAGCTGGGGGAGGCACCTCTCTCCCAGGAAAGCTGTAGGATGATGGGGTTTCCCTGGTGACCCCCATGCTTTGAACACACGAGGTTCATGCATTCCCAAGTCCCCCACAGCTCCTGCACTCTGGCTCCGCAGCAGCAGCTCCTGCTCCTTTCATCCACTCTCTAAGAAACTCACAATTAGTTCGTGCTGCTTGAACTCCTTTAATTTTCCTGCTGCTCCTTTTGACCTAAACCACAGGTCAATTGAAACCCAAATTATGTCTGTTGGGTACAGCAAAGCACATAGCAAGTAACCTTAAAAAAGGGAGATATTTTTAGATCAAAAAGGCTCAATATTGCTGCTTATCCTCACTCTTTAATTTTTGGTCATTACACCAATAAATTACAGATTCAGATAAATGTGCTCTTTTCTGGGTTCTTGGGACCTAGCAACAAAAACCTGAGAAATGTATTATCCTGCTCAGCACAAAAATAAATGGAAATTCATATTTGGCATTAAAGTACTGGAAAAGAAAACGATGCTGTTCAGAATTGCCCCAAAGTGTTCACCTTCACTCCACGCCAGCCGTGGAGACAGCTAATGATGCTGCCAGAACGCTTTGCTGACTGCTGCAGAACAGCCTGAAGTACCTCAAATTGTCCCAAACGGCAATGGTTGCACTACGATGTCGGCAGAAAGGTCAGAAATAACGGAACTTTGCTGCTCGGCTGTCTGCAATAACACACAGCAAACTCGGGGCAAGTCCCTCTGCATCCCTGAGAAATCAGAGTTTCTGACTCTGCACCCCACGGCTGCAGCCCCGCACCAGTCTCATTACTGGCAAAAGCTGTGTTAGAGCTCTGCCCGCTAAAAATTCCACACAGATCACAATACTGAGCACTTAGTGGAAATCAGAAAGAAGATGCGTTGCAATTAGGACACCAATCTAAAACCCAAAAATTAAATTAAAAAAAAAAAAAAGTTGTCATTCAGTAGGGAGGATCGACTAGAGTGTATTACAAGTTAATTTTTGAAACAACTGCAGTGAAATAATACCAGTTGCTATAAGGACCGGAGTGAGGCAGGCAGGAAATTAAAAACTCAGGCTGGTACCTGAACTCATCTCATACCCATGAAATGTCTATTCATTAAAGTGTCAAACAAATGGGAATTTGTCAGCCCTTCAGGTGGTGTAAATTAAAGTGCTTCCATTTGTTTCAGTGTAACAAAACCTGTTTACACCAACAGAGAAAACGTGGCTTGAAGTCCTCCTCCTTGTATTTAATCTCCTGGCCTTTGCTAAGCTATCAAAAGATGTTTTTACAAAAAAAAATTGCTCCTGCTAATTTTATCAGGCTGCCTTGGGAGGCTGGAAGCACTGAGCCCGATCTTTATCTCAGGTAAGCTGGTATAAAAGCTCTGGCAGCGATGTCCCGAGCTGTGCAGCACAGCAGGATGCTCCTGCCAGCCCCGGTTTGCTCAGCCCAGAGCCCACGGCAAACACCCACTGGGAAACCCACTGGGAAATCCACCAAGAAACCCATGGGATCTGCGGGACCCAATCCTGCCCACTGCTCCCAGACCCCAAAGCGACAGACTTGTCTCTGCAGAACTTCACACTGGGGATCAGTCTGTAAACTGCACACATCACCAAAAACATACCCTTTCGATAAACCTTCAAATAAGACTTTCTAAATCCCACATTTGCAACAGAAGGAACTTGGGGGGTTTTTGCATTTAAAACTCAGACCCACCAGTCATCCATTTATTCATTCCATTATTGCTTCCATGTAAGCCCCTGAGCAGTCATATAGCTCTTTAAAAATAATCTGAATTACCCTCTTTTAATGCTCCAGCACAATTAACTCAGAGTCAAATAAACCAGGAAATGAAAGAAGATGGTCTGCAGGTACATGGGTGGAAGTGGTGATGGGAAGACCGGCCAGGGATGGAGCAACAACAGCGGGTGCGGGGGGCTGGGACAGGGCAGGGGACATGGTGGGGGTGAGGGGGCAGCACTGGGCTGGACACCCTCCATAATGCAGCGGCAGCGGCACGGGTCACAGTGGCACCAGTGGGAGCGAAACGAGTGACAATACGGAACTGGAAAGCCTGTGAGCAGTGGGCACACCACCGGGATCTCAAAAGAGCAATTAATTGGAATTTCTATCAGTTAGGGGAATCACAAACCTATGTAAAACACGCTTCTCATACACAAATGTGAAGTGCCGTGTACGCCATGATTCCACAGCCGGGTTTGTAGCAGTGCCACAGAGACACAGATCTGCTGTGCTGGAGTGTGCCCATCTGCTCCGGAGTGGAAATCTCATTGGAACACATGCTATGGAAACCCAGCATATGCTTACCTTCACTCAGACACTGCCGTGCTGCGGAGCGAGCAGGAACTCCACCCGCCACCAATATAATACACCCGGAGATAAATCCACTGCAGTTCCAGTCTCCCTTCATGCAGCAAGAGGTTTCAGAAGGTGCAGGGTGTGCAGTGTGCAATGGAGCCACCGGCTCCCACAAGAAACCAGCTGTGCTGCATCTGCTGGAGACCAGCCCAGGTCCGTGCGCAGGCGGTGACAGGGCAGTGACCCTGTGACACTGACACCCCTGGGCAGCATGGGACAACAGATTACAACCGCCCACAGACCCGGGTCTGCCCAGCCTGAGCACTTGCTCTGCCTGAGAGACACATTTCAGGTCCAGTGTCACCACCACCAGAAGGTGGAGACACAAGGTGTGCTGAGCCCTGTGTGGTGCTGGGCTCCTACCATTGCCCAGCGGGGCTCTGCTCTGGGAGAAGGCTGCTCCCGCGGCAGCTCCACAGCATTTATTTCATTTATTTCCACAGCAGACCTGTGCTGCCCGGACAGGGGACGCTGCGTCCCGCTCTGAGGACAGGGACCTGCTGGGGGCTGCAAGCTGCTGGCACTGATGAAGCGCAAGAGCATCCAGGGAAAACTCTTTAAGAGAAATTCTCCATCTGTATGTGAACACCCCAGGACACGCTCTGCTCCTGCTCAGGCTCAGCTCCAAATGCTGGCTGCAGCCTCTGGGCCATTCCCTTTGCTGCTGGAACAAGGAGGTTTCTCAAGGTTTTTCAAGTTCTTCCCAGTTGCTTCCCAAGCCAGCACTGCTTTGCTAAATATCAGCTCTGCGTTGCTGCAGCAGTGACTGCTCTCAGCTGCCAATCGCACCCTCATGATCAAATTCAAGCAGTTCTTGAGATACACTACACATATCATTTTCTCTCCTAGAGTCCTGATGGCTTTGCAATTTAATTAAAATACAACTTCAAAGGCTTTTTGTAATAGATCATAATATCTTTGGTTTCATGACATCTGTTAGAATTTACAACTAGGGATGTCATTTTTGGTGAAATACATGTTCTTTTATACTCAGACCATTTATTTGTGTATTTATTTAGTGACAGAAAATCTCATTTATAAGAAACATGCAAAAGCAATCATTAATCAAGCTTTTGTCATAAAGCAGCTTCCCCAGCAGTTAACTAAAAATCCACAGGCAAGCTGCTGGGATGTGGGTGTTCTGAGGACACTCAGTGAAACCTCACAAATCTAGCAGAGATTTGGTAGAGAAAAACAAAGACTTGGCAAATTAAGCACTGGAGTTATCTGGAAAGTGTACAGCACTCTGAATGAGAAAGAGAAGTAAATCAAAAGCAGCCAGTGTGATCATTTCCAGGCTGTTTGACTGGGTTTTGCAGACACTCTTTGCGTTCTGTTATCAGAACAGTGGCAGAAAAGGTTTCATGCTTTTGTACGTTATTCATTTTAAAGAAATGTGTTCTGGTTGTTCTATGCTGAAATCATGGTTTTTAAATGCTGGCATAACCATCTGAAGCACAACACCTCTGTTCATCTGGTTTCCAGTTTGCCTCAATGAACACCCATGGCCATGGAGCAGTCCCTGCAGATGAGCTGTGGCGATGGCACCCAGTTCATCTCGGTACATTGGAACAGGCTCTGCTCTGCGGACACCAGCCTGTTAAACAACATCGCTCCTGATGGCTCTTTGTCACTTGTTCATCCTGTGATGCCGTGTCCCACTCCGTGCCGGGGCTGGGAACATGTTCTGGCGTTGCCATTTGGGCTGATGGGGCTGGTCACTTCGAGACAGAGGCGTGAAGGTCACTGTATGTGCGAGTGATTAACGGACTGATATCTTTCCTGAGTTCTCTGCGCTTTAATGAATGCACACACTATTCACACGAACCCAGGGGGTGTGCAGCCCGGCTGATAAAACCCATCTTGCAAAAATCAATGCGAGATGAACAGACCGGTGTCCGTTACCAGAAGGGTTGGACGCAGCTCATCATCTTCACATCATCACAGCAGCACTGGTTTGTCAAGTACCGCCCTGTATCTGCAGGCTGCTGTTTATTAAACTTCAAGAAACAACAAAAAACCAACTTGTGTCTGGACTCTGCTGCAGCAAAACAGAAATTGTTCTCATCAGTCATTGATTTAAAGGTAAGAGAACTCAACTAAACCAAAATCCTTAAACATTACCTGTGCATTTTGGAGAATATAGACTTTGAAACACAAACCCCAGCTGACTGATGGGGCGTAGGTGGAGGGAGAGGAGCCCCAGCCTTCCTCCTGCCCCAGGTCCACCACCATAGAGCATGGATCACACTGTGTACAGTCGCAACTGTCACTCCTTGTCAGAAAAAGCTGAAAATATTAGACGTGTTGCAAGTGAAGAGCAGCAAAGATTTGTGCTAGAGCTGTAAAAATGTCCCGCACCTCCCATTTTAAAGGCTGTCTTCAGCCTCTCACACTTTGATTTCTGAACTTTTGTGGTTTTTAATTACGTAGCAGTGAGAAAACAGCACAGGTCATTAAAAAAAAAAAACAACAAACAAAGAAACAAAACTGAAAACAGGTTAGATCCCTGATACTCTGAAGTACAAATAAAGACAGTACCAGACTGCTCAGGCTACCTACATCACCTGCATGTACAACAAAACTCCGATGGCTTCAAACTAGCCAGGTCTGGCTGAAAAACACTACAAAATCCTGGTTTTACTTGAGCTGCTTTTTGCTAAACTGGTTGGGGTATTCACAGCCTCTAATACTTTGAGCCCATTGTAGATAAAGGACTTTTTGCATTCTGACATGGGGTGATGTGATACGTAAGTCCCCCTGACTATCTTTCCACGCTCTGCACAATGCTGCAAATGCAAGATATGCCAAGCAGCACACAGCCGGAGCGATTTGTGGAATCTCTCTTGTACACTGCTGTGAGTGAGTTGCAACATCTTTTGAAGTAAAACCCTCTTGCAAAAATAAAGCAGATTCCTAAAGAAGAAGGATGCTGGTATTACATTAGTTAAGCACAGCACAATATTCCTCCCGAGAAAATGGCATTTAGCAAACCTCGTATTTGCTTTATCATATTAGAGAGGACAGAAATCCAATAACATTCGCACATTTTCATAATCTGCTGTGATGTGCATCTATCTATGTGATATCAGCATGGGTTACAAACAAATATCTCAACATCTGGAAGCATGTTGGAAACGAGCACTGTGGAATGTCAAACTACAACAACAGCAAGGGTTATTCATTGTGATTGCAAACTTGTCAATGTCTTCAGGTAAATGTGTGAGTATCCCAAATCTCTTATCTTCATTAATCATTAGTAAAAGGACGACCCAACAACACAACATTTTTGTGTCATTCTTACAAAACTCACTCCCGCTTGACACTTGCACATGACCCATTGGTACAAAGGCCAGAAATGGTCACTGCTCACCCCACCACCAGTGACCTGCTTCAGTCTCACGTACATTGAATTCTGCATCTAATGCATGTGCCAAAAATCACAATAGCTGTGCAGCATCATCCAAATGAAGGTTATTTTGGTTTTCAGTTTGTCTCTAATACATTCAACCCAAAGTGAAATTGTTGTGAATTAAGGCCTTTCATTCAGTATTCTTGTAAAATTAGCTTTTACCACAGCTACCAGAGACGTTCATGCATTCGTAAATGTGGAAACACGTCATTAAGATGAGATGCCTTGGTGAAAAGTCAGTCATTAACTGCAGGTAGCAGATCTGCTGAACCACAAATGCCAGTGCAAGGCTGGCAGGACATTCCACCCTCACCTTCCCTCAGCAAAGTGCCTTTGGCTGGGGGAGCCACTTATGCCAAGAGGTTAAGTAGAGTCAAATCACCATTTCTGTGGTCTAGGGCAAAATATATCTGAATCAAAGGGCATCTGTAGCAACAATATTGAATATGACAAGGCAAGTATGAACCGGGTCTAACAGCAAAAGACTTTTTGACTTTTTAAGATGTTCAATTGAACATTTAAAAGGTTTAGTCTCATATCAGGGCTAGAAAGCACCCCGGGGGCAGGCTTAAGTAACTACGCCATTAGGCAGTGAGCTGCAAATTGCCTATTAAGTCTGACTGAAACTGTAAAATTGCTTTTCACAATGCAAATTAATGTAAATAAGAACAATTGGTTACACATATCACAGACTATCAAATTGACGACAGATGATGCACACTGTTTTTTCCCCTCGAATTAGCATTGCTTTAAAGTTAAATTTAGTTTAAGAGATCTGGATGTTCCTATGACAAACTCTACCAATGCATTATAAACAGCACACACATCAGGATGCACGTCCTCTATTATATGAAATACAAACCTCTTTTTAAGCAAGTCAGTGATACTTTCTGCCCAGCCTAATAGAAATACCGCAAAAAGAGCCATTTGCTCAGCAACAGATTCAGCCCTGTCTTAATCCTGTTCAGAAGACCGGGATTGTGAATCAGTTATGAAGCTGTGAGGAGGGAAGGAAAAAAGCTGCGTGATTCAAAAGCATCGACAAGTGACCAAAGTCCCTTTGGGCTCCAGTTGCTCCCAAAGGGATCAGCTGCCATTGCCAGGAGTTTTAGCCGGGCATCACGTTGTTCTATTTGTTTCCCAAAGACACAATGCAATGTAAACTGGAAAGATCCTCTTCTCTGCCTCATCGTGCGTTAAACTGAGTCACTGTAGACAGGCACAACCCACTGAACCACTGGTGAAGAGCAAGGTGAGGTCAAGGGATCCGCAGGGTTGGGAGCCCAGGGCTGTTCCACAAACTCACCTTTCGGAGAGGTTCTGACAGCCAGGGCAGCAGCGCTGCAGCAGCACAGCAGGGTTCAGTGGTGGTGGGTGTTCTTATCAGAGGTTTTCCTTATCATTAGTAACATATGTTATCTGAATTTGTACATTCCCATTAGCTACAGAAATAACTGCCGTAAGTTTATGACAGTCTCCTGCATAAATCAGATATCCTAGCAGCTACCCAAGGATCGCAGCTCACCTTGGTGGGGATGCAGAGGCTGTAATGAGTACAGGTACCAGCAGCGCTTGGTGAAGTCCCACATACTGGGGGATGCGCCAGCAGTGGGACTGTGACTTCTGGTCTAGGAGATGCTGCTCCATGTGTGCCCAGCCTGGGGATGATGGACACACCACCCTGGGGTTGGACACACCACCCTGGGGATGGACACACCACCCTGGGGATAGACATACCACCCTGGGGATGGACACAGCAGCCCCAGGTCCCTGGAAAACACAACACAGGCACCTCTTACAGTAAAGCTAAGACTGTGCTTTAGCAACGTGCCTCCAGGCTCGGGTTCTCAGGAAGAAATCAGCAGATGCCATGAGACGCGTGAGGAAAACTCACCAGGCTGGAAGCTCAGCCCACATCTTGCATGGCCACAGACAAGGGTGATGAGCATCCTGATGCAGCAACTACTGTGATTTCAAGCCATGTTCGTCACCTTCCTGCATTGTTGTGCTGCTGTGTTTTCAGCAGCATTTTCTTCTTTTTTTTCCATCATTTTAATTGCAGTTTAAAGAATAGTATTTGGAAAAAGAGTCTGGTGCACAGGTCAAATAAACACCATGTTAGCTTATCTTTCAGAGTACAAATTTTAAGGCAAATAGTAATTAGCCACAAGCTGGGACTGTTTTCTTTCAGCCTTGGAGACCTTTCAGTGTCAGTAAGCTTTCCATGTCTCCCTCTCATTAACATATTGGTAGATATAGATTAATTAGACAAAAAGAACTTACACTAAATTTGAAAACATTGACCTATATTTTAGCTTGGTGGCCTTGGTATCCTCTGGAGTTTGTTCAGGACCTGCTGTGTTTGGCTTTGCTGAATGCATTAGAATCTTTTTATATCAAATTACTCACTATCTGGGACGTAACGTTACAAGATTTTAATCCCTGCATCAGCCAAGCTACTCTTCTCTCCCTATAACTGATGTGTTACAGATAAAGGCTTCATTTAAACAAATTACAGCTCGCAAGCGTTAAACAAGCAGATAAAACGGCATCACCCATGCTGCTCCCATGGCTCAGGGAGCCCTGTGGAAGGTCAGGAGAAGGTCTGGGCAGCACCTGCCCCTCCATCCTCTCCATCCCCGCACAGGCAGGTCCATGGCCCTGCTGGCTGGTGCTGGCTGGTGTCATTGGGCTGTCCAGGCTTCCCAGACAGGGATGGAGAGGGTCTGCCATCCTGCAGGGTCATCTCATGCAAAACCAGCCCAGAAACTAGAATATATCTGGATCCATTGAATCACTTCTCAGCTGTGATCATCACAGGCAGGCAATAATCTGACGGGAGCTGTTGATGTGCTCTGTAACTGAATATATTTCTTTGATAATAGTATTCAGCACATGCACCTGGTCTGAAAACCTGTATTACCCCACAACAAAGTATAAAATGAATTCTGAAAACCAAAAAATTTGAATGTTAAAAGGCTGTTTTCTAAGCATCATGGCACTCCCTTTAAATCACTCACGGACAGTCCAGACCTTATGATACTGTTACTAACAGACACAGTTATTTATTAGGATTTTTGAAATGCTGGAAACAGGATCCCTATGCACATAAAATCATAGTGATTTACTTTAATGCATTTTGTAAGTAAATTCTTAACAGATGGACAGAGCACCAGAAGGGTAGCACAAGGGAGTCAGCAGGTGGACAGAGGAGCCAAGAATGGCCTGGCACTGATCAGATTATCAACTCCAAATACCTTGAGACAAGCACAAGCTGCCCACAAAACAGGCTGGCACTGACCAGATAAACAAGTAAAAAGAGGATGGAGCTGCAGAGCTTGCACAGCATCCTCCTCCAGAGCCGGGGCTCCTTCCTGGGGACCAGGACGGGCACAGAGACCCTCCAGCTGCTCTGTCCCCAGGCCGGTGAGACCCTGCGGGGACACATGGCGCTGTGATCGCAGGACCTGCACAGAACTCACCACCTCGTATGCAGGCGTGAGCATGGACCCAGTCCCTCTGCACACGGGCACACGTGTTTCCAGAGCTCCCCACTGCTAACTTGTCCTGATAAATGCTCTTGCCAGAGCAAATCAAAACTGAATTATCAGGCTGCCATTCGTTTGTTAAAATAATACTTGTAATTTTGCCCAAAGAAAATAATGGTTTTTGAACAATTACAAAGCTAATGACCAGATAGGCTGTTGCCTTCCCCTGCTTTCTGACACTTCCTGTCCCGTGTCACCCCATGTTGTCCCCTCCAGCTGTCCCTAGCACGCTGCTTTGACCCAGGTCCGGCTGTCACTGCAGAGCTGGGCTGCCACCAGAGCCCACTCACATCACCACGGGAAGGCACTTTCACTTTGGCCCGGAGGGCTGGACAGGACTCAGGTCTTTACCCCTGGGTAGCTGAAGGACTTGAAGTATATTCTTGACCTTCAGCCTCTGCTCCCAACAACCACCTTTGGCGTGTTTACATAAGGTTATTCCATGTACACGCTATGTCACGAATTGTAACAGGTCTCTTCACCACTTTTATTGCCTCATCATCCCATTTCCCTACTGAAAAATATAACTTTGGTCTTCCCTGTAACGTTGTCTTTAAGAAGGGAGGGAATGCTCACCCTGGCTGCCAACCAGCAGAGCTCTTGCCCACACACCCAGCTCTGGTCGCAGATGCTGCCTGCAGGATCCAGCATGAGAGAGGCTCGGAAAATACACAGTGGTAAGTGCTCTGAACAAGGAGACTCAAGACCTGCAGAGGAAATCAATTCTTCTGGGTCTCTTTTCTGCTATAATGATCGTAGGTGTTGATGTAACAATTACAAAAAAACCCTCTCCATAAAAAAGCTGTAATACGTACGTCAGTACTGCCTTTAACAAGATCAGCCTGAGGGACAGTCAGCATGAGCCGTTCCACTTGGTACTTTCCATCTTTACAGATGTCTCTTGACAGGTCCTTCTGCACTTGAAAAGATTGTTTATGATGTTTCAGCAGAAGAGAAGCTTTGACTGGTGAAACTGAAATCCTAAACATGACTGAAGGTTTGCTTTCTTCCTCTGATCCTTGAAAATAATCATTTACTCAAAACACATTTCCAGATATTACTATATCCACATTACACATCTGCAAACAGGGAGTTACGCTTGTCAAAAGAGAAGAGCCTCACATATTAAAATGTAACTGAAACAACCTTTTGCTATCTTATACACAGCTCCTGGATTAAATCTTGCTGTCGTGAAACAGCTGCGGTTTAACAACATCCAGCCAGGATACGGTGGTTCCCGGTTTGCGGTTCTGCCAGCAGCTGCAGTTTGTGCCCAGCACCACAGCTGAACCATGACAGTGGGTCGTCATGAGCTTCACCTCCATCCAGACCCCCCATGGCAGCACAACCTTTCCCTCCAGGCCCCCACAGACAGAGCCTTGAGGATGCATTACTGCAGCGGATTCTTAGCTACCCACTACGATCATTAAGGTCTCATCTTGCAGTCCGATGAGAATCATTAAATACAAGTGAAGTCGGCTAAAGACTGAGTGCCTTGTTTCATTAGTGCTTAACTATTGCTCACCATAAATCTCTAACAAGATATTTTGGACAGTGCGCTTTATCCCTCTGGTTTGCAGATTTACTACTTTCCCGTGGCTCCTTCTCCCAGAGCTTCTTTGCTGTGTTTGTTTTTTTAACAGAAAACTTGCCTCAGCTGCCTAAAATGTAATTTTCAACCACAATCTATTTAACACTTTAAATGTGATTGTGGCAATGTTCTTTGAACGACAATACAAATAAATAAGTCAACACCTTCTTACGGTTGGTATAAGGACTGATTTTTCCCCTTGGCTGAGTTTTCTACACATTTGTGTATTGACTTAATTCTAAGTGATCAAAGCACACACTGGCTGCTGGATACAGCACTGATCTGTGTAAAATGAGATGGCCTAATGAGCCAAAATACTGCTGCTGGTCAAGGTTTCCAAAAATAACCGACTGCTTTCTGCGGTCACCTTGCAACTTTTTCACAATGTTATTTCTCAGTTTTTGTTTGTTGGTTTGTTTTGGGGTTTTGTCTGGGGTTTTGTTTGATTTTGGGGTTTTTTTGGTTTTGGTTTGGGTTTTTTTTTTTTTTAGAAATTGAAGCCCTCCAAATACCTATTCCTTTCAAAAGATTTCGGCTGGACTCCTGGTGCAAGCAGTGCTACCACTAAATATGAAACGTAAGCATTACCGCCAGCCTTGCCATTGTTCAAAGGACAATCCCAGATAGAGGGGAGCTGTAAGAACCAGTGGGTCCTTCAGCACCCAGCCCACAACAACATGGTCTAGTGCATCTGCACATTCACTGCAAACAGCCTTGGGAGCGCTGCTGTGGCAACAGTGCTGGCAAAAGGATGAAAAAGGAGGCAAGATTTGCAGGGAGGAATAATGTATTTTAGTAATCAATGAATAGGTGAGTTCTGGTGTTGGAACAAATAGACACAGCTCCTACCTGAGAGTGAAACAGAAGCTGTAGATGTTATTAATTGTCATCATTTATAGGAAAGACTGAAGTTCTAATGAAGACCTGAAGTCACTCGCAACCTGACATTAATATCTCCAGGCAAAATGATGCCTCATGTCACTCTACTGCTGTTTAAGTGTTTCAACAGCACTCAGGTGAAACATTCAACACCCAGGTAATAGCCAGCAGCTTGTTGCCCAGGAAAAATATGGCTCTGACCCCATGTTTGACCTTGGCCCTTTTTAAGTACCACAGCACTGATGTCGAGTGTGTGCACCTTAGTATTCTCTGGGCCAGCCCTACCAGCCCCAGCTCTCTGTGGCACCAGGTGACACTCAGGTCAGGGCTGGAATGGTGACAGAAAACAGCATCCAGCTCATGTGCAGCATGGAGCAGCGAGGTGGTACCAAGAGAAGAGTTAACCAGCTGTGCTGGAGAAGATGCCAGCAAAGAAGATCATGCTGGCACGTGTGCTGGACCTGTCGTGAGCAGGGGACACTTCCAGGAGGGCTGGAGGTGACAAGCTTGTCACGTGTTCCTGCCTTGGAGAGGGATCTGCTGGGAATACAGCCAGGGATGCCATTAATGGATTAGCGTTAAACATGCTAGAGAAGGGGGATCGTGCAAAAGACGGGACATTTCCCAGGGAATGAGATTTCATCGGCTACTAACACTGGTGAGCACCTAAAGCAGGTGCCCATAAGTACAGGGGGATAACCACAGGTTTCAAGTTAATGCAGGACACACACAGAAACCATCTGATCAGGGCAAAAAGTGACTTGACCACCCTTTTCTGCATAAACCAGAAACCATGCTTTTCATCCCAGAACTTTAAACATCCCTCTGGCTGGTGAAGGCAGAGCGTCTTTAGAAAGGCCTTTGCTGGCACATGCTGAACAGCAGCTGCAGGGAAGCGCAGGGTCAGGTGTTATCAGCAGCACGGGGACACCAGGGCTGGCAAGCCATGCACAGTCCTGGCTGTCCGGCCACCCCAGCTGCTCCTCCTTGTTTCCCTGGTGCCACCAGACAGCCTTAGGCCAGGTACCAGACAGACTCCACAGGAATACTGTCCCCTCTTAGTCCGGGCTTGCAGCATGCCTGTCATTAGGTGACACAAGACTAGATTGGGGAGAGACGATAAACGAGCTGGCTCGGTTTATTTGCAAGCCGTCTGTGGCAAATTGCCAATCTGGCCTCACGGTTTCTCTCCTTCCTTATGTCCTACCACTCCCATTTGATATGGAGCTTTTAAACACCACAGCGAAATCCAGCCTAGATAAATACACCTGCTTGCTTCATCCCCACTGCAAAGATTCCTCAGGTTCCTCAGGCAGCAATATCAGGCAATCTCCTGGCACAATTCACAAACTTATGACAAAGATTTAATATTACATGTGTACAAATGAGCCTAGTAAAATAAAATAAAGGCTAACAAGCCACCTGCTTCATGACACAAACTTCCATAAATGTCATGAAATTTTATGCTCTCATAAAATAGTGCAATGAAAAAAAACTTCCATTATTTCACTGCAAGGGACAAAAGCTTTCGTGGTACTTGCCAGGACTTGCTCAGAGAAACACAAAAATAAGCACACAGAAAGGTGTTGAGGGGAAGGACCAGGCAGTAAAATTCCCCAGAAAGCAGGTTGGTAACTGGGGCTTTCTAGCATGTCTGCATGGCAGCGTTCTCGCATCACAGTATTTGATTGCACAATCCCTGGGACACAGACTGTGTCATCCTCCCTCCTAATAACGACTCATGGGTTTTATCACTGCGTTTATCCCAGCCTGAGCGAGTCAGGAAAGACTCTTTATGAGCAGGGAGAGAACAGCAGTAACGATTGCTTTTGCCGATGGAGAAACAAGGCTGGGGCACAGCGGGCAGGGAAACCCAGGAAGAATTTTGATGCAAATATTGACAGAACCACAGTCCAGATTACTCGCCTTCTTTTCCATCCACCAGTCTGTGCTTTGCTGTGCACATGGTCAGCTCCTGAAAAAAAACAAAAGAAAACAAAACAAAAACACACAAAAACCCAAACAAACAAAAACAAACAAAAAACCAAACAAAAACAAGCAAACAACAAAAAATGACAAAAAAAACACAACAAACAAACAACAGAACAGCACTGCAAGATATCAAAATATTAGTGCTTTGTCCCCACATTCTGCATTTTTTGGAAATTTTCTGTTAAAACTTTTCTGCTCACAACATCGTTTATATGAAAAATGGGAAACAGGCAAAGTTTGAAAAAATTGGGCTGCAGAAAAGTAAAAATTAATCGAAAGAATTCAGCTGCCCCAGCACGTGGCTGTTGGCGCCACAGAGCTGTCGGCATGTCGGTGCTCTGCAAAACCGAGACATTTCTGACAAATATCTCCAGTAACATTCTTCAACAGACTGCCCTTCCACCAGCATCACAAAACCCAACCCATGACCCCCTCCCGGTGAAACTGGCTCCGTTTTAACAGCCTCTGTGCACGGCAGAGGATGACGAGTGTCCTGGGGCTGGTTGCTGGGTCTGTGCGGTCACGGCTCACAGCAGCTCCGGCCGCTGGGGCAGCTCTAAGCTGTCTGCAAACACCACGGACAGTCCAGACAGGGCAGAGTAATGGGGTGATGTGAGCAAAAACAACAGGGGTGCACAATAAATGCAACAGCCACGGAGTTGTGCCATTTACCCTCTTAACCTAAGTAGCACGTATTGTATGCATAAGTTATGGGTATTAATAAAAGAGTGTGCACACCAGATATCTAAAAGGCTGTCTGTAATATATCCTTTGAAACACACCTGCTAACATGAGATTTTACAACATTGTCTTTGCTGTTGTAAACTTCTGAACTAGAGATGCTTCAAGAAACAAACAAAAACCCAGTTATTAGTCTTAATGCTTTACTTAAATTCCTGCCCAGGGATCTGATGCCTTTGATCCCTGAGGTTCATCAGAACAAGTCCCCCAGTGAAGAGCTGCAGGAGGCCAAGGGAACATTCTGCCCTCTCCCACAGGTGAGTGGGGGCATCACACCTTCCAAAACCCTTCTGCCAATTTCAGATTTTAAGATCATGTGCAGCAAATACCTGGCAACTCTCCACACCACCCAGAAAGGAAGCAGACAAGTAGCACATTCGCTGTGTGCAAACAACTGTGGCGGGGTTCAGATTTTACATAATATTTTAATCCCAGCTCCCAAGATTCAGCATCCTGTATCACCAGTAAGGACTAAAACTATTGAAAGTCATTAAAGAGCTTACTAATCAGTCTCTTAATTGAAGCTATCTTCTTTCCATTACACAGAGGCAAATCAAGCTGGTTAAAACAGCTCACTCTGTGCCTGTCCCATGGGTCACACCGTGCCTGTCCCCCTGGTCACACTGTGCCCATCCCTGAGGTCAGAGCTGAGGAGACACATAGGGCTGCAGAGCCACAGAGACACCAAGGGCAGGGACTTGCACCTCATGTCACCATTGTTGTGCTCCTCGTCTCCAGGTGATCCTCCCTGCTCCATCCCGGTGGTGCACAGGACAAGTGACATGTTGCAGGTGGCCCAGCATCACCCGATGCTTGCTGTGCAGGCAGCATCCACCAGAACAGGCACTGGATTTTGCACGTTCCAGCTAGCTGGCAGCAGCCAATACAGTTTTGAAAGGAAAGTGGTAAAATCCCAACCCTAGACTGAGCAAGTGCTGGTGCCCTTCCCTTGCGGGAATGCTGACTGGAATGCTGGAGCCATGGCTGTAGGACAGCACCCGGGCAGGTCCCCAGAGGCATTTTCGGAAGATACATTCAGCACCGCAGTACCCAGCCAGGCTCTTGCCCATCCCAGCAGCACCAGCACAGCCCAGCAGTGTGCTCCACATGCTGCTGGAGCCCAGCAGTGAACCAGCCTCTGCCTGCCTCGGGGCTGCTGTCCCAGTGTCAGTGAATTAGCGTCTCCCTGGCACTGATAGACACGCTGTCACAGAGCTGATCTCTTTAACAGAGCTGCGGAGAGCTCATCACAATGCCCAAGGTGTTAATTTGCTCGTTCACTGATCACATTGTCCACTAACACTGCTGTGTTGCTGCGGCGTGGTGCCGGTTCCCACGCTCCCCACGGGAGCATCTCTTGTGACAGTGAGAAATGGAAAAGGGCACCAAGATCGAAGAACTCCTACAACAGCTTTCCCAGTCTGGTGGGCAGTGACACAAAGACACAAAGCCCATGAGAAAACTCTACAGACCCCATCAAGCACCTTCCCCCAGCTCTCATCCATCCCTGGGCAGGGCTGGTCCCTCCCTGGCTCCCAGTGCAGAATTAAGCATATTCCCAGAAAAATTAAGCCTTAAGAAAACCCTAGTGGGCACCTGGCTGCATCCTTAGGAGCTTGTCATCTTCTAAATCTCTGAGTGACAAGAAATGTCTGCCTTTATTTAACATGCCCATCCAGAGCGGTGGACATGAGCAGGCCCAGCGCTGGGCACAGGGTGGCACAAACCTTGGCCAGAATGAGATGTATTTATTGCACACACTGGGAATCGTACGGTTGGTTATTGCTGAAACAAGGTCATTTTAGTCTCCCATCCATTACAGAATTTTGTCATTTACATTTTATAATAATAACAGTTTCCACCTCCCTTTCACGTTTTACATGTGCAGATGGATTTGACACATGCTACCAAATGTTTTTTTGTGAATATGGGCTTTTGGTTCGGTTTGGTGGTTTTTTTCTTTTCAATCAAGAAAGCTGTTCTACAGAATCTAATGCATGAGTTGTCTGTCCTCCAACTTCATCAGTGCCAAGTTTCCAAGCAAGAGCCATCAAGAAGCTTTCAACCATACACATTCAAGACAGAGCTTTTTCAAACTAAATGAAACATGAATCCCAGGGATGCCCCAGATTGCTGGTCAGCACAGATGGGAGAGCAGGAGCTGAGGTGGGAACCGCAGCTGTGCCGCAGCGCCAGGGCAAGGCAGGGAGGCCAGTCCTGGAGAGGGCACACTCAGAGCATCCTTCAGTTGTACATCCTAGAGCAACTGGGCAGCAGACACACCAGTAACACTGGTCGGGCACAGCCCCATCCCAGTGGCCATTCTCAAACCTTGGATTCCATCTTAGAGACCTCCCAAGGAAAGCAACCTGCTTCTAGAACCTTCTGAACCCAGAAACTACTGTTTTCAATTATTGTCTGAACAAACAAGGCAATTCACAGAGGACAACAGGATTTGCAAAACCAACCTTAGCTCTCGTGACCCAAACCCAGCAGCCCGTGTTAGGAAAGTCCTCAGCAACCTTGCAGGAACATGCAGATTGCGCTGGGCTGGGCTCCTGCTTTGCGATCCGAGGAGAACGCAGAGAGGAGAGCGTGTGGGAAATGTGTGGGGTTTTACAGTTATACCACTGCTCTGGAGAGCTCACTCAGGATCCATCACTGATGGTCAGATGCTGGTTCGGACAGGGAGCAGCGCAGAGCCAGGGATGCAGTGCAAGTTTCTGCAGAGAAGCCCCGAGCTCGTCTGCAGAGTCACTGTGAGCACCCAAAGCCTCCTGCTGGAAATATGTAATGAATGGTGTTTTAGAGGCATTGCATGGCCCCACTTCACAAACAGGATTCAAGAAAATAAAGGGAAACACATTTCTCCTTTTCATCTCCTGCTAGCAGATACAGAATTCATGCTGCTGGTTGTGCCATCTCCTCTGTCTCCTCTTCCTGCACCTTCCATGTGCAAGCAGAGACACACAACATTTCCTAAAGTAAGAAGCTGCTAGGGCACAGAAAACAGGCCAAAATAGTAAGATAAAAATAATTTGGTGGCAGAAATTTACTAGTTAGAGTCACTGCTGTGTCTTAGTATAGTCTCCACATCTTGAGAGGTTTTTATCATCATATTTTATAGAATATTGGATGAAACATGTCATCAGAAGAAACAATGAGGAAAATGAGAAAAGCAGATAAGTTATCAGAAAACCTAGCAGTTACAGGTTTAAAATATGAGTTAGGTTTAATTTCTCCTGATTTCCAGCCTCACAGGTCCCAAACAGAGAACCCACTACTTTTAATGGTTAAAAAAAGTTAATTAGAACTTCTGAAACAATGAGACATTCAATTTTTCAAAGATGATTCATCCTGTGTCTGAACTAGTCTCCTGAGGGTCATTTTCATAGTAAATTAATCTTTCTAATGTCAGACTTAAATTATCAGCAGTGACACCGTGACCACGGTGTCAGCAGTGGCGATGGCCTCGCTGCAGATAGGCGTGGTAGTGACACTGATGATATTGAGTCTGACAATATAAAAAATTAGCTTGGAATTAAAATAACTGGGCTGACAACAAACGCAAGAGAGGCTCATCCAGCCCTGGCCATGTCTGCCTCCAGCTGCAGCTCCATGGCTTCACTGTCCCATCCGGAGACGGTGGGTGACCCCACCAGCCCTCTCCAAGTGTTACAGCAGAAGCTCCTGAGCTGCCTTCAGTTGTGAAATGCTAAGAGGTCATAAAGTACGTTGGGGGCTAGGTAAATAAAATATGGCAAACAACTACCCTGACTATTCAACAGCTTTTGCCTCAGAGACCACAGTTCTCTTTTCTGGAGTTTTAAGCCATGGACTGAATACATCCTGGAAGTAATGTTGTCTGCTGCCTATTTGCAAGCAACTCAGAGAATAGTTCATATTTTTCTTGGCAAGATGAACTTCAGAATTGCATTCTAGCAAATATACTCTGGGATCTAGACCCTCATTGTATACGCCATCAAAATTCTACAACATTTCACCAAAATTTTCTGCTTTTGGCAAGCACCCTTGCCAGGAAATTCATTAGCCAGGACTTGCAAAAAGAGAAGAAAAAAACAAATCAATATTAGCCCAGACAGAGAGAATTCCTTTGCTGATTAATGCAGGTATTGCTCGTGCTTTCTTTACAGTCTCAGTTATCACTGGCAAAATACAGGATGTGGCAAGTGTTTAACCACACAACCTTTAGCATCCCTTAAAACCAGCGATGCCCTGTTGGAGGTGCTGCCCTCAAACAGCTCTGGAAAGGCATCGCCACGCAGAGCGGGAACCCGAGCAGCGCAATCACACACAGTTATCCCCGACAGCCACATTAAGCGGCGGAAACCTTTTCAGGCAGCAAACGCCCTGTGGACAGAAGAGCAAACGCAACACCTCCCCACATCAATGTGCTCATCACCAGAAGGCACTCGGCAAAGGCAAACCTAAATTAACAGAGTTGTGAATCCAGAACAGATTGCTTAGACCTCATTGCATCTTCATGTGGACACTGCAATTCAGAAGGAAAATTCCCCCGGTTGCCTGAAACTTAATTCTCTTCCAAACTACATTAAGCTGGCAGCTTTCCACCTCCTTTTGCCTCACAGGCACCAGAGGTGTGGACAGAGATGCTGCAGAAGAGCAGTGCACGGTGTGGGGAGCAGCTGCCTTCGGATTCAGCTGTCCAGCAAACCCCAAGCTCCCTGAAACACACCAAAATGCAGCTGACTAAGCCAAAGAAAAGCCACATCTGTTCTGCCTAGGAAGGTTTATGCATTAAGTAATCTACATTAACTGTTAATTTGGACTGTTTTCCCCCAGTACCCCACCCAGCCAGATGATTAGTACCACAAGCTTGGCTGGTTTTCCAGTGGAGCTATAGATCAGTATTTTGTAAACTTCAGAAAAGCTCTGCAATTTACATTTTGTTAGTTTAAAAACCCCTCCCAGACGTGCAGTTTAACCCTGCATTCATAAATCTTACACACAATTAAGAGGCACGTTTAAATTCTGCAGATTAAAAGCCAATGCACAAGCGTAGCACTGATCAGCCATGCGGCGTTGGTAGCACCAAGCACCATTTTTGTAGGACAAAACATACATCAGCTACCCTGCTGTAAGCATCCTAGTTGTATTAACAGTAACAATTTAAAAAACAGTTTAAATCTTCGCTGCGGGGGCCAGGCCAGCAGAGCCACCAGAGCTGCTGTCCCTGCGGGGCCACCCGGGCCCATGGCCTGGTTGGTACCAGCTCCATGATCAGGGTGGTTCACCAAAAGCAACACAAACAAAACCCACGGCCAGCCCTTCCACCCAGGGACACCCGAGTGGCTTTGCCATTTCCTCCTTAGTTGACTGGACACCCAATGTCACCGCTCCTAAGACAGACAGACACCTGACAAACCCCGAGAGCCACCCTGTCTCTCCGTAGCCACCATCACCCCATAATTACAAAACAAACTATGCAACAAAATAAATGAGCTTGGTAATTTGTTATTGTTTTACTGCTTCATCAGCGTGCCGAAGATTGTAAATTGGGTGCTGTATTAAAAATGACAGAAACACATTGGATCCTGCACTGAGAGAGTGATTTAACTAAGATGTTTGTGCATTTCAGCATCTACAGACAGTGATGGGGAAGATGGAAACAGCAACCAACCTGCCACGTGGCCAAAAAGGGGTCCATTAGGAAAAGTGCGACCAGCAGGTCAGGGAGGTTGTCCTCCTGTTTACTCTGCCCCAGTGAGGCCACATCTGGAGGGCTGGGTCCATTTCTGGGCTCCCCAGTTTAAGAAGGACAAGGAATTACTGGAAAGAGTCCAGCAGAGAGACACAAAGATGGTGAGGGGTCTGGAGCATCTTTCTGATGAGAAGAGAAAATCGAGAGAGCTGGGTGTGGAGCCCTCTTCTCTGAGGACATTCAAACCCACCTGGATGTGACCCTGTGTGATCTGCTGGGGTGACCCTGCGTTAGCAGGGGTTGGACTGGATGATCTATACAGAGGTCCCTGCAACCCCAGCCAGGCTGGGATTCTGTGGTTCTGTGAAGAGAGCGATGCAAACCATCACAATCAAATGAGTCTGGAAAGTAATTTTCTGTCTGAAAAAAAAAGGAAAAGAATCAGTGGCTCCAGACTCTTGTGTTTTATTAAGGTTTGTTCCTCCTCAAGGGCTTTGCTTGGGGTGATCCTGCATTATAAGGGAGGATTACCCTCACTTCCGCCGAGCACAAAGCACTGTTTATGAATTATTGAACTCTTCATTTGCTGTGCGCACTCTAGTAATGGCGAGTCCCTGTGTTAAGAGGACAACCTGCCGATTATTCAATTTTCCTGTGCTTTATTAACATGGCACGTCAAGTGCACACACATCAACAGCACAGTGAAAAAACCCTGTTTGCTTTAGACTCAAATATTATGCAAAGCAAAGAAATTATTACAAAAAGGGCTTCCCCACATCTGTTAGCAGGTTCAATTATTGCGCCACTTAACCTGACTATTTTAATGTGCATCTCCTTACTCCACATGGAAGCAATATTATCAGCACTATAATCACTTAAAAATAAGGCAAAGCCTTAAGACTGCTGAAGAGTTTTGGTTTTAGACCTGAAGCAGAAGTGCATAGCAAGAGTTACTGAATGAGGAGAAAGTTGGCATGTTCTGTGCCTGCTGTTGGATACATCTCCAACACCATTGCAGGGAACAAATTAAACAACCCCTGGTTTTAATTAAAGGCAGAATTATGGATATAGCTCTCCTGATGCCAGCAGGAAACAGAGACTACCCCTGGTTACCTGTCCCTTAGCGCCGGCCAGACAACTTGATCAGATATTGTATTTTTTTGTTTCTTTTTGCATCTATCAATCATGCACATCTGAATACGCAGCAGAAAACGCAGCCAAGACTAATTTCTCTCTAGATACCGAACAGAAACGTTTGAGCACTCTGTGTTATTTCCTCAGCAAGAAGCTGGGCTGCACTGAAGGCACCTGCTGCAACCGCACGGCAGCGATAACGCATGGCTGGTAAACCCTGAGTAACACCGCGAGCACCCACGAGCTGCTCCCGGGTGTCATATACGCTAATCAGCCAGAGGCTATGCTTTCATTATCAGATAGAGTTGGATAATTAAACAAATCAGCTATCAGCAGCACTTCAATAGCACTAGTTTGGAACAGCCATTACAGCTTGGTTCTACCCTGTTTCCCCAAAAATAAGACCTACCTGGTAGCGTGATTTTTCAGGATTTTCAGGAATTATAAGCCCTACTCCAAAAATAAGTCCTAGTTACAGTTCATTTTAAAAAGTCAATTTAAATAGTGTCTAGGCAGCTACACATGTAAAAAAGTAAGCATTTCTGGAGCAAAAATTGCATAAGACCCTGTCTTATTTTTGGGGAAACAGGGTACATAAAACAACTGCATGAAAAAACTACATGAAACGCATTAAAGTAGCATCAAATTTCAATATCCGTTTGTGACTTTCGTGCTGGCCTTTCTTACAGACCCGGTTCTTCCAAACATGTAACCCGGCACTTAACGAAGTGCACTCAAGGAAACCAAGCAGGAGGGCAGTGCAGGGTATGATGATTTCCCACACGCAGGAACACTGGACAGACAGGACTGCCCACATATGTGGTGTCCATCGTGCATGCAGGAACCTCCCTGATTGGAATAAGTCACTGTGAACCCCGCTGTGCGGGTTGGGGCTGTGCTGACCGATGCTCTGCACTAGGATGGGCTCCAGGAACCGCCCACATCTAACGAGGTTCCACAGGCTTTGCTGAAATAAGGCCTACACAAAATGGATGAAAACTTTCTTTGAAATTTGAAAGCAAAACCTATTTAACAAGATATATAAAGATGCCATTGAGAGTTGGTAAAACTATTCATATAAAATGAAATATTCAGTATAGTTATTCAATCATATTCTTTGTCATTTATCTGTCTTTACGTATATGGAGGAGAAAGATCTACTATTTGTTAGATGCTTAGCTTTTTGAAAGAGTAACATAATAAGTGAATTGATAAGTAATGAAAGCATTAACTGTCATATAAAGATTATGGCTCTGGTGCTCAGTAGTCCAATTAAATTTAATGTTTGTTTCACTGTCTCTGTGAATAATGATAAGATTTCCCTTGAGAATATCTAAGCAGCTGACTGATGACATGAGGACAACTGCTCTTGATAGCCAATGCAATTCATTACTAACCATGCCATTAAAACTAAGTTTTGCAATTACCTTAAGTGACCTTACCTGCTGAGCAAGAAGAGACTATTTAAGTCTGATTACCTACACAATAAACATGCATAAAATTTTCCCCCAAACAGGTCGCCCGTTAAAAAAAAGAAAACAACAAACAAACAAAAACTTCATTTGAATAATACAGAGATGTAAAGATGTATTCATATTGTGGTTTGTTTTCTGTGATGTGCCTGTAATACAAATATTATTACATTCAGAAATACGAATTTATAGTTCTCATTTCTGGATAAAACAGCCAGGAAGGCATTAATAACAACTGAAGATCAATCAAAATCAGAAATGCTTTCTGAAAAGGGGGTAATTGAGAAACAGAAAACTTTACACTTACAACAAATAGTTCTTGAGAGAGAGACATCATTTCTGAAATATGTTGACTGTTATCTAACTAAATAGAGGAAAACATTCTGGTGGCTGGATACCCTAACAGCACAGTCGCTCTTCAAGAGTGCTTATTAGTGAGAACAGTGGTGTTGGTTTAGAGTGATGTGCTTGCTCTTACAGGAGACCTGGGTGTTATTCAATAAAATTCTCCCTTTCAGAGACAATGAGCATCTCACAGGAGAGCAGAATTTGAAGATTTCAGGACGACATAATTGGCCAAGTCATTTCATGCCAATCATTTATCTGACTCATGTTGGAATTTCTGCGGAACACAACACTCATTGTCTTCTCTTACTTGACCAACCTCAGTGATGTCCTCAGATGTCTGGATGAAACGATCAGTGTTCAGTAATGACAGTGACAGTCACCTTACCCTCCTGCTCCTACCAAGTTCCACCGTCTCACACAATGATGCCATGACAGCCACGGTGACAGCTGGTGCTAATAAGCAATTAGTGATGCCCCAGCAGCAGATTGCAGTGGGGTCCCTGGGCTGATCATCAGACCCACCTCCCCGTACTGGCAGACACCACATCCCCGTGCGGGTGGCTCTGGAAGCCAGATGGCCCTGACACTGCTGTCCCCTCTTCTGAGCCCAAGCTTCTCCTGTTCCTTTCCACCCATTTCCCCATCATGTGCATCCCTGTTCATCCAGAGATTGCCCTGTCCTTCAAAACAGAGTTCAGTCCCACAGCTCCTGTTGGATTTACTGAACGCTTCCCTGATCACCTGAATTCTTGGTGATCTGAGCTTATTTAATGTGCCTGGGAGACTCAGCGAATCAAGGTGGCACGAGATGTGATCTACAGGATGTGACTGATGTTAAATTGACTAGAAGATAATTAGATGCTAATATCAGCATTGTGTGGGGATGACATGAATGTCACTATCTAACACATCTGTGTCATTTCTGAGTGACTTGGGTGTCACCTTAGAGCCAGTTCCAGGCGCGCTGATGGTGGCAATGATGGGATGATTGCAATATCACCTGTGAGGAGGCTGTGCTGGCAGGGGAGCCAGACACCGGCACCGCGGCACGCTGGAACACTGCGGCACCGCACCGGCACACGGCCTGCACCCAGAGCAGAGCCAGCAAACAAAATGAACCGAAATATTATCACTTTCTTCCCTCTCACCTGAGCTCCTCCCTCACCTGTGCACACACTGGAAAACTCTCTGTCTCCCCTATCTCTGAAGTTCAGACCTAGTAATCCTGACTTAACAACCACAGCCCATGCCATGCACAGAACCTGGATGAAGAGGAGATCTTGGTGGCTTTTCTCTTCTTTTCTCTCCCCTCAGCCCTGGAGGAGCACACTGTCCCATGTGAATGCAGCCCTCAGTCATCAAAGTCTAATCAGGTATTAATTATAATGTTATACGTGGGACAAGAAATTCTGTCCCTTTAAAATGTACAGGATTCCCAACTCTGATGATACTGAAGCTACAATATTTACACTGATCCATGAAAGAAAATGCCTATTTAAACACCAAACCACTGCAGAAATGGAGCGTTCTTGAGGAATTCCACACCGCTGGCAAGAATTTCACATGGACACGTCCATCTCCAACTCCTCAGCGTCAGGGAAGTGTTTGTGACAAAATAAATGCTTGGTGTTTAAATGCAGTAATAGAAGGTTTCCAATGCCCTCGAGCATGGACTTCCCTCCCAGCAGATATAATGAGAGGGTAACCGAGAGTTCAGCACCCACCACGCACACATCTCCTCTGCTTTTATGAGATCTGATATGTAAAAACTGTGCTCTTCTGTGCCACAAAACAGAAATTATTTTAATCTCAGTTGGATTTTATCAGACATGCTGTACCTATCAGCTCTTTGACACAAAAATCAAAGAAAAATACTCAAAATAAAAGGAGACAGACATAAAATGAAAAAGGAAGAGGATACCTATAAAAATATTATTAACTTCAAATGCACAAATACATTTCAAAGCCTCCAATTTTTTTAAAAAAAGTTGTTGTATTCAGATGTCCAACTCGGAACAAAGACAAGCAGGAGTAGGCCCATTGCTCAGAATGAAACCATTCCTACCTGTCCCAGCTTTGAATTCAGTTGAGAAATCAATACTGGCCTTTGCATTTTAATTATACTCTGAAAACTTCCTTAGTTAGGGGGCACGTGCAGACAATCTGTGTCCTAGTAAACACCTTTACCTATGGTTTGTGAGATCCAGGAACATACATCTGAAGCTTAAATGCCTTGTGCTGGGCACTCTGGGAAGCTCGATACTAGAGTTAAGCTGCAAGGCACCAAACCACTGAACACAAACTGGCACGAGATGAGCTGCCATCAGCTGCTGCCACCGCGTCCTGAGGACAAAACCTGCCGATCGTCCCCACCTGCCAGCTCCTGTTTAAACAGCCCCGGTCCCAGGGACTGTCCTGGACTGGCAAACAGTTTATCTCTGCACTTAGGTGTGTAACTGCCCCTTTACACTCATTCTCAGTTGGAGCTCCTGAGCGCTGGGCACGTTCCGAGGCCTGACACTAGAACATGCAGAGCAGCACATTAAGGCACCAAAAAGGGGAACTTAAAAGTCATTGCCATGGCTACATGACAACTTATTTTGCAGTATAATATGTTTTATCAAGTATGTATGATCCCATTAAATATATAATATTTATTTTTAGCATTTCATTTCTGATAATAGCCTTTTAATGATAATCATGGTCTTTTAATGATTGTAATAATTAGTCTCTTATAAATCAACATGTCTCTTATAAATCAACATTTAACATAAATGTTAAATATGCTGAAATTCTTTAAAAATATTTATTTTGCCCTGCACTTTACAAGCTGCTTTGCTCTTTTGCAGTGTCAGGAATCTGTTTAGACCCACATTCAAAAGTCGTCCTGAGCCGAATTTCTGTGAGAGGCTCCTCAGACCCATTTCTTCTGTCCTTAAGGATGTGATAAAGATGGCAAAATCAGGCATCCATTGTTTGCCCATGAAGTGCATTCTTCATCTTGTTATTAACCAGAAACTATTACAGGACTAAATCTTGGCAATGAACTTGTAAACAAAGGGCTCAGAACAACAACTACAACAAACCACTTCAGAAATAGCGCATCTATGCAGCTAAAGGCATCGCCTGGTCTCAGGTGTCAATACAACCAGTAATATTGCTTTACGGACTCACTTTCTTTCTTGTAGGGCTAATATTAGAGAGCTAAGTAGCTTATAACTTTCCCATTCTTTGAAAAACCCACATCCTTTCAGTCTTTCTTGTTAAAAAATATTGACAGCTTTCAGACAGGTTTCAGCAAGATTTCCAGAAGGGAAATTCATTTGATCTTGCAGTGCCCCACATTACACAGGAAGGTTTAATTATACATCTAACTCACCCATTTTGACATAGTTTCATTAGATTTTTATTAAAGACAGGGCTAGGCAAAGAGAGGATCATTTGTAATTCTTTTTATTTTTTTCTTTTTTTTAAAGGGCAAAGTAGCCACCGTGGAAGTGTTTCCATGTGTCTGCCCAGCAGCCACAGGTACAGACCAGACAGATTCCCCTTGTTGGACACGCAAGAGCAAGACGATTTTTTTTTTTTCCAAATAAATAGAAGATTCACCAAAAAGATTGAAATGCACTTGACAGAGGCTTTGCATGGATTAGATTTGGGTCACACTGAGGCTCTAATTCCATCAGAAGACAAACATATAAGCATTTGGCTGAGCTGAAGTCATTTCCCATCCACCTAGCTTTGAAAGCAGGTGCTCAGTTATTTTAAAGATTTCCAGCCTCCTTTCAAGGTTACTTGGGCTCAGCCAAGAGCTTCAAATACCTTTGGAAAAGACCCAGATGAACAGAGCAGAGCATGGTGACGTGCAGAGCACGGCAATGATGTGCAGACCATGGAGATGTGCAGACCACAGAGATGTGCAGACCATGCACTAAAGCTGGGGCCATGCAGCAGCATCCCATGTAAACACAGCAAACCTACGCTACCTCCTGCTCTCTTCCCATGCTGTGGCAGCAGAGGTGAGGGCAGCACTGCTCCACAGCAATTTCGGTGGCAATTAATGAGCAGCACTTCAGTTTCCAAGGAGAAGTCTCTTAACGTTTTCTGTAATCAGACACAAAGGGACTCTGAAGAGAGAAAAATGGGGTTTCAGGTCCTAGCCAGCACCTCAGGATAAATGAACGCCATCAAATGACAGTGTGTCCCTTGGCTTTTGTGCCTGTCCTTGCTTGGGCAGCTTGGTCCCAGAAGCGATGTGACAGACCGACCAGCACCAGCCCCTCTCTGATGCTTCCTGGTCTGGTCCCAGCTGCCCTGGAACCCAACACGAGCCCTGCCCAGGCTGGTAGCGAGCTAACCCAGCTCTAAGGACAGTTTTATTTAAAACAGACAACACTAAACCACATTTGAAACCTGGTAGCGCTCTCGATAGCATCACATCAGGCCGGGTCTGAGATGACCACACCTCGTACAGCCAAGCTCAGCTGCAGCACAGCTGTCCAGGGACACTGTCTGACCGCAAGCAACCAGCACAGTTCTACATCCTGTTACATCAGGAAGCACTGGGACAGCCTTATCCAGGTAACAGCTCCACCACAGAGCAGGCAGCACCGCCAGAGTAGCGTTTGCTCTGGTGGTTTTTGGTGGTGCAAACGCTGTGCTCTGGACAGGCATGGAGGCAGAGGTGAGGTGTCTGCCGCTGGGTAAGGACAACGCCTGGGAAACCCGGCTGTGTCCCAAGAGGACACCGAGCACGCAGCGCTGTGTGCACAGGGATGCAGCCCCTCCTGTGCTGCTGTCTCTCCTCTCCTGTACCCCAGCTCACCAGACCCCATCCTGCACACCCGCTGCAGCGGGATGGCCAAGAGATGGAAGGAGCATCTCCACCCAGCCCGAAAATTACATATTTGCCAGATCTATGAATCCATTATCATGCATCCACACATATTTTAACATTTTCAATGGAGAAAAACTCAATTTAACCAATAATTATAGCAGATCCCCTCTTTATAGTAACAATGGAAGGAGACCATTATCACCACTGCTTGTGGCAACAACTTGAACAAAAACGGGTTAGAGGGGAAAAAAATAATTAGAATGAGACATGCATGCCTGACTCTGAAAGAAAGATTGTTTATGCCTAATACATTAGAGAAATTGCTCAAGAAGAGTTCAGCGAGAACCTGGCTTATCTGTCACGTGCAGCACGCTGGCTCCACAGGCTGCACAAGCCCGACGGCTACAAACCATCTCCAGCAGCCGGCACAAGGGAACATCCCCCACAGACACTTCACAGCTTTATCTTCAAGAGACTCTTGGGAAAAAGCGAGATGGAGAAGAGCAGGAGCATCATCTGCCCGCACCTGCCTCAGGAGAACTGCTCGGCACTGCTCGTTGTTGTAAATGGGAAGGAAAGCCGTGTGGCTTTCCTGGAACCAGAACACGCGTCCTGCACATCGGCACCGGGTGTGGGCACCCCAAAACACCCACCCTGACCGTTCAGCACCCTCACGGACCAGCGTCTCATCCTGCTCATAAGGGGTAAGTGGGCAGAACACGCAAATGCTTGGGGCTCCCTCCAGGCAGAAAGACACCAGGATCCACCCGGAGAGTCTCAGACAAGGGGGAGGCAGTGGTGAGGGTGTGCGCTAAGGCATGTGTACCTCTATACATGTATGTATAAATATTACTGATTTCTTTAGGTGGGCATGGGGTGCTTCATACACACAGGAGACTTCTCAAAGCAATTCCAGTCAGCAGAGACCCTCCTGCCCCACACCGTACCCGAGGATGGATGGAGATGAGAAAAGTTCACTTCACTGCCTGGTCTCTGTTAACACCTGCAGTCCCCACACTGCAGCCGGGCTCCATCAGTGGAGTTAAAAAATACAGAAAACCAGAGTTCTCTGCTTAATATACAAAAGAGTCAAAAGCCTCTAGAACCACAGCTGGGGTAAATACCCTGACTAAAGAGTTATACATTAACAAAAAACCCCCCACAAACAAACCCCCACCAATGTATACATTTAGTAGTCAGGGTGGGCTGTGCTGTTCACAGAATTCCAATATTTAAGGAAGGAATGTGAGTTCACGGAAACCAAATACAGAAATGCCAGTTATATCACCTAAAACCACTCACCCTGTGCCGAGTTCGTCATTCACATCTGTTGGGTGTTCTCCAATTCCATAACACAGAGGAGATGGCTGTGGATTCAGGCACGGGATGTTGATCCCCTGGCTCTGCCACGCCTTGGGAATTCTCTCTGGCTCCAGCACTGCAGACACAGCCCAATTCTCTCCAGGGTAAACCACCTATCGCTGCAGGGACCTGGGATGTTCTGGGGCTTCGGACCCCGCTCCTCAGGGGGATGACAACAGGTCCCTGGTCCTCAGGAGCATTCCTGCAGAAATAGAGCACCACTTTGTGTCAGAGGCTGTTCTTTTATGCTTATATATCTGTGGTGCACAGCACAGGGCTGTTGGGTTTTGTTTTTGTGACAGGAGAAAACAAAAAAAGGGACTCAGCTAGTTCTCTGGGTATCTGCCAAAAGCTATAAAATAAAAACAAACAATAAAGACACAAGCTGCTTCTAACTCCCCAGGCCAGGTATTAACCAGCCTCAGTATATCAGCCCTAACCGCAGCATCGTGCAAGTGCAGACATTTGTCCTTGCCTTGTTATCCATCCTTGAACGCTGAGTGACCCTGTCTGCCCCGCACGGTTCCAGGGCCACGGACGGCAGAGCGTTTGGAGACACAGGTGCAGGTCTGAAAAGCACCACAGAACACAGGGGTTTCCAGTGAACCGATGACATGTGGCTGTCTGTACAGCGTTCCACATGAGGGATGCTCCAGCACGGCAAACCCAGCTGACTCATGCTGGGCGGACGGGATGGACTTGCACACGTGGGGTTTGGACAGATGCAGCAAGTGACCCTGTTCCAGGAGTGGTGACAGTGCCTGTGACATGGCAGTGATGTCCCGTGGGCAAAGCGCTGACAGCGAGGAGGTGCGGGGTCACCCAGGACACCCATGTGCTGTCCAGCACAAGTGACCTCGGCCACCAGCAAGGACGTGTGGAAAATCACACACAGCTCTGGGTGTCCAGGTCACTGTCCTGCAACCCCAAAACTGGAGTGGCTGATACAGTGGTACGAAGCGTGGGTTTCTGGAGGAGTCTTCATAAAAGACGCTGCCAAGCAGCCCATTGTGCGGGCAGCTCCGACCGGCCCAAAAAGCAGAAGAAAAATCTCTTTTCTTTCCTTCTTTCCTTCCCCATCTTTGAAGGAATAAGTCCCCAAAGGACATTAGTGCAACCAGTAGCAGAATAGTGTATTTATAATAAATAAGTGAACAGAAACAAAAGCTTTGTATTAAAGAAAAAAAGTACTGTATTGAAAAGGGGAAAGGAAAGTGCTGGCAATAAACAGAAAATAAGAATATTGAAAGTACTGCCAAGAGCGGTACAAAATAATCATTCATGTCTTCTTGCATTAGCATCACTTTTTCATGGAGCACACCTAGAGAATGCAAAGCACACAAGGTTTCCTTACAAAACCCCTCATTTCCATTCAAGTCCGAAGTTACAGGCTGGAGCTGATGGGGTGAGAGTCCCCAGCGATGCTACAGCTGAAGGCTGGGATCCGTGGGATTTACACAGCCCTGCAATGTGGGCTGCAGGAAAAACCACAAAAATACGACGATTCTCAATGCGCGTTTGATCCTGGGGAGCTTGAACCAAACCCTGACCACAACATCACTTGTAGACTAAAATGTCGGTCATGGGTCTTCATTTTCCTGGGGAGGAAACAGCTCAGCACCCACCTGCCCAATTCAGCGTCAGGCCTGGAAGGTTCCCAACAGCCAGAAATAGAGATTGTCCTCCACTCACTGCACACTTCTCTGGATTTCCTCTACTGAGCACCTACAGTGTGCTTCTCAATGGCAATTTCTGAAAGGATTTATTAACATCAGGACCAACAGTTACCAAATATTCAGTGATTATATCAAAAATAGATACTTGTAAACAATGTTGTAAAGATTATATTGTGGACTTCTGTGAGCATTTCCTTCATACTTTCTAAAGATTTTACTTTTTTTTTTAAAAAAATGAATACTGAATAGATGCTGCCATCTACTGGAAAGTATAACTTAATCAAGCAAAATTTAAGTGTTTTTCCCCAAAAACCTTGAGAGGGCATCAACTTTACTTCCTTACAGTTGCTCTGCTGAATTCAAAAGGACTAACTCTGTGGCTTAACATTAAGCATATACAGAAAGACTAGATCTAAACCAGTGGCAAACAAGCTAGGACTGTAAATAAAAAATTAACAAATACGCCTCAGTACTTTGTTTGCCCCATCATAGGAGGAAAACTCACTGCAGTAGCTTGTACCCACTGCACCTCGGAGCTTGTGTTCCTCAAGGATGGGGTCTGTGTACAGCCCTTACTGCTGCCTCAGGAGACACACATCATCATCATCATCATCATCATCATTAGTAGCAGTAGTAGTAGTCCTAGTAGTAGTAGTGGTGGTGGTGGTGGTGGTGGTGGTGGTTGTTGTTATTGTATTAGGGAACCACCAGCCTTTCCTATTCAGACAACGCAGCTTTTCTGGCATTGGATAAAGGAAAGCCAAAATATTTAACTAGAACTACAGAACATAGGGAGGACAGGAAAGACATGGCAATAAGGTCTAGAACGAAGCATTTTGAAAAGCACAAGGTATTATGTTATAAAAAGAGCTTACAGAAATAAGAGCTGTCCATGGGTTCATCTGTAAATTCAATATATCTGTTAAAAGACGGCACTGGGGGAAGAAATAAACAGAATAATCTCCGTCAAATGAATCTGGGAAGAAAACAATAGCAGATGATGCCCAAAGAGGAAAAGTACAAAGGGAAGGAAAAGTCCTTCACTCAAATATTCACTACTGAATAACCACAGCCAGATAGTTACAGATTATTCAGGTAAAAGTATTGGTGCAAAAATGGTTTTGAAGGGATCTGAAGGAGGCAGCCTCAGACCTCACCTGCCATTGACCGTACAGGTCAGCTTTACATTTATGTATGAGACAACTGGGGGGGTTGGTTGTTGCACTGTGGTTTTTTTAATTTATTTATTTATAACAAGTATTAATGTATTTTAATTTAAACATATTGCCCCGTGGGACTCATTAGCAGTTTAACAAAATGCCTGGGTAAAAATGCTTGGCAGATAAAAGGACAGAATTTTAAAATATTGCATGTCTGCAAAAATAATCTAGATGAATGATGAAGGTGTCAGAGAACTGCTCAACCACATCAAACAATGAAAACGCTCTTGGAGATGGGCTATTTAAATATTAAATAAATACACAGAATTTCTGCAAATGCTGAACAGGAGATATGACGGAACGTTATTTTTCCTAATCTGTTCATACTGTAATTATGGACTCTATACTCCAGCTAAAAAGATCATTTATCTTATGCTGAGTATTTCAATTGCTTTTTCTCCAATAAATTCCAGATATTACCTTCAGCTGGTAACTAAGCACAGCAAAGACGTTTCAGGCACAGCTTGTAAAATATTTAAGATTCATCTAACATATGACTTTTACAAAATACATTATCTACATTCTTATGAAAGCTCTTCCTAACCAAATGATGTATTGCTAAAAAGTTACTTGATTCTATCCCAAAACACTAATTTTAGGGGGGAAAAAAAAGGCTATTTAAAGGCAGATATTCTGAACTGTATTCCCGTTTTTTTGTAATACCACCAATGATGTGAATACAGCTAGAAAGACACTGTTAGTTATCTAGTCCAACCATCTAGATAACAGAACCAACTTGAATTCTGTGATTCCCACATGAAGCCCATCATTTCTGGCTGCCTGTTGCAGAGACACCCGTCCCATCTGATTCCATGGCTGCAAGTGATGGACCACGAACTGAAGCGGGCTGCTTTCACAGCAAATTGCGCTGCTTAAACAACTTCAACTTACTCATTCTCCCAATCTGCCCACAGCATCAGCTTCCTGTCAGAGCAAGACCCTCTGCAGAGGTTCTCACAGCCCATCATCTCTCTCTCATGGACCAGCATCAACTCATGGACCAGCATCTCTTCACCTCCACCAGACAACCCAGACCAACCCAGCATCCCCCATGTCTCTAACTGATTTATCTTCTGTAACACCATCACTGTTTCTCATTCCGCTTAGACTGAAGAATAAACAGCTTCAGGGGAGTGAGCAGCTCTTAATGATGTTTTATGTATAGTTTATTAATTTACTATTAATCACCAGCATAAATCAACAGAGCACAGCTGATGGCCTTGGTGACACGGAGGTCACAAATCAAGGACTCAGTGACATGGCTGTCACTTGCTACAGAACTTTTACAAACACTATGAAACACAGAATGGAAGTGGATTCTCCAGTCTCTCAGATCCAACAAACACAGAACTTCACATTTATTTTTAAGTCAATTTTCAGAGAAAATGGCAACTTCTAAAGTGCCTTTAAACAGACTACTTATAAATAAAGTGATAAAAAAGCAATTTCTGTGTATAGCAAAAAATTGCATTAAGCAATTTACTTTCACCATACATTTAAAAAAATTAACCTTTCAAAATCTTACGTTAACCGAAACAGGATATATTCTAAAATACATGCTTGAGTCATTTTTTTTCATACTAATAATAACTTAAGTTAGGAAACACTTAAAGTTTTGCATCACTAATTTCAATTCTGTGTTCAATTCAACACACTGTGCAACACAGAAATAAAGTGCTTGTGTCTAACCCAAGCAAGATACTACTAAGCAAATATTTTCAGCAGCAGCATGGCAGAGTATAGATATTTCTGATGCCAAGTAAAGAGGAGTTGCTGCTCTGTTCCCAGCACAGCACAGCCCTGCAGGGTCTCTGCAGCCAGGATGGGCGCACAGGCGCCATCCCCACAGCCCCATTTGCAGTGTGGAGTGTTCAGAGACATACTTTCCATCCCTAAAATTGTATATCGACTGCTAATATTTATTAATTTGTCCTCTGTTTTCCTCAACAGTTCTTTGGCTCTTCTTTATGGTATCTTCACCTTCCCTCTGTCAATTCTTCACCAAGCCCATGTCAAAGGAACACGCCAAGCACTGAAGACACTTCGTGAACACTCAAATGTTTTTGTTTCTTGCTGCCCAAGAACCGAGTACGCCTTTGCCTCACATCTTCAATGATCTTGACGTTTTCAGTTGACGCTGTTGTAAAGCTCTTTCCCTTCTCAAGACCTCTTCTCCAAGAGTTTTCTGAATTCCTCATTGTTTTTCTTCAAGAAACCCTTGAAGACCCTGGCTGCTCTTCCCCATCAAGGTACCCACTGTGACCCTGTGCAGCATCCAAGCGGAGCAGCTGCCTTGGTCATGCTCTGAGCGGGAGCAAAATGAACCGAGTCCAACCTTCCAGCCAGGTCGCTCTTTTCCGAATTAACCAGGCAGATTCCGGCACCATCTGACGGAGCAGAACCACCACAAAAAGAGAGCTGTGGGGCAGCGTCCCCCAGGGGGACCCTCGCTGCCAAACCTGGTACCGCTGCAAAGCACAAACTGCACTCCATTCTCTGTACCAGTGCTCCCCATCTTCAGAGGAACCACGAAGAAGACAATACAGCATTAAAACCAGTCTTTGGAATATAAAAATGCACGATCATGGTGTTTGTTAGAATTTAGCATTTGCTGATGACAGATCTATTGTGTAAGACAAGTTACTGCCTTGCTGTGTTGAATTAAATATCACTGTGCTTTGAAACACGACTTGGTCATGTTGTCCTCTGCACCCCACGCCATCAGCTCCCAAAATCTGCCTGTTCAAACACACAATACACAAATACACAATTTCTATACCCTAAACTCTACAAAGTAAGTAAAAATGAATAATTTCCTGAAAGTTTCACAACTTCCTACAGTAGCTGCTTTTTAAAACAGACTTTAAAAAATCTTCTGACAGTGCAAAATTCACTGCATAACATTGTATACAAGTAGAAGATAATAATACAAATGATGTTTCTGCATGTTCATATTTAACATGTATTCCTTCTCTACTGGCACAATAGTGCCTCCAATATTTCCCTTGAAATTATGCATCACATTTATGTGAAACCATATATTCCATCTTCTATATTCACACTTCAAATCCAATTTTCCTGGTTTTATAATCCTGATGTAACTCGACTAAAATAGTGTCTGTTTAACTTTATTTACAAAGAAAATTCTCACAGCATGACCATATACAAGACTGAGTTATTTTTGTAGGGGATTATTTTACAAAACCAGCATTCTCTTTCTCAGATCACTATAGAGCCTCGGCTTTTCTCCTTGCGCGCTGCCATAAAAAGCAATACAAACAAAATACAGCGCCCCTTCTTCTGCACGGTTTTCCGTGCTTTCCACTGCTAGCACTTTGGAGCAGCGTGAATAATTAATCAAGGCTAGATTAAAAAGGATCAGCCTGTCCCCTCCCAGGACAAGGGATCTTCAGGGAAGATCGCCCAGGGCAGGACTCGCCAAGGTTAATACGTCAGAATTGTGTATTAACCTGCTAACTGCTTCCTTGTTAGTGCAGTTTCACTAACTGCTATTTGCAGTACATATCCAAGCACCTAATACCTAATGACAGTTATTATCCTGGCAGACGATGCACAACATGACACACATGCAGCATGAACGTGAGGATGGGTATCAAGAACTAAACACAATTAGACAGTCACTTTTTTGCAACTGAATGGATAATAATTACCATCTTATCAACATTTGTGTAACCATGGCTGTATGTTTTATAAGCATCAGCGCAATTGTCATGTTTGTATCCAAACGTTTTCATAACAGAACACAAACAAACGCTGAAGGCCGTAATATTTAGAAACAATCAGTACCATCAGCTCCAAAACAAACTTGATTTCCAGCCCTCATCACAAACCTCCCCCAAGACAGGACCACTGAGCAGAGCTCAGCCCTCCAGCCACCCCGGGACACAGAGCAGGGACATAGGGACACTGGGGACACAGGGGACACGGGGACATGGGGACATCAGGACCAGCCCCACGCCACAGCAAGAGCAGTGCAAGTAGGATTTAATATAAATTAATTCCTCAGGCAGGTGCTACAGGGTTTAATATAAATGAATTCCTCAGCAATACTTCATTGCAAGCATTAGGGCCCCAATTATAGCTTCAAAGGCTTGCTGCAGTTAAAAATAAATTAGTATTATTGTCAGTAAACCATTAATTACTTTGTATCTCTAGTAGTTTCCTAAATGACTTGTAAATTAGCATGTATTTTAATCACACTGTGAAAACTGTGTCACTATTGAGCGAAATATATGAGTTATAAAAGACACCTCAAACTGATTTATTATATACAGACAGACGAGTCAAGGATGGATCAAGAGCACAATTAAAAAGAGGGAATCTACCATAACACAATAAAATGATTTCCTGGTTTCAACTCCTTTTTTTCCAATTCAGAAAGCCAGGAATTCTCCCTTGGCCACTAAATTACGCATGAGGAATGTGACACAGGAAAACTTGCTGGTGAGTGTGCGAGGGTGCCCGGCTTTGTTAAGAATCACTCATTCTTCTGACTTCAAATAGAAAACGTTTGCTTAAAGAGAACTCTTTAATGCAACTGGACTGATGCAATTTTAAATAGGGTTCATGAAACACAGACAATTGACTGGATTCGTCACTAGTGCTACATTAGTCAGAAGGTAAGAAAGGGGAAAACAGTATTAAAAAACAAAACAAAACAAAACAACTGTAAGCAGCAGTGACACTTCACCTGCTGTAACTAAACCTGACATCTTTAAAGCTGGGCCTGGTAACCAGGATCTTCTTCTCATTGAGGGCAATTTAGTTGTTGTCAACAATGAAAACACAATGCAAAAGAACAGAGCAAAATTACAGATTCAACAAAATATACCATGTTCCTTATTAACTTGAGAACACACAGAAGGATCACATAGATCTTTGCAGTGTACGTTGCTCTCATCAAGGCTGTTATCACATGCATCACAGACGGGTCTCCAACTGATCACACAGCAGTATTCACCTTTTTAATCTTATCTGTCAGCGGTTTACAATCACGAAAACCATGGATTCTTTTATAACCTTTTTTTCTACCTTCCTAAAATCCTTTCTCCAGCAGCTCCGATAGCACTTTTACAGCTACTTTTTATTGTAAGATTTATATATGAGATCTTTTCAAGACAAGCCCTCCTTTCGTTTCCATCTGTTTGTATTTGGTACCTGTAGACTCAGCAGACTCCGAGGTCAGGGAGCCAGATCAAGTCTACAGACTACAAATCACAGTATCCAGAGCACAGAACTGCAGCGGGAAGCGCTCCCGGCTGCGTGACCGGCGCCAGGATCATCAGATCGTTAATTACCCACAGGGAGCGACCCCGCGGCGGGTTCTTGTGCGCTCAGCCCAGCGCACCCCGGGCCGGGGACCCGCGGCCAATTAACTGAGAGGTGGGCGAGGGAGACTGGAACAGACCAGCTCACGGGCAATTAGGGTTCCGTTCTTAATTAGGTTACCAAACCGGCAATCAGCTCATCCTGCTCTCTCCTGTCGCTGCCACGGAGGTGTAACCTGTGCCTCAAAACAGTGATCAGTTTCTACAAACACACAACACAACGGACTCAGCCCCGGGAAACCCACCCGCTCCGCGCTGTCCCGGCTTGTACCCGCTCGCCCGGGCCCCAGGTGAGTGTCCCGCCCGCACCCCCTGCTCCGCCCGACCCTACAGGGGCTGAGCGCAGCTCCAGCGGGGCCCACCCGGACACCCCTGCTCCGCCCGGGGCCGACCTGCAGACCGGGCGCCCGCTCCGCCCAGGCTCCCCGCGCGGTTCTTCCGGGTCGGGCGCTCCGGTGCCGCCTCCCCGGCGGTTCCCGGGCCCCGGCGCGGCCATGCCGGCGGGCGAGCGCAGCGCGGCGCGGCGGGAGGACACGGCCCGGCGGCTGGCGCGGTTCGCGGCGCTCAGAGGTGGGGCGGAGGGGACCCGGCGCGGGGCTGCGGAGCGCTCGGCTGGACGGGTGTCCCTGACGCGGGTCCGCTCTGCCCCCAGGGAAGGCCGCCCGGCCCGGCGAGTTCTGGGACGTGGTGGCGGTGACGGCGGCGGACGAGGAGCAGGCGCGGGCCTACCGGCAGCAGCTGGCGGAGAAGCTGCGGCGGGGGGAGCTCCCGCGGGGCGCCCGCTACCACGTGTTCGCCGACCCGCCCGGAGCTAAGATCGGTGCGCGGCGGGGCGGCGGGTCCGGGCTCTGGTGGGAACAGCGCGGGGATAGGGGGCCCCATGGCCGGGCCGCGGGCGGGGCTGCCGCGAACAGGGCAGGCGGTGCGGGGAGCAGAGCCGGGGGGTCAGAGTCGCGGGGTGTGCGGGGGAGCAGAGCCGCGGGGGGGTCAGAGTCGCGGGGTGTGCGGGGGGTCAGAGTCGCGGGGGGGGTCAGAGTCGCGGGGGGGGTCAGAGTCGCGGGGTGTGCGGGGGAGCAGAGCAGGAGGGTGCGGGGGGTCAGAGCCGCCTATGGGTTTGTATGGGTGTGTAGTGATGATATGTGTGGCTCTTTTAAGTGTATCTCATAGAATACAGAGCATCACTGTATCACACATCTTTTTCATAGATTAATACTGCTTACCTTAACCTGATTGTTTATATTGAAAAAAATGTTTTAATATCTTACCCAATGCACAGCACAAACCTAGAAGAAAGTGGTGTAAGTGTCCATAATATCTCCCTGTAATTCTCAATTTCTGTTCACTTTGATGTGGACAGTAACTAATCTCAGTAGCCTATATGCAATATACAATAACAGGCAGAGATTAATTTTTGGAAATCTAGCAATTTTAAGTTATAGGAGTACATAACAATATCTCAAACCATTTTCTTTTTAAAAAGTAAATGATGAGTTAATTTCTAAAGCAGAAGGCACATTTAAAACGCAGTTTCTGATCACCCTACCCCAGCACCAGATCCCAGTACGCTTCACGTGCTGGTGCAGATACTATTGGTGCTCTTTTCAGCACCTGCTAACCTATTTTTCCTTTAGGAAATGGTGGATCAACACTGCATGTTCTTCAATGCCTGGAAGATCTGTATGGTGATAAATGGACATCTTTTGTTGTGCTGCTCATCCATTCTGGTGAATTCTGTTTTACATTTTACACTCTAAAGTTGTACTTTTTTTTTTCCTTCTAAAAATAAAATGATGGCAAAGGAGGAGTCAGAGTTTGGAAATACAGTTCAGAAAAGTAATCCTGAATGTGTCTGATCTGATAATTTGAATTTAGATTGATACTTCAGGCACTGAAATTGTTGGATCAAACATGGGGAAAGAAGTGTAATTAAGAGTATCTGCATAACGTTCTGCTTAGAAATTCCCATTGAAGGGGCTTGGCCGCCTTGGCAGGGCCCTGGGGTCACACTGAGCTTGCCTTCTTACCCCGGTAGTCAGAAAAAAAGGGAAAACAGTTTTGCAGAGAAGAAACGAGGTAAAAACATGTCACCTGACCAAACTGCTGGTTATTTGACTTATCTGACAAAATTCCTGTTGGGGGGGTGGGGGGAGGCAGGGGCCCTCCTTTTTTTTTAAAGTGCCAAGCAGGTGTCATTTGCTTTCTGTACTTTAACTACAGACAGGTGGTCCTTATTCCAGCTCTGATGCAAACTAGAGGTAACAAATCAGCCACAATTTTAATACAAGCTATTTAAGGCATGCTAATTTTTGGACGTAAGGTCAGATCTGCTTTGAGAAATGTTTGAAGAAGAATGATCCATGGTCTTTGGTTTTTGTTTTTGTTTTTTTTTTACTTGTATCATTTTTTTGAGGAATACTCGGTACATGACTAAGTTTGGGGTTATTTTTAAACCTTTGTGTATATGTAAAATAGCGATATAGGTTTAGATTTTGCTTACTTATATGTGTTGTCTCTGTGTAACTAACAATGTCTTTTTCTTCAAGGCGGTTACAGTCAACGTTTGCCAAATGCAAGTGCCCTGGGAAAGATTTTCACGGCTTTGCCTTTTGGGGATCCCGTGTACCAGATGCTGGAGCTGAAGCTCGCCATGTACATCGATTTCCCTGCTCACATGAAGCCAGGAGTTCTCGTTACATGTTCAGATGACATAGAACTTTATAGCACTGGAGCTGCAGAAACGGTCACGTTTGATAGACCTGGGTTTACCGCGCTAGCTCACCCTTCAGATCTGACTGTTGGGACAACTCACGGGGTGTTTGTTCTGGATCTGCGTGGTTTCACGGGGAAAGGAGGACTGGAATATGCGTCTTGCCGCCAGTTCCTGCACAAGCCCGACGTGGGGACGATGCGGGAGCGTGGTGCAGTGTGTACAAGAGGGAACTCGGAGTGTGTGTACACAGACAGCATCTTCTACATGGACCACAGCATTGCAAAGCAGTTACTGATGTTTTATAAACAGATGGGCACTGTTTGCTGTGAAATAGATGCATACGGTGATTTCCTCCAGGCCCTGGGACCTGGGGCCACTCCAGATTACACAAAAAGCACAGGTAACGTGGCAGGCGAGGGATCGCAGCTGGCAGAGGTGCGGCAGAAGCTGTACTCCCTCCTGAAAGGAGCCGCACTTAACGTTATAGTCTTGAACAACTCCAAGTTCTATCACATCGGAACTACTCAAGAGTATTTGTTTCATTTTACATCCGATAGCAAGCTGAGATTTGAGCTCGACTTGCTGCCTGTGGCTTTTAGCATCTCTTGCGGGGAGCCCGGGACATTGGGTCAGTCAGTGAGTGTCATCCAGAGCGTGGCCCAGCCCGGGTGCTGCCTGGGACCCGGCTCCATCGTTGAGTACTCCAGGATCGGGCCCGAGGTCTCAGTGGGGAGCGGCTGCATTATCAGTGGGTCGCAGATCGATTGGAAGGCAGACGTCCCCTCACACTGCTTTCTGACCTCGTTGAGTGTGAAAATCAGCAGCCAAGTGCAGTACGTCAGCATGGTGTTCGGCGTGGAAGACGACTTGAAGAGGACCGTGGACCTGCTGTCAGATGTGCACTTGCTGCGGTTCTGTGGGGCCAGCTTAGCGCAGTGCCTGCACCTCTGGGGACTGCAGGTTTCGGAACAGCTCTTCTCCAGCGGGAGCTCCCGGCTGGGGCTCTGGACCGCCAGGATTTTTCCTGTGTGTTCCACCTTAAGTGAATCCGCCAGGATGTCATTAAAAATGTTGAATTCTGTGCAGCAAATGTCAGCTTTTGCGTTGAATGGCTTCACACTCTTGTCTGTTGAAGAAATGCTCGCCTACAAAGATGTGGGAGACATGTTGGAGTTTAGGAAGCAAATTTATGATGAAATTTGTCTACAAAGATCAAAGGAGAAGTCTGATGTGTAGAAGGAACAGTACTTGAACAAATTTCCCATTTTGTTTGTGGATGGTTGGTTACATCCCAGCTTGTAGAAATCACAAGAGAAAAGTACACAGATCTGTTCTCTGATTCCATTGAAGTAGAAATAAAGAAATTGCATTAACAATGTTGTTGTAGCATAACATTAATAATGCAGCAAATGCAGATAAACTCTTTTTTTAATAATTAATGAAATATTTCAGGTCTCTGAAAACACTAATTGGTGACGTTTCTTGGGGTATGGATTATTATGTTTCGTATTCTTTATCAGTAAGAATATGATACAGAACAAATTAATTAGAAATGTGACTGAAAACTGCTTTGAAAGTTTTTCAAAGTAGAACACTAGCTCTAGCAACGTGGAATGATACAGCAATAACTTATGTTTCTCTCTTTTCATGCTGCCTTTTAAAATGTTTTAAATAGGTAGAGATAAATGTATTAAAAGTACTTTTAAAATCAAGACATCCTGTCTTAAACACTAATACTTTTTTTTCCTTTTTTTTTTTTTTTTAATACTTTCTTGGTATTCATCAGAAGAAAAATTGCTGCATGAGAGATCATTCTTTCCCTTGTGACTAATAATATTGGGGTCAAAACCTGGCATCAAGATGTACTGATTTATTTTTTTTTCACTATTAGTTGTTTGGAAGCTGGTAGTTTGGGCAGTTGTTTGGAAGCTGGTAGTTTGGGCAGCAGTTTGTTATCCACAGATTTACTGACATGTGCCCTGTGAAAACCTGTGTGTTGTATTTCTCTGAGCTGTCAGAGTCGCTGGAGTGATGCTGCGTGCTCCTGCAGACCAGTGAACACCAGCAGTTAACTGGTGTGAGTGGTGCAGAGAAACAACATCTGGTCTCTGTTCCTCTTCTCTACCCTTCACTAATGATGTGCTGTTGTTTCAGGTGTGGGTCCCAAAGACCTGGCTCCAGATGGATAAGCATGCTTTACACTTTCTGTTCTGGCCTGATCCAAAAGGAAAGTTCCTTTTGCTGCGATCAGCTCAGCTGTCTCTATGTTCCCCATTGTGCTGTCTTGGCAGTGGCACCAGGGATGCTGTGCAGGGGCACCATGAACCATCCACTGCTGTGAGTGCTGCACAGGGCAAAAAGCCTAACATCACTTATTTCTAATTTTGACTGCGTTTTCAATTTTTTGATGTTATTTTTAAGAGTGTGTTGTGTGTTATATCACTGTCATATGACTGCAAGCTTCACACATCTTTTTCTCTTGCATTTATCCATGGATTTTAATGTTTTATTTAGTGTTTTGTTAGAACAGTGTTTATCTCCCCACTGACTGAATTCCCTAATGACGTCTTTGTTATCCCACCTACAAGTCAGAAGTGTAATGTCTCATGAGTATCACCCAAGCTGGCTGAACTTTCACGGAGTCTCTTCCTCATTGATAGAGAAACCTTTCAGGAGACACAGCATTTTTCCCAAGGATCTCTTCTGTGCAAGAAGAAATAAAAAGGGGCTAGACATGGAGGTTGGAAGTTGCTGAGGTTGTCTTCAAAGGAATAAGGAGAATTTCTGAGCAAAGCGAGGTTTTTAAAAATCATTATAAACAGCAGTAGATTTGAGAACATAAAGGTTGAAGACAAATGTATAAAGTCACAAAGTAAAAATAGTCATAGAACATGGAGCATAAAATTGTGGCTTATATGTTGTTCTATTTGCATGATCTATCTATTCTTATAGTATACAAGACATTTGGAGAGAAATGTGTTTGACAGAGTTTGTGTCTTTCATTGGAGACCAAACTTTGCTCTGAAAAGACTTCTCTGGCGATGGCTTTACTGCTGGAGCAGCTCTCTGGGTGTTTAGTAATGTAAGATGAAGTTGTATTCTTTTAACATGGTTTTTCACTTTAACTGTTACAATTGCATCTATCCTAAATTCCCTAAGTACTGTGTATTGATTTCATTGCTGAAAGCAATCTGGATATAAATAGAAAATTGATTTGCTTCTGACACATAAGAAACAGGAAAAAAGGATGAGGAAAAGCATGCTGATGGACCAGCTTTTGGAAAGTGTTGAGGTGTGGACTTGGTCAGGGACATTCACCGTGGCCTTGGAAGCAGTGTTTGTTCCTTCCAGGGAAAAATCCCAGGACAGCAGTGGGGTCTGGCTGTAGTCTGGATCTCCCACGCCTAGCAGCTGGGTCAGGAGCTGCGGGACCTGCTCTCAATATGTGTACAAATTCCTGCTTTGTTTTACAAACTAGCTAATCTTTCACCATCTGCTCTGAAGGGAGATGACAACTACTTCCTTTTGCAGCCAGCTGGGATCAATTTGTCCCAAGGAAACAGTCCTGTGCAAAGCCACACAGTAAAACTTAACAGCAAGATAACAATAATGGTGAGGTGGCTGTTTTCTAATATCAGATTCTGAAAACAAGACCATCAGGGCATTCTGTCCCATGGTTTTCCTGCAGTCTGTGATTAAAGAATGCAACGTGACAGTGGCTGTCAGGTGGGACCCTGCTGGAGTTCGGTTTTGGTTGGGGGTGGGTGACGGTCCCAGCCAGAGGCAGGTTTGGTGCAGCCCCTGCGTTGTTGCCTGGCTCCAGCTGCCCTCAAAGGCAACTTGGGCTGGAACAGGCTCAAATAAAGCCAGGATGAGTGTTTAATGATTTTATTCATGTCAGCTTTCTTTATTTAATTAGCTTTGCTGTGTAGTGCAATAATAGGGCTCATAATGAACATCATCTTAATGATTTCCCGGAATGCTTTGAAAGCATGCTGTAATGAACAGAGATTTAGCTGTACTGTGTATACTGCACTATGAAATCTGAGTGAGGAAGATAATTTCAGTAACCTTTTAGGCAGGAAATTGAAATCTGAGAAATTTGGCACTTAAAAAAGAACGCAAGGGAAAGCAGCTGAGTTAAAAATGAACAGCTGAAAGATGTGGGTGCCAGGGGGTCCGGGGCGTGAGCATAGACAGGGAGCTGCGGCATCACTGGGGTCTGCCCAGAAATGTTCTGGACCTGGATGGGAGTCTGTGCTGGAGCTCAGTGGTTCCAGCTCCTTCCTGTCCCTAAATCACCAGTGGAACAGCTTCATTTTCTTCTCTCTGCACATGTGGAAAATTAATCCCTGGGCAAATGCCACTCTAGTAGTTTGAGAACAAGAATAGCAGTACTATTCTTCTCCCCACTGCTTTTAATCCACTGCCACACAGAAACCATTGTAAACACCTGTTTCATGATGTGGGCTACAGAGTTCCTTGTACTTTATCTTCATAAAAATGTATTTTCTTTTAGTGTCCTTTTCATTTTCTGTGACATATCCAAGTGTCACGAGAATTACGTTGACATGTATAGGAGCAACTTACAGCCTCTTGAAGTAAATGATAGATATAGATATGTTCTGATTAATTTGAGATAAAGATTGTTTCAAAAGACTTGTACTTTAAAGATTCCTCATGAAGGACATTTAAAACCAGAAATGGGAAAATAAATTGTTCTCGTGTAGGAAGCATGACAGGTGCACTCTCCAAACACAAAACTGCAATAGAACTTAAAAAAAAAATGAACCAAAGAAATTCATACAGCTTAGTAGTCTGTAAACATTACATCTGAAGTCTTTACTCACTGCTAAATGTTGCTTTTCACATTTTAGTGCTGTTTATATAGAAGTTCGTTAGAACTGGCCTCACATAGTAGCCAGTGCAGTTATCCCTTTCTACCGTTTAGCAAACAGGCTCTTATTAATTTTTGTCTTTTTTCCCCCCTCTAGTTTCAATTGTTCACATAACCTATGATGCGGATGCTTCAAGAATCCAGCTGAAAGCTGATTTAGTGGTGAGCAAAGCTGTTGTGTTCACTTTGACTGACCAGATCACCCTCTGCTGCAGTTCCCAGTGGTCCCTCCAGGTCCATGATGATGATGCAGATGAGGCTGCGGGTCATACAAGCTGCATCTGTGCCAGAGCTGGCCAGACCCTGTCTGCGGCTGCATGGTCATGGCTGCGCTTTGGACACCCCAGAAAAACCAGCAGCGCTGAGCTAGCGAAGCAGCAGGAGAGGAGGTGATACCCACCTCGGGCTGCATCTCCAGCTCTTCTGTTGCTTGGCAACGAGATGAGGAGGATCAGGTACCGGGCTGGGGCCTTTCTGCAAATATTTGGCTGAATATCACAGGGCATGTTGTCAAAGCAGTTCAAAGTCTTCTGAAATGCATCCTTGGTTTTATGTGTAAATCAGTTCAAATAAATAGATGAGCTCAAGCTGTGTCAGGAACTATCACAGGAGCACAAGTTTGTTTACAGTGGGATGCAGTGTGCTGAAGATTTTATATATGTGCATTATATTTACATTTCTTGCCTCTAATCCCCTAACTGAGGAAAGTGGGGACTTGTACATAGAACGGCTGCCAAGGTCAGTTAACACACTTTGAATATATAAATGTGCATGTGTATATATTTATACACATATAAGTATAGGTATATCAAACAAATTAAAAAATAAAGGAGGAAAAGTGACATATACAGAAACCAGCATGAATCCCATAATTGTCTTGAAAATATGTGCAAAGTAATTCCGTTTGATAGAAAGCACAGGGAAATGGATGTGAGAAGGGTAAGCAATAGATGAGCTAACCAGATGACTGGGGAGATTCCATTTGTGCAAGTAAAAAGCACTGTTATTTTGTTATCAAACAATCTTTCATGGTTCTTAAGCACAGGCTCTTACAGGAATGCATCTGTGCACACAGTCTGGATTAATTTTGTCGTGGTTCGTCTGCACGTGTATATACAGAGCTCAGTTCACCTATCACTGGCCATGGGTTTTTTACTGTGTTGCTGTGACATTGGGTCCGAGCAAAATGCTCCCAAACAGGACACATCGGTGAGCACAGCATCAGCTGGGCTGGACACACTGCCCGGGGCACCAACAAAGCTGCAAGGTTGTGTTCTCCCCATCCCAGACAAGTTCTGCCTGCCCAGGACAGCAGCGTCTGCCCCTTCTCCAGGTCCCTGTGTGGGACCAGCCTGGCTGTGGGAGCCACTGGGGTCTGCCTGTGGGTCCCTGTGTGGAACCAGCCTGGCTGTGGGAGCCACTGGGGTCTGTCTGTGCCCCCAATGTCTGGGCTGATATCAGCCTGGCCTCCCCAAACCCCAGTACCCCCAGGGATCCTGATGGTGCAATGGGGATCCAGCTTCTGAAGTCCCTGTTTCTGTGCAAGATTGGTACCAAGCTGCCCCATCACCAGTTTTGGGTACTCAGCAGATGAACACCAATGTTGCTGCTGAAGCAGACAGTGGGGTTTTAAGCAAGCTGCTTAGGTACCTTTGTTATTTTTTGACAGTTGACAGCACAGACCGTTGTGCTCCATGTCATTGTTGCATGACATTCCGTTTGGCACAGGGTTTATTTTTAGCCAGAGACTATCAAAAGTATTTTTCAGTAGGACTGTCACTGCTCTTGAACAAGGAATCATATTACTGCAAGAACTTTGCTGGAACAAAGAAGATCTACTGGACAAATGGGAAACTATAAATCTAGACCAACCCAAACTTGCACTGGTAATTAATGTTGCTTTTTTAAATGCAATATACCATACATCTGTCTACAAGAAGCAAATGATATTTCGGGAAATAACTCATGGCTAATTTGCTCCCGAGGTCAGGGATAAGGTATTGTATTGTTCTGGGCTTACGAGAAGAATGGATAACCCATGTCGCATAGGCAGCCTGTGAAAGAAGACAAAAAGCTAGTGAACTGAAATTTTGTGCAGTCCTATAAGTTCATGTTAACCTATATTATTATGTTGATTTAACTTGCACTTCATTAGAATAACCTTTAAACTTCCAGCCTTTTTGTGCTGTGTGTCTATGCTAAGATTTAGGAAATAAGAACTAACAAATGCTGCCTAAGGGTTAAGTTTTCTCTTGTTCAAGTTAAAAATATTTCTAATAAGGATTCATATGTATTAGTTGTCCATTAAATCAGTATATATTTGTCTATAATGGTTGTAGCAAGAACAGTTTAAGAACTGTCACATTTTAAGATTGCATACTTTAATAGAAAAGTATATGAAACGGTGTACAATTGAATGTTTAAAAATCAAGTGCTTTGGTTACTGGGACATTATGATTTGAGTTCCTGCTTTCTATATGTTTTGAAGCATTTTCTGAATCAGGGTTTTTTGTTGTTAGATGAATGGAAGAAGAAAGTTAGTGAATCGTATGCCATAATCATAGAACGATTAGAAGATGACCTGCAAATCAAAGAAAAGGAGCTGGCAGAACTGAAGCATGTTTTTAGGTAAAATATTCTGGAGACTTCTTTAAGAATTTATTTCAAATTAATATTAGCTATTAAGCAGTATTTTCAGTTTCAGGTGTTTTCTTATGGAAGGAGTTTCTTACGTATGGAATGCATGTTCTTTAATGTCTGTTTTTGGGAATATATGATTACAGTTCTGGCACAGAGTCCCTCAGCGTAGTACCAGAATTAGTGGGTGTTAGTTCCTCATGCCAATAGTTTATAACAAACACCTATATACTTCTGTAAATTAATTATTTTTAATGGGGTGGCTGATTTTGTTGTGAACTTTTCGTTTTTGCTAATGTGTTGCTTCAGACAGGAATATCACAAAGCCACAGACAGGCTGGGCTTGGAAGGAGCCTCTGGAGTTAATCCAGTCCAACCCCTGCTAAAACAGGTTCACCTCACTGAAATAACAAATTCTAAATGAACACAAATCAGATTATCTTCTGAAAGTGGATTACAAATTTGCGATTGTAATCACTTTGTCAGGACAGCACGTGCTTGCAACCAAGTTCACCCTAGTAACATACTCATATGTTTGTTATCTGAAAAGCTCAAATAGAAAAAACACCCAGCTCATGGACTGTGAATAAGTAAGTTAAGAAAATGATGGGGTAAATTATTTCAGACATAAAAACTACTTGGAAAAAATAGTGAATTCTAAGCAGAAATAAATAGCGAGCTCAAAAAAGCCCAACTGGTCATATAAATGATTCATCATGCTGATTTCAGCTAGCATAATTTTCAGTGTTTGAGCCCAGTTAGCCAAAGACCATGTTGGGCTGTCACTGCAACGTGCTGAGCACTTCAGCCCTGATACAGTGAGGTACTTGAGGACTTGCCTCATTTTAAGTAGTAGAAGTAATTATCTTAACGAATCAGAGCCGGAGTGCTCTCTGTTTTAGATAACCAAGACACTGAGCCCATGGTGGGAGTGCTCGATTCCTGCCTGAGGCACCAGAAAGGAAACAATCAGGTTTGGGGGGGCAGCCTCGGCATTGGGCTCCTTGGTCCCTCTCAGCACCCGTGTCGCTCTGGCTCAGGTGGGACCCAACGTCTCCCAGCGGGAGGAGGCGAACTGGTGATGCTGGTGCCCTGCACTGGGAAGGAGCTTTGTTTTCCGTCTCGCTTGAGGAATCAGCAGTGGTTTCAGTTCCAAAAGCTGCCCCCAGCCATGGAATCAGTCCCATTCTGCACCAGCATTCCTGGTTCAGAACCATAACATGGATTAAAAAAGTGGGATTTATGTCAGGGTAGACTGAGCTGAGCAAACAGAAGCAAAGACAGGTCAGTGGCTTTGTCTGCATTTTGAATTCTGTTTAAAGAATAAATTATTGACATATTTATTGAAGGAAAAGGCCCAAGTGTCACCTTGCTTAACAGGAGAGGTTTGCAGAGGTTTATATTTTAAATTGAGAGAGAAGTCTTATACCTTATTTTTAATTGTAACTGTGTTAAACATGATTAACAGTACTACTCAGTATGAATGTACAGATGTACAAATCTAAATGTTCTGCTAAACTGTGATCATTGGTAAACTGATACTGAATGGAAAAAACCTGAACTTCTATGGACAGACTGAAACTGGCATACTCCACAAAAATATTAATCATTTTGTGTATTGAATTTTCAACAAATGTAAGTTTAGTTGTCTGAGAACTTTAAGTGCCAACATGCTTTTACTTCATAGGATGCAAGTGCAAACTGTAACATTTTAGTTGTTCGCATCCAAATCAGAAATACTTGACTACAAGATAATGGGAACTGAAAATAATGATCTATAAAGAATTTTAAAATTCTATTTTACTATATTCTATTTTACTATATTCTAGTGCAATAAGGCATTGCCAGTTTTTTGCAGTAATCATTACCAGATTTTGTCTGAGCATTGGTAACTTCTGTGTACGTGTTTCCATAGTGTGTTCACAGAAATGTTCCCATGTACTGATTCTATGTTGTTTCTGTGCTCTCATTTGGGGAGCATAAACTCACTTTCTGAAAGGCTTTTTCTGGTTATTCTTTTTACTTTGTTTGCCTCTAGTTCTGTGCATGTCCTGCTCTTTGTTTTAGAATGAACACACAGATTTTAAATATATTTCTCGGTTAGTATTGCATAAATAATGAAACTGATTTTGTATGGATTATTTATATTTCTGAAGAGTCTTTCCTCTTTTTTTTTCTTTAATGTATAATAGCTGAATTCAGAATGTATATACTGTGACTTAATAGCAGGATCGTTCATAAAACCATAAATCTGGACTACTCATTTGGTAACAGTAAAGTATTTCTAGATTTACAGAGTGTAAACTGGATGTAAATTGGGCCCCATGTCTTAAAAAAAATTACATTGAGATTTCTCTTTTAAATTTTTTCCAAATGAAAGAAACTGTGATGAAGGATGAAAACAGTAATCATCTCTAAAATCTCTTTTTTCAGCTCTGATGAAGCCTTCTGCAAAGTCAATTTAAATTATCGCACAGAAAATGGGCTCTCTCTACTTCATTTATGTTGCATATGCGGGGGTATGTATTTGAAACACGATGTTCTTTAAACATTCTATTTACATGGCTGCTGACCTGTTCTGTCTGATAGCTGTCAGGATGATTACCTGCTCTGTTAATTGGTGTCTGTGTTGTCCTTGCTGACAGCTGGATAAGTGTCTGTGTTACCCCAAACCCCATGTCCAAGGGGGGTGAATCGAGTTACACCCAAACCCGTTATAGCTGATTCTTCAGCCCAGTGGAAGTTTTGCTTGATAATGTAGCATGTTTTACTACAGGTGCTCAATTAGTTCGAGATTACTTGTGTGTTAGTCAATCAGTCCACACTCATTGTGTAGTGTTGCTCTGCATTTCTGTGTTCTGTACATGGTACAGACTGACTGCGGGATAGGCAGCTACTTTTAGCAATACTTGGCCATGCATACAACAACTGTGTTTCTAGTATAATGAAAATAACTGTGCTTGATTTCAGAGGGATTAAAAGAAAAATAACTCAAATGCTTCAGTGAAAAATATCAGCTGTTAGGATTTTTGCAGATAGCAAATCAGAGTATGCTATGCGAGAAAAGAGTGTGTGATGTCTTCTGGGGTGTTCATAAAAACATCCATTTCCCACTGATCAGCATTGCTGCTCTGCTATCCACATAGTGAGTCATTAATTCATGCACACTGTGTGTACTTGTTATACAAATTTCTGCAGAAATTGGCTGAGAGAGGCAAAGACAATGTTACTGTCAGGTTCCAGCTCTGTGAAGTATTTACGAACAAGATGCATGAAGGATTTGCTGGATCTTGGTTGGGCACTGGCAGGGGAGCTGATCCTGCACTGCTCAAAACCCAGCGGATCTTCATTCCTCATCTCAGAGAGTGCAAGATGGGATCCTGAGCTGACACCAGTGCCCGGTGACAGCAGAGCCGCTGGTGGGGTTGCTGGGAGGGAGCTTAATAGAACACACAGAGTTCATTAATTAGGCACAGTCTGTGAGCACTGGGAGGAGGCAGAGAAGCCATTAGACATGACATTGGTCTTGATTACTGCCAGAAGAGTTCAGAACGCAGATACATTTTTGGAATCATCCCTGTGCACCAGGAAGGTAAGAGCAGTGTGACTTTCTGTGCTGACATCCATTAGCATCCTCAGAGCTGTCCCCGAGGTGACTGTATGTGGGGACGGGAGCAGGGCATGGCTCCTCCTGAGGGTCTGAGGAGTCCTGGTTTTAGGAACCAGGGGCTCTGAAGCCCCTGCTGATTCCTGGAGCTCTTTCCAGCATGGTCGGCGTGCTGAAAGAGCAGTTTGCTTTACAAGTTCAGCTATCCCTAACAAATCCCGATTGAGTGCGAACAAACAGCCAGGCAGTGCGTGGCCAGGTGGCAGCTGTCCCTGGGTGACGAGATGGTGCCCAGTGCCACTGGCAGGTTTCACCAGATGCATTTCATGGCTCCACTCGGGTCAGCAGACGAGCTACCTGTTTCTCTTTGCTTTCAGACTCACACAGAAATTTCTTACTTCATCTGCGCATTCTTTTCTGTAAATGACTCTGTTTCCCAATTTTCATCCCAAAGGTAACAAATCACATATTCGAACTCTGATGCTAAAAGGACTACGTCCTTCCAGGTTAACAAGAAATGGATTTACAGCTCTGCACTTGGCAGCCTATAAGGTAAATTATTTTGAATAGAATTGATGAAAAGAAATCAGAACTGGGCAGCTTATTTGTCTGAACTGTCTATTTGAACTCTCTAGTTGCTACTTCTGGTGAAAACATAAATTTCACCTTTAAAGTGCATGAGAAAATTATCTGCAAAGAGCCCATGCACAGGAAATCAGCATGTGCTTTTTCAGTGTCATCTATGAGGATACAATATTGCTTGGGAAATACGGATTAAATCATGCAATGCAGAGCAAGATAGAGGAGTGTTCTTGTTATTATTATAGCTATTAATAGAAACAATCTCAAAGGATTTTAGTTTACAATTTCTGTCTTTTTCTTTTTTCCTCCTCAAGTTCCACATTCAGCCTCAATATTCATTTTCTTCTCTATTGTACTTATCTTTTAAGACTCAACAATAGCAGTAGCAAGGAATTAAGTGGACAAAGACAGAATTTTCCTAAAGAATTATGCTTCTTATTTTGAGATAGAGCATCTTAGAAACTTAATCCATGTATAGACTAGCCCTAAAAGCACTTAGTTTTTTAGGAGGAACTCAGATCAAATTTAGAAGTTTATATTCTAGACTGTAGTGTTCAACCCTTATATGTCCCATAGCTGCCACAAGGTCATAAGTCTCCTCCTTCTGCCGAGCTCTCTATTTGTAAAGAAGAATTTATTAACAGTCATATTACCTGGGCCTTATGACTCTTAATGTGTTTCTCAAGTGTATTTTTATTACTATAATTCGATGGTGCCTATTGCTGTTGCTATACCTGGAAGAAGTCATAGCAAAAATTGTGTTCATGGCAGGAAAGAAGTGAAGTGATATGAAAAACAAGCTCACTGTTCAGAATTTGACATACGTGCTATATATTTATCCTGGGAACTCCTCAGGTGCCCTCGTTCTGTGTTAGGTACTATAATGTTTTGACATTTAAACAGCTTTTGTGAGCACTTGATAATGGCTTGGAGAGATCTTTAAAGGCATCAAAAATCAGAATAGAGACTGGTTTTAAAGGCACAGGGTTTATATAGTGAAAGAGAGACTTGTGGTGCCCAGACAGGTCTCCCCTCTGCTCCATCCTCACACCCCGTGCTCTGGGGTCACAGCTGGTACCTGCTTTGAGCACAGTGGATGACAGCTGGGGACACTGGGTGCACACAGCTCTGCTGGGCTCCCCTGCAACCCAGGCAGCTGTGAACCAGAGCTAGCGAGTTCTGTGTGCACTTCTCGCAGGACAACACGGAGCTGCTGACAGCGCTGCTGCACGGCGGGGCCGACATCCAGCAGGTCGGGTACGGAGCCCTGACAGCCCTTCACATCGCCACCATCGCCGGGCATCACAGGGTGCGTCTCTGCTTTTCTGTACAGCAAATTAGGAGTGAGTGCTAGTATTAGCAGGTCCTTTATTTTAGATCAATGCCATTCAAAACAAAACTCAGAATTGGTTTAGCGCAGCTAAATTTTATTTATTTTTTTGGTACATATTGGGAAAACAACATCTGTGTAGATGTTTTTACATTGAGCAAACGTGCACAAAGAACATAGATCTGTTTGTACATCACTTAACGTAATTTAAATCTCTTTAAAGTCTTAGCAACCAATGTAATTGTTTTCTAAATGTCAGGATTTCTGAATTTGGATATGGAAGGAGGTTTCCAAACACTGCCTTTCTGAGCATGAAGGAAGCACAAGGAAAGAGCTTTATTCCCTCAGTGTCACAGGCTCCACTTCACAGCCCTGTGACTTCCACTTCAGAAAGGGACAGAGGTTCTTAGTTTGGAGCTATTTTATACTCTGGATTAGTGCAGGGAAAGTTGTTCTCAGGGTAAGTCATTTCCAGCGGGAAACTCAAACATCTGCACTGATAAGTCTCCTGTGGGCTGGAGACTCGTCACTGGGAGCAGGGAAAGGAGAGGGACAAGGTTCCCTGGGTGCTGTGATCACACTCTTCCCTCTCTAGACAGTTTCTTATCACCCACCACCTCAGCGCAGTCATTTCACACATCAGCTCATTTCTGTCACCCTGGCAACAGCTCACTCACTGTAACTTAATTATTTTTTTAATCTCTTCAAGTACCGGGTGTGCAAAAATACCTCGGTAATGAAAGGTTTATGACTGTAAACGTACTCATGAATTCAGATACTTCACTTTTTATCTCCTTTGGGTCCATTAAGCAAGCAAAGATTTTTGTCCTCTGCTTGAGTAAAACTTTTAACTTACAGAGTGCTGGACTAATTTATGGAGACAGAAACATCAGAATTCTTTACAGCAAGAAATGCATGAAAAAATAACTAAGTACAAAGCAGGAAATACAGATGATATTAATACCTGCCTTTAAGCTGTGAATTTAGCTGTGCATTTTAGGCTTATAAATACACTTCAAATATAAGAGTTTGGCTGAATAAGTAGAACAAAGCGTATATGTCGTTTTCAACAGAAAAGAAGAACCTCTGTGCATGTACATTACAAGAAAAAATACGTGTCTGATGAACTCCCAGGTTAAAGCAGCCATGGAGCTCACTGATGGAAAGAAATCCATCTTTTGTGCTACATTTTCAGTCAACTGGCTTATACAGAGACACACACACACACTATTTGCACTGATTCAAAGGCCTTAATTGCTAAAGTTTTCTTCTCATTTAAAGTTTACCTGCTAAGGGGTCAATAATCATTGATTTTATTTTCTTAGAGGATTTCTTATCCCTGCCCTTGTCCAAAAGACAAAGTCCTTATGTAGTCTGCCTTATGTTTTATTTTGTTGACTCCTTCTAACCTTCAGAGTAGCTTAATTAATTGTCTCAGAAGTGAACATAATTGGCTCGAATGTTCAAAAAGCTTCTGAATAAGCCTTTCATAAGAGAATTTTAGGAAAAATTACAAAGTAAGAGTATTATTCAAAGTGTTCCAATTATAATTTTGAATTAAAAATTGGTACCCTCATGGTGGCCTCTGCCACCACGACATGAGTGCACCCATCACTCCCAGCGGCACTGGTCCCAGTACAGACCCAGGCAGAGCTCACCTTGACCTGAGTTTCCAGACAGGGGACAACGTTTTAACTGCTGTTCTCCAAGCCCCATCAGGTATGTAATGATGTGGTGTCACCTCAGCAGTGACAGAAAGGTGCACTGGGTGCAGGTGTCATAGCCAAACATCACAGCCGCCATGTCCCCTCATCCATCACCAGAGTGGGGCTTCCCAGCCACCCACCGTCCAGCATCCTCATCATTTTGAGGCTTAAAAATTAACATTCATCAAAACGATATGTAGAACTCCTCCAGTAAACCACAGCACAAGGCCCTTAGCATGCAAAAAGCTTCCCTTGTGCTTCAAAAAAACCAGCAGCCCTTGGGTGTCAGCGTGTGATCCAAAGTGATTTCATTCACACTCCTGTTTTGACAGTTATTCGGAAAGCCAATGTTTGATAATTCATAGCTAGCCAGGAAAACACCAGCCTCCTGAAATACCAAAAAAGTGACATTTGAAAGAAAACATTTAGGGTTATTTATTGAAACCAAAGGGTTATTATGTTTTAAAATAAAAGGAATCTTTACACACTGAGGGAATTTACCTTCACACATTTACATTTAAAAGAATCTTTCATTTTGTTTTGGTTTGTTTTTTTACTTCTGAAAACTCTGATATGTTTACTGCTCTTTGTTCACAACTGCTACAAGAAAATTAAAGGTTATTCTGAGAAACTCCAGACAGTCATTTCTCTGCCTTTTACTTCATAAATCAATCTCTTTACTGGCAAACACATTTTCAGACTTATTTATAAAGCATCAGTGACATTCAGTGTTCAGTTAAAGTACTGTAAGTAATCACTTTTACATGTACACAGTTCGACACCTTTATAGCTTGCTTGTTTGGAGCTTTTTGCTGTCTTTTAAGCGGGTGATGTAAGGTTTCCAAATCTTGCATTACTAGCTGACCACTTATATAGCGCTTCTACTTGGGATTTTCTGTTTGTTTCATTCCAGGCTGTTGAGATTCTTTTGCAGCATGGAGCTTATGTGAACGTTCAGGATGCAGTTTTTTTCACCCCATTGCATATTGCTGCATATTATGGCCATGAACAGGTAATAAATGGGGGAATTTCAGAATGTTGAGGAGTAGAACACCGAGGCAACGCTAAACTCAGAGTTGGAGATTTTTTCTTTGCAGCCCAGAGGGTCCTGCCCTGGAAAGATCTCACATACTGAAGTTACACATCTAAGAGTCTGAATATCAACAGGACGTTTCTACACTTTAATCCCCTGTGCTAGACCCCAGCAAAATTTGTTGTTTTCCTCTCTGAACCTCTTGAAACAAATTATTGTCTCACTAGCTATGATAACCTACAGACAGACCTGGACCCAGAGGCACATTTCATTTGGTGTTTATTCACCCCACATTTCACAGGTTGCGCAAGGAATGTGAGTCTACTGTCGTAAACCTGTCCAAAGAAGTGGACATCACTTCCCAGTAATAATTACGTGGAAACTCTATTGGCTTTCTTTGGAACTCACAAATTGTGGCCACTTTCAAGTTAACAGAAAGAAACAGTAATTTGGGGAGCAAATGCTGTGCACAAGGCAGGTCCAGCTGTACTTGCTCCATTCAAACAGATCACAGACCTGTGAAACGTGATCTGACGTTCTGCCCAAAGCTGGCATCGACCTTCCCGATTCTTCCTTTTACTAAAGGATAGCTGACATGTGGTTAATCTAGCACTCATTTGCCCTGAATAGCCCTTCTATGTGAAATGTAATAATGAGTCTATTTGGGCTTACACAAGTCATTCCCTGTACTGTTCCTTGGCTAAAAGCGTGTGTTCTGGGATATTGTCAAGTTTCAAAGGATGGCCTACAGGTAGAGTGTATTTTTCATTCCAGTGACATGTTACTTGAAGTGTTTTTGTAGGAAAAGCTTTTGAAAGAGTAGAGTCTGTGTGCACAGATGATTCAAAATGCTTCTGTGGCTGTGTGACAGCAAGGGTGTAGACCACAGATGCATCCTGAGATCCCTCTTGTCGTACACATAAATATATGTGCCTCATCATCCAGCAACATTAAGAAACTCCTTGCACGTTGGGCTGAGAGATTAGTTTGCTTATTTGCCGTAAGCCACTTCTGAACAAATAATCACAGTCTTGTGAAATTACGCTAAAAACCTCGTATGGTCTCTTGTGGTAATAATGTTCAGAAAGGAAGCCAAGGCTCTAACATCGTGGACTTTGGAGGCAGTTGCTTTGTTATGCTGACTGGTCAGTTAAACAAATACATGTCTTGTGTCTAGCCCTTTACTATACATAACATTTCAGAGAATTAATGAGCACTTGCTTTTGAGCATTTTAATATTTTCATAGAAGTGTAATTTGAAAATGAGTTTTGTATTGAATCTCCTCTCCCTCTTGCAACTTTTAAGATATGCTCATATATACTATTACGCAATGCAATATTCTATCTGATTTTGTCAAAAGATTTATCTTCGTGTGATATTTTAATTAGCTTTGATGAAATATTTAGGTAACTCACCTCCTACTCAAATTCGGAGCTGATGTGAACGCAAGCGGTGAAGTTGGGGACAGGCCTCTCCACTTGGCTTCTGCCAAAGGTTTCCTCAACATCACAAAGCTCCTGATGGAAGAGGGAAGTAAAGCTGACGGTAAGAAAAGATGGTTGAAAAAATCAACTTTAACATTGTACTTTATAGGCAGAGTCAGACCTTGAATGTTGAATTTAGCTTCCTAAAACATACTGTGTGTTTGTGTGTCATCTTTGGGCAACTGAAAGAAAGAAATAGCAGCTGGAGAGTTTTCTTCACTTGGTTTGTCATCTCACTTACATTCTGTTTCCATTCTTGTTAACTAATATGTACAACATGTAAGGTAAAATCTTGTCCCTCTTGTAGTCCATGGCAAAACTTCCATTAATTTCAGTGGGGTTAGCAGTTTGCCTTGGGATCTTGGAAATCTGATCCTGGAAAAACAGAGCTGGAAAAAACAAGAAACAAATGAACTAAAAGAGCATTTGGTGCAAGAAGCCTTTTGCTCTCAAAGTAGCACACTTTAAAACTTGGTATAAATATAGCAGCGGAGGAACAACTCTTAAATGCCTAGGAATGGAAGTAATTGCTGAAATAACCTGAAGAAATTTTGGCAGTGTTCTGTGCAGACCAGTAATTGGTGTCATAAAGTTGATCTATTCCTTTTAACCCAACCTGAGTGACTTGTTGATCAGCTCTGGGGCCATGGCAACTGAAGAAAAACAGCAACCACTGAATCAGACTGAAAAGGTCAGAGTATTGCTGAAATATGGCAATATTTGCAGCCTAACAACAGCCAAAGTCCTTCTTCATCCCCACCACAGTATACAAGAAAAACTTATAAAAGCTATGTACTACCCATGTATATATCATCACAAATGTTCGTATTTTATAGATGCATGTATATAAAATATGTATAAAAATTGGTTCTCCAGATACTAATCTCTTCATTTGTTTTAACATAAAGACTGTAGGGAAAGACTGAGCAAATTCTGTGTATTTTCAGAAATCACGTAAGGTCTCTCAAGCACATTTCTTGAGCTGTTGATCAGATTCTTTTAAGCTTCTAGTTAATTCTGAGATCTTTAATATATCTTGAAGACCAGCATGCCATTACAAGCCCCTGTCACTTGAAGTGCCTTAACTATCTGGAGATGTTTTCAAACTGATTTAGCCTGGAATTTTTCATTTATGCTTTCATTTTTAACAGTTTCCATTTCCTTCTTAATTTTTTCACACCTTCCAAACTCCTAGAGATTTCTTTGCATTACTGAGTCAATGGGATTGCTACCAACATGCATTATTTATTCTGTCAAGTAATTTGATTTTATATTTTAGAACATCCAAATGGTAGAATGTAGCAATAATAGGGGCACACAGCATCACTTCATAGTTTCGGTTCATTCCTGTCATCTGATAGAATTTTTCCTTTGTTAACTGTAATAAACAAAATGGAGAGGAGGGTTTTTTCTTAAGGTAAAGATGCAGATGAGCCCTGGGCTGAGCCTGGTCTGGGGATAGGCCCGACCTAGGACTTGTGTTGTGGAGTCCTGAGCCTCTGGGCCATCAGAGAGGACGTGGTCGGGTCCCAGCAGTGCTGGCATCTGGACCGGAGCCCAACGCATCCAATTAATTGGTGTTTCTCAGTGTCATCTGCCACTTACGTGAAGCAAGAAACTTGATTATTGAAAATAATGAGCTGCTGCTGTGTTATCAGCTGGCCCATCCCAACACTCCAGCAGAAAAAGGAATGGGAGGATGAAAGAAGGGCTTTTAAAAAAAAAATTAATGGTGATTTAGAATTATCAGTATGTTCCACTCTTTCTTATGTTCTATTTGTTTTTAAATAATTGCTTCTCAGATGCTTAAATGTAGAAGTAGGACTTCTAATGTAGATGTTTGTGTGACTTCAAAAACTGTTTCCTTCAAAGTGAAAGAAAAAAATTCATATTTAGAAAACTGTTTAGAAAACCCCATCTAGTCTGATGGGGTAGCTAAGAAACAGAACATCTACAAACTTAGCAAACTAGTTGGTGGCCAGGAAACAAGCATTTTCTTTTCTTCACATAAGCTAAGTGCTTTTTTTGTATTATTCTCCACACTGGTGGTTCTGGAGATTTCTTTCATGGACCGTGTGATATCAAATATATTCTTTGACTTCATAACTTCTATGGTCTTTTAATAAAATTTGTCTGCTCTCAGGACTACTGACCTGCCCAGCATTCCAGCTCCTCTTTTTTCAAGTATCTTTGAAAATCGCAATCACCTCTGCCAAATACAATCCATTTCAAATTCTAAAGCAGAGTTTCATATTAAAAATCCAGCCATGTTCAGTCAGGCTTCTCTGAATGTTAATCAGTTATCACTCACTAGGACTTGAGCAGTTTCCCTTATTTTTTTTTAAACAGACTTGCACTGTTTTTTTTTATCCTTTTACTTACCGAAATGATTTTACCTGTTACTTTCTACCTAACTAATGTCTCCATCCTAAGAATAATTTCTACAGTACTTCATCTTCTTCCAGACAAGAACTTAGCATCTGCTCATTTTTACTGTTTACTTGTAAGGCAACCAGATTTTTCAGTCTCTGACTGCCACAACAGATGTATTGTCTATCTTTCATTTAATATAAAGATACTTTAAAACTGCAATTTAAAGAACTCTCCTGTACTCTTCTTTAGCAATACCTGAATCAATATGATAAATACCTTTTTGCCATAGCTCTCTTCTAAAGTGCTTTTAACTGGTTTTGGTTTGTTCTGCCTTTGAACTTCTCCTTCTTTTTAAGACAATATTCCAGTTTGCCTGTCACATTTCATTTAGGAATCAAAAAGCTATCAATTAAAACAAAACCCATCATCCCATGTTGATGATACACATGTCCTCCTTGCAACCCTTTACACCTTGTTGTGGTGCAGCCGCTTGTGGCCCCAGGACCCTGATGTCCTTCAGGCCGTTCTGTGGGCACGTATTCTAAAACACTGACATTCACTGCTGTAAAACTTTGACATTTATTCTCCTCTTATTTATTGCACTTCAGAAGGAATCTGTGCCTGGTAGCTCATCATAATAAAAAAATAAAGGCTAACATGTCACATGAATCTATAAAGTGAAGAATTATCTTAGAACAGAGAAATAAAACAGTTTACTTTTCTTTACTCCTTTTAATATAAGACTGCTAGGAAGGTTAGTGGGGGCAGTTAATGAAATTTGTGGGCTACAAGCTTAATGCAAGTTACAGAAATTCCATTTTTTTGGCCTGAAACACAATTCATCTTTGGAACTACCTGTCACTAGACATTAGTGAAGCTACAAGTTCAGCTCAGTTTAGAGGGCCATGCATTTCTGTGAGCATTCAGCACTACTTCAGGCTCAGCTATAGGAAAGAACTGTTCCCAAGAGCTGTTTGTCAGAGCTGTACTGAACAGCACGAGTCTGGACACCTCCAACAAACACATCATTCCTGAGTAGGATCTTCGTTTCTTGTAAGCCATCTCAAAGATCTGGTGCTAGACTGGACTGAGACCTAAATGTTGCACAGGTAGGCTGGACTTGTCAGTTCTATCAGCTGCGATATCAAACAGCTGTGGTTGGATCTTTAAACATGGAAAGAAATACCCTCAGAACCACAGCAAGGCGTGCTCTCTTTTAAAACAGAATAAAGACCTTTTTCGGATAATGAAATATTTGTATGTCTCTGCGCCAATGGAGAACTCTGCCCAGAGCCTTGTACCATCTCAAGAACTGTTGGGTTTATCTTGTTCTGTTACAGGTTATTTTAAAAATAGAAGCTCATGATTAATATTGTGTCTCCATTTTGTTTAAATTTTCTTTCTGTCACTGACTTTCATCCTGCTACCTAAGGAAGCTAAAATAAACCTTAAAACCAACTGGATTTTCCTTTCTTAAGAGCAACAGTGAAATTTGTTTCTTTCTAGTATTTACAATTAAAAACGGTTGTTCCATGTGTTGGAATAGCTCTGTGGATTGCTTTCTTACATGTAGTAACTACGTATCTTACTTCTGCTTCACACTGTAATATGCCGGCAGCAATTGTTCTTTCTAAGGGTCATTTATAACTCATTATTCATTCCTGGAAAGTTGCATCAAAACGTTCAATACATCTGCTACTGGAAGAAAGCAGTTGTACCCAAAATCCAGAAAATTGTCTTGACAGTGAACTGCAGATGATACTGAGTAATGTGGTTTTGATATATGCTATCTCACGGAAATTTCATTTTTAAAGAAATAGGACCATAAATAGTTTAGCAGGAGAATTTATAACGTATATGCACAGCACATAAAGCATTACTAAATATCCCAAACAAGCTATGTTAAGTATAAAATGCTTTCTTTTGTCTCTTTCTGGGTCGAATGGCAGTGAATGCTCAGGACAACGAAGACCATGTTCCTCTGCACTTCTGCTGTCGATTTGGACACCACGAAATTGTGAAGTTCTTGCTGCAGAGCAGCTTCGAGGTGCAGCCCCATGTGGTGAACATCTATGGAGACACCCCCCTGCACCTGTGAGTCCTGGGGGGCTGGGGCACACGATTTGGGCATGACCAGAAGGCTGGTGTGTTAACAACCATCACTGGCTTCATCCTCAGCGCCTGCTACAACGGGAAGTTCGAGGTTGTCAAGGAAATAATCCAGCTCTCAGGAACAGAAAGTCTCACTAAAGAGAATATATTCAGTGAAACGGCTTTCCACAGGTGAGTGTTTAAAATGCCGTTATCAGCAGAATGTGCCACCTGAAATTACAGATGTCCTAGGTGAGGAACAAAGAATGAGAGAGCTCCACGTGGATGGTGTGTCTGGAGCTGCAGGAGAGGACGTGCTGTAAGAGGTAGAACCAGGTGCTGAATGGCGAGAGAGTGAGTAAGCGTAGGGCAGGCACTGGGTTTGTCAACCTGTGTGTGAATGGCGATCTCTCCTCCTGTCCAGTTTGAAGCTGAGTTCAGAGCCTGTTCTGCCTGGAAACTTGCTTGAGCTTCATGTTCTACATCAGGAATGAGGTGGCAGAACACAGTTCAGTCATGATGCTGTCATTTTGTAAGGTGTTATTTAAGCGGTACTTTGCCAAACAGACTGTATTATTTTTGCATCATTGTGCAAAATTAATTTATGTAAAAATAATCAGAATGTTTCTGAAATGACAGGAATTAACATGCTTTGGTGGATTAATCATGCATTTGCACGTTTCTAAAGACCCTTTATTCTATTACTACATCTTTATCTTCATGTAGTACTTTCAAAATTTTTGGCTACCTGAAGTATTTGTCCTTTTATGGACTATAGCATTCACTTTTGCCTTTATATTTTTTCAGTGCTTGCACCTATGGAAAGAACATAGAACTGGTAAAATTTCTTCTTGACCAGAATGTTGTAAGCATCAATCACCAGGGAAGAGATGGACACACAGGTACCATCACCATCACAGCATCCCATTACCTTTCAGACAGATCTCAACCTTTTTGAAATATATTTGCAGGCAGGCACAGAAGTGGTAAGAGTTCAGTGAGGATGTGTCAGGCTCATTGGCTTGTATATGAGTGACAAAACCTGATGTAAATTGATTCTCATGTTGTTAGGCTTCTCAATTGTTTGTAGAACTGGTCCCAGGTGTTATTCTACCAGGGATAGGCATATAAGACATGGTGTCTGAAGGGCCACACACCTCCATGTTTCCCCCACACACCAAAAAAGAGCCTTCTTTATTTCTAGTTGCTTTTCCTCAAGTACAAAGTTGTTAAATGTGATTTGCAGGTGGCAGAGTAAATGATGACATGTTGTATAGCAGGCAAAAGATTGGTTCTTGCAGCTTTAGTATTTTATTTTCACCTACTGCCTCAGGTACTTTTTTTATAATATATTCCTTTGTCAAGGAAATTAATTTGTGTTTTATAGTTGTTGCTGCAAGCCCTATTGTGATGTTCTGGCGGTCGTGCTTACAACCTTCTCTGATGTTCCAGGACTACACTGTGCTTGCTACCACGGGCATATTCGACTTGTTCAGTTTTTACTGGATAACGGAGCTGATATGAATCTGGTAGCTTGTGATCCTAGCAGGTCCAGTGGAGAAAAGGATGAGCAGACCTGTTTGATGTGGGCTTATGAGAAAGGTACTTCAATTTTCTCATTTGTCCTACAAAATCCATAAGGACAATCCAGGAAGGAGAGAGCAGTACAAGAAGCTGATGACAGCACAGAATAACCCTTCAGTGCCTGTAGACTGAGAGCTCTCACCATCTGCTTTCCAGTTCCTGGCACAAGGGATAATAAAAAACAGCCCTTTTCTCTGTCTTCTCAGATATGCTGTTAAACATCAGTTTAATTCAACACAAACTCAAAGACAGGAGTATTTATGTATTGCTACAATAGAAAACATACAGCCTATTTAGAAAAGGTTATTTCTCCCTCTGGTATGTGTGTGAGGAGTTTTAATTTTATTACTGAAGGGAGGCATTAAAGGAGCAATGAATCAGTCTGTAATCTTAAATTCTTGCAAATTTGTATCAAATTGAGACATTTTCATGTCCTGTATGTACAGTGTTCTGTCAGATTTCTGTCCTACTTTTGACTCCACGCAAATGAAAAGCTCTATTTCTTCCTGAAAATGCTTCTGATGTTCATATCCATGTATGGATTTAATGGGTGTTTGAGAGCCCTGTATTTCTGTGGGATGCCCTTCAGCCTGTCCTTCCTGGCATGGACCTTGCACCCACGGTGATGGAAAGAGCCTCTGCACTGCCTGGGGAAGGGAGCGACCACCTTTGGGTCAGCACTGCTGTTACCTGGGGTGATAACACCTCAAGCATTGAGTTCAAGAATCCTCTGAGTCTGGATGTCCAGAAAGCTGCTACCTGTAGAAACCTGTCCTTAATTTAAATTCCTGTGTTTTAGAGAGCTGTTTCTTTCTGGTGACACTGGTGCAAGCCCATGTCCCCAGCAGCCCTGGAGGCAGCAGAGCTGTCCTGTAGAGGTACCGGGATGAGAGTCAGCAAAAAGCCTCTGCCTCCTGTTTCCTCCAGAGCTGGAGCTGTAGGTGGTTTGCAGGACTCCAGAAGATCTGGCAAACAGCCCTTCCTTAACTCGTGGGCTTGCTGCCCTCTCCCTGGCTTCCTACAAGCCAAGAAGTTTGTACTCATCAGGGTACTGGTGAAAAACATCCTTAAAGAAATGCCAACAAGCTCTGCAATGGGACGAGCAGGGATGACAGGGAGCATTTGGAACGTGACCGCAGCATCAGGTCCCCAGTGCAGACGTGTCTGCTGCTCCTCCTGCCCACTGCCACCCCTGCAAGCAGCATGTGGGACTGTCCCCGGGGACACCAGCAGCACTGACCCAGCACCCGCACACCGCACAAGGCTCCTCTCCGCTGTGTGCTGGGGATGGGGACAACAGCAGGTACAGCTGGGGGTGGTTCTGGGACGTTCCCCCTGCGTCCAAAGGCAGCGCGGTACCATTTGTGGTGAGAATGACTGTCATATAGCAAAACTACGGGTTCCAAAGGCTTTTCCAATACCTGATTGTGGCAAAATACTCCGTATGAAATTGCTGAGGGAAAATTAATTTTTGAAAGGTTTAGGAAAAAGTTGTGAACACTGTCAAGCAGAACTGTGTGCATCAAGCGCCTGAGAGCAAGACATCGTGCACACCCCGCTCTGGTTCCTGCGGAGAACGGGGAGCACAGCACCTGCCACAGCAGCACCGGGGGGAATTTTGTCCGGTTTAGGACACCAGAAATGAAATATTTTCAGGCACTGGTTGTCCCTGTAAGGCCTATTGAAGACTATTGTCAGCTTCCATTCTAGAATTTCTGTAGCAGGGTTCCCTGTTGCCATGTATCACGTTTTAGGATTGGGTGGCCTCGTGAAAATAACATGCTTCATTTTATTGGCAGGTATTTCTCTATATTTCTGTATTTAACAATCCTAGTATGTTTCAGATTAGCACCATTGTATCTTTGTTTACGTGTTTTATGGACACATTGTGCCTTTTTAAAAAAATCTCCTGATTTTGTATAAATCAATTAATTAAATTAAATAATAAAAACAAAACAATCAAACAAACAAACCCACTATTGAATTTACCTGCAAATCCTTATATTTGCTCTTTCTTTCCTAGGTCATGATGCCATTGTGACTCTCCTGAAGCATTATAAGAGACCCCAAGATGATTCACCCTGTAATGAATACTCACAGCCTGGAGGAGGTAGGGTCTGAGAAATCACTTTATTCTCTCACTGAAGAGTCTGATCCAAAGGCCACTGGAGTCTCTGGGAATGTTCCACGGATGGCAGGAGCTTTGGATCGATTCTGTCTGGCACAAAGAAAATTAGTGTCATGAGAATCCCCATTTTCCAGGTACCCCCTATTTATGTGAAAATCCATCCTTTATCTTAAAATAGAGTTGTCACACTGTATTACTCACTAGAAAGAAAATCTAAAAGCTGTGAGGTGACGATTGATCCCTGGTAATCATTACCCACACCTTTTTACATCCTTCAGACCTTGTTTAGCCATTCTCTTTGTGCTGTTAATTCTGATGTTTCTTTGATTACTGACATTCAGCATATTTCTGTAACCAGTTCCCTTCATATTTTTTAATATCTTTTGATATTTAATTCCCCCTTGGGAAAAAAATTAATTACCCTTTTTGCTACAAAAATCCTCATTTATTTTGACAAGTGGTTAACACACCCAGACAGAGGTTTGGCTGGTGACTGTTTGAAGCTTGAACAGAGACACGAGAGATGAAATCCCTGGTAGGCGGAGCAGCCGAGGTGTGTTGGGCACCTCCCAGCACACTGAGCAGCACGATGCGTTCACAGCCCGGGCTGGGTTTGTGAATCTGCTCCAGGATCCTTCATGGAGTCTGGCTGATATACAATAACAGGCGTCTGGAGCACCGGGGACAATCCAGTCGTTCCACAGCGCTTGGTGAAGCACTACACAAATTACTTTCAAGAACACAGCAATATCACGTCACAATCATACATGTTTGTGTGCTTATGTGTATTTTAACCCCTTTATTTTTCATTCTTTAAGCAATCATTGCCTCATTAATTTATCAGTACACATGCTTATATTTTCTTTGAATTCCATAAAATGTATTCTGTTCTTTTATTTCAGATGGTTCCTACGTGTCAGTTCCATCCCCTCTAGGAAAGATCAAAAGCATGACTAAAGGTACTCCCAATGGCAAGGGAAAACTTGAACTTGTATGGCCTTTTTACCCAAGATATTAGTCAACCTGAATGTGCTACACGATTCATGATTCCTGGCACTTTCATTGTTCAGAAACTTAATGATGTGCATAAGCAGCAGCTGTATTTCCCTAGGATAATTTTAGGAAACAATATACTTAGTTTTGTTGCTCAGCATCACAATAGTTCCTATATTTATCTGATTTTCATGAACTTTATTTTTTTTTTTTTTATTTGGAGAAAAGGATGTGATTGTGAATCAATACTAATGAAATACCCATGTATGCATGAATGCAAACAAATATCTTATTGAATTCCTCTGTAAAATGCCTGCATTCTGTCAAAATATAATTTGTGTTAATCTGAAACACATGTAGATAAAACGTTCATATGCATATTTGTACTTTAAAATATTTCATTTTTCATGGTGCTTTCAGTTTAACACTATAAATACTCACTCTGGATATGATCAAATCCTTATATCCTTTACACCACAGCATTGGAGTGCTCCATTTAGAAATATTCTGACAAACTTTATAGTAATAAACCAAAAAGATCAACAAGGTAGGAACGTTTGCTAATTAAATTAAGTTGCAAAACGTAGATTCCGCATGTCACTAAAGAGCCAGTCAGATCCGGAATAGCGTCCCCTGCACCAGCAACGAGCACCAGGTACACAGGCAATCGGAAGCTCATTCTCCCTATGAAGAATTTTAGGCAACCATGATGTGGTACCAGCAGAACCCGCCCATGGGGCAGCGCTCATCAGTGACGCAACTTAAAGCCAAGAAAGCCCAAGGCAACGGTATCATTGCAAGTGTTAATATTCGTTCTTGGGGTTTACTGCGGTTCCTGAAAGAGAAGGCAACAGGATTACCAGCCAAGCAAGTTACAGGAGGAAAATCAGCTTTCCTGTGCAATGGTTTGGTGAAGTTAAATGTTTCTATTCTGTCCTTCCCTGTGACTCCATGTTTTACAGATAGGATCTGTGTTTTGTTTCACAGAAAAGGCAGACGTTCTCCTCCTCCGTGCTGGTTTGCCGTCACATTTCCATCTTCAGCTCTCTGAAATTGAGTTCCATGAAATTATTGGCTCAGGTACCAGAAATAAGAATACATCTGTTTTAAATATCTGATGTTCGTAATAAATATATTGGTGCTTATTTATTTTAAACCATTTTAGGGTCTTTTGGAAAAGTATATAAGGGACGATGCAGAAATAAAATCGTCGCAATCAAACGGTAAGTTTATCTGACTTTTCCATCTTGTTTGGTTAATGACCTAGTCTGAAGGGTTTTTTTTTTAAAACCCACATTTTATTATATTTTTGCTTTAATGTTTTCTCTCATGTAAATTCTAAGCTATCGGGCCAATACCTACTGCTCCAAATCGGACGTGGACATGTTCTGCCGTGAAGTGTCCATCCTGTGCCGGCTGAACCACCCGTGTGTCATCCAGTTTGTGGGTGCCTGCCTGGACGACCCCAGCCAGTTCGCCATCGTCACGCAGTACATCTCCGGCGGGTCACTCTTCTCCCTGCTGCACGAGCAGAAGAGGTGAATCCACCGGCATGCCACAGTTTACAGATAAAAGTAATTTACAGATAATTCTTGTCTGTTTATTAACTTTGAGGTTTGGTGTTTTTTTTCCAAAATATAGAACTCTGGATCTGCAGTCTAAATTAATCATTGCTGTAGATGTTGCCAAAGGCATGGAGTATCTCCACAACCTGACACAACCCATCATACATCGTGATTTGAACAGGTGAGTTTCTTTCTTTACCCTAAGAGTTCAGGACAGATGAAGCCCCAAATGCTGGTGCTGCTCTGCAATCCAGTTGTTTGCACAGCTGCACAGGATGTCATTAACAGCCATGGAGCTGGAGGAAGGCCTGTGCATCCACTGGACCAGGGAACCGGGACACAATGCTTCCACATTCACTGGAGGCTTTTACACATTTTAGTTGGATGACTTGACAGATGGAATTCGTGCTTATAAAAATTTCACTGACAGATATCATATCTGAAACTTCAAAGCTATTCAAACCCTACCTGCACACACTAGCCCTGTGCAATAGCCTGTTTACAATTGATGCGATATAGTGTATTTCCCCAGTGTAAGTTCTTAAATCCCAAACATTAATTAATTCATTTCACCAGTTTTTGTCCTTCTAAGAATTTAGTGCCTGATTCAAACTAGTCACTAGTCCCTCTAAGTTCAATGCAGGAATGTGGAGCATTTCTAGAGGCAACCCCTCCCTGTTGTTTTCCCCCTTAGAAAAGGGGGAACCTTGATGATCCTGTCCATGTCCTGGGAGGGAGAAGCTCAGACTGTGCCCAAAGCTGAAAAGACTCAGAGTTTTTATGCAAACTGCTATGAGTCGCATTTGCTGAACTGTAATTGTCATGAAAGGATGCAGCTGCTAAAAACCAGTGTTTTCTTGCATCTAGCCCACCAATGTTCCATCTTTGTTAGAAGGAAGAAACATCCTCTCTGCTGAGCAGAATCTTTGTGTGTCCTGTTTACATCAGAAACCTGTTAGACCAGCCATTCTGCACTAACTCCTACTTTGGAGGGATTGAGCCCAAATTACCTGTAGGTGTGTTTAAAGAAAAGCAAATGGGAAAATAGTGCTGGAGAAGTGGTGCATTTCTGAGCCTTGAAACAGCTTGTGAGACAAGAAAGCTGCTGCAGAAAGAATTCTTATAAAGTAGGACAAAGTGAGTTACAAAATGGGGTTTCTTCAGTGTCAGACACACGCCTCTTCATTTCCCACTAGCTTAACTACTTGTGCTTTTAAAAATCCCAGAAATGTTCATTTTGTTTGCATCTCAGGTGACCGGGCCTATAGACTTGTGGCGATATAACGAATAAGGTTTTCCTGCATCTTGCTCTAAGTTTTCATTTTCTGGTGACACTGACAGCTGCAGTGAAAGGTTTCTTGTGAGAGACACTCATTCTTTTGGAAAAGGGAGCTGAGTTTTTCCCTTTGCTGAGCAAAGAAGTGAACCATTTGGGAGACTATGCCCAGTTCAAGGTTCTGGTATGAAACTCTGAAAAAATATGAGGCAGCGGCAGTTTTCTGAACATTGTTGGTATCTCCAAGAGACCAGCATGGCTTGCACATGTGAAGGGTTCTGTGTTCATGCTCCAAGCTGACAGCTCTGCAAAGGACACCAGTGTAGGCAGGGACTTCAAATGTGGTGTTTGTTCTTCACAAATGGAAGGTTTCTTGGGATTTGTAGCGTAACGAGGACACAGGATATGTATATGTATATGACCAGTCACAGGGGTGCAAACTGAAGTCCACCAGACTCAGAGTCCTGTCTCTGGCAGTGGCCCATGCTGACAAATCTGAGAGCCAGGCATGTATATAATGATAATGTATTGAATTCTCTCTCAGTTCCCAAGAACTTTAGGTTGAAAAGGATATTTTCGAAAATGTGTACCTGCTCTTGAAGTCACATTTTTTAAATGAAAGAATAACTCTATTTGTGGTTATAAAAGAAGAAATTTCCTTGCAGACCGAAGAAGAAAATCAGATCACTAATGCAAAAGAAGCTGCACATTTATTTATTTTATTCTGAAAAATATCATCTTACAAACCGTATCACTTCAAGCCAGTCTTCTGGGATTTATGTGCCCTAGGTTAGCAATATTGGCACAAATTCTGCTTTATACTCTGACTGCAGATTTTAGCACACTTGGCATTATTCTTCTACTCCAATGTACGAGCGCATCCACCTGTTTGTGGTAAAACCTCTACGAGCACAAGCACCAGCATGGGTTATTTCTGCTGGGACCCCGAGTGTGAGCAGCTGGCCCTGGGTTGCAGGCGGGGGTCACCTGTCTGGGGTGGCCTGTGGTGATAGTGTCCCCAGTGCGCATATCCCACCAGCGTTTGTGAAATGGTTTTGGGGTGCTGGCTGATTTTGAATTACCCCCCAACCCATTTGCGCTGGGTCTATTGTTCGGGTTTGGTTTCTGTTTCAGTTCCACATTGAAGTTGCTTTAAGCTGATTATTTTCTTGGAGTTGTTCTGGGGTGCCCTCATGAAAAAGACCCCATTACTTTATTGAAATGTGCAGATACGGTGTTTCTGTGTGGATATGATAAATGTATGATGTTTAGAAGAATATTGTTAAAACAATAGATTCATTGTTTACATTGAAGGGTTAATCCAAGTATATTAATATAAGCCATATTCTGCAATTTTACTGTAGCAGAACTACATAAAATTTGTCAGAGAGTATTTTAAATGCACTTTGGATTGGCCAAATACTTTCAAAACCTATGTCACTCATAAAAATTCTTTTAGCCTAAGAAAGCCTGAACTCACATTTCAGAAGCCTTTCAAATGCTTCATTTTGACATTTTTAATTATTTTTCTATTCTTCCTAGCTTTTTAATTTTTTAATTGTCATTCAACTTGCAGGTTTTAAAAATAAAATTTTACTTATCAAATCTCAAGAATTTTTTTTAAAAAAAGGAATGTTTCACCTTCCTAAGAACAAGTAAAGTTTTGTTGACAAGAAATGTCTGTTCCCCACTTCTTAGTTGACATCTTGTCATTATGAAGACTCTCTAATGCCTTAATAATTGAAATTATGAAATGCTGGACACTTAATTCGTTGGTTTCTGTCGTTGTTGCTTGGATTTCCCATACAGGCAAATACTTTCTCCTGCTGTCTTGAAACGGTGGATCTGAAGTAACACCTTGTCGCTTTCTTTCATTACTGCTTTTCCTTTTCTTTGTTTGTTTTGTCCTTTTTTACTTTAAATATTTTCCCTAGTCAGTTTCTTGTTTTGTTTGGCCCATTCATTACAGATAAAGCATCTCTGACTGGTTCACTTCTAAGAGCTGAAATTGAGTACAGATCAGCTCACTCATTCGGTTTCTTTAGTGATACCCGAGTGGAATCACCAAGTCCTTGGTCTACGCAGAGAAAATCCAGCTATGGAAATAGGCTCAGGGTGTGCACCTTTCAGTGAAAGGTGGTGAAGTAACTAGCTGGACTGAGCTGTGAGATTTTAGGTGAAAATGCCTCCTTTTGCTAAAGACACACAGGCAGTTATTCAGCAGAGCTCACAGCAGCTCCCCCAGGCCATCACATTTATGGAATAAAGCGGTTTGCTTGCAGTCAAATCGCACACGGTGGGAAAGGTCCACACCAGCCCCCTGCACACACCACTGAGCGGGGTCAGGTGCTTTTCTGCTCCCTTGGGGCTTTCCTAAAGGAAAGTTCTTGGCCCAGCTGCAGCTCAGGCCTTTCCCTCCTGTGCAGCCCAAACCAAACTGCTCTGGTTTGGCTGGGGGGATTGAGTGCATCTTCCACAAATGTCTTCTACCTCATTTTTTCTTTCCATGCTTGTATTTGACCCGGTTCTCTGTTGCACACCGTCCATGTGCACCACCTGCTCTCCTCCTTCCAGCCGAGGTTCTTCTCCTCGCCCCACTGACTCCTCACACCCTCCATTTTCTCACCAGTCTCCTTCATGCATCTGTGTCCCGCCATGGGTTCCTTTGGGCCACCAGGCTGTGGGGCTCAGATGAAGATACTTTCTTTGGAGCTGTAATTCTTGCCCCAGTCATGACACAAGCCAACAGCCCCATGCCTGCGTGCTGCACTCTGTGGAATGGCTTTAAGACAGCAAAGATCCAAACCTTACCGTTCAGCTTTACGCCTTGTCACTACCGGCTGTTAGAAAAATGGCTCTGCTCTAAAGGATTTTAAATAATGTTTTCCACAAAAGAAAACCCAAAACATTATCTCACTAGAGAGCCAAAAAGCATGTCATTGCCTCACAGAACTTCTGCCAGATCATATTTGTGAGGGTCAAAAGATAATTTGCTGTAAGCACATCAGTGCGGTTGCTGTGTGGTACTGAGAGCAGCTTAACTTCTGAAACTTTTCAGTGTGAGAGTAGAAGTCGTGTTTGCAGCGTGAGTCCCAGCCAGCCCACAGGCACAATTACTAGATGAAAATCTTTACTACCACTGAAGAGAAAGATCAAGAGTGAAATTCTGACCCTTTTGTGTTAAGTTTTGCCAGTGGCTTCACAGGAGCCCTAAATTTTTTACCTTAAATTTTCACATAGCTTGCAACCCCCTTTTTGAGTTCTGAAATCTAATGCAATGCACATAATGCATTAAATAAATCTGCAATATGGCCTGGCAGAACAGAGAAGAAAATGAATGTTTCATGTCTCTACCCTGGAAAAGGGGTTATCATTCCATTTTGAGAATAATTGTGAGTTCTATTTGGCTTCCCAGTTCTGGAAAAAAAGTTCTGACAGCTATCAGCAATGGTGACCTGTATCAGCTTATTACTACTTACACCGTGGTGAGGGATTGTAGCCACAATGGTTATAGCACTTTAATTAAAAAGAGACCATTTTAGTATCAATTTAATTTAAGCAATAGCAGCTGAACATGTTTAGACCCAGCCTTTGAGCACCCGACCTTCATTTGCCGGCTGTAAGTGTGAAGGTTTTGGAGCTGGCTCAGCCAGGGCGATGAAAGGGGACGGCAGGCTGGTGGGGACGGGGACGGTGTCTGCAACTCCTCTTTGTTACAGAGCCCCTAGTGAAATCTGAAAATAGCACTTGCCTTTCATTAAACCCACAGCGTGTTACAGCAGTTGCCTTTCATTAAACCCGCAGTGTGCTAAGGGTATAAGGATCTTTTCATGGCCCTTTTCTCTGGGAAGGGACAGCCCTGAATGTGCATTGCTGTCCCCTGCCCTGGCAGGTCTGCAGAACTATCTGCTCTTGTAAAGCCAGGATGATTACACACTTCTCATTCTTCTCTCATATTTTTCCTTCCATGGTTTCATGAAGAGAATGGTGCTTGGTCTCACCATTTCAAACTGTATGTGGCCTGAACAGAAGACAATTAATTCCTGATTCTGCTGAACTCATTATTAACCTTCTCAGCTTAGATTTATCTGGCTGTATTTTTCAAATAAGAGGCTTAAGAGTTCCTTTCTCATCTGTGGTTTTCAAATTTCCAAGTGCCATTGAGGCAATAACAGCATTTTAGAGCTATTTCTGTGAGTTATACTTATTCCTTTAGAAAAGAAAAATTAGTAACTGTAGCGTTCACGGGTGGTACCAGACTGACAAAGCCGTTCCAGAGATTTACCTCCTGCTCTCACGTGCATCCCGCACTCAGCACCGAGATGGGCTTCTCGCACATTTTGTCGGAAAGGCTGGTGTACACCATGCATAGAACGGGTCTGTTTAGTGATTTTTCAGCCCCTCTACAAAAATTGTAAACCGAGGTCTTGACGCTATCTGTTGTCAAGCTGGGTTTATTTCAGGTCTATACAATCCTTGAGTAAACTCAAGCTGAAGCTGGAGCTCGATACAGTTTATTCACATTGAGATGTGGTGACCATTTTTGTCCCTGCTGACAGAGGTCAAATTTGAACCAAGCCCACAGAAAAGTCTAGTTTTGTATGATTCACGTGCCTACATTCAACCCAGGGTACGGCCTTCAAGGGTCTCTCTAGTTTAGCCTTGTGCTTGATTAATTTTCAGTTGACATCTGGTGGGGGTCTCAAAACAATTTCAGATGTCACACTCAAATCAGTTAAATATTTTGTTGGAAAGTATATATGGGAGCTAAAATCAGATTAAATATAAACTGAAGGAGTCTTGGCTCTATTGTATGAATCCACTGCACTTTAATGATTAAAATTATCATGCCGGGGTTGGGGTTTAGGTGAAGCTGGAAATCCTGAAGACAGTGAATTGTGGGAGTCCTGGTTGGGAGAACTTCATTTTTTCTGTCCTAAAAACTGTTATCTGATGAAATTTTTGTTTATCACTTGACTGTTCTTGCTCATAACTACAGCTCTAATAAGGGCAAGCTATGCTTTTTTTGTTGAGACCATCAATATTACTTTCATTTTTCCTCCATCACGTAAGCCATTGCCAACTCTTTAATTTCTCTTTTTCATATACTTTTCAGTCTCCTAAATTTACTTGGATCAGTCAACATTTTGATAAATACCTTGTAAGCATTGTTGTGTCCGCATTCATCTGCTGTTGTTTTGTAATTTGCTCAGCCCTACAAGAGCCGCGTGCTGTGCAGGTATACAGTGACTGGTGTGAGAATCTGGAGTTACTGGAAGTTTTTGACCTAGATAAAGCCTTTTGTGAATATTTCCCCACAGTTCCAGCTTGTTTGAAAACCTGTGTTTGTGGTGCTAATTTCTAAAAACCTTGATCTTTATTTGTTATATGCAACTGGTGTTTTTCTGCTTCTTCTTGCGTGTTCTTTGCTGGAAATTAAATCAATTGCAATAGCTTCTTTGAATCAGTAAATCAATTTTCAATAGATTTTATACACACTTTTCCTGCTAAATGACATTTTGCAATAGGCAAAAGATATTTTGCTTGCATGGTCATGATCTGTATTCTTGTTCTGCATCTTGGATATAGCACATCTTTCACTAGCAAACATTGCAATAGCAAGTATTTTGTGTTTGTCCCTCAGCTTGATTCTGTCCACCTTTTATAGAGCTGTAAAAGATCGTAAATGTGGCAATAGCTCCCTTTTCCAGTTATTTTAAAGGTTTCCTCTCTCATCAGGTGTCTGTACCAGGCACAGAACCCCTCTGTTCTCTATCAATTGTGACAGTGATGGAGCGGTGCTTTGCTGTTTTACAGGACATCCAGCTGGATGTGGTTCAGGTAGAAGTGGGGAGATGTCGTTCCAGCTCTTAGAGCTTCTCTGGTCCCCAGAATCAGTGGCAGATGTCCCTGCAGCAATATGTAACTGCATTCTGTGACAGTATCACAGGGGCTTGAAAAATAAATGAATTAGTGTGTAAAAACTTGGGATTTTCTTTTTCTCCTGGAAAAAGACATAGGACCTTTCAGCCTGTTTCTGAGCTGCCTGGGGAAGCACAGCTGGTTCAGAGCGGTGGATGAGTGAGGATAACAGAGTGAGGGGCTGCGTGTAAATCCTTCCCTGTCCATTAGCATCACCCATACCTTCTCAGTAATTCTAATTTGTGCTGCAACACTCTCTCGGTGTTACTGACTTCACAAAATCTTGACATACTTGAGCTGATCTTTCCGAAGTGGGGTAAATGTAATGTTTTGTTTAGAACACACACATTGAGTTCCTTTATCCCTTGGCTGCTGGCTGTGCTTCATCTTGATCAAACATAGAAACAAAGAAAAATAATCAGAGCTTCAGTTTTGTTAATTCCTGGTATCTTGATTTCACAAGTTTGCCTTCCATTTTCCTTTTTATGTACTTACTACAAAGTCTCTCCCAGGAAACTGAGATCCATAAAGCTTTTCAAAGTTTGAAAGAGAAGCTTACATCTTCAGACATGCTTCTGGCATAGTAATGAATTTTGATCCACTGTTAGTGTTCTGTCACAATAAATGGATTTTACTGAGCTCTTTTAGAGAGCCCAGCAATAGATATTAGCTCTTGCGTACATGCTTCATTACCTGAGGAGATGGGTTCTCAGACTGTTTCTGAGACCATCCTTCATCCCTGGCACCCTGCAGGTCCCGGGGACCCTCCAGCCAAGCAACCTGGTGGGAACACACTCGTGTCCTGTCCCCAGCGTGTGACAGCCCCGTCCCACCCAAAGTGTTGGGGATGCCGGGCTTTGGAGCGGGGAGTGACACAGGAGAGCAGCCCTTGTACCCACTTGTGACTCCAGGTCCCTGCACAGTGTCACTCATGTGGCAGCACCAGGCTTGTGGTTGCTGCTGGTTCCAGTGCCACTGGTTTCCCCAGGAATGGTCCTGGGGAGCTTCCGCTGGCCAGATACCCAGGGGAGATGATGCTGCCACGTGTCACATTGGGATTCAAGAGCACCCAGCTTCAGGGCACTGAGTGGGAGTCCCAGATGGTGCATCCTCGTGGTGAGAGCTTTTTTTTGGAGCATTTTCTCTTGAAAAGAACCATGAAGCACCTGTGTCTTGGTGCTGGCCTGAGTGTCCTCTTAATGTTGCTGTGTCTCCCTTCATGGAAGGTGCACGTAAGCCCCTGAAAAGCGCAGCCTTCCAGGCTGGCTCATAGATTTACCTGGAATAATGTGTCTGCAGCTGCTGAGCCGGAGTGGCTGACAGGCGCTGGCCAAAGGCTTCCCCTCAGCCACCCTGCCAGGGTGTCCCCGCTGCTGTCACCTCCTCTGTCCCCCATCCTGGATGCAGCTGGGAAATTGCCCCTCGGCTCAGGCCTTACTTCAGCATTACGAGAGATTATGTTTATGGTGCACTAATCCGCAGGGAATTGTAGCAAGGGTTTTAAGTCACGATGTGTTGTGTTAAACTATTAAATCTGTATTTCTACACCCGATTTCGGAGAGCTCGGTGGGGCTGCAGCACAGGGCAGAGGGCAGGCTCTGACTCAGGGTTATTAACCTGCTCTCTCTGCTGCATGCAGCCTGGAAACGCAGGATCCAAAAGCTCTGGCTTAGAGTTATTAACCTGTTGTCTCTGCTGCACACAGGCTGGAAACATGGGATCCAGAAACACTGCTCGGGGTTTGGAAGGGCAGCACAGAAATGTTTTAAACTGTTTTGAAAGCCAGACTCCAATGTGGAGACTGGTCTGCGCACGTGTATATGCTTTTGCAGAAAAAGTCAATATAACAAGAAATGTAATTTGGACACTGATGCAATCAATAAGTACTATGGCTTACATCAGAAGTTTGTATAGAGTAATATCCCCTGGAATCAATGCCCATTGCAGGACACAACCATTTATAATTTTGCACTGATGTTGCAATGATCCACTGCAGGGTTAAGAATAAAAGATCTCAGAAGCTGTAAATAGAGTGAAGTGAATCAGATCACCTTTTAGTCTAACTAGCAGCTATGCGTACTTGAAAACTATTACCCTCATTTTTTGCAATTTACCGACCTCAAACTATGGTTTCCCAAACCCTCATATCTAACAGCTCAGCTTCTTTTCTAAAAAACCTTCAATGGAGAGTGTCATGTTGAACAAGACATGAACGTGACCTAATTCTGAAGACTGGAAACAAATTTAGATTCAAAATAGTCTGTTTCTACACAGCCAGGAATGAAAGCACATAATTTTTCTCCTGTGGGGGTATTTTTCAAACACTGTGCTTAGTTTCTTGTTCATCCCACTCTATAGATAACAAAAGTAAAAAGAATCATTTTAGTCATCTCTCAGCTTAGGACTGTGGGACATTATGTCAGTCAACAAATTTAGATCCAGCCATGCCAGAGTCTGGGCTGTATGCTGTGGACTGTCATTTTGGGTGACTGGTGCATTCATTTCAGCTGGAACACCACTATGTACTCGAGACTTTAAGGAACACATAATCTATCACTTTTCATAGCTTCCCTTCACTTTAGAAGTTGCAAGTGCCCTAGATCTGCCAACATCTATTGACTGGCCTCTTCACCTTCTCTTGGATTATCATAAGACTTTGATTCTTTTAATGTAAAGTAGATGCCTTCCAAACCCACGGTGTTCTCTCTTTCCAGACAAGCTTTGTGGTTTTGTCCTGGTGATTGCTGTGCTTGTGCTCACCTTAGTTCTGAGCCACTACACCCTAATTCCAGTTTGAGGTCACTCAGTCTTGTGAGTATGGCTTATGTTACTAACTCCTTAGTGACCTCAGTTTTGTTATATTGAGTAAATGTTATGTGTTTGCACTGAATTTTCCAAATTATAGACAGTTCCTTTGAACCTTGTGAACACAAGTTACACTGGGAGTTTTCCCAGGTGACAGTCCTGTAGTTCAGGTGGCTGGCGATGTGGAAATACTGCAGTCCTAAGAACACAACTGTCCTGCTTTCTGGTGCCTCAGAACACCATGGTTCTGGAGTCTTTCTATAGCCAGTGCTGAGCATGAGTAGCTAAACTCATTTGGATATGGGGAGGGAACACTTCAGTTCTGATCACTAAATGCTGTCAAATGTGTCAGCATTGCAGTAAAATGCCACATCGTTTTGCACACTCAGTATAGAACGAAGAAGAAGAAGAGGAGCAGGGAATAAGCGCATTCAAAAGGTATTTATGGATCCGCAGAAACAAAAGCCCATATGTGTATAAATATGCATATAGGTGTTTGCTCAGTGCTTGGGGAATTGATGAATTCCCGTAGCAAGTCCCTAGGCAGTGTGTTGCACAAAGAGCTGCGTGCATGTGGAGAGATGGAAAGGAGGCCACAGGAAAGCTACGGCTGGGAAAATTGTAGAACACTTCGGTTGGGAGGGACCTCCAAGGTCATCTGGTCCAAAACCTTCCCTGAAGTTGGGCTGACTTCAGAATGAAATACCTGTATGAAATCCAGTAATGGCACACAGTGCTGGCTTCAAAGCTTCTCCAGCAGAACAGTTCATTTCATATGGCAAAACCCACCAGCAGGTTAGACTGAACCACTTACGAAACACAGAAGAAAAGACATTTTGGACTAGACTCAATTTTGGTCATTTTGATTGCCAGAACTTGAATCCTTTGCTTCTCTGTCCCTCCGTAAAGAATTTCTGCTGCCAACAGCTTTCATTTCAATCCCACAGTCCAGTCAAAAGCCATGAAATAGGGACTGGTGTTGGGAGAAAGACAGAGTTTCAAGATTGAGGTTTTGAAGGCACACTGACCCATCTTTGCAGTGTCACAGTACTTGTAAAACAGTAGTGTCTCCTAAATGACCAGGGAATGTGTCCATCTTTCAGAGATGTCACCAGGAGTGTCAAAGAAGCTGATGTGATTTAATGCTCACTGCCATTCACTGGGCATTAACAGACTGTTAAAGGGAAAAGGGATCTCCTTTTTTCCTGTCTTTCTTATTTCTTTTTTGGTCCATTAAGGATTAGGCACATAAAAATAAAATAAGATTTTTTAAAGGATATATACCTGATAACCCTGTTACTAGCAAGTGGTTTAGTTCCACAACATATTGACAAGCATAAGAAACATATAATTTGTGTAAGAATTGGCAAAAAGAAAGTACCTACTCCAACAGTTCCCATGCTTTGTAACTGTTTGCTGGTTTTCTCTATACTTTTGGCAAAGTAAATATAATTTGAGTTATCTTTCCAGAATGACCAAGTGCATTCAAGCTGAACCAAGTGTTGTCAAAAGGCTTAAATGATTCGTATCCCAGAGATCCACAATGAAATTCAGAGACACTATGCCGTGCTTACAGACTGCATTGCACCCCCCTCTAGTGACCAGTCTTGGTAGGGCCAGATGGAAACTTTGCAAGTATTTCCTATCAGAGAAGTTATGCTTTTGTTTTGCTTTTGCATGATGTTTGTGGAATCCTCCCTGGGAATTATAAAAAATGTCCTTTTTACGTGGAATTGTTTGATGGTTGAAGAATGTAGGCTCCTGGGATTTATTGTCATTTGTAATGACGGCCAGCTTAGAGGATAAGTTCAGAATGAAACATTTCAGTCAGGTTATTCAGTTACAGGGAAAAAAAATGTCATCTTCTTTGTACAGCACATTATGAAATTTTTGCTTACCATCTTAATTCAGAACAAAATCAAATGTTTCAATCTCGAAAATTTCTGGAAATACCTGGGTTTATTTCCCAACCCACTCTGCTAAATGAGTTTATTTCCAAGACCTTTGAGGCTCACATTTTCTTAGGACATTAACCTAGTCCCTGTTTATATGTTATCAGTTTTCTGCAGATGCCTCCATCCCGTTGTCCTTTTGTTAATAATTCTGACACTTCAGCAAATGGATAAAGCTGAACAGGTACCAGAAAATCAGCAAGAAGTCCCTGAACTTTTGTCGTTCTTGTGCTGTTGTGTTCTTAGGTGGTTCTGTTGAGATAATGGGGTTTGAGAAGATGATACAAAACATCCAGAGTATTTTAAGTTCTATCTATTGCTCTGAGGAAGAAATTCTCCCCTCCTCATTGCAAACATGTGTTGGGTGCTTGTGGTGAATGCCAGCCTGGAGCACAGCTCATATGTTTTTGCTAGGTTTGCAGCTCTGCTACCTACCTGCTCGCAAGTTGACACTTATCAAATGCGTAGGAAATATTTACAGTCTGATATGAAAATATTTTTGTATTTGTTTTGTTCATACTTGGAAGCTTATTTTTTAAAATCCTCTAATTAACAAAAAGGGTGCATACAGAGGGTTAGATTTCCTGCCAGGAATTATCCGTATGCCTCACTGCCTTTGAGCAAATAATATGTAAGTAAATCTGAATTTTCTTCGCAATTCCTTCAATAAATGGATTTTAACCACCACACAAATCTCATAATTCACCTCTTTGGTTCTAGCAGTTTTAGGACAAATCCAGTAGATTTAACGTTAAGCCTCGAAATATCTCTGCTGACAATGTAAGGTACAGTTCTGCTTATCCGAGCCTTTACATCCACCGAGGCCGGCAGTTGCTATGGCTTCAAAGATTTCACAGAAATCAAAACACTTTGATAAGTGTCAGAACCAGTAGTTATCTGTGATAGAAGATTTCTCTGATCTCTGGATGTCCTGACAGAGATTGCCCCATACATCTGCTGACCAAACTAGAATTTTCTTGCAGCTATTCCTTTCTTCCTGGCTCCAGAAACTGTCTGGGGCAAAGATGAAGATGTTTTATTGACATAAGAACCTGACACACACAGGTCTAATTGGAGTGGCACATTTTCCTGTGATCTCTTGCTGCCTGCAGCTCAGTTAAAAGAGGTGACCGTGAACTTCACCCCAGCTGCAGATCTGGGATCCAGGGCACTTTGCAGGATGCAGAGGTGCAGGATCTGGGATCCAGGGCACTTTGCAGGGTGTAGAGACGGTTCTGGCTGCAGATTTGGATCCAGGACACTTTGCAGGGTGCAGAGGCAGTTCTGGCTGCAGCATCCCACAGACCAGTGGGCTGCACAGTGTTCTGTCTGTGAAATCTTGCTGGGTTAACCCCCAGTTCCACTCTCCTCGGAGCACCGGCCATTGCCCCAGACCCCTCCTTGCTGCCGCTCAGAGTTACAACCCCCAGTCCCTGGGGATGCTGATCACATCGTATGAACCAGTTTGCCCAGGGAGCTTGTCTCATGAAAGTAACATTTACATTATCAAGTGTGGTTATTAAAATGAATAGGACTTACCATTGTGTCATCATTTTTTCCCCAGCTTAATGGATTTCTTATGTCTTCTGGTGATACATTCTATATAGATTCTTCAGATCTGTTCCTTCCCTTCCATACCTTGGCATTAATCTGGAATTACTGCTATGGATTTATGTTTATGTGAGCCTTAAAAGAGAAAATAATCAGCCAATGTAATTTTATTTAAAGGCCATCACTGTATTTATATTCAAATATCATCTTTTTCACTTCATCAGTGTGATTCAGTGCACATATTGAATAAAGCTGTTGTACTTAATCTGTAACTGTTTAGAGTAAACGTTTTACTCCAGTATTGATTAGAAACTGACATTCTCATTTATGAAGCTATTGGGTCTGCCGTCTCAAAGTTAGTGTGTACTTTAGAACAACAAATGTGAGATTTAGCTGAAAGTTTTTATTTATAGACTTTTATCTACTTAAGCAGGTAATTTGAACTCCTCAAGAGTTTAGCTACGTACAAAAACTGTAGAATTTTCTCCATCTTTAAGACACCATTGAACAATTACCTATATTTCTTGTTTCCCCAGCCACAATATTCTCCTGTATGAGGATGGTCATGCAGTTGTTGCTGATTTTGGAGGTAAGGATTTTTAATGAAACCTTTATAAATTAACCTCAGATTCTCTAAACCAAAATACCTGCTAAGAAGATGCTAGGGAGGTTTGCTCTTCATGTTGTTATCAAGAGAGGACACAAAAGACTTGGGGGTGGGTGAGATACCCCTGGGTTTGTCCCCTCAGTCAGTAGGAGCTGTGGGTACCCAGCAGCCCAGGTGATGTGAGGTGGAGGCATCTTGGTTGGAGCAGCTTCTAGGGGCAGGTTGGAGGAACAGGTTGAGTGACAATGCTGGTGACAGCAGATGTGCCTTCTTGTCTTCCACGGCAAGTGCTCAGGACCTGGGGACGGTGCAGTTCTGCCAGTCTGCCCACTGGCAGCCAGCCCCACGGTGACAGGTTTCTCTCATTTTAGTTGAAAGAGCAGAATGTGGCTCATTATTTCAGCTATGGACCTCAGTGACTTGTGCTCAAAATCAGCCTGGGCTTTACTCTGTGACTCTGGATGTCCTGCACTGTCTTAGTGCTTGTCTGCCCAGCTCCACGGGAATGGTCTGGTTGGTGCAAGGTGTAGTCCAGGGCGATGGGCTTGACCTGCCTGCTCACAACTGCTTGACGTGAGATGTGGCCATTGTCACCATGCGATGTCACCACAGGTGTGACCAGGAGAGATGCATGAACACCAGCCTAGGGTAGGAGGGTGGTGTCAGTGTGACCATGTCCACAAGGATGCAAAGGTGGCCAGACCTGCTGTCACCAGCCCCAGGCTGGGACGATGTGGGATCAGCTGCCTGGCCACAGCATTGCTGACACACTCTTATTCTTACCGTGCACACTTCAGTGTGTTTGCCTGATATGTCAAAGGCATCCAAGTCCTGCCTGGGGATTTGTTTATGTGTCACAAAATGTGGCGTATCCCACCTTCACTACAGTCATGCCAGATCTTGTCATGTTTAGGTGGGCTGCTTTTCTGACATCGAGTAAGACTGACAGGGTCTGTGGGACTGCTGTTCAGTGCAGGGCTCAATGTGTTGTCAGTCCAGATACGGTTATATTGACCGGTACAAATAACCACGAGCTCACAGATTGAGCTGCATCCTCAGCTGCTGTAAACTGCACTAATGTCGATGGAGCTTTGTAGGTTGGTGCCAATGCTGAACGGGGCATGCAGGTTTCCGGAGCCTCATTATCTGTACACATCCTTGTTGAAAAACAGTTATCACCATTCTCCTGGACTCTCAAAAAACAAAACACCACAACAAACACTTTTTACTAAGACTTTTGTATAATAAGATGAGCATCAGCTTAACAGTAATTTGTTGTTGTTGTTGTTCTATGTATTTCAGAATCTAGATTTTTGCAATCCCTGGATGAAGACAATATGACAAAACAACCTGGGGTTTGTTTCTTGTTTTGTTCCACATTATTAGTATAAAACATACAGACAAACTCAGGTTAGGAGAAAATTACACTAGAAATATTTTTGTTGGAAAAATGAACCAGTATAGTATTTTATCTCTCTTAATGTTTCTTTGTGTTTGGTTGTTTTTTTAATTTAAGCCTTTTTAATAACAGAGGTGAGTGAATATACAATATCTGCAATGGAAAATAATGCTTTACAAGGTTGTCTTTGAAGCTCTATTTACCCCAAAATCGTTAGTAAAGTGTCATTTTTTTAATCCACCCTTCCCCACTCACACACACATGTTGCTGGGAGGTGGTTTCTGTGTCTAACAGGGAATTGATTATTCGACACTGATTTTCTTTCAGAGTTCTTTTGTCCATTACAAGCCTGTTGCTCACAGATAGGCAGCTTCACAAGACAGTGTTGATGTCTCCACAGGTTTAGTCCAGGTGCATTCTGTGTGTCACTGACACTTTGCACCATCTTAATGACTAATTGTGGAACAGGGTGGGTGGTGCTAAATCCAGGGTTTAGCAATCATCTTTTTACCAAGTTCTAATAGGTTTTGACTGTGTGAGGAGTGAGCACTGCCGCTGCAGGCTCTCCTGGGAAGGGCTGCCCTGCAAAGGGTGTAGATTTGGTTACTGGGTGCGAGGAACCTGCACAACCACCCAGAAGCCCCCACTGCTTGTGCAGCAGCCTCAGGATGGGGCTTGTGTAGAATGCGGTTTGTGCAGAACATGGTGAGATGCCCAGAGAAGCACCAACCCAATGCAGTTATCGGCAGCTTTTCCATCCGCCAGCTGGAGCAGCAGTTAATTGGCATTACACGGAATGCTCAGAACTTATAGTGTTGTCTCAAGGCTTTGAGGCTAGTGTCCTGCTGTTATTCTAGCACCGCTGTCCTGTTCAGAGCCCGATCAGTCTGGCTTTATGGTGCTGAGACAGCTGCCATGCTAATGCTGTTACTTATAATGTGCTGCCTCGATCTTGCAAGCCAGGTGGAATTTTTTCCTGGCAAATTAACCAGTTATTTTATGGAGCAATGGTAACAGGGAAATAAGAAAGGAAGACAAACACAGAAATACAAAGGATGCGTATGTGAGGAGGTAACCCCTGCTGATGTGTTGCTGGTGTGTCCTGGGCGCAGAACCTGCGCTGGATGGCCCCCGAGGTGTTCACACAGTGCACCAGGTACACCATCAAAGCCGACGTCTTCAGCTATGCTCTGTGCCTCTGGGAGCTGCTAACGGGTGAAATCCCATTTGCTCACCTGAAACCAGGTAAGGTGCTCAATTAATGAATATTTAAATTTCTCTGAACTGAAGAAGTAGCTACATTGTATAATACTAACCAATTTTTACTGAAGTATGTTATTAGGTGCAGGCAAAAGCTGCAATGAGGACAGACAATGGCTGAAATTATTTTTATGATGAATACTATGATAGGAATGGGATATGGTTAAAAAATGTTAGACCATTCTTGTTACAATCTCATGGTTGCAATCTTACAGTTCCCCACATATCCCATGTACTCTAATCACATCACTTCAAACTGTCAGGCAAACGAAGTATTTTACTTAGTTTTTGATAGGAGTTCAAAATACATTGGTTTTGAGTTGAAAAAGTATTGCTCAAAAGGAATGAGAGCAATTAACCATGTGTTTGGATTGACTAAATGTGCAAACTCAGTTAAGAAAATATCTTCCTGTGTCTCAGCAGTGGCTTGCACTTATAAAAAAGGCAGTCACTAGGTTTTTACTGAAGAAATACTTAATTTTTGTCTTATACTGTGACAGAACTAGCTGTGGGTTAAGAGACCTGAGTCTGTTGCCAGTTTATCTGAAGTACACCTGTCATCCTGTCTAACTCGTGAAGATAATGAATTCTTTTTAAAGAGAATTGAAGTTTAACTCATTTTTGCCCCTGAAGGCCTTTTCTCTTTGGTTTTAAGCTAAATTAGGTTGTCTTCACCCATGCTCAGCGCTAACAGCAATGTGTTTCCACTCGGGGCTGTGACTGCCTGAGCTGTCTTCATGGACAGCATGGGCTGGAGATGCCTCTGCCAGTCTCTGTGCAGGGGTTTGGTGGTTTGGGGTGGGTGTCCCCGCTGGAGGGGGTGGGTGTCCTCCTGCCGGGGTGTTTGTTGCTGAGGCCGCACTCTCCCACAGCGGCAGCCGCGGCCGACATGGCGTACCACCACATCCGCCCGCCCATCGGCTACTCCATCCCCAAGCCCATCTCGGCGCTGCTGATGCGTGGCTGGAACGCCTGTCCCGAGGTGAGTGTCCCTGCCGTGGAACGGGGGGTTCTGCCTTGCCCACCCTGTGTCTGTCTGCATGGGGCTTCCCCAGAGCCCAGGTTCTGAGGGAAGTGCCACTGCAGAGAGCCCTGTCACAGATAATGGGGTGACAAGAAATACAGAGGGGTTGATGAATCAAGGAGGAAAGCAAATTAACATTTAGCCATTAAATGAAACTATAAGCAATTATGTAACTTTGATTATTACTAGAGTTATTATAGAGTGAAGATTTAGCCAGAGCTTTCTCATGAGCTCAAATGTTCACAGGTTTCTCTGTGCGGTCCCCTCGCCAGGACTGCAGAGAACACCCAATGCTGTCACACCGTGTCCCCGCAGGACAATGGTGCTGGTGCACTGGGCAGCAATGGGGTTGAAGTGCTGCGTTCCTGGGGATGCTGCTGTCCCTGCGTTGCACAAAAGGCTTTAAAATTCAGTCAATTTCATTGAACATTATAAAATGTGACCATAGCATGGAGGGTTTTTCTTTAAAGATAACTGTGTTGCTGGTTAAAAATATCCATCAGCTCTCTGAAGGACAGAATAGGAAAATCCTGAGTTTTGTGCTGCTCCTCTGCTTTTCAGTCAAACAAATATACCACTTTCCTGTCCCTGACTCATATTAGTCTAGGTTAGGAAACCGTGACAATCTCTTATTTGGACCTGGTTAGGTTACTTTGGTTTTTTTAATAGCCACCTATACCAGCATACAGGAGGAATAACATGTCCTTGAATTTTACTTATGGTCACTGTTTTACTTGGATATGTCCTCATTGAATGTATAACGATGGAAAATCAAGCTCTGCTTTTCTTTCTGGATTTTGAATTTCATTCTGATTCTCAACTTACAGTCCTCTCTGTTCTCTTCTAAAAGAAAATCCACCGTTATCAATCTTTGAGGGGTCATGCAGTGCTGTTCTCTGTAAATCTTCCCACTGGCCCCAATTGCTTGGGTTAGTAACAGCTCTGCAGAAATCCCCTTTTGAGGACACTCATGTGCATTTACGTGTCTGCAAAGCTCTCAGAGCAGAACTGCACCGGCTGGCGCTGGTGCACGGGAACAAGCCATCACTTTCATCATCAGGGTCCCTCTGTCTGGGATGTTTTATTTGCCTTCAGCATTGCATGAGGCCTGTTTTGCTTGTAGAAACTGGCACATTTCTTTGTCAGACCCAGCTAGAAACTTGACTATTGTTTCCCTTTCCTGAGCTAAGCAGTGGTTACACGATCCCATAGTGAGATAATTTTCTGGCTTGTGTTCACGCTGGGATGCACCTGGAGTCCTGGATTTGTGCCCTGGAGGCCCTTTCCTAGTTAGCCTGGCTTAGAAATACAGGTTATCAGGTGTTTAAACCTGTCCTTGTCCTGGACCCCGGAGAGCTTTCCCAGCCGGGGCAGTGCCCTGAAGCACAAGCTGGGGGCAGTGGGGTGGTTGTGTGACTTTGGGCAGCCTATGGCTGAACCGAGCTCTTCCCCTTGCTGTGCTCCTTAGGGACATAACACATCGGTGTGGGAATTGTGGAGAAAATCCATTTGCAGTGCAAGGCACAGCTGCTTGATCTCATCGCTGGTTTATTTATTGTTATTGTTGTTTCCTGCCCTTTGTGAACTGATGTTGGGGGCGTGGGGGGGCATTTGTTTTCCCTGTGACTATAAAGTAGCTGCTAAAAATCATCAACATGTAACTCGCATTCTGTTTAAAATTATTAATAAGATGTCACAGTAAATTGTTGACTTAAGTAAGCACTATGTAATGGATATAGTCACAGTATCTTGTTAGCATTTCCACAGCTCATTTAGCCCCAATAAAAAGAAATCATCTTTTCAGAATCCTAATGCACTTCATTACTCATCAGTCTCACTCCAGTGTCACTTAATCTTGCTAATGTTTTAGGGCTGCATGATGGAATTACAATGCAATTGATAGCTCAGTCAGCCAGTGGATGGCTTGAACTTGGCATAAGATGTGGGCAGAAACTTATTAAAATGTGCTTTATTTAAGGTGTTTTGCTGTCATTCTCAGTAAATAAGGGTTTGAGTTACTTCTGAGGGCCTTGGTGCTGCTGGAAATCTGGATTCACCAGCAATTCTTCCCCAGTGTCTCAGTGTTCTGGTGTGTATGATAATCCTGGACTCGGTGATGTCCCTTGGACACACCACCCAATGCTATTAGTGAAACACCAAAACAAGAGGAATGAGCAAAAGATCTGAATGCTAAAAGGCATCACCATATCAATATCCATTTTACAGCATCTCACTGGAGATGCATAAAGACGTTTACTTAAAAGAAAGGCTGTTTGTTAGGGGAAAATGGTGAATTTTGGAGCTCAATAAGTGTTCACAGGTCACAATTCTCCAAGAAGTTTGCTCAGTTTAAAACAAACAAACAAAAAGACAGAAAATTGAGTATATCTGTACGATTTTGCTGGATGGCTATAAAATGCCTCTAAATTTGAAAATTTATTCTTTTGTTTGTCTTTGATTTCGTTCAAGGTTGATCATGACCAAAAACTAGTTCCCATGTGTCATGTCACTGTTACTATTTATCAGGTACCTGAATATCTGTTTCCCAGAAACTGTAGGCAGTTGTTTCCAAAGGCAAACTGATGACTAGAAAATTAGACAGTGTCTCTTAAGCAGCATTTTTCATTAGCTATTTTAATTGGTAAGCTTTAATTAGAGTCAAAGTATTTGCCATAATACCTGGGGCTTAGTTCTGCACAGAAAATTGACATTGTTTTAGTTTCTTGAGGCACAACTGAGGTGTCACAGACGGTTCTCCTGTGGGGTCCCATCGAGTCCCAGTACAGGTGACAGGGTGGGACCCTCTCGCTGCCTTCAGCACTTCATGAGTTGCTCAGAGCAGCCAGGATGCTGCCAGGACACCATAAACTCACTTTGCTCCCTCCCTTTCTTGTGTCACTGCAGACAAGGACAAGCCTGTGCAACTTAAAATCGACTGCGCATTTTCTTTCTTACCCTTTTGAGAAAGAAATGTATTTAGAACCCATTTTGTTAATACACGTTCTCACAAAGGGCTAAATGCTGAAGTCTCATTTGTGTGAATTGTCCCTCTGCTATGGCTCATAGATGTGAGGGCTGCAGGACCTTGTCCTCAGCTCTGAAATGATCCTGCCTCTTGCAGAGACTTTGTTGAGGAAGATGTGGCTATGGGAATGAGGAGCTTGAGTAACAGTTGATCAATTAAGCTGTTGCTGGTCCTCCTCTGGCAAACACCACTGTTACGCAATGATTTAGACCCGCTTATTTTGAATGTGAAGGACTTAAAAAGGAGCAGAATTGGTAAGGGAAATGAGATGGCTAAGAAATGCAGGGCCGTGATTTTTTTAAGTGCAGTTATCCAAAGTCACTGCTTTCTTTACAGGCTGTGTTTTGGAAACATATAATAGAAAGCATGAAAAATACATTGTTCAAGCCATTAATTAACTGCAAAGTTAACAGAGCATATAAGTTTAGGTTGCAACCTTAATCAATACATGGAATGTAGTCAGAATGTGCTATTTTTATGAAAATTTCATTGCTTAAGTTGTCAGGCACACGCCTCTTAGTTTCATAGCTTGGAACTGAGTTTGCACTTCCCATCAGATCCCTGAGCAGCCTGAAAGCAAAGCCCTGAAATGCAGAGGGCAGGACACAGGGGAGCTGAGGTTCATCTCGTACCTGTGGGTCAGTTCACTCACAAAGATCTGCCTCCTTCTGCTTTTAACACATCTCTGCATTTTGTGTTCACAGGGGAGGCCAGAGTTTTCAGAAGTGGTCACAAAATTAGAAGAATGTCTGTGCAACATTGAGGTAAGGACCTTGTTTCCACCATGGAGCACCCGTGTGTGCGCTGTGTGGTTGAGAGAGCAGAGTGGTGGCTTTGGATCTCTGAGCTGCTTTGGCCAACACAGCATGTCTGGGAGGCATGTGGTGGTTCTGGGGTGCCAGGGACAGGGTGTCACTGTGGGTGTCAGGAGCTGCTCGGAGGGGTCGGTGAGGGGAGCGTGACTGGGGCTGGGGATGCACTTCACAGCAGCCCTGGGCAGAACTCTGCGCTCTGTTCAAGGCTGCTGGTTGTGAAAAGAAGATAAGACAGACTGGCTAAGACCCTTGGGAGAAAGGTGGAAAGAGGAAACATGAGGACAAATGGAGAGGCAATTCCTGCTCTGCACTCTGGTTGTTACACAGATGATGTATCACCCCTCAGCCTACTGCGAGATGAGTGGTCAAACAAAGTCAGTGATTCAGGGCTGCAGTTCCTGAAATTGTATTTTCTCTGTGTGTTTGTGTGTGTGTATGTGTGTAAGAGGTTTGGGGTTTAAAAACAAAAAATTAAAATGGATCAGTGCTCTTGAGCTTAAGGGTCAGACAAGACACCCATAAACTATTACATTTCTTCATGCTCTGACTGCAGCTGGCTGCTCTGCGCGTAGGTGGAAGCTTTTAAGTGTAAAAAATAAAAAGTGAAGCACTATATTGCAAGAAACTGTGTTGTCTCATGGGAGACCTGACTTCTATGATACATTAGCAGCAGGGCATGCAGGGAGAAATCTGGGGCAAGAGCTTACATACAAAAAGAAGAAAAGAAAGGATTATTTAGCTGGGGAGTTAGACCTGAGCTGCACCGTGTCCAGGGCAAAGCCTTGTTTGAGAGGAGTTCTAAGGAAAAAGATCTCTGGTAACTAAAGCGTGGCAGCTGATGAGGGATGAAGGTGGAAAGGTTTTTCTCTCCACCTGTTTCCTCTCTTTTTTCTTTTCCTCTCTCAGCAAATCATACATATCTCTGAAACCAGGCATGGTGGGACCATTTGTGCCAGCATGTCTGGGTCCCTGCTGCTGCAGTACGTCTGTTGTATAGTCGTTCCGTATATATAAACACGTATATGATGTGCCGCCCTGCATTTACATTGCCTGCCAGCCTGGGTTCCTGCCCTGGGACACTCAGGCCCCTATGACCAGGCAATGTCACTATTCTCATACAGCTGGGACAGTCTTGGGAACCCATGGTGTCTCCCAGCTGCATGGCAGATGCTTGCAAGCCCAGTAACTCAGGACTGAACTAAAGCCTGTCTGCCGGAAAGCCACCCAGCCCCAGCTCAGAAGCTCCAGGCGATGATAAACTGGCCGCTTTATTTGGCATCCAGTTCTCAGCTGACCAAAGCCAGGCAGCACAGCTTTTCCAGCCAGACTGCAGAGGCAACACGGGACACACAACTTAGGAGAAAGAGCAGAGGAAAGGCTTGTAAATATGTAATAACAGTGCCCTTTTTTTTGTTTGTTTTAACCAGCTGATGTCTCCAGCCTCCAGCAACAGCAGCGGCTCGCTGTCTCCCTCCTCCTCCTCTGACTGCCTGGTCGCTCGCGGGGGCCCCGGCCGCAGCCACGTTGCCGCGCTGCGCAGCCGCTTCGAGCTGGAATACGCCTTGAATGCGCGAGCGTATGCCGCTTGGTCACAGAGGTACGCACCGGCCACCGCCTTTGCATTTTGCACTGTAACATAAAAATAGTAGAAAATCAAGTCCTGCCACGTGCAGGTCCCCCATGCATCTGGAGAACAGAGCAGGCGGTGTTAGTGTCACGTTGGAATCAGAGGTCAGGATTTGCTGGTGCTGGTCAGAGTTACCCGGTGAGCTCCCCTCTCCGCAGAGATCCAAGCCCTGCAGAAATGTGATAAATGTATTTGCTGACTTGGATCACAAGCATGGCTTGTTATCTGTGCCAAAATACAAGGCAGACATGTCCTGCTGCTTAGGATTAATAGGGCACACTGGGGGAAAACCAGCTGAAAATCCTAGAAATAAGCAAATTTGGGAAGAAAGGTCGTACTGAAATGCCATTGTTTTTGTTATGTATGAGAAAGTTTGTTTCCTGATACATTTACATTCATATGGCCCCTTTATGGAGCACATGGCTTGTGTCTGGCCAAGCATCTGAAAACTATTTTCTAACATGCCCTCAACTCTATTAGATCCTCAGTATTGGCTGAGTTTCTTTAATGAGAAGGAGCTTTATGGACAGGGAGACCAGCCCGTTCCTTCCCCGTGAGAGCCTGTGGTGAAGATAAACCACCGGCAGAGAACAGTGAGCCCAGAGAGTAGCTGCGGTAATGGAAGAGGTGCCATTTTCTGATGTTGTGTTTCCCAGGTCTGGATTTTAGTTTTTGGTTTTCTCATTTTGCTCTCAAATTGTGCTGTGAGTGACTGAACAAAGGGGCTGTGCAGGAGCTGCAGCACCAGACAGCGCAGCTCATCACAGATCCCAGGCTGCTGCCCGGGCAGGACGGCAAGTGCAGGGACAGACAGACAGAAACCCAACTGTCCCAGAGGTACAGAGGCAGGAGATACAAATACCAAGTCCGTGTTCCTTAAGGAAGAGGAAAAGCATCTCAGCCTTTGTTGGAGTCAGCATTGCTGGGGCTGTTCCCACCAGAGCACATCCTAAAAATTGCATTTCATCCAATTTATGAACATGGAAGTGCAAGAACTGCAGATATTTTTAAGGCAAAGTCACATGTGGGTTCTCTATATTATTTTCCCATTAATATCTGAGGCAATCTACTCTACCACTTGAGAGACCCAGTTTTGAGGGCATATTTAGGAATCTCCCATGGGGAGTGAGTACAGTGAAAACAGAGTGGTGCTCTCATCTCTGCCAGCCCAGCTGTGCACTCAGTCTAAACTTTACCCTGTAGCACCACTTACAGTCAGAGCTGGGAACAGCAGAGCCAGCTCTGCTCAACCAGGGAGGATTCAGAAATATAATCCTATCAGCTAAAATAGGGAGCAAAATGAATCCATCCTCACCCTGTTCGAGGGCTCATTTGGAAAGGCAGAAGGCAAACACATGCAGACAGACACTGGAATCTTTCACATGAAATAGAGATCAGACCCCGTATATTTGAGGGAAATTACTTGGAGAAGGGATGAAATGTGAGTGTGCATGTGATTTGGGTTCTTGCTTCATAACTTTCATATTTTTTTGATTACTGCAAATGCCGGTGGCCAGGCATCAGGCTGATGTATTGGTGGTACCACCTTTCCCTTCGAACTCTGTGGAATTAGTTCTCATGGTCTGGAGATGTGACATTATCAGTCTTGTGTAAACTGACACTTCCTCTCTCATTTGCAGCACTGGGCAGCACCCTTCGCAGGGCCTGTCTTTGGATGACATGAGAAGAAACTTCCAGTGCTCTCCAATTGACAAAAATGGTGAGTTAATGCAGAAAACTCCTTGATGTGGTTGCCCAACACAGAGCTCCAGCCTCCTGAGGTACAAACAGTGTGAGGAGAGAGCTGGTGCCTGGTGGATGCTGCAGGTTGGAGTCTGTGGAGCCAGCGAGGTCTCATCTGAGCTCCTGCTGCTCTCCACCTGTGCACCCCAGCACCTTGGCACCGGGATGGTCCTTTCTGCCCATGCAGAAGGCTGTGAACTGGGAGAAGATGGAGCATTATGTCCTCAGGGCTCCTTCTGCGAGCAGTGGGCAAGACAGTCCCGCTTCTGTGGTGCCCCAGGAGCATCAGGGACACGGCACAGCCTTTTCACAGCCACCCCATCCTTCTGCTCCCCTCCAGAACAGAAATCTGCTCCCTGCTTGTTCCTGGTGCCATCTGCCCATCTGTCCTGCCACATTCAGGTGTTTGTCCATGCATCACTGCACAAACACCCCCCAGCCTTTCCCAGCCCCTGCGTTTGAGATCATCTCCATCAGCCTCTCCTGCTATTGCTCAGTCTTTTCTGGCAGCAGCTCCTCAGGAGGTTGTTCCTCCCCCACCCTTTCTAAACAGCTTACAAACTCACTGCCTGGTTCAAATATTTTTAAAATGCTTATCAGAATGTTTATTTTGAGCTCTGCAAAGCTCTAGTTGAAAGGGCAAAAGATGGGGCTTTTTGATGGCAAACTCCCACTCTGTTGTTGAAACACTGAGATCTGTGTTTTTTATGTCAGTCACCAAACATTCTTCATGCTTCTTTGTTATTGCTTTGTGATTATTGTGAACTCATCGCATGAATGACAGGATCTGTTTACTTCCTATTTAAATTTTTCCTCAGCAGATGATATTGAATGGAGATTTGCAGACAGCAAAAAGGCATCAGCAAGACCTGTGCCTCTTTATCTCAAAATGATACACACAATATTCTGTTGGCATTGTGACTGCAGGGAAGGGTGGGGAGGAGCACAGCTGTGTTGAGCCACATGTGAACTTCTCTCTGCCCCTTGCAGGGTACGTATCAGACCCCATGAGCACCATGAGGTTCCACTCCTGCAGCGGCAGCTTTGAAGAAAGCAGCTGATGACAAGAACCATCCACTAGAGAGATGCTGTCAGCTGGCACCAGCCGCTCTCACCACATCAGCCTCCTCCAGGCACCGTTGGGTGTTGTGCCGAAGATCCCCAAGCTGAGCAGCTTTAGTTGCTGTTGGCAACTGTCCCTGTCACTAGTCCTGCTCAAGCATCTTTCTCTGCTGACCTGCTTGAGTGTTGGGTTTTTTGGTGGTGTGTACCTGTCTTTAACCAAGTCCACAAGGAATGCTACACTTTCATCTTGAGCATTAATAATTTGAAGAGATGAAAGAAATAATGCATCTCTTGTAGTTTTGGAGCTCCAAGGGCAGTTGTTCCCTGGGCTGCACCAAGGCCTGGGAGCCACCAGCCCTGTCACATCAGGGAGAGGAGCAACCTGTCCTCTCCGGCACCATCCTAACTGCTTCTCCAGAGATATGTGTTTTCTTATCCCTCTTGGTTTGGTTTGAGTGAATGTTTTTCGTAACGACTGTTTTCATTCAGACATTTGCTTACAAAAAGCAATACGGGTACTCCAAAACAAACTTTAAACTGGAAGGAAAATACGCAAGGTCATGTCACAAATATGATAATCTTAAGACAGTGCAAAGTTGCATTTTTGATGCAAAGCAAAACTGCAGCAGAGTTCCAGCTGGTGCCACAACTGGGCTTTTCAACAGCAGCTCTGATCACTGGAAATTTTAAAAAAATAACAGTTAAAGAAAAAAAAGTAGGGCAGGATAACTTGAACTCTTCTTCTAGAGGCAATTACAGAGTTAATTATGCTGTTAGTTTCTGAGGTATTTTTTCAAATTAGGAAAATGTAGCTGCAAGTGATCCTGCTTTAATATTCTTCCTTAAGCAGACTCAAGGACACAACTGTCGTATTGGCCCAGTAGAAATTGGTGTTCACAACTGCCGTGTGTTGATCTGTGGATGTTATTCAGGATGTTGGTTTCCTACAACCGCTGACCAAGGTCTGTGATGAGGCATCACACCTGAACTGTAGGTTCTGCTGCCTTACATTGTCCATGCATGTCATTAATTCCACAGTCCTGAAGCAATAAAAATGGGGAATATTTCACTTAGCGAGGTTTACAGGTGTTTTCTCATTTGTTTTGTTTCACTTTCTGAAAAAAATCATTGAGGAAGAAAGGGAAATAAAGCTGCACATCAAGTACTGCAGATGGTACCACCACTTTCTCTCCAGTTCACCAACAGCCAGAAGCTGATCAAGGAAGATGTTTTTAACCCAAACAGTTGTCGTTTTTGGTTCCTGAAAACCAGAAGCTATAAGGAGCAGAGTTCATTGGCGTTAACACCTCAGTGCGCTCAGCAGTACCTGAGCTGCTGGTACGAGCTCCCAGTAGCTCCGGGGAAATGCTCAGAGGTGGACATGCAGAACCAACAACAAAAATCAGAAAGCTTCTGAAGGCAAAACTGTAATTTAGAGAGCTCTTTACAAGGCCAGCTGCTTGCAAATAATTTCACTAGTAATTAAAATTAGTGGCTCCTTGAAGCAAACAATGTCTTAGTTAATTGGACTCTACAGGAGAAACATCAGGCTTAGGAGAAAGCATGTTTCATAGGAGTGATCGGTTATTAATACATATGAAAAGTCTGAAAAATGTAAATTACTGCATAGAACATGCTCTGAAGTTATTTGTGGGAATGAAATTATTTTGTTCCCAGAGAAGCGCAAGGATCCCAGCACATTGAAATATTTATAAAGAATGAGAAGCTCCAAAGACACTTAGCCTGCTTTTCAGACCAGCCCATGCCTGGTAGCTGTAGCAATGGTTTTAATTGTTTAATACATCAGTAACAGGTGATCTAGATTAAAATAAACTGGTGTCCAACAAAACATTTCTTGGCTCTGCTGCTGAAATGCAGCTGTTCAGCCTCTGCAATGTCACTGGGGACGATTTGAGCTGCGTGCACCATAACGAGACATTTGAGACACAACCATCAGCATCCAGTGACAAGCTACTGAGAATGCCTGACAGCTAACAGAGTTTTAAAATGCCTTTCTAATGAGCCAAAAATGAGGTTTTCCTGTGGCAATGCTTAGTTTGCTTTTCTCACATATGTTTAGTTTGATAATTAGTCTCTTTTTAGTTTTTTTTTCCTGCACATCTTGTTTTTCCCTAAGGTGTCACCTGCATTTTTTCACTTTGAAGTTAATTACTAACTGGAAATGGACAGAAGAAATTACCATGGGTAGCATTTCCAAAACTATGCAATCATCCATTTCAGTGGTTTTGCTTCTTAACGAAATCCCACCTGTTCAGATTAGAGATTTACTCCTGTTTTAAAAGCACACAAATGGTTCATCATTAGCAGCCACACCAACAGCATCAGGGCAGTTCTCTGGGGCCAAAACTGTCAAATTCAGCTCAATTCCACATTTGGTCCCAGCTCTCTGACCACTTTACAAATCAGTAGCCTGAAAGGTCCCAGACACATGAACAATAACACACCATCCCAGCACAAACCTGGCTCATGTCACCCTGTGTCTGTGTCATCCCGAGGAGCTGCCAGTGGCTCCACCAGGGTGAGACCAAGTGAGGGGAACGGGGTGCAGGGGGAACCCCCAGAGCATCGCGGGGTGCACGGCCAGGGGACAAGGGCTGGTTCCTCACCATGGATCAAAGCTCATCTGTATCCTGCAAACATGGCTGTTGGAGAAAGAAGCATGAGAGAAAACAAATGATCTCATAAATATGATACACGCTCAGAAATTATGGACTATTCTTGGGAAATTCGATTTCTTTTTTGTATCAGCATATAAAACCAGAGCATTTGAAGTGTGGCTTTTTTTGAGCAATAAAAGAACTTGTATAAGTCGGCATGTTCCTAACCAAAGGATTCATTTCCTTATTAAAAAATCACATGCACGACTGCCATTTATAAATATTTTAAGTGTTTTAAATTATGAATTGTCAGCTTTCCAGTTCCTTACAACCACCGCTGCATTGTTCATCTGGGACCTCCCCAATGCCCCCAGTGTGTGCAGCCCAGGAGTGCCCTGGGACTCTAGTTGCCCCTCGGTCACCAGCTCTTCTAAAAGGCTGAGGTGGATCAAGTTAAATCTGCTGCTGCAAGCCCGTACTGCCACTTACCACCTTAAGCATGCTCTGAACGCTGGACTGCTCCCAAGGAAGCTGCTGTGCACACAGGTGTGTCAGGATAGCGGCTGGGGCTGCACCAACAGGCAGCTGTTGCAGCGGCTCCAAGCACCCCGGGCAGCCCCAGCCCCACTCTGCAGGTCCCTCCCAGCCCCCCACAGCCCCGGGAAGCTGCACCAGGCAGGGCTGTACCCCAGGGGACACCTGGGGCAGAACCAGCTGCGGCTCCCAGCACAACACAGAGCCAGCACTGGGGAACCCGTCCCTGTCGCTCCCCATTTGCAGAACAAGAGTTACTTCAGAGCATTTTGAGATGCTCTGCAGATCAGTCCAGCTCTTGCCTGCAACAAATGAATCAAACTTCTTACCTCTCTCGTTTTTATCCTGTGCTCAGTAAAGCAGCTACATGTCAAATGAGACAGTGTGATTCATGACCTCCCGAAGTGCAGCCTTAGATTTAGTCCCAGCCCCTCCCAGGAATCGCTGCCCATTCAAACCCCTGCCTCCTCCTCCTCCCCATGTGTGCCCATCCAGTGGAGGCTTTGGCCAGTCCTGCTCACAGACCACAGGCATTGACTTCCCACAAGTATCTGCATGGTACAGTTTTAGCAGCACAAATATTCAACCCAATATCAGCCATTCAGTTGGAAAGCAGAGGTTAATACCAAACACCAGGCCCTAGTTGATGGGCAGGTATTTCTTTTAAATGAAATAATTAACAAAAACTCAAGGAACTTCACAGACTGCTACAGGGTTTTTTTTATAGACCCAAGCAAATGTGCAGAAAAACCAAACCTCTGGAGGTCATTAGCATGCACTGAAATTCTGAACACTTTGTACACCAGGTGTATTCAACCGCAGAGTATGTAAACACAGATCATCTATTCACTGCACTTTTTTAATATTGAACAACATTGAAAATGTTCTGGTTCAGTGAATAAAATACTTCTGATTTTATGGACGTTCCCTGGTTAAAAAGTAAAGCCCAGGTAGAATGGTCAAAAGTCCACTATGTGCTTTGTAAGCAAATACTGTGTATCTTCCACAGAATGACCAACTCAACCGCAGTGCTCAGAATCACTTGATGCAATGCTTTCATTTAAACTGCGGAGGACCGTAAAGCTATTATTTTTTGCCTACTTTTCACTTTCAAAGCACTACCTGGTGTCCAGGCTGAAAACACAAGTGCAACCATCTTCAGTACAGGAGAGAACAGACTTGATCATATTTAAATTTCCTAGCCCATGTATATTGATCTTAAGTGACTCACAGTAACAACTCACTCAAAATCCTGCTCATTTTGGTTCATTTCCCGATTTGAAACCCCAGTTACCCCCCATGCAGGGCTGAGCACCTGCAGCCTGAGCAATGCCAGCTGGGCTGCCATGCACCCAGCCCAGGCACAGCAGGTCAGGGGCTCCTGGGGGTGAGGGGAACCCCAGCAGTGGAGACCCAGCCAGGCTGGGCTGGAACAGCTTCACCACAACACCCCAACACCAGCACCACCAGCGAGGGAGTAACTGCTGGCTGACACCAGCAAAGCAAAAGGCCGGGCTGTATTCATTTATAAATACAAGTTATAATTGTTCTGATTCAACAATTTTCAACAACATTTCAAAGTCCCAAGAGGGCCCTGCAGTGTGACCAGCAACAAGCCCGGCTCCCTGCGCACAGCAGCTCACACACACCGGGGACTGCTCCCTAACGGGTGTGCAGGCAGCCCTCGCAAACTAAAACCCCCATGACGGCACCACCCCCTAATCCTGCCACTCCATCCCCGCCGAGCACCCCAGCAGCTCTGCTCAGACTCCCAGCCCCACGCTGTGACACGGACACAGCCCAACCCACCGCCAGGAGCCTGCAGCTCCAAAGGCAAAGCACGCAGGAGAACGCGGCCGGTGTACAGACACGGACAGGCAAACACCACACTGTGCAGACACTGCTTGTCCGACAGAAACACGTACAGCACGCCTGCCCCCAGCCTTCCCACTCACCAGCCCCCAGAACCCAGGAGGGGAGGCTCAGCCAGTCCAATATTTCTCTGTGTTTTGGGAAAAACACAACCGCTGTGGAACAATCCTTGTGATGATTGTCTTCATAATTATGAAGGAGTGCTGTTTCCGGGGCTGGCAGATACAGGTTTATTTCGATTGTCTGCTGCACATTGAGAAGCTGCTCTAGTAAAAAGTGACAGATGGTACTTGTGGAGTAAAAAAACAAGTGACATCCCAACCGGCACAAATCGACAGAGATTCATGTAAATGCTGCAGGATACAACACTGAAGGAGCTGCAGAAAAAGTTTAGAGGAGAGTGTCTTCCTCGTCCTGGGGTTGTACTGAAGGCTCGACAGCTGCCTCTGGGTTTACAACATCCTACAAAAACACGAGGAAAACATTAGCTTTACAGAAAATGTGGTAAACTTTGAGCTACTGCTGTACTGGATTTCCCACAGACAGATGCTGGAGTACCCAGAGCAGCCGAGTGCTGCTGTTGACCCGCAGCATCAGAGCCCGCAGGCACTGCCCAGTGTCACCCAGTGCCACCAGTGCCAGCACTGGGAGCAGCAGCCAACCTCGGCAGAACTCACCTCACCAGGACCACGGTTCCTCCGGTCTGCAGCTGCTGGGGTGTCCGGGCTCCCTGCGACAGGCCCATCCTGGCTCTGCTCACTGTCCCCATTTGTGTCCCACACACCCGCTGCTGCCCTCTCCTGCATGTTTCCATGGAGGCCTGGCTGCTCCCCCTCTGCTTTCATCCCTGCTGGCTCTGTCCTATCCTGTGCACTGTCCTTGTCCGCCCCTGTCCCGGGAGCTGCCGGCTGCAGGCGGGTGCCCAGGCATGGCCCTTCACCTCCTGTGGACCCTGTGACCCCCAGTTCCGCTCCCCCGGCCCCTTGTGCTGGGCTGCTCAGGGAGGTTTCTGCCATCAGCTGCTCCCCAGGGAACATCTCTCCATGCTGTGGGGACATGACATGTGCTGTGTCTATCTCAGCCTGACCCTTGGCCCCCGCTGGTGCCAGCTCCCTTCCCTCCTGGTTCACCCCTTGCTCGACAGCCGCGGCTCCATTGCTTACCCCTACCCTGTCTCTAACCAAGTCTCCAGCTGCCCCCCAGCCCTCAGCTGCCACCCCCTCTGCTGCTGACACCCCTGTCCCACTCTGTCCCCCGCATGCTGCCGCTGTCACTCCCTCCTGTGCCACCACCTCGTCACCCACCCTGCTGTCCCCAGCCACTGCCACCTCCTCCCCTGCCAGCTCCCCTGGCCCTGCTGCTTGCCCTGGTACCTCCCCGGCAGCTCCCACCTCTGCTCTGGCTGTCTCTGCAGAGTCTCCCATGGTCCCTCCATCAGGTTTATTTTCCACTGCACCCTCTGCTGTGCTGCTTGGAGTCGGCTTTCCACTCAACAGTGCTTGTGCTGAGCCCTCCTCCTCCTCTCCTGTGGTGGTATCCTCCAGCTGAGAGGACCCTTCACTTCTGGGATCCTCCCCAGCATCCACTGGTGCCTCTAACCCAGGTGCTATTTGCAAGAGGGGATGCTTGTCAGGCTGCACAGCCGCCCCCACTGCATCCCCCGCTCTCAGGACAGAGCTCTCGTCTGCCCCTGACTCCTGGCTGGTCTCAGGTGCCCCTGCGGCAGCTTCTCTCATCTCCGACTGCTCTTCCCCTGCTGCTTCCACCTGGGAAAACTCATGTGGCTTTATGAAGTCTTCTCCAGGCATTGCTTCTCCTCTGCAAATGTTTGTATCCTCTAATGTTTCCAGGAGACCCTCAGGCTTCCCCACATCCTCCTCTCCTTCTGAAACAGCTTCTTCTACAGCCTCGTCCCCTTCCAAAACAGCTTCTTCTACAGCCTCTTCCCCTTCTGAAACAGCTTCTTCTACAGCCTCTTCCTCGTTAGGGCCATCTACCCCAGCAATGCTTTCCTCTACCATGTCGGCATCCTCCACCATGTCAGCATCCTCCACCACCTCCTCTCCCTCAGACACAGGACTCACCACAATGCCCTTCTCTGCAAAACCTCCTTCCTCCATGGCCTCCTCTTCCTTGGACACCATCTCACCCAGCTCCTCCTTCACAGCAGACCCTGTCAGTCCCACAGCTTCCTCCGCCTCGGCTCCTGCTTCTGCCTCATCCTCCTCTGCAGCCTCCTCTCCTCCAGAGACCTCCCCATCCTCCTCCTCGCCCTCGGATGCTGCTCTGTTCGTCTCCCTGCCTGCTGCTGCCAGCTCCTGTCCCACAGGCGCCTGCTCCTGCAGTGCCACCTTGCTCTCTGTCCCCTCCATCAGAACGTCCTGCTCCCCGCCTGCTGCCTCTGTGCCAGAGTCCATTCCTTTCCCTGTGCCCTGTCCCTGGGGATCTTCTGCCACGGGGCTCTCCTGGGGTGCAGGTTCCTCCACCACACGCTGACCCTCTGCCTGCAGCGCAGCCGTTGTGTCTCCCATGGGCAGCACATCTCCCACCTGGGCCAGTTCTCCTGCCTCTTCAGTGCCAGCATCTCCTCCCTCAACAACAACATCGTCCTTCTCAAGTGCTTGTCTGTCCCCTGCCACCTGCCCTCCGTGTACCACTTGTTCTGCTTCCTTCTGCTCGTCAAGTGTTCTTGTTCCTTCTGCCAAGAAAGCTCCATCTGGTGCTATTAAGAAATAATCAAAACATTAGTTTTATTGAGATGAGTGTTAGCGTTAAGGCTGTTTTACAGGGTTGTTATTAAAGACGCTCTTTCCCAAGCAATGAAGGAACATCAGCATGGTGACGAGAAGAAAACGTGCTGAGCTGCTTCTCATTATGCACCTGTGCCATTCTGGTATCTGGCATAATTCATTTAAGCAAAGATGTTGATGCATGACCAGCTTTCCAGTCTGACAGTTCTGCCTGCTCTCCTTCCTTCCCTCACCTGCTTAGCAGGGAGCTCAGGTGTGTGCGTGAAACAACTATAAGCTTGACAGTAACATCCAAAAATTCAGAAATAGGTGGTAAATTGCTCATGTCAAATATGCACACACAGGAAGAAGAATACTCAGTTGTTCACGTAAAATGAGTAATTGCTTCCCATGGACTCTGAAATTACTCCAGGGGAATAATACCAGGTTGATTCCTGTCCCCTGGGAATGCAACAGTAATGGCTTCATTGAATTTGGTGCTCAGGACCTGCCCTGGGCAGACACTCCTGGTAGTCTGTGCTGCTGCACCTGTGTCCGGTACAAATGTGGCAGGTTCCTGCCCTCTAGAAAATGAGTCATTTTGTGCCACTGAAAGGAGCAATGCCTTTCCCAAGCTGCCCTTTCTCAAACTCGCCAAAGGCTGTCTTGCCCCAAACATCTCCCACTGTTCGTGACTCACTTCACCTTCCCGCACCCCACAGTCGCTGCTCTTTGCTGCCCACTGGGGCAACCGCCTGTGTAGCCAGAGAAAGCTCCAGGTGGCCACAGGCCTGGAGGACACTCTGTCCAGCCTGTCCCCTGTGCTGGTGTCACAGCACCTCCCGCTGCTCCTGCGGCCGCTCTGCCTGTCACAGCTGGCCCGTGCGCAGGGTGGCTCTGCTGCACCCGGAAGGCAGCAAGAGACACAGGAAAGGACGGGCTGAGGAGTGTCCAGAGGGACAGCCGAGGGTGGGGAACAGAGGAGAGGGCACAGCAGGTTGTTTTGTCCCATCAGATCACACATCAGCTTAGACCACACTTTAATTTTAAAAGCTCTGTGTTTTGCAATACAAGACATCATGCCTTCATCCAACATGCATCTCACCCCAGGTTTGTTGCTGATGTTTACTACAAGCTTTCTGTCCCTTATATTTTAATTTTTTTTGTCTTTTATACATATATATATTAATCAGTCATCAGTCACTATCACATTATTACAGCACTCACACTGAAAATACTACCTCCTGAATCTGAGATAGCTCAGGCCCACTATCAAAATCAGTAAATGCAATCATTTAAAAAAATTCTAATAGCAGTTTTGGTACAAAATGAAACATTCTTGGAGGGAACAAAGATCAAGCTGAAATTTCCTCACTGCCATTTATGCCAAGTGTTAAGACAGAGCTGAGTTTGGGAGTCAAAAATGGTGCACCCTGAGATCAGTCTGCAGCTCAGCTCCACCCCTGTCTCACTCCATCCTCCGTCCTGCCTGTCCTGGTAACACATCTCCAAGGATCCCCCATGCTGCCTGGGAGCAAAGGGACACTTGCTGCTCATCACCCAATTTTACACAAGTTAGGGAAGAGAAGAGCACAAGGAGGGTCTGATGGCCCAGAAGGGAAAGTGAAAGGGCAAACGCTTCTGCAAAAAGGCTTCAGATGAATAAAATTTAATCCATGTCCCTGATAGACAGCCAACCTCACCTTCACTGGCATCATGCTCTGTACTTGTCACATTCCTTTCTTCCTCATCTGCACCAGAATCACAGGGTTCAGGGTCAGAATTCACATGATGATCATTTCCAATTGCTTTTGCTGTTTCCTCCTGGACTGGTTTGCGATCCTCAAAAACTATCATGAAGTTACAAAAGGGGAAGCAAAAAAAAAAAGAAACCGTTAAAAAGCAAAAGGGGGAGTAGAAGTCATTCAGCTACCTCAGCCTGGTTTAAAATTTGAAATCTTAGGGCAGACCTGACTGGAGCTATGTCAATCTTCACCAGCAGGGAAGGTCCCAGGAGAGGATTTATCAGGTTCCTGCTGGGACCCAAGACGCCGGCAAAGGTCTGTGCGCAATAGCACACAACTGCTGGAATCATTGTGATGTCTCAGCTCTGCGGACATGACACTTTCTGCTTCGGGACACCCCGTGGCTGCCTCACACGGAGGCACAGGCAGCACTTGGACACACTGAAACATCGAGTCTGCACCAGGTATGGTGGGTCTGTTTTACCTGGACCTGACCCAGGGCCTGGCCTGCCCAGCTGGCAGGTCCTGCTCTCTGCACTTTACTGCCTGTGTGACATCGGACAGGATGACAAATACTGCTCACAATGATTCTCTCTTGGGATCAGCAACATCTCCTTGTCACACAGCACCACAGGACCAGGGAACGCTCAGCAGGAGCCCAGCCCAGGTGTCTCCACACGTGTGACAGACCCTGTCACACCGCTGGCTGCGATCTGCCCAGACTCAGCCTGAACAACCCAGCAGAACATTTTGCACCTTCTGCTTTTCTCCAGCACAGACAGTTTTCTCTGATCTGTTCTGCACTCTTAATGACAACCCTGGTTAGGAGCATGGTGGGTCTCACTGGGGCAAAACCCAAGGAGGGCCAGGTCAGTCTCACCTAGACGCAGGTTGGGTGATGATGAGAATGGAGAGAAGTACATGGAAAAAAATCAGGGAAGCCCCAGAACAGACTGAGGACTGTATTTTCATAAATTCTGCAGTCACAATAAAGGACTTTCAGCCATTCAGGTGTCTCTGGAGGCTTCTAGCGTCAACCTTTCAGAGCACTGGAGTAGTGGGAGCAGCTCATGTGGCCAACATTTTACCAGTGTCCACAAAGGTAAGTTTGAAACTGCAAAATGTCCCTTTTATCAACAGTAAAAATGAGGTGTCACACACCCAACTGGTTTGCTCCTTGACAACAATTCCATGACAGAGTGAAGCAACACAGCTACGGATCAGCTGACACAGTTTTGATCTTCATCTGCTGCACCATGATTAGCACAGTAATTTTTTGTGTTCTTTCTGAATCTAGTATCTCAACATTATAAACAGAGACCCCCAATCTGGCATGCAGATTCTCCTATAGGTAACAAATCACATTTGGACTTTATAATAATTTCACTATATGTGAAACCCAATGCCATACACTGGAGACACTAGAAGAGAAACAACAACCAAGGCTACACCCAGTTGGTGGTTTAGCTCCCAGCAGCACAGAGCACTCCAGCAGACTGCGAACAGCCCCACAGCCACATTTCCCAGCTGCACCAGGACTCAATACACAGGCAAACACCGCAGCGCTAATGTCCCCTGTCACCCGTGGCTGTGCAGAGGCTCTGGACTCACCAACCACTCCGGCACCCCCAGGAGACTCCTCTCTGCTGTCCTCCGCTTCCAGCACGCTGCTTTCCGAAGGCACTATGAGACTTTGCTCCCCATCATCCCTCCAGGTATTGCCATTCTTCGCCCCATCTTCCTCTGTGTGACTTTCCATTGACCCAGCCAGTCTGAGTTCCCCGTTCACTTCAGGACTCTGACACTGTATTGCCATTATATTGTCATGAAAAACTACAGTATCTTCTCTTGCTGTTAGGTCTTCTGGGTTTTCCTTTTCTTCTTCATCTATTCCTTCCTTTTCCAGTGCAAAAGTTTCCTGATTTTCTTCCACTCTGAGCAGTTTATTCTCCCCACTCTCATTTCCATGTTGTACATGTGCTACGTTATCAGATGCCCTTTTGATGTCATACTCCTCTGTGTCCTTAACATCGTCTTTCATCGTTTCAGCATGAGAGTCATTGTCACTGCTATATTGAGTACTGATGGATGAGAGGGAGTGTGCAAGCCTCCTACCTAGAAAGAGCAAACAGAATTTTGTTTTAGGATCTGTCACTAAAACATCTGCATTCATTGGCCACCAGTTCCTTTGCTATGTACAAAGGCAGATATGCTCATCTGATATCAGTCTCTGAATTACACCATCTGAGGATATTGTGACAAAATTCCAATAAGTTCAATAGAAGAACATTGCACAGAGGCATCAAAGTGCTAAAATCAAAGCCATTTAACACTTTTTTCCTGATAATGGAAATGAAGAAGATTAGCTCCAACAATCACACAGAAATACACCTCCAAAAGCACCTCTAAATATGACTCAGACAGGTTTTAGAATAGTTTCTTGAGCTCCATTTGATAAAAGATTTCAACTATAGCAACAGTCCCTTAGTGCATTCCTGTTATCTCGGTGAATACGATAAAAATCTCCAAGATCATGCGGAAACAATTCAAGTTGAACTGGAGATGAAGATCACTGTCTCCTCTAAAAAACATACGGGAACCATCACATGAAACTCATGAATGGAAAATCTGAGAAAAAAAATATATAACATTTAGCTGAACACCTTTAGCTGAACAGGAGAGGTCACTGCTATGCAGCATTGCTGGTGTCCAAAGTTCACGTGTGTTCAGAAGAGATTAGTCAAACCCAAGTAAGAAAAATCCAGTGAAGACTAACAAGTAAAAGGGATCACCCTTGACACTAGGTAATTGCAGGGGTGGGAAGACACAGTGGGGAAGCAGCACAGAATTCTTGTCCTTTATATGCATTCTTCCTATGCACCCACTGCTGGCCAAAAGCCAGAGGTACAATTTGGACCCACAGTCTGTCCCTGAATAGTCATTTTCAGAGGCACAGGAGCCAAACCGGGCCGCATTATTTCCTCCCGCAGTCACAGTCTTCCAGCAGTATCTATGCCTCTTTTTCCTCTGTGGATCTGAGGAAGCCTTATTGCAATTTTTTATTTATCCTTTTCATACGCAATGTATTACAAAAGCTTTGCAGGACTGCTTTAAAAAATACCCTCAAATAATAAAACACATGAGCAGGCAAGTTCAGAGACAGAACAACTCGAATATGCAGTTTGCATATTGTACTATGGGAACTGCCAGTGATTCTTTCCAATTTATTCACAGGCTTATGGTCCACAAGGATTTGAATGCCAAGCTCTCTCTTACATGCTCTTTATTTATGTTTGATTCGCAATATTGTATGCAAAAGTAACATCTCTGGCACCACAGTTACCTGAAAGTTATTCAAAAATTCTGTATACTGGTTCAACTGATCCGAGGGGCCTAATGAATCCAGACACTCCCGAACAAGTGCAATGATACACTGAACTAACATGAGACAAAACCTGCCCACGGCACGTGCTCAGAAAAATCCTGATCCCACTACTATTAGCATGTTAGTTGTACCACAGCAGCACTCATAGGTTACAAGTGGATTAGCGTACTGATCACTGAAACACAAAAACAGTGTCTACACCCAAAAGCTCGCTGTCCAAAATCTTGATCCACCAACACTAACACGCATGCTTACTGAAAATGAGTTCTTCAAAAAAATTACAGCTCCAAGGCTTAGCAGATGAGTTCAAGGCACAGTAAATGTACTGAGCATGGGGAATATCAGGTCCTGAGGAGCTGAAAGTTGAAGCTAGCAACAACTAAAGCTAAATTGCTCAGAAATGTGTGGTGTGGGTCATCTCCAGGTGGTCACAGGCTCAGGTTTGCCAGTGGGAGCCTGACAGAAAGGAGACTTATGCTGCCAGTGACCAACACGCCACTGCAAGCTGGGAACAAGCTGTCTCAAAAGGAACTTCATACACTGCAAAAATGCACAAAATAAAAACATCACAGACAAACGCATGTTGAATCGGTGAGTTTGGTGCATGCAGCGGTACTACAGCCCAGCACAAAGTCAATACGGGTGACCCTCAGCACACACCCCAGCGCCAGGCAGGAGAGGCCCAGGTCACCGCTCTGTCCCCACACAGCAGCACACCCTGACACAGCCCGGAAACAGCTCATCAATGGCACAAAAAATTCATAATGCCATATACTAGCAAGCAGAAAAGGATGCTTAATCATACAGATTATTCATGAATCACAAGCTATTTCTGATTATCACAAGGAAACAAAAATTAAGATTATTTTTGATGATTGCAATGATTTTATGAGCAAGGATGTTTCAAACCTGGTTTGAATTTCTGTTGGATTTTATACTTCCTATAAAAAGACTGGATCTTTCTTGCAGCTGCAACCTTTTCACAAACAGCTGTATTACCTTTGTTTAATTCACCTGGAAATACAAATGTGAAAGTAATGTTTCCATTTAACTTGAGAGAGTTTGCACAATAGGACTGTCAAATGTAAGTAAGATAATGTAATTCATTTTAAAACAGCAATAAATGGAGAAATCCTGGTACATTGTGACAAGCAAGAGACACATAAGTCAGCTCAGGATCTAACAAAGCCATAAAGGAGAAATGTTAGAGAGAAATAAAACCCTGTGCCAGAAGGAAGAGGCAGTTGACTCTTGGCTTATTTACCATGTGGTGGATGGAATTATCTTTTTTGTCTAATAAATGATAAATTGCCTGCAAGTTTTCAGTGGGATTACTGATGAAGATGCACAGCTTAGACTGCATGAGCGCCAACAGTTCAAACACTAGATGTCAAAAGTGATGATCCAAAAATCTGAATGACAGAAACTGCTACTTATTCTACAAAAATTTATTCCAGAACAGTTTAATCTGTCAGAATTGATAATAATAATGGTCTTGGACAATTCACTACACACTTTGCACCTACATTTGGATCAAGACCTGCAGACTGTCACACTGAGCCTGTTCCTGGCTCCCAGCAGAGTGGAACCGGGACCCCCAAGCTGCAGGCAGAGCACACGGGGCTGGGACAGGCAGAGACAGACCAGGGGACACAGCTCCGGGTCAGAGTACTTGTTAAACACAGCACTTGTACAGTGCTGGGTTCACTGGTGAGTTCTCAGACGAAGGTGTCTGTCCTCCAGGTGAGAGCGCTCACAGCTCCTGGGATGTGGTGACCAGGGACACGAAATGCAGATCTGCCCCAGAATTTACAGCTCATTTCCCGACTGGTTCCATCTCCACTGACAACTAACCAGTCCAGCGATGTCTGCTGTGAGCTGGCACACGCTGACGCTGCCAGGGGTTTGGCTGTATTGCAGTGGCAACTGGCAGAATTAATAAGAACAGATAAAATAGCCATTCTATCTTTTACCAGTTCAGTAGAAAATGCACATTTTTTCCTATGCAGATTCAACATACATACTGGACACGCACAAAATGTAAAACATGCATCAGGTCAATTTCTTTAAGCCTCATTATGAGAAAACTCACCTGGTTTGTCATCCTCTGAGTCACTGTCAGAATATCCATCACTTTCATCTCTCTCACTGTCATAGGCCTGTCGTGCCTTCTGTGATGAGTTTGTACTCTCCTTTTCATAGTCTAAATTACGCTTTTTATCATCTGAGGGTGACTTCGACATTCTATTCATTTGATCACTAGTCTGTCCCTCTTCATTAACTTCTTCATCTGCTTCAAAATCTTCATTATACTCTAAAATAAAAGAATCATGGTGTGAGACAGGAAATGTAATTCACAACTAATAAAGTTTTTTTTAAGCAGACAGAGGTTAACTTCATTAATCTCTGTTTGTCTTTGCATTTGTTCTGTCTTTTTAAAGCCATGAGAGAATCTAAGACTGCAGATAGGAATCATAAGAGCACATTATCATGAAAAAGTATCATGTTCTTCATAGAAAGACTAGCAAACATGCTATGAAGCTATTGAATGATGCATCAAATATGATTAATACATTGAGTACCAAATAAACAAAATAATTAGCCACTGAAAGGACTAGAAAAATAAATAGCTGGGCAAATTCAGAAATAAAATGCAGGACAGTCCCATTACAGGAGAAAAATGTTGCAACAAAAAAGAAATCCAAGCAATAGAGAAAGCTGGAGAAAAGGTAATATATTGTACCATAAAGTAAAAGTGGATTGACATGGCTAATTAGCAACGAAGTGGCTTACAAACTAAATGAATTAATTAACTCCAGCCAAAGGGCACTGCAGAGGAACATTCTGTTATCATACCGTTTGATACGCCCATCAGGGTCCCAGGTGCAATCCTGGCACAAATGAAGCTTACACAGAATTACCATGTTCACATCACCAGGGTCTGGATTCCAGCCCAGGCCGCCGGCCTGACAAGTGTTAACATTTGACAGATAACTTTGCTCAGCTCTATAGATAAAGTCTGCCTCATGCATATGCATTAAAGAATCCTTCCTGTTCCAGCCACGGCTGCAGTATTTGAAACCAGGCGCCAGCACACAGGGTGATGTCAGTGATTCCCATTTAAAATTCAGTAATTCCGCTGCAGCCACCAGCTCATTGCACAGGCAGCAGAGGCACCAAACCCAAAACCGAAGCACCCTGCCCACCGGCTCCACCATCCTCATCTCATTGCGCCCCTTTTTCTCTTTCCATCACTGCTGCTGAAGGACTCAAGTGACAGAATGTCAAGGACAGAAATGAAAAGTATCTGATGCAGAACCAATTAAGCAAATAAACAATTATCCAGACAACAAAAATTAAGGGAAGCAGAGGATTTGTTTTCAGTATTAAAACTCAAATGGGATTCCAACTGCATTGTTGGAAGTGAGGGTCCTCAGGTACCTGTCAGAAAGGTGACCTCCCTCTGGAAGGAAAGAGGCTTAATTAATCACAAACACATCCTCAGGGACTAATGAGGAAGCACTGCGGAATTATGAAAGTAAAGATAGGAATAGAAAGTAGGAATTAAAATCTCTAAATTTGACTAACTCTGAGAAAGGCTTTATAAGAAGGAGTGAGAGTGCAGGCTGAGCTGCTGTCCCTGTCCCATTGTGGCCCGATGGCAATGGGTCCTGGCTGGGTGGCACTGGGGAAATGGCACGTTCTGAGTATGCAGATAGAGCTGCCACACCTCATTTTATACCACAAATGCTATCTTTGCCTGCCACAAAAAACACACTTGGGCACACTTTCAGCAAGGGCAGCCTCTCTCCAGTCATTCTTTTTAAATCTCTGCCAACAGACAGGAGATGGGACTCCAGCAGAGGAGAAGGTCAGGCAGCTGCAATGGGAGTGTTGGGGACAGGAAAGGGATGAGACCCCAGCGGAGTCAGGCAGAGACGATAAGGGGCGAGCTGGTGGAGCTGGAGCGGAGGGAACGAGCGCCCAGCCAGCAAGGTGCTGGAGTTCGGGCAGACGTCAGGTGAGCGATGCCCGGGGCAGTGGGTGCAGAAGGGACCAGGAAGAGCCCTGGGTGAACAAAGCATCGCACTCCCACCAGCGACAACAGAAAATACCAAAATCACTCACCTCGTGCCAAATCTTGCTGACATTTTGCTGTTCTGTGCCCTTGCACGTTCTCTCCCCTCTTCACCCCCACTGACTCTTGGCAGGTTGTCCCTGTCCCATCCCCCTTGCAGCAGGAGGCTCCTCTCACTCCTGCTCCTATGGCCACCCTCGTCTCTCCGCTCACCTCGTGCCCATGTCCTGTCTTTCTCAGCAGCTCACCCCAGACTCACTGTCCCCCCACACCCAGTCCTATGCCCGTCTTCTGCTCTGCTTGTCCTCCACCTGCTGCCATTCTCCTTTGTCACCACTGTCCCTCCACTGTGCCCCACTTCCCTCCAGCTTTCCCACCCACCTCAAGCTCCTGTTTCTGCCTCTCAGACCTTCCTTCCTCTCTTTCTTGGCTCTTCTGAAACACTCTCATCCTATTGCCTGGCTGAAAGGAGTCCCGCTAATGTTACTGTCCCAACACAGGCACCACATTTCTCACACAAGGTGTCCCGGGAGAGGATGCTCCAGGCAAAGCTGGAGGTACACAATCACAAACCTTCTCCAGAATCACCCTCTCCCATTTTTCATGCCCTGTTTGTGTTTTGGAATACTGTACCATTTTTACCGGTGTCTTCCTGACTATCTTCACTCTCACAATCAGGTAGTTTTTTCTTTTCTTCTTTTCTGTACTCCTGTCCAGTCTCCATTTCATCCTCAATAGTTTCTGCACTTGCTTCATGACCTGGTAAGATGACTAACACTGAAACTTTGCCTGGATTCTGCTCAGCACTGGTTTTACTTGGCTCAGCACTGGTTTTACTTGGCTCACTGCAGGCTCCATCTCCCCAGGAATCCATGTGCACTTCCCCATGGTCCTGCACCTCTCTCTTGGGAGGGGATGGTTTTTTGTCTAGACCTGTTGCAATAATGCACCTATAAAAAATAAGGAAATTGGAAAGTATCATATATTTCTTTCTGCAAACAGTGGAAGGGCAGCAGACATGATGAGCTATGCAGCTCGTTATCAGCAGCAACACCAGGTACCTGTCTGCCTCTGCATTGCCACCCACCCCATGAGCTTACTGACAGTGACTCACCTGGAGAAGTGCCCTAAAGCCCATTGAAACAGAATTATTTTCAGTTTCTGGTCTGCTTTTCCCACCTAACAGAAACCCAAACAGCTGGAAAACAAAGCATTTGGAATGGCTTGTTGGGACTGCTCATTTCATATAAAATGGAGTGACAGCCTCTGCGTTGGGGTTAGGAGGCTCAGGTGAGAGAGCACAGGTCCTGCTCCAGATTGACATGAACTGCAGACCCAAAGAGCCACCCTGCACCCCATGGGAGGGCCAGGACTTTGTGCTGCATGTTGTACTTTGATTCAAATCTGCAAGCAGAGGATGAAACTGAAATTTTCCCTTTAGCTAATCACTAAAAACCCATTTCTCCAGGAAACCATGTTTTCTTCACAGACAACTATGTCTTAAAATCTTTTCCTCCACCAAAACTGCTTTTTTTAACATAAGGCTTGATTGCCATTCCCCTCATAATCCAGATGTGGAACATCCTACTGACATTCAGTCTAGAAATCCTGTAGTTTTGCAGGCAAAATATGTAAATGTGGCGATTTCTGAAGAGTCCTACCTTTTAATTACTTGTTTGTGGTATTTTTCTTAGGGACCTTTGAGACATTGAAGCACTCCTGCTGTACAGAAATGCAGGACCTAGGCCAGCAGAAATCTCTCTGTGCAAGGATGACAGCACCAGTGCAGAAAGCCCTGCAGCATCACCTCTGTGTGAAACAAAGCCTCAACCCACCAGAAAAATCAACTGGGACCTTGACTGGGAACCAGAGCGGGTATTTAACATGTGGATGTGGCGTCACACTCAAACCAGGAAACAAAGACAATGGCACTTGACCTGAAGGAGACCTGAAAATAGTTGTGATTTCCAGGGAGGATCTGGTTAATGGAGATGGGGTTTAGTCACCTCCATTTCTGGAGGATATATCAAATCAGAAAATTCATTTCCTGTCTTTCTAGAAATCACACAAAAGCTGAGATTTGAGCATTTCCTAAGCTCTACCGCCAATATACCCATTCTAAATTCAGACACTTTTCACTACTTTGAACATACCAAGTAATACATTTACATAAATCATGTCCAATGCTAGATTGGAGTACAAAAAATATGGTACAATAAAGTAATCTTTTTTCCATAGAATTTGGTCTTTATCTAAAAAATAGAGTGTATGGAGGTTCTCATCTTCCAACTGCTTGCTGCTGTTTTAAAAGCTTACTTACAAAAATAACAAAAAAGTTTTTAAATTATCTGTCTGTGCAGAAGTTTACTTGTCTGCCATGATTTAACAGTCACACCAAACAAAGATTTTATTAAAATTAAAGCTTCTTGGGAAATCCACAGCTGTTGCTCACAGCATCAAATTTTGCCCAAACCCAGGACTCCACTGCACAGATTTGTTGTCTGAGGCATGGCTAACATTGCACACTGACTCTGCAGCCAGGGCTGTTTCAGCAGAATTCCACCTTAGAGGCAGAGCTGGTTAAAAATAATCTTGTTCTCACAAAGAAAAGCCTGAAAAATCCAGTTAACTCATCAGCACTTGGTATTGATGTCGCTGTCACTCCCACCAGCAGCGAGCGGTGGCACTTGTACACTGCACAGCACGGTCCAACCCGAGACACTCGCTGTTGCGCGGTCCTGACCCCGCACAGAGCCACCAGCTCTGCTGGCAGCCTCCATATGGGACCCTGGGGGACAAGCTCGAGTCTCCACATTTCAAGGGGCGCTGAGAAACAGAGGGGGTTCTACAGAGCTGTGTGGTGCCAGAAAGATTAAAAAAGAGGAAACGAGTTTTAAACTCTAAAAACTGGGTTGTGGGGTCCTTGTGAGCAAAGTGTATTCGTCTCATACCTATAGCAAGGAGACGCTCCCTCCACACTGAGAAACCTGAAGTAGCCACGTCTGCCTCGCATCCTGGAGCGCTTCTGGTGTTTGTACTCACAGCAGCAGCTCAGCCTGTCCACTTGCAACCCATTGAGAAAGAAGGTGAGGCTGAATGGGAAACCGTGATGTCTCCTGGAGACAAACTGAAAGGTCTCTGCAACCACAGAAAGGGTTCAAAGGAGGGGGTCAGGCTTTCCTACCAGTCTGCTGCAACTGTGATATGTATCTGCACCACCACCAAAGCACCCAGCCCTCCAAGCTCACGCACTTTGGTTCTCAGTTGTATTAATTAGTTGGTGAAACTCTACCTCTCCCCACACAACAGCCCTGTCCCTTTCTGACCCCAGAGTTCCAAGCTGCATACACCTGTGACAAGCGAATACACCATCGTTTTGGCTGCTCACTGCTACAGCAGGACACAGACCAGAGTCCACATCTCAAAACAATTATCTCTGCCACTTGCTGCTCAGACCTGCACATCACGCCCAGGACGGTCAGGGCTCTAGCTGTGTTTGCACAGGGTGGTGCAGCAGCGTGTCCCTGCTCCTGCGGTGACACACGCTGCTCTGTGCAGCCCTGCAGGGCTCAGCTGGCTCCAGAGCAGCACAGCTGCAGTTCCAGTGGCTCTGGGCTTGTGAGCAGCTGAAAGATTCTGTTTCTGGAGCCATTTCAGGCTGCTCTGCAAGGGCACTGCTCGGCATCCAGGGCACCAAGGCAGCTACCAGCTCTGTGCCGGGGGCTGGTGTGTGCTCCTGTTACAACCCACCGCATCCTTCCAACAGACACTGGGCACACGCCAGCAAGGAGGAAGCCACGCTGTACCCCAGCAGCTCACAAGAGATGAGAACCGGGTTCGGGAGAACAGGAGCACACAAAAGACAAGGACACATCCCGCAGCACAGGGACGTGGCTGCAGCAAATGCCCTGAGCAGATCTGTGGGCACCCTCAGCCTCAGGGATGGGCAGCGGCACCGGGATCTCCGCACCACCTCCCACATGCAGCGAAAATGCAAACACAGTGGGTCTGGGAGCTGGAACGAGGGTGTAATCTGTGGGACTGCTCTTCCTCATAAGTGAAAATCTCCCAGCCATTTCCTCTTCCCAATCCCCCAGAGCACAATTCACCTTTTACCAGTGTGACTGAATCACACTCATGTAAAAGAGATGTGAATTGGGCTCCCACTATGTACTTTCCCCCGTGGAATACTAAGCAACACACATTGATGTACTACAGCAAGTCACAAACAGATAATCCCTATTTAAGGACAGTTTAGTGCTACACCTATTTTACTAACCATACAACTCTGTACAAAACTAAGCTAAGCTACAGCATTTTGTTAAATCAGTTCCCTAAATTCTTTCTGCTATAACTTGCAAAAGCAATTGTACCCTCCCTTTCAATCATGAATCAGTAGATCCAGATTTAGTGTGGAGGCAGACAGTATAAAAATCCCTGGATGTACATATCTTGACTGAGCTCAGCTGAAATCATTTTGATATCACATCAACATTTTAGCCAAGAAAAAAATCTGTTGCCAGAATCAATATGAACTCTGACTCTTTATCCTTACCTCCTTCCAAGAGCTTGCCTTTGTAGACACAAAGGTTTTCTCCTCCACAATGCTGCTGGTAGACTTTGATTTCATCTTTGTAATCAGTATCATCGTAAGACAAACGCACACTTTTTCCTAAAAAACCCATGGTAACTAATGCGTTGCTGCGTAATGAGGACTTAGGGAATCCTCCAGAATTCTGCGGCAGGAAATACACAAAAATTCAGTTTCAAACTCTAACAGAAGGTGAACACAAGGGTCACATATGTGTGACATACACTTGAGGCTTCCAGCCTTTCAAGACAGGCCTTGAACTGCTTAAATTGGAAAGTGTTTTGTAACATGCAGAAGCGCAGGAAAGTATTTTGAACTAAAAATCCATTGCAATTAATTGCCCCAAATTGCAGGCACCATGTTTAATGACCCATATTGTCCCTCCTAGTCCTGGGTTCCTACAGTTTGCTTTACGGGAGTTACAGCTAGCTGCAGATACAGTGTACCTGATCCACTCATTTCAGATAATCCTCTGAAGTTCTGGGACTAGATACACTCAAATGCAGCATCAGATTGACTACAACTGAAAGCCATCAGTGAGAGTTCCTATGGGGTTTTCTGTTCAAACACCTTTTTCCCCAAAAAGGTTTTAGTATATAGGGAGGTGGGTGGAAGTTATATATTTTGATAGTTACAAATTTTCTTTCAAAAATTCAGTGAATTGTTATGCAACATAGGTACACACATCTTTTAGCATTAGGCAAATACAGCGCAAACAGAGGCAGGCAGAGATAACTTACCTTTGTTAGCAGTTGCTCCAAGTTTGGTGCTGTGATGGGACGCAACTGTCTCGCTCTAAGCACCCCAGTTCTCCCCACATTTCCACTCTTGTCTCCTTTTTGCAGGGGGGGAGGTGGCACTGGGATCATGTAATTGTTAATGACAGGGAGTTGATATGGAGAAACACCAGTCATGTATTCCACCGAATTCATAAGCCTTAACCCACTCCTCTCCCCCTGCAAAAAGCATTTTAACCAGGTTAAATAGGTTATGTAAAAATAGCTACTGAGCATATTGAACTAACTATGGCTTGACTGCTCTTTACATTTAGTAACACACACACTCCTACAACAAGTCCTTTAGCTTTGTGCTTGCATTTTTGTTGATGGAAACATTTCCAATAAGCTCTTGTTCTCTGAACCCATTAGTGTGACTTAGTAGGAGGAATGGTAAAAAAAATAGGTTTTTGCTACTTTGTAGCTGTAGATGAAGATGAAAATTCATAAGACTATGTGAAAGTATTCCTGAGTAATTGGTGTTAACCGAGTGGCTGTCTCCCTCTCTACATAACAGAAAATCTACATAGAAGCAGAAAATTTTGCACAGAGAAAGATTTTATACTATGAAAGAGATGTCACAACATTTTCTCCTGGCTGTGATCAAGAACCGGGCATTGGACCAGCAAGCAAATGTCTTAGTAATTTAGGGTAAGTTTAAAAGGAGAGTTTAAATAAAAGCTGATAACCGTTTGGTAGGCATGTTGCCTGCAGTATACAGTTCTCGGAACTACAGTACTAGAGTAATATCATAAAGCTGTCCCTAAAACTATATTCTTTTCAGAATGAAACACGGGCTCACCCCAGTGGCAAACAGCTGATGGTGTTCGAGTGAGTGGCCCTTCTGCTTGGAGCCGGCTGGCTTTGGTGCTGCACAGCGCAGGGGCTGCAGGCGAGCCGGGCGCTGCATGTTCGCTGGAGCCGTATTGGGGCGCCAGGAAACCTAGAAAGGGAAAAGCAAACAGATATGAAACCTCAGGGTATAGTTTCCAGTGCAGAGCAGCATCACAGAGAAAAAAAAAAAAAAAATAGCACTGATTAAGGTATTGGGAAGCGATGAATGATTCTCAGGTACCATCAGGAAACCAAATTTTCTAGTCGGCCTCTGGAGAGGCAGAACCCTTTAGGCATCTCTGACTGAGCATCCAAAATAACTCCGGGGCATAAATCTAGGTTTTTCTACTGTCTCTTCAGGGCAGCCTTGAAGTAAATGATGAGCCTTGTGGGTCCCTTCCAACTCAGCACATTCTATAAACATCATGAACTCACAGAAACAGTGGCAGTGTCAGTGCTTTGGTGACTCCAGCACATGGACACTGAGAGGAAGCACCACAAAGGCATGCCTATTTTTATTCAATACTCACCATTTTTCTTACATTTCATCTTTTCCTTTTATGCCCTTCAGAACTTTAAGATTTTAAAAGCTGTTCAACTGGGTGAACTCACCACCTTAGAATAGGCTGGCTGCTTGGCTCGGTGCAGGGGAGGTGGGCGTCCACCACAGCAACTAACTGCAGGTCCCGGTGCCCTCTGTACGGGATGGAGAGGAAAAGGTCATTCAGCACTGAAAGTCTCTCTTCAATCTGCACCAACTATCATCACTGAAGTGCAGAACCAGTAAAATCTGGACTATATATTTGACACGCTGCTGGAACTCACCAGTTGCGAGTGACTGGCTGCTTCTCCAGCTACTAGAGGATGGAGCACAGAATGATTTCTTGGACCAAGTGGTGGATGTGGGGAGTACATAGGGCTAAAACCTTCCACCCCTCTTCTGGATTGCTCCGCCTAAAATAATAGAAATGTATGTCTATGAGGTACTGAATACTCTTCAGAGCAATGTTTGAGCTTGCCTTCCGTCTGTCCTTCATTGGACGATCAAATTGCTTAGATTCAATGGAACACCTGGCTGGGGAAGGGAAGGAAACCAAGGGAGGAATGAGAGAGGAACGAGGGAAAAGACTTGTTCCCATTGTTGATTCATTTCCCTGCAGCCCTCTCCAGCTGCAGATTGACCCAAATTCAATTCATCTGCCTGTTTCTGTGTATCTCCCAGTTCTTGCTTTGGTTGAAGATCTTTCTTTTTTAAATTTGAGAACATCTGCCACTCCCTTGCTCTGACTGCTGTCCCTCCACACCTTTTCTTCCCAAAAGCCCCACCGAGGGCTGCCACCCTCTGGCAATAGATAGCTGTTTCTCACCCTCCCTTGTCCAAGTCTCTCTCCTTTCCCTTTAGATTAGATACTCAGCTGAATTCACTGAATGTTTAAGGTGGGAATTAAATTACAGCACTGATTCCAGGCAGGTCCCATGTCCCAGCGTGGCATCACGGCAAAGATGCAGATCACATATCCGCAGGCGTCTCCCTTATGCTTCTCGCTGAAGGAAGCAGTTTTGGTCCAAGTGACTTCATGGCGAGAAGAACCACTGACCTCTGTGGTATTGCCATGACTCAAACAACTACAGCTGTCTGAAAGCTCTTTCCATTACTGACCTGCTGGTTCTGCTAAATATCACATGGAGAGGAAAACGACTGAACGTGTGAGCTCAGTGCTCAGCAGCAAAGCAGATAGTGTCTAGAATTACCAGAACTGCAACATGTATGTTGAATTATTCATCCAGTTCTGGTTCTTCATTTCAAAACAGAATAGTGGAAATGGAAAAGGTAAAAAAATGGCAACAGCAATGAGAAGTCTGGAATGGCTCATGTATGAAAGATTCAGTAGACTGAGGGTCTTCATCTTGGAAAACTTAAAAGGAACATGAAAAAAGTATGTAAAACCAAATGCCTTGGAAAAGGAGAACAGTTATTAACTTTTTTCGTAACGAGAACAAAGGAGCATCCAACAGAACCATCAGGCAACAGATACATTAATGGAAGTTCCTGAACTGCTGGATGGAGAAAGAAGATGTAACATGGAGCAGGATCATTCTCTATTTGCCTGTTTCTTGTACTTTTTCCATAAACATCAGAGACAGGACACTCGGCTCAGTGAATCTCTGGCCTGACTCACAGCTGTTGTTTAACACGGGGCAAAACTGCTGTGTCCCATCAGTATCCAGCAGTACTCAGGCCTCACCTTCATTCTCTGTACCCTCTCCTTCCTCGCAGCATTTTCAAGTTTCCTTTTTATTTCCAGCTGATGATGACACTATCAAAGGAAGAGAAAGAGAAATCTCGTTAACGGACATTATGAGATATCAGTGAATGTTAGAACACTTGCTTCTGTTCTGCTTATCACATGCCTGCTCCCTGGTCACTCCCCTCATTGAGCATATTATGAAAATATTATTGATTGAACCCATTTGCATCACACCTGTGTGCATTAACCCTGGTGAACGAACAACTGAGCATCTGTAAAGCTGGAGGGACCAGCTCCGTTCTTGATATGTAACAGGAATATGCCCAAATTTTGTACCCAGATAAAATGCATAACCATGTTCAAACCATTTTGTTTTGATTAGAATTTTTTTAAGCAAACCAGCCCTGTGAACATGATCTCGTATCTGATGACTGCCAAAGTACAGCGAGTGAGCCAGGTCAGTGTATGTTGTAACAACAGTGTGGTTTAATGTACGTCCTAACGAAGATGTGGTTTAATGTACATTCTGATGAGGCTCGCGCATCACCACTAAGCACCTACCTCCATGTCAAGGACCTTATGGAATATGGCCCGAGCCAGGCACTCCTGTACATATCTTTGGTGATCCCTCCTCAAAGCATTTAGACGGTATTCTTTCTCAGGTATTAGTCTTCCAGTCCTTGAGATCTGCCATAAATAGATATAACGTACAAAAAAAGGAGAAGATAGAATAAAGTATGCTTTTAAACAGAGTGCAATTTCCCAGCATGACTGCTCTTCCCAGTCAGCTACCACCTCTGCTCCTGCCAGGGTGCTGGCACTCACCTTCCCGCCACAGAACCATAGTTTCTTTGACCCGACCCCACCAGCCCAGCAAGGAGAGCAGCTCCCGTTTGCTGACAGCTGTGGGCTCAGCCTTACTCTCCATGGGTCATTGCCCAGGTCAGTGGAGAGGAATTAAATACTTGCCTTCCTACCTGTAACGCCTGTGCTAAACACTCACACCTACCAGTGTATCAGTATTTTGAAAACATGCAGCTCGTTCACCTTTACCGAATCCTTCCATTTTCCATTAAATACATTTGAAAAATAACACTGAAGCTATTTAGACTGAGTGAAAGATGCTTGGATTTCACAGTTTAAAAAACCTAAGAGAATCAACATGTTTCTGTTGGGCCAGCTGGTGAGATTCTTACCAATGACAACATGTACCTCTAATAAATAAACAACAGAACCACTAGCGGCTGGGCTTGTGTGATATTAAAAGAGACAAAGAATGGTTTTGTTTTTTTCCTCAGAAAAGGAAACTCTTGAATCTCACCAGTCCTGATCTCTGAAGGTGTCGTCTTATCCGGGCATTGCTGAAATATCCAGTCAGGTGCTTGTCTGTAAGGCTATTGTAGGCTGCCAGAAGTCTGAAATAAAATCAATACAGATGAAAATTATTACAGCTTAAATTATAAAGACCTACACAACAGTGTGCTGCACAAAACGCTGTCTTGATGAATCATGTCCAGCACTTTGTCAGATAAACGCCCATCAGATTATGTAAAGGTAACATCTTATTGCCTCCAAAGATCTGTATCGGAACCAGGTGACTACGTAGTACACAGCAGCTCAGCATGAAGAGCAATGTTTTAACAGACAGGTGGCTGAGTCCTAATGGAGAAAATGGTTCAAAACAGGAGTGAGGTCTTAAGCATATTTTTTGACAAAACAAAAAAGCCTGTCTCAAAAAGCAGTTCTCTACTTGGCCTTTACATCAACAGAACACACAAACCACTCAGGAAAACTAACCCATGACAGCAAGATTCGGAACTGTCCCTTCTGTTTCGGGGACCAATTGTTGGAACACAACAGTGACTCTAGAATTTAAATAAGCAGCCAAGAATTCATAAATTCAATTGCACAAAACTTGTACAGGGCAAGATTCATGACTTCTGTGGTATTTCTAGGCTAGAAAGCATATGTTACTGTAGTACAGTTTTGCTGGCTGTCACCATATGGCAGCAGTTCATCTGGCATGCAGCTTGCATTGATGAGAATAATTCTTTTTTCCCCTCTTCTACATACACGACATTTTACCAAAAATCATCAGATCTACTCCATGCACTGGATTTGCTCAGGCTAAATAAACCGCCAGTGTAATCTGCAGGAAACCAAAGTGTTTGTGAAGCACATCCCGTGCCCTCCAGCCCCGCTGTCCCCACAGAGGGGTCACTGAGCAGGACAGGGACGACCCTGGGGAGACACACAGTGTCTCAAGTCTCCTCCCATTCCCAGGTCCATTCGCTTTCACACACATTGAACAACCCAAAGTGAACAAAACACGTGTCTTCTATCTCTTGATGAAAAACTGTGATACCAACCCCCGGAGCCGCAGCCCCCATGAGGTCCTGCCCCTGTGCCCAGGATATGAGAGCCGAACACAAACACTGAAACATCCATAATCAGCAGATACATTTTCAAATAGTTCCTAGCACAATCATATCTTACTTCACCCTCTGGAAAACAGGACAAATTAAGTGACAACAGGCTTAAGTTTTTAATGCTCTAAATCTGTTCACAGTTGCAAAACGTATGCACTTGGGTTCGTATTGCGTAATATGTTCAGCCTGAGCTTTGGGCTCTATCAGCAGGATATGTTTTAATTACACAACAAGAGATTGATGTCTTTTGTTTCCTTTGGCTTTCAGTTTAAATGTCATTGTACCTCTATTATATACCTTTCAACAGGACAGTTCAAGATAAATGTCTATAGGTAGGCTGAGTTACCACACACAAAAGCATCCGCAAGTAAAGAACGATTTAAAAAATAATAAAAAAAAAAAACAAATGGATCATAGATTTACAGGAATTTTATCTGGGCTTTCACAATAGTCTCACAGGTAGCCTACCAACAATAAATTAAACTTTAAACAAACAATTTAACTCACCCTGTAAACACTGGTACTATAGCAACTGTTGAACATTACTTCTTCAATCCACTGTCTGCATGTGCATTTGAAACCACCAGATTACATCAATTGTGCTGAGTATTGACTTATGGTATCACCTGGCAATCACACGTGGAGCCAGAGGAGAAACTCAATCCAAGTCCTTCTCGTTTGCTTCGTTCCATCTAATATTTCACGGACCATATAACCTCCAAGTTCTGGGGGGTTTCCCTAACAGCAAGTTGTCAGGGAAATGCCATGAACTCCCTGACCTGAGGACTGCCAGAAACAAGCTTCAGCAAAGCAGAGCACTGCTCTCATTTATTCCGCTACCCCTGCACACTCTACAACAAAACAGTAGAAGTTCATGTCTGACAAGTTTTCTTCCAGAGATATCAATACTTGAGAGCTATATCCAAATGTCACCTCTAAATCCCCTACAACAGATACAAGTGTGGAACTGACAAAAATGCATGTTAGAAAAACACTCAGCAAGGGAAAAGCATCAGTCTGAAACAGTACTATACAAAATATTCACTGCGATCATGTCACAGTAGATTCAAAAGCCCATTTTTCTGGCCTGTCCCCATCCCTTCAACAAATTCTTTGTACCTCACAGCTCTGTAACTTTCAGTGTTTTCTGTGGCAGATGCAGATTGGAGAAATACTTTGAAATATCTGTGAAGTGAATGCCACCAGTCATGGCATAATTGCTTCCCAAAAACATCCAGAGCCCAAAAGTGCCTTACATGGTAACCAGAGTGAAACAATCTCCCAAGAATAAGGTTCTAAGTATTTTGTCTGGAGTTCTATATATTGCTTCATAAAAGAGATTTGCATGCACAAGACTTTTTCAAAGGTTTTTACATAATCAAATCACACTACAGGTTCCAGTCTGGAACACAACCAGGCATGGGAATGGGAGCCAAAAGCCTCTGGTTGTGCCACTGTTGGACATGAGCAGGTTATGTGGTTATTTCTGTACTCAGAGCATCGCCCACTGAGCGGGATGTGCTGGATTTTGTCACGGAGACATGCCATTCACAGAATCACAGAATGTCAGGGATTGGAAGGGACCTCAAAAGCTCATGCAGTCCAATCCCCCCGTCAGAGCAGGAACACACAGATGAGGTTACACAGGAAGGTGTCCAGGTGGGTTTTGAATGTCTCCAGAGAAGGCGACTCCACAACCCCCCCGGGCAGCCTGTTCCAGGCTCTGTTACCCTCACTGAGAAGTTTCTTCTCAAATTTAAGTGGAACCTCCTGTGTTCCGGTTTGAACCCATTACCCCTTGTCTTACCATTGATTCACGTTATCTTGGGCAGGTTTGGCTGCTCTGACACTCAGAACACGCAGCTCTGAGGTTGGACAACAGCAATGGTCGATGCCCGGAGCCGGAGGCCGCGCTCGGTGACTCCCGTGCCCGGTTCGGCGCGGCCGGTACCGGTCGGGCAGGAGCTCCGACCGGGAACCGCTCCCCACGGCCGGACACCTGAACCGCCACCGCCCGCGTTCCCCGGCTGTGTGCGGCACTTCGCTCCCTGCCACCGCCCGCATTCTCCGGCTGTGTGCGGCACTTCGCTCCCTGCCACCGCCCTTGCAGAACCGAGACGGCCGCGAACCGCTAAGACATCCCGCGCCGCGCACTCACCCCGGCGGGCCGCTCATGGCGACGGCCGCGCTGCCGCACCTGGCGCTGCCGCACCTGGCACTGCCGGAGCGTCCCGGGCGTTGCTAGGAGACGGGGGCGGGACGGCCAGGGTCCCCCCGCCAATGGGCGGCGGCGCCGGGGTCGCGCGGGGGCACGTTCGGCGCCGGTCGCTCCTGCCGGCGCTGCACCGCCCCCTGGAGGCGGGACACGGACACGGCCCCGCCGCACGGCTGCAGCGAACCCCAGGAACGGAAAAACGGGAAAACAGGAGAAAGCACAGGAAAGAATTAAAAAGGAGGGAAAGGGCATAAAAGGGGGAGGGGGGTAAATGAAAACAAAAAGGGGGGGAAAGGCAAGAAAAGGGGGGAAAAGGCAAGAAAAGGGGGGGAAAGGCAAGAAAAGGGGGGGAAAAGGAAAAAAGGGAGAAAAAAAGAAAAAATGTATGGAGAAGGCACTTTGATCCAACATAAATTTATGAGCTTAAAAATACAGCAGCAGGTGAAAGGACACGGAACCCTTTCAAATATCCACCCTCATTTCTTTCATCACCAGTCCAGGTTTGCATTTCAGTGATCTGCAGATTTACTCAAAGGAGACATAATTACCCTTCAGTGCTCCTATTTTTCCTTCACTTGAGTTCCAGCTGAAGCACAAACACCCAGGTAGAGCTTCCAGGGCCGCAGTAAAAGGTGTAGAGCACAGACCCTCCGGTGGACAGCAGGGACAGCCTGCCCATTCTGAGACACATGAGCCAAAATGCTATAGGACTTCCACTGCCCCAGCTCTGCTGGGCACGATCTACCTGCACTTGATATTGAATTGCCTTTAGTAAAGGAAACAATTATCAAGAACATCAATATCCTCTTTATTTTTTATCTTCCCAACCCTGTAATTAAGGTCTCGTGAATTTATTGTATCACATCGTAGCACACGAAGAAGCCAGGAACACACAGGGTACCACACGATTACAACAGAGAGGGAGTGCTTTTAATTACTAGAGGGTGTAGGCAGTGTTTATTTGGGACACAATGAAATTAACAAATAGCAGCTGCTTTCCCATTTCAGCATCAAGTATAGCAGCAGTTCCCAGACCGCGGTGTGTGCACAACTGCACATGCTGACCCCCAAACCTGCCTGCCCATACACAGCCCAGCACAGTCAGACCTGTGTCCCCTTCCCAGAACACAGTGGGACCTGTGTCCCCTTCCACGGCCCACGGCAGCACCACATAGACACCAGTGGGAACCACGTCTTTGGAAGCCCCCCATTAAATCAGGACAAGTTCCTCACAAATAACCAACTTTCTGATCCTCATCCTCTTCCTCCAGTCTTGTCTGCTCTGCCCAGGGGACAGCGCGTCCTAAAGGGAGTGGAGCTGAGGGCTCTCCAGGCTGAGAGATTCTCTGGATCTTGCACAGACCAGATCCAGCTGAAAGATGGGCAGAAACTGACAGAGTTCTGTAAGGAACGAGCCACAGCAGCTGAAGGTTCCCAGCCAAGAGGCTTCTCCCTGCCCTGGACACCGGTGTCCTTGGAACAGTGTTACCCTGTAGCAGAAGCCTGCCATCAAAACAGAACCACTCTGACACCTTCTGGTGAGGAACCCCATCGCAAACACAACCCCTGCTGGCAGCAGTGATGTGAACACAGGCAGAACTGCGCTGAATTCCGTCACTGAGCATCAGCTACGGTGCAGACGCAGCAATGAGCAAGAAAGGAGTCCTGGGAAATCATAAGCCTCCCTCTCATTCATATAACACCCTCTGACCAAAGGCCAAATTAAAAATAATTAAATATTTTAAAAAATAAAATGTATAAAGAAAACGTGTATTCTGTATATGCACATCCTCTCCACAATCATATCCACCGTTAACTGTAACTGGATGTTTTCTGAGACATATTTAAACAGGCTGGCACTGCACCAGTTCTAATGATCCAACTATTCCTGGTCTGCTTCAAGGACAAGTCACTGGCAAGAAGGATCTTACAGGTGACAAATGCTACCACCTGCAATGCCTTCTGTGGAAAGAAGGCGAGAATTTGCTGCCACTTCTTTTAGTACATCTAGTATTTATATTCTAACATGTCTACAAGCTTGGAAAATATTTCAATTTCAACTAGTCCAATTTAAAAAGCAAGCAAACAACAACAAAACCCAACATAGAGATCAGGCATAGGGTTTTTGTATGTTTTAAACACATCTGCCAAACACAGTAACAACAGTCAAATGTCAGCAACAGTTCAATGTGAACAGTGTCCAGTTTTCCAAAGGAAGGCAACTGTTCCCAGAGGACACGCAGGTAAAATAATTAATTGATTTCAGAGTCTAGAGACAAGCGGAGTGTCAGGATTTGATTTCTCCCAACCACACACACAACAATCGTGGTCAATTAACCACTAAAACAAAATGTTAAAATCTGATCAAGAGGTTTATAAAGAGACAGATTGTGGGGCCCTCTCTTATCTTAGTATTTTAACAAGGGGTCACAAACAAGAGAAATCCAGACATTTCAAAAGACTTTACCAATTATTTTCTTACTTTAGATTAAGCAAAACATCAGTAAAAATGAACGCCTGTTCAGAAAAACATCACAACTTCGAAAATGGTAGATGAAGTTACCACCTGAGGAAACTGTACACCGACTCAGAGAACACGTGCTGATTTATGACAGTAGGGCTCCATATGAATCCACACCAAATGTTAAAAAGCAAGTAACCTGCACAGCCAAAAATACTTCTAAAAAGTTTGTTTAATAAGGACTCACTTTTCCACAAAGGAACAGAAAACCTCATCCTTGAAGTTGAGAAAACTTTTCTGCAAGTGGTAACTTCTCTGCTTATTAGAGAATTATATAATTAAACAGAAGTGCCTGTAATAGCAAATAGTATTTGGGGTGTACAAAGTCAACACATCAAAGAAATTGTCTTTCCTTAACTGGAAATTTGGAACAAGACAACAATGTACACACATTAATGAATGAACTAACAAATTCGCAGCACCCACGGGAGCAGCGCAGCCTCTTCTCCTCATTCCAGCCAGGGATCCAGGTGTAATAAAGGTCCCAGGAAGAACAGAATTCCTCACTACCCAGCTATTTAGCATCACAGCAGCAGCTGCTTCTGCCAACATGAGTGGCTGCAAATCAGCAAACACCAGCACTCAGAGTTACAGTCCATCTGGTTTAACCGGGACATTCCAGCTCAGACACCAGGTCAGGCACAGCAAGATTAAACTGTCTCTGCTGCATTGCAGCTCCATTTGAGATTCTCTGGCCATCTTTTGAGCTGAAGAGTCAACTACTTTGGCAGTAAAAGCTTTTATTCCAAGTAAATAAGGTGGTGACAAAAGATGAATAGGACAAATTTTGTGGCGAAAGAATTTACAGATCCCTAGTTAATGCACATGGTTAGTTTTACACATTTGTGTATTTGCTTATAAAGTGAACTTAATTTTGCATGGCGTACAGTGGCCTCAATACAACTCCACATAGAGCACAATATGAAATTTGATCACAGGTATCAGCTTCTCCTGCTCCCAAGGCCACACCAGAGAAAATTCATTCTTCCCACATCAGCCAAAAAAGCTACAAAAATTAAAGCATACACAACTCTGCTTATTACAAAAAGAAAACAGATTGTTAATCAGTTAATGTAATTAATGTACACTTGAATTTGCTGTTACCATCAAACCTGATCAAAGTATGTTTTACAACATACACTCAATGAATCACATAAGTGAAGGTGCAGCTAGAACAGCTACAAAATCAATGGAAAAAGACTTCATGGAAGGAGCACCATCTTTCCTCGGGCACCGCTGCTATTAATAATGTCTTCGTGAGCCTTAACGACCCTCTCCAGCGGATACTCGGAGTCCACACTGGGTTTCAGCCAGCCCGCTGCTATGCCATCAAGGAGCGCCGCTGCACATTCCTGTCTCTCCTCCTGCACGTAATAAAGACAGCATTTACCACAAGGCCTTTGCATTCTAGAAAACTATGGACTATTTAAGCAAGCGTTAAACTGAATTACACAACCCAAATGTATTTTATCATGTCCTGAGATTAAATCAAAACATAAAGGAATGAACAAACAAGTTATTTGCAATGAAATTACGCTTTCATCCCTACAAACAATTGTAACTGGAAGTAGAGAGGTGTTGGAATAAGCCAACAAAACATTCTGTAAAATAAAAATGTTTCTCACCTCAGTTGCAAGAAACAGACTAACTCCAATGATGCTTGATTCTTTGCTCATGGTGTCTCTTGGGTTTATCTCAACAGGACCTCGACAGCCCACAACCTGTCACAAAGACAGCTCCAGTTAGAACTGTAGAATTGCGTTCTAAATGCACAGAATAAAGCCAGTGATTAAAATCCTCACCATGACCCTTCCGGCACGGGCCAGCAGCTGCAGGTCAGCAGCGAGGTTGACATTGGAGAGCATTTCTATGATTATATCCACTCCTTCCATCCCGGTGCATTCCTAACAGGACACAACACGGTATTCAGATCACTCCCTGAGTACCACCCGGTTCATAAGCTACAGATAACATACCTTTTACAGTTTACTGGTTAGATCTTAAAATGCGGCCTTTGTACTAAGGCTGACAGCTAAGAAATTTAATTTCAGCATATTTTGATGTGCTGAAGTGTGATATGCTGCCATATCGGAATTTGGTGGAATGCCAGAGTTTGTAAACACCACTGCCTGTGAGGAAAGCTCAGCTCAGCCAGCCTGGAAATGCTGGGTAGGGATGAACAGGCAGGACTATACTGCTCCTACAGAAAACTACTTTAAAAACTTCTGCAAAAAACTATCCACATTTTGGTAGCATGAAAAATACACACTGCATCACCTAGCCCTGACACATGCTTACCTTAATTTTATCAATGTAATTAGCTTCTCTGTGATTAAATGCTTGGTGAGCACCATTTCTCAGAATCAGGTTCATCCCTTCCTCAGTTCCTGCTGTGCCCAGAACCTTCAAACCACAAGCTCTGGCAATCTGACATGCTGCTATTCCCACCTGAGGGAAAAAAAATCAAGTATTTTTACTCTTTCCTTCTTAGTATTTTAAATTTTATATATCGTACCAGCAACTTGGAACTTACCCAGTTAAAAAGCTGACACTGAAACTTTTTTTTAAGCCATAATAAGTGATTTGGATCTTAAAGATAGAGAGCTGAGAACAACTCGTGCATATTTGTAAATTCCAGCTTTCTGCTACTAGTTTTATCTCAGGAAGGCAATATCGACAGCAGAAATGTGTTTATTATGTGACACTCTGTTAGTGGCCTTACGCAATCACTCATCCGGTTTCATAGTTATTTGGAATAACAGGGTTTGTTCTAAGAAAAAAGTACCCTAAGGTGTCAGAAATAAAAACCTGATTTTGTTAATCCACTGATTGATATAAATGTGATTATGAATGACATCATGGACAAAAGCAGGTGCAGTGACAGAGAGCAGCATTTCTATCACTTGCCTTCTCCAATACTTACTCCCCCACTCGCGCCGTGCACCAGCACGCTCTCCCCTGCCTTGGCACGTCCTCTGAACAGAGAAACACAAAATACTGGCGTCATGATTGCAGAACCTCATCACCAAGCATCAGACTGCAGATACTGACATCAAATTTCATTTTACACACACTATTATTTCCAATTTACGTTATGGCTAAACAGGCATAATCAGCCTCTTTGGGGAAACAAGGCAGCAAAATAAACGGTATCATTTATGAATTTAAGTAATATGCAATTATGTCAGCACACAGCTAGCAGCAAGTCACAGTCTGGTATAACCTCAGCTCAAGATACTCGCCCATTACAGATCCCGAAGCACACCACAGCGGTTCTGATCATTTCCCAGCTCTCTCACCCAGGCTGTGGTGCTGCAGGGAGTTCAGGTTCCCTGTCCTCACCAAAATACCAATGAGTACTGAGAGCTACACATTTTATTACAAGATTTTTATCAAAGAAGCCTTTCCAGGCTTTCCTTCCAGAAGAAACACTAAACAGGAAAATACAGCCACTGACTTCTAGGTAACAATTACCTGACAATTCCATCAGCATAACAAATTTAACTGAAGTGTTCTCAACATTTCCCACTCATTGATCTCCCCCCATTTTACAGGACAATGAAAATATGGGCTTCAATATTTTAAATATTCAAAGGCAAAATGCACAAACTTAGATTTGGCAGCTTACTTTTGGAACAGGGCGCGATAAGCAGTGCAGTAAGGTATTCCAATCGCCGCTCCCTGCCTGAAGTCCAGTTTATCCGACAGAGGAAAGACTCTGTCAGCGGCAGCAAGGGTGTACTCTGCATATCCTCCAGAGACCGTGCCCGTGGTAAAAACCCTGTCACCTTTCTAGAAAAGAGGAAAAGAAAGTACAGAAATTCATCATCTCCCTTAGTTTTTCCATAATATACATTAAGAACCAGTCCAGGGAAGTTTAGGCTATTTCTAACAGCTTTCATTAAAAATAACCAGTTATATTTGTCACAGAGAAGATTTTTATAAATGCTAATACATGCAATCAATGCAACACAAGCCACATAATTTCATATATTTAGATATAAGTGTCATAATTATAACCTCTGCTCTCCGGTGTAACACACAAACCTACTGTCTCATTAATATTAGCCTTAATGAACCTGAATACTAACAAATTCCATTCACTGGGCGCTGATTCTTGCTATCAGCAACAATCTCTCATTTCTCCCACAACACTTACAAAAATTCCGAGACAGGCATTTCCAACACAATTGTAACTACCATTTTTATGTTTGTCTAAACCCAACAGTCTAGTGACTTGAAAGGAACAACAGATTTAAAAACTCAATTAATTTCACAGTTATCTTTTAGCAAACCGACAACTTTCTCTCCTGTCCAAAGACTTTCCCCCTGAGAAAATCTAGATAAACCTAAGTGTGCTCACCCCAAACAGATAACGTAATTATGAGCAGGAACATCAGGAACAGGAGCATGGCAAACACACAGAGAGGAGCCAACAAACACCAGTGAATCAAACCCAATGTATGAATACCTTGAACGCAGTGACATGCTCCCCAACGCCCTCGATGACACCAGCCACGTCTGTGCCTGGGGTGTAGGGTAAGGCCGGTTTTCTAGCGTAGCTTCCAGAGCGAATGTATGTCTCCACGGGATTCACCCCGCAGGCATGGACCTTAATTAACACCTAAAGGAAAAGATGCTTCTTAAGTAATAACTTAAAAGATTTAGAACTTGAACTCACAGCACACTATCACGGCATTTTAACTAAATTCTTAAACTGAATCCGCAAAAATTCAGCATTGAACTGAAGCTGCTTCCAGAAAATCCTTTACATGGAATATGTAGCCCAAATAACAGCAAAAAGCCCGTATTTGTAAAGTGTGATGTCTCAGGTAGTACGCACTGATCAAAAACTACATATTGAAGATGAAAAGTTTTGGTTTGTATTCTTAATTCTGTTCCAAGTGTACCTATTATCATGCAATATCACTATTTCAGTTCACAGAACTTCTTCATACCTGATTTCCTTTTGCATCAGGAATTACAACATCTGACTGGAGTTTAAGCACTTCAGGGCCACCAAATTCAAAAACTCTGACGGCTCTCATCACATTTCTTGTGGCTGCCATAGCAACCAGAATATCTGCAGAGAAAAAACAAAACAATAATATTGTATTGCCTTCAAAATTTATTTTGTATATTCAAACTAAAGAAATCAAACAACCAGATGTCAAGCAACTGATTAAACAGAACCTCACTCCTGACTGAATTATTGAGATTTGTTTGTTTGTTTTGTTTGGTTTGTTTTGGAGAGTTTTGTTTGTTTTTCCCCAAACCTTGCAAAAGGCAGAAAATTAGCCCTACCGTCTGCAGGCCTTTATGCGTATTGAGAGAATCACATGCAAATAAGTTATCCACAGCAGCATTTCTTCAGCAGCTCCTGTGAACACTGCACTGCTATCCCATATGTGGAAATGGACAGCACTTTGGGGAAAAACATTGACAATTTCCTGTAATATTCTGGTGAAATGGTGAGGTGGAGGTGATGCGAGGTGTCCCGGGGGAACCGCCCGGGGAGAGCGGGCAGAGCTGGCGGAGAGGCCGCGACCAGCCCCTCCGAGCCCGGGGTCCCTCGGACACCCGCACCCCGCAGGAGCAGCTCCGCGGACAGAGGGGGCGGCAGCCAGGGCAGGCGGGGAGGGGTTGGGAAAGGCACGGCCGGTGGGGGCTGAACTGCCGGACACACGGCGGGCGGCTGCGAGCCCCGGCAGCCCAGGGGAGGGCGGGCAGGGCAGCCCCGACTGCTCCGGGCCTCCCGCCTCAGAGCAGCGGCCGGTAAGCGGAGCCCAGCGCCGCTTACACGGCCGGCTGAGACGGGCCTGGCCTGGCCTGGCCGTCTCCCGGGGGACTCACCGACTGCTCTGGAGGCGGGGCCCGGCGGCGGGGAGACGGGGCGTGCTGGCCGGAGACACCGCCCGCAGCACCGGCGGGAACGCCCTCTGGCCCCGCCCCGACCCGCCCCGGACACGCCCCGCCCCGGACACGCCCCTCTGGTCCGGACACGCCCCGCCAGCCCCGCAGCCGCCGCTGGGAGTCCCGCGCTCCCGCTGGCCCGGAAGGTCCGAAGCAGTGGGTTCGTGTCCGCTCGGCCCGCGGAGCGCAGCCCCGCACACCGGGGGCAGCAGGCACGGGCAGCGCAGCTCCGCCGCCAGCTCCCCCTCCCCGCTCCGCAGCGGCCCGTCCCGTTGCCCGGGGCGGGACCGGGTCCCGGAGCCCGCGGGGAGCCCCCCGCGCACCGCGTACCTCTGCAGCTCCTGCCCCGGACAGCGACCACGGCCGAGCGGCGGCGGTGCGGGGGCAGCGGGGGGCGGGCGGGACAAAGGGCGCCCTGCGCTCCGCCCTCGGCCTTCGCCTGCGGAGGTTTGTCCGCGGCGGCTCCCGTCGGGTTCCTGCGGCCGGCGATGGCGGCGTTCGGGCTGCACAAGGCGCAGCGGCTGGCGCGGCCGGACGGCAGCCGGAGAGGCGGCCTGGACGAGCGAGCCGCCCCCGTGGTGCGGCTGCTGAACGGGCGGGCCCGGTTCTGCACCACCAGCTCCTGCGCGGGCCGCATCGTGCTGGCGCAGGGCAGCGCCGCGGTGAGTGCGGTACAGGGTCCCGCCCGGCCCGGCGGTGTCTGCGGTGTAACGGGGGTCAGCCGGGTCCGAACCGCCGTGCTGTAAATGTGTCTGTGTACTTTCCGAAAACGTGCTTTTCTAACAGCGGCGTGGTTGCCCCTGCAGGACCGGGATCGGTCCGCGCTGTCGCGGTGCCGCTTTAACCGTTTCTCCCGTTCCCAGGACGCCGGGATCCAGAAGCAGAACTGCACGTGGCTCCTGGTGACACACGAGACCTGTGACAAGGGCGACGTGGTAAGAGGACAACGCCGTACGGCTCTTGTACTTGTTCAGTGCAGTGTGCCCCATGCCATAGGAAACACCTCATGGAAAATAAAAAACCCGAAAAGTCTTTATATTCCTGTTACTGAGATGCATTGACACTGTAAATTCAAAATTTCTCTACATGTTCTACTTAATAAATTCTTAAGACCTCCTTTGAAGAGAATGCTTTTGAGCTTAATACCAAGTTCCCTGTATAGTTGCAAATGCAGCTAATATGAAACTTGGATAATTTCTTTCTGTCTAGAGTCACGCAATCACAGTACCTTAGCAAGAAATCAGGAATTTCTATTGCTTCTGCAGCAGAAGAGTGTCTTTCAAATAACAATTTCTGAAAATCTAAGATACAGTGATTCTTATTTTATTTTTCTCAGAGCCCTTTCCTTACAGCTGTCTTGAGATAAAAACACTGTCTTGAGTTTAAAACTGTCTTGAGCGCAGTTTGCCGTGCTAACAGCCTTTTGTTTACACCTGGAACTACTGTAACAGTGAGTCTCTTCTACTGCATTTTTAATTTAGTATCTGAAATTCCCCTGCAATTAAATAAAACAGTAATGGGGGGTGTATGCTTTCAAAACAGTCTGCTCTGTGTGTGCATCTCTCTGCTTTGCCTGTCCCCAATAGCAGTTACAAGGTAAAAATTCTCTCATTCGGTTCATATTTCATTTTACCCTATGCAGACATTCACAGACATGCACCAAAAAAAATCTCCAAACTGTTTGCTTTCATTAGTATGTGTTCTAGCAAAACGTAGCTTGTGGAAATTTCCATCAGCAAGTTTCAGGCTGAGCAGGACACAGTAGGTTGTTACCGATTTATGAGAGGAAATTGTTTGATTTTTCCTATTCCCTTTATAGATAGACTGCATTTTTTTAATGCATGAATTGCAAGTATAAGAAAAATGTCTTTGATTAATTTTTAGACTGTTATACTCTATGATAAAGCTTTGCTAGTGCGGTGTTTAGGAAAGGAGAAGGGAAGTCAGGATGTCGTATGCTGTGTGTTGTGCTTTTCAGCTGTCAGATCATTCCACCTCAATGTGCACATCATCCTCAGCAATACGAACATAGTATATTTGGTTTGTAATTTATTTACAATTCTCCCATGCAAGCGCCAGACCCGCTGCACAGCGCTGCGTTCTGCAACATCCCTCATTCTGCCCCTCATCAGCCCTGGCACAGCTGTGCTTACTTGGGCATGTTCTAAATCTGGCACACAAATTAAAAGCGAAGCCATTCAAAAAGACCCGCTTTCAACTTAAATAAGAACATTTACAGAGGAGATGCTGGATAAATACATCTAAATACTTTTAAGTGTTTAAAAGAGAGACTGTTGCTTCAGCAGTTTCCATTTATGCCATTGTGTCTATAAAAAGCATATGAATTTGATTATTTCCTGAAGATTTGCTTGAATATTTTCATTTTACAGGGAAGACCAGAAGGGCTAGACAAAACAACGAAGTGCAATTTCTCAAGTTAACATAGCAATTGGTTTAGTACTGTGAATTAAGCAAGCAAAGGCAAACAAGGGGGGGCAAATAGTGCTTATGATTAAATAATCATACAATGAAGTAAGTAATATAACTGCTTCGAAGGGACCTTTCTGCATGGAAGAGAGTCATATCAGCCCTTAAGATTTCCTGTATAAAAATAGCCTAGAAAAGCAGATAAGTGGTAACAGCCATACAGAACATTGTCTGTCTGCACTCTGCAAGCACAGGAAGAATTGCTGCTAGCATCTCAGTCTGCTGGCAGGTCTCTGAAGGTCTTTCATGGAATTTTATAATTATGAAGTTACTTTTATTTTTTCTTGTCTTGTGTGTTTATGTCTCTAATTTCAACCTCTGAATTTTTTATCTTTGTAACTCTCATACAGTAGGCTATGCGTTGTTACTTAAACTGGGATTAAAATATGGTTGAGGATGTTAGGCCATGAATTTAATCTGCTGAACCTCAGGAAGTTTTCTGAAGTTGAGGAATGTGCTTCAGAAACTAAATGCCTTTGATTTTAAAGGACAGTTTAGGGGGAAAAAACCTTCTGAGGTTTGTTGTGCTGGCAGCAGAGCAGTCCTGTTCCATGCTGCACGGGCTGTACGGGTGCGTTTGATTGCACAAAGAAATAAACAGAGGAGTGCACTTTTTCAGGTTTGCAAGGAATTTCTATCAAACCACATCAGTTTAGCAAACAGAATCATGGGAATCAACAGAATTTCTATGTATTATGAGCAATGAAAAAATCAAAAGCAGCAGAACAAACCTGATTGCTTGGAACTCATTTGCTGCACTTTTAATGCTTGTTTCACACGCTGACTAGCTATTATTTTATTTTCCCCCTTTTTTTCTTGTGTGCACTAGCAGTATTAATGTAAACATTTTGGTGTGTTTTCCAGATGACAGCACTGGAGAAAGCCACTGGTGACGTTGTGCTCAAGTTTGAACCTTTTGTTCTTCATGTGCAATGTCAAGAGCTGCAAGATGCTCAGCTTCTGGTAAATGTCCATCAGTAACCATGTCACAGTGCTGTTCTATGCCTTGCTGGAACAGTAAAAGTATTGGCTTCTGAGTAAGCTTTAGCACTTGTGAATAGTCCCAAGTGTGCTATATGTTTAATAATCAGGGTAGGAAAAGTAAGCTGATGAAGAAAACAGCTTTCACATTAGCAGAGATTTTGCTTCATGTTTTAGAAAGCGTGATTCCTCAGCTATAGCTGGGTGTTGGAGCTGCAGCAGGCAGACGTTCTGCAGTGTGGCCAGGAGCGCTGGTTTGGTGCCCAGCCCACAGTGAAAGCACCTTCCCCTACTTCACCTCCTGCTTCCAGAGCAGCTCAGAGAGCGACGCGTGGTGCCGTTGTTCCTTCGTTAATGCAGGAGACTTGATGAGCTGCTTTTATAGCACTGCTGGCTATCAAAGTGCTGCCTGGGGGCCAGCTCTGCAGATCAAACACATCATGGCCAGAGGGACATTAATGTCCTGTCTGACCCGATGGGCTGGGATCCGATAACGGAGAGTGACTGTGGTGCTTTGAAAACCAACCACCATTTGTGATACTGTGTGGGTTTGATCATTTTAAAATTGTTATTGCATTAATTTGGGGAGATGGTTTAGAATAAGTTTTTTGCAAGACTGAGATTATAAACTGCATTGCAATCCATCCATAATTATTTCTTGCTGTAAAAGCATGTAAGACCCGTTTAAGACATTTATTTGTTCTGCAGCATTCGGTGGCTGTCAATTCTGGGTTCAGGAACTCTGGTATTACAGTTGGCAAAGGAGGAAAAATCATGATGGTAAGAACTTTTCTGCTTACCTGTAAGGAATGTATCAAGATCATATTGTTACTCTTAACCCCGTTTTTTTTACAAGCCAAATCTGAATTGTGCTATGATCGACAGCTGTCACAGGGCATGCTGTAGCAAAGAAATATCTTTCTGCTTTAGCTGACAGCAAACTAACCAATTGTGTGGATAAGTGTGTGTTTGTTTTTTTCCTGTAATGAATTCCCATATTATTTAAATAACCTTCATAAACCAAAAATCTTTACTGTAGATAAATCATTCTGTGTGTGTTTGCAGGCTGTCCGGAGCACTCATTGCTTAGAAGTTCCATTGTGCCACAAGGGGAAGTTGATGGTCTCTGAAGAATATATTGAATTTCTGATAAATGTAGCTAATCAGAAAATGGAAGAAAACATCAAGAGGATTAACAGGTTTGTTAGATTACACCAATCCTGTTCATGACATCTAAATCCAAAAGTGATAAAGGCATAGGACCTCTCCAAAGTCTAAAATACAAATACAATTTCAATTACTTTTTGAGGTCTGCAGACTAGGAACTATTTAAGCAAAAACCTATAAACAACATGAGTTTGCAGACTGTCTTCGTCACTGAGTAGTTTCTTTTTCTAGTTTTATTATAGCAGCATTTGTTATTCTAACACAGTAACCATTTCAGATGTATTCAGGTTGCAGCACAGACTTTACCTCACCAAATGCTCTGTTTAGTGTCCAAACCTGATGGTTTCTGAGGGTGGTGGGTTTTTACATGCATCTCCAGCTGGGGAGCAGACTGGGCTGAGGAGCCCAAGAGGATCAGAGACACCGACACGTACTGAGACCAGTTTCTTTCCAAAATCTTTCTTGTTTTTAACAGTAATTGCTAGTAGTAGCAGTTCATCTGACCATTAATCCCATATTTTATCAGACATTTAACCTGATACCATTTTATGGTTTCTGTAAGGTTAACAGGGTCTTAATGGCACGTGAGTACATCCCACTAATTGCTTTCTAACGTGAGCATTACAGAGAGAAGTGGCATGGCATCCACAAGGACGCATGCTGGTATTTCTCATTTTTCTTCCAGAAGTGGCTAGAACATCTCAATGTTAGCAACGATTTTCTTCTCTTAACACCTTTGGATTGTATTACAAAAGCAGTAGTTTGTCCGAGTAGTTTTGCAGATCCTGAGCACACCTACAAAAATAATAACTACACAATTGTTTCTTTGTAGGTTCTACGAACGCTTAGAGTCAGCTTTGAACGCTGCCGTCAGTGCAAACAGCTCGTCCTCCCAGGAGACGGGGAAGAATCGCTCCGTGTACGTTCACAGAAGAAAGAGAAAGACCATCCAAGAGCAAGGTGTGTGCACGTCTCCAGAGGATCACAACACAGAATCGGAGCCCCAGGATGGTGCAGAAAGCAGTCTGGATATTTTTGCTGAAATCATGATAGCAGACTAAGTGTTTGAAAGCAAGTTGCAAACGGAATAATAATTGTAATGCTCTTTGTAAGAGATATAGATACTGCTGTAAGTAGTAACACTCTCATGGACCCTTACCAGAAAAAAAAGGTAATTGAACAGAACTGTGAACATGTTTAATGCCACAGAAGCACAGAGAACAAAACTTTAGGATGTTTTGGAATTTTTTTTAACAGCACTGTTGAATTAACAATCTTTTACTCCGTCAGTTACCACAGAAATAACTGGTTTGCTGCAGCCTTTGGCCATGTTCTCCATGGCAGCATTTCACTTCCAAATGCTGGATTTAGGCCCTCTGGTATTTTGCAGACCCAAGAAACTAAAAGCTGGGTTGTTATCCTTGGAGGTTTTTAATCCCTGTAGGAACTCCAGAAAGCAGTGTGCAGCAGTATTGATGGCCCCTTCAAACAACACAAAGCCGCAGAGTCAGCTGAGGAGCAGTGTCTGGTGTGAGGCTGGACAGAGGAGCAGCAGCTCGTCCTGCTCTGTGCATCTCCAACCTGGAGCAGTCAGGATCCCACTGGGCACACAGCTGGTGCCGCTCTGCTGCGCTTTGCTGTGTCAGGCTCCAGCCCCGCTGTGTTGGTGTGTTCTGTGTGTTATTTGTTCGCACCTTTCCACCATCTCGGTTTGGTGTGGGCAGCACCCACATTGCTCCCAGTGCTGGGCAGGTCAGCCCAGCTCTGCAGCAGCATTTGTTCTACCAGGCCAAGGACCACTGGCATGCAATAAAAAATGTACAACTGTGATTGTTTGTGCATTCCTGTGTTGCACCATGGGAAAAGTCACTCCATACTCATGTATTTTTCAGAAAAATGGTGGATTTGTAAGCCTTAGCAACAATGAATTCTGAGGACTTCCCTCTGGGTCTGTGTGATGGTTCACACCACACAAGACCCTGACTGAAGGAAATGGTTTATTTGGAACAGTAACTCCAGTTCACACAGGTCCTTGTTTCCATTACATAAGCCTATATCTTGGGGACATTTTAATTCCACTGTAAAAATTTGACATACTTGGTGGCAGCCAAAGGGGAAAGTAATGGGGGGCTTTAAATAGATTCTGAAAGATGTGTTAGGCTGTGTTTTCAGTAGCAGGTGTGCCAAAAAAAAATAAACCTGAGCCTTTTGTGTTGTTTGTTCATGTTACTGACTTACAGCCTGAACAGTCTGGGATGTTGCTCTCATCCTGTTCCTGGTGGCTTGAAGGATCTCGGCACCTGGTTGTGGCACGAGTGGGAGGCCGGCGTGGGTGTGCCCTCGCGAGGAGGTGGTGGCGGTGCCGGGTGAAGCTGCTGCCCTGGGCTGCCTGCACAACCAGCAGCTCTGCTGTGTCCTTCCTATGGCATGGGGACACAGTGGGGTGAGGGGCCAGGATGGGGTCCCGTGGCTCAGGCAGCCACAGGCGCGGCTGTGGGAGCACCGAGGGTCCCCATGGCGACTGTGGTGACCACAGCTCCTTGGGGACAGGGCTGAGGCTTCTGCCACACACAGTGAGTCACCCTCAGGGGGTGGCCTCAAGCCTTCACAACCAAAGGATTCCTCAGACCCTCGTCTCCAAGGCACAACCACATTTCTGTGAACTGAGATGAAGCCCCAAATCTTCCATCCACAACAGCAACTTCTGCATCAGCATGAAGGGGCAGAGGGATCCCACAGGGACTCAGACACGCTGGCAAAGCCGTTGGTGGCTGTCCCCATCCCTCTCCCTGTCCCACGTCCTGCAGGTCCCTCCTCACTGCCCGTGGGCGGCTCCTGCCTGCAGAGGGACAGTTATTGCTTTTAAAAGACGAACAATCTGAACCATCTTCTGCATTTAGGGCAGTCCTAACAAGTCCTGGCTCTGGTCCATTAGCAGCGATGGTTAATGACCATCAGCAGGTTCCACACAACTCATAGTGCTGTGATCTTGTACCACGGGCAGGAAGATAAAATACAGAGCTGCAAGTGCAGAGATGTGAAGAAACAGATCAGGCTACAACCCCGGCTCACAGTCCATGTTTTTAGACAGAGGAGTCCTGTCCCAGCATTCGGAGAAGGTCAATAACTCCTGAGCACCCACAGCTGCCAGTGTGTCTGTGTGAGGTGGGCAAGGGATCACGGGTACCGCTTTGGCGGATAAACCAGGACCCCGGGGTGCGTTCACAGGCAGAGCTGGGGGCTATGGACAGGGAGGCCCTTTCCTGGTGCTCAATGCAACTACAGCACTTTTTGGGAAGCTCCTTTTTTCTTTCTCTTTTTCTTTCTCTTTTTTTCCTTTTCTTTCTCCTCTTCTTCTTCTTTCTCTTTCTCTTTTCTAATTCAATCCAAAACCTACAATAATGGCTCAAACCTTTACAGTATGTAACAGCATGTACAGGATTTACATTCTTAGTAATACAGTTTGTCAGGGACTGATGTGTGATACGATCCCATGTTCCTCTTAAAAATTATGCTGAATTCAGGAAGACTTTTTGACAGTCTTGACCTAGAGAGGTTATCTTAACTATTGCCAACTTGTTACTTTATACCTGTTAACTCCAATTATTGAAGACTGTCAGGGACCTCGTACAGTTAAAAAAACAAATAAAAAAACCCACCTGAGACCCTACAACAAGAAAAATAAACAGTGGCGTGATTCTCAGTGAAATATTAGGGAAACGTGTTGCTTCAGTGCTTAAAATTTTGGACAGTTTTTACAAGGTTTTTCTGACTTTTTACCCCCGACAAGGTTCCAGAGAGTGATGCTGAGGTTGTTTCTTGGTTCCGCAGCCTCACTGGGACGTGCTTCTCTTCCTCACCGTGCTTCTCCCAGCCTCACCCCAGTTTCACAAGTTCCTTTGAGATGAACTGTGTCAAGCTGTGTTTTATTTCCAGCTCCTGTAACAAATCTTGTTCCACTTTAACTGCACTGTTCGGCTGCAGGCAACAGGAGGCAGCAGCCTTTGGAAAGGTGGTTCTGGGGTTCTGCACAAGAAAAAATTACTGATAAGCAACTACAGTCCTAAAATTGGCAAATCTTTACCATTAGTATGTGTGCTTAGCCACTCAATTAATGAAAGCGTATTTTCAGCCCAATTTTCATATTTGCTTTTGCTACGTTAGCATATCAGAACATTTAAAATTGCAGGTTCATTCACTTTGCAGTCATCTGTTTCTGTGGAGACAGATGTATCCATTCACTCTGATGATCTTTTTCACCCAAAACATTCAGTATCCATACCAGAAAATCACTTTGCAATCCCCAGATCAGAGCCAAATCTCAGCCAGTTGTGCTCAAACCAGCGTCCAGAGGCACTTCAGCCTGGGAGTCACCGCACTGATGCACCAAGACAATTCTTTACATGGAAATCACAAGTGTCACAAGCACAAGTATTTGCTTGAAAAGGCTTCTTCCTCTGAGATGTAGGTACTTGACAAGGACCGCAAAGTCACAGCATCAGCCTGCAGTGGGAATCGCAATTTCACACCAGGTGAAACTCTCAGGACAGGTTGGGTACCGATTCTCAGCCATCACCCCTATTAATGCTTTACTTGAATTTGCCTGAGTGTGCCTTTAACAGCATGTGATTGTATAAAATTTAGTCTCAATTTTTAAAAATAACTTTAAACTATTAAATATCTCACACACTAGAGGTCTTTGATAATTTGTTTACTGAAAATACACAGTTACTTTACAATACCTTATATAATGTGATATTAAGGAGAATGCGTAACTTCTGATCTACCAACAGCTGAAAATAACACTGGTGCAGCACACTGTGCATTTTTAAAAGAAACTTTGAAAGGCAATTTGAGTATTTTTAAAAAATAGATAATCATATGCCTAAGTTTTCCTTGCTGCCTGCTTAATTTCTTTACACCAAGAGAAAGCCTGTAAGAATTATTGTATTAAACCTGACAGCTCTGGTGTGACAACAGCAGGTAACTATTATACCCTGACATCAAGAACAGGGTATCTTCAGCTCTTTTTAAAAAACAGAGAACAATAGCCGAATTCCACAGAGAAATTTACATAAGCTTTTATTCTGCTCTCTGGTGCAGTTTGTCTATGGTAACTAAACAGATATAATACTTCGGTCAATTTGGGGGGGGGGGGAAACACAAACAATCCCCCTTAAAAAAAACCCACAAAACAAAAACAAACAAAAAACCACAAACAAATCTTATTCTGTTTTCATTTTCTTTTTCTGCAAAATGTTTTTCACAAAACCAATAGAATTTTTATAAAAAATAACATAATTCCTTTCCTCAAATAACACTGTAATCAAGTTTTATAGTTACTGTAATTAGATTCTTTGAAGAAGACTCCTAAAAGCCGACAACGTGCCTGTTTACCTGTGCGATCCCCCTGCCCGCTGGCAGCCCGGCCGGCAGCCCCCCCGGGACCGAACCTGCCGGTTGTTGCTGCTCCGCATCCCCACGCTGCAGGGACGGGTGCGGTGCGGCCGGGGCGGCGGAACTGAAATCAGCCTTTCCTGAAGGGTTTTCAGGTGGCGAAAGGGGTCAGAAACAACCTGAGCGGACAGCGAGTGACAGCTTATAAGTGTAAAAGAACGGGATTTTTCATTTCTCTAAATAAGCACCGTTTAAGTACAATTTTACAGCATTTTAACATTATATGGGAAATGCAATAATGTGTACAGTGCAGGTTCACAGATGTTTGTTCTGTTCCTTTAGTCACTCCTACCTTTTCAACACTTTCTGGTGGTTTGTTTCGGGTTTTTTGTTGCAGTACGGGGGCTGCTGGGCCGGCAGGGGCATGGACCGGGAACACGGGCTGGGGGGGTGGAACTTGAGAGCGCGGCTGGCTGCAGAGCCCCCCGAGCAGGGATCTGCAGGACCCCCGGAGACACCCTGCGGGACCCCCACCTGGAGAGACCCTGCGGGACCCCCCGGAGAGATCCTGCGGAATCCCCCGGAGAGACCCTGCGGGACTCCCCCGAAAGAGACCCTGCGGGACCCGCCCGGAGAGACCCTGAGTGACTCCCCCTCAAAGAGACCCTCCGAGAGACCCTGCAGGATTCCCCCTGCCTGTGCCCGCGGAGGCCCCTTCCCTTCCCGTCCCTTCTCCGTCCCTCCCGCTCGCCCCCAGCCCCGTCGCTCCCCCGGGCTGACCCCCCGGCTAAACCCCCTCTGACCCGCAGGGAACGCAGCGACATCAGCGGGCAGGACTGCGGTGTTGGTATATTAGGAATTCCAGCAATAACACATTTGTCCGCAGTACGTGAAATGCGCCGACAGCCTCAGAAAATGTGAAGCGTCGGGCTGACGGTGCTTGTGATTTTGACACTAGAAATGTCCGTAACCCGGTTCTGCAATAAAGAGTTTCATTAGTGATCCTGGAACTTCCAGCTGAGGCTGCCGGCATCTGTAACTCGCTGACATCTGCATAAACCCGCACGTTCTGCATTCGGTGTATCCCACTGAAATCCTCTGGGGTCATTCCCCACGGAGGGGGTTTGATGTCGCCATGTCCCGTCCCCTTCCCGGCCCGGCCCGCGGAGCCACAGACCCGCGAGGACACCGGCCCGTCCGCGGGGCTGGAAACGCTCCCGGTAGGGACGGGGATGATCGGCTACAAAGCAGCTATCGCAGATACAGCGACTATCTCCAATACCGCAGCTATCGCAGATACAGAGACTATCGCCGGTACAGCAGCTATCGCAGACACAGCGATTCCGCAGCCCAGCGCTGCCCGCCCGGCGCTCGGGGCCGCTCTGCGCGACCCGCTCACTCACCCTGGGAAGAGAAAAACGGGTTCTTGAGATTTGCTGCGTTCTGGCGGCAGAAGCCATTGAAACTCGTGAAATACTGAACAGCTGGACTGGAAAAACCTGTTTTCCTTGAAATTACCACGATTTTCCACTGATAGAGATGTAAATGGATCCCATTGCTTTCTAAGAAGTTTTCGCTTTCCATGATCAATTCTATATCAATGTTAAGCCGACAATACTGCTCTTTCATAAACTGCCTCTTTTTTTTTTTTTCATAACATTGCTAACAAAAATCAAGGAACATTTACAAGTGAAACGCGCCCAGAGTTTATGCATGTAATCTACTTTTTTTCCACTATTTTTCATCCTTCAGTAGCATCATTTAGACAGAATTTTCTTCGATTGCACTGAGACTGAACTAGGTTTTGTTTTCTCCCACTGAAAACACACCCACGTCAGAAATATTTCAGAAATAGACAGTGATAAGAAAGTAAAATACAGCAGAATTTTATGTAGCATTCTGTTCAGGATCTATTAATACGTTTTCCCTGCACCATCTTCAGTTCGGAATGACAGACCAGACCCAGGGACCTGCCACTCCTGGAAGATACACACAGGGATGGCAGGGGATCAGAACCTGCCCGAAGTGTGCAATGTTACAAATGACCGTTTTCCCCTCACTCCTATTACCTAGATATGAAATTTAAAATTCAAGAATGTGCTTGCAAATCCACAGCACTCTGGGGCAATATTAAATGAACTCCATTTAATAAAATGCATTCCAAGCTGTTATTTTGATTGAAGCATTATACTTTCTGCCTTGCAATAAGTAGTTCAGATTTCACCGGGTCACAGAAAATTTTTGAATCACTCTCTCTCCAAATAATATTTAAAATACAGACTTAAATAACTGTGTCAACAGATATCTTCCCAACACAAACCAGAGATAAGGCACATAATGCTGCATTAAAGCAGTTGCTGCGTTTATCTCTCAAGTCGGTAAATGAAATGTTGCCATCCTCCAAAACATATCAATCATCTCGTTCATAAAATATATCACGCTCCTGAGGGAAGTGATGGCATCCCGTTTTGTCCTCGGTTCACTAAAATAAGGAGAATTTGATCACAAATGCCTGCTATTATCAAAACACAATCATGGTTTCAACAGGATTAGCTAACCCAGGTGAAGCTGTGCACAGGGCCCCCTCTTTTTTTTTTCTCTCTGCGTCACACTGCATCTGTTTTTAAATGCTTTGTCATTTAGAACAGAGGCACCAGGCAAACCCTGTGCATGGTGCCACTCCCCAGATTCACCGACTAAATGCTCTGATTCAGTGTTTTCTCCCTAGAAAATGCATATGTGAAAATCACAGCAGACTTGCAGAAGATGGTTAAAGAAATATTTACATACATATTGACATATTTACATATGCAGTTCTGCAAGCTTGAAATGGGAAAACAAGTGAAATAAATGCAATTAAGGTCTTGGGGTTCCAGACTGATATAACTTGCATTTCCCATCAAGATAAGTGATCAATTAAGTGATAAATGTTGTCTCTCACCACGCTGCCTACAAGAAGGTAGTACAGGTGGGGTGACACCAGAAAAGTGTCAGCCCCATCAGGCTGTACAGCCCCTGGACTCAGAGGGTGTGCGGTGGCCCCTCTGTGGGGAGCCCCTCTCCATGGGGGACCCCTCTCCATGGGGAGCCCCTCTCCATGGGGAACCGCTGCTCAACCAAGGAAGAGCCCCCGCACCTCCCGTGTGCCTGCGCAGGAGTTTAACCCACCGCATCCCTGCCACCTGAGCACCGCTTTGGGATTTTCTTTCTTATATATGTTCACTGTACATGACTGTCCTTCTGGCACGACAGCAGTGAGAGCCGGGGTGGTGGAAGTGGCAGAGCAGCAGCGGGAAAAAAATACCTGACAAACAGCAACAGCCTCCCAACACCCCTTTAAAATAATAACGATTTACCAAATGGTTGGGAAGTTGTTATAATTCCTTTTCCAAATTATTACTCGCCCTTTAGATTAGAAATGAGGCCAGGGTTAGCAATCAGCCATAAATGGCAGGATTTCTGAAGTAGAAGCACTTGTCTGATTGTGAAGTGGAGGCCATTATTGCCTTGATTGAGTCTCTCTTTTTTTTTTTTTTAAAGCTTGCTTGATTTGTGGCTGAGAGCGCACATTCACTGCTGTACCAGGAGCAATCAGAGCTTTCCCTGGGCTTTTTTGCTCAGCGATTTAGGGTCCACTACTTTGGCACAGCTGCCACCTTTTAGCCTCCATCAAAAGCACAGATATTTCTAAGTGAACTGCATTTGTGTTTGTCTTTTCTCCTCCTGCCCCTTCTCCCCTTCCTCACCCTTTTTCTTTCCTTTTTAAAACATTTTTTCCCTCCTTTGTGAGTGTGTGTGAGTGTGTGTGTGTGTGTGTGTGTGTGTGTGTGTGTGTGTGTGGCTTTTGGGTAGGGGAGAAGGGGTCGGAATGAATATATTGTGTGAACTTTAATTCCAAGTAAGAATCTGAAAGAAGACAGCAGAAGGTGTCTGAGGTGTCATCTGCACTCCAGGCCACATAACAAACCTGCAGTTACATGAGAAATAGGGACAAAGTGACTTGCTCAAATGACTGAAGGCAACCAAAAACACTGACAGATGTCTCGGTGCTGTAGTTTAGAGTTTTGTCTGCCTGAGAACCAGATTCAAGCCAAGAACTTGTATTTATACCCTCTCTCTCCAGAAACTGCTTATTTTGCTGGCACATCCCATCTTACATCTCCTGCCACCTCTGCTCTGGAGGTGTGCAGCACAGCGGGGAGCCTGGGACAGGGACAAGCTCCCCCAGAGCAGGGTGTCCCCAGAGCAGCGGGTTCCTGGAGCAACAGGTCACCGGAGCAGTGGGTCCCAGAGCAGCAGGTCACCAGAGCAGCAGGTCCCCGGGGCAGTGGGTCCCTGGAACTCACTGGGCACTTGAGGCTCAGAAACACACACCTCTAGCTGGGGAAAGCCGCAAACACCTTTAAAGCAAATACATTTATTTATTTAATTGCTACTGCTCTGAAATAGCTGAACTTTGCTTCAGAGTATGTTTGCAGGCAGAAACTCTATGTCAGCTAACCAAATAAAACGTACTTCTGTGGCCCATGGGCGGATCTCTCAAACTAGCAGTTTAACGTTGAAATGCTGCTGAATCCATGACTGCAATGGTGTGACAGGCCCTGGGAGCACAGAAGCCAGATTGTGCTACATAATGTAATGTAACGCTGCATTAGAAAGGTAGTACCTGCTACTGTGTGTAAAAACAGGAAGAGTAAAAACAGCAGAACCAGTATTTCCAAATGCCAGAGACTGCAAATGCAGCAGAACAGATACTTTAGTATAGCTTTGTAACTCACTTTCTGTTTCGCAGTCATTTGTTTCCCAAAGCTGTAATTTTGGAGGGTTGAGTATATCAAGGAGAAAATGAGCTACACAACCAGCTTATGTTTCAGCCCAATTAGCAAGCTGATGTGAATGAGGTAATGGAAGACTCACAAAGAGAAATTACTTTAGAAAAGGGAAGAATCTGTTTCAGCATTACCCAGAAAACAAAACAAAACATGTTAGTCCGACTCAGAAGGAATGCACAGCGGTGCCAAAATGCAATGACAGAAATTATTTGCTTTCTTAAGCCTGTATTTACAGCACATTCTTGTAGATCACCAACATGCATCTTCCCCAGAATGCTGTGTCAGGACAGTGGCTGAGAGAGTTGCTGTAATGTGGTGAAATATTCCCCAAGGGAGTGTGTGTCACACCAGTGAGCACCTCGGCACGGGTGGGCAGTGTGGTTTACCCTCGGCATGGGTGAGCAGTGTGGTTTACCCTTGGCATGGGTGGGCAGCATGGTTTACCTTTGGCACAGGTGAGCAGTGTGTTTTCACCTTGGCACGGGTGGATGAGGAGGCCAAAGCCGTGCCTTCAACCCTGGAACAAATGGCAGAACAGGCTCAGAGAACGACCACCAGGCACACCATTGACAAGTGGTGAAGAAAGGTGCATTTCTGACCAGTGCATTACGTGTGATTAACAAATCACACTCAAACCCCAAGTACGGAGTCAGAAAAACTGTGCTGCATTGTATTTATGTTTTTAATTAGCACAGAGTGCAGAGTGAGCAACACACAACTGTGATGTGAAAATACCAAGATAGGAGAAAGTCAGCAGAGAGCCTTTGGCTTTAATTTATCCTTCATTTTTACTAGATATCACTGACATAACTCTCCAGGTGAGAAGTGGCTTATTCCCAGTTGATCCCAATGCTAAGCGCAAAACTCACCCATCCAGTTCCCTTGTACTGGCACAAATGTGCCCAGTTGCAGTTGCCCATCAGGAGCATTTGCATAATTGATTACAGACATTCTGAAGTGTGCTTGTTTCCAGGGAGGATGCAAGAGCCCTGGGAGGGGTGAGGAGTTTGATGGGTTTGTGCTGTTGGGTGGGCAGAGCAGCTCCTGGAGAGCCAGAGCATCGAGCTGCTGCCATCCCAGCTACAGGCCACGGCTCAGAAACCAACAGCGAGCTCTGCCCATTTATTACGAACTTCATGAATTGTGCTAATGCATTGATTACAATCAGGCCAACAGAACTGAAGAATAAAAAAGATGCAAAATGATGTGTCCCTTCTCCTGTCCCCAGCCGCTCCAGGATCAGCCTCCCAAGGTTTGACCACATACGTACATTATTTCTCCCTTCACATCTCAGCTCCTCGGCTGATCTGGCTCAGCATTTCAGCTCTTTGACTGCAGAGTGAGTCTCTGGTGGAATAAGCTGTTTTATTTGCAAATAAACCTTGAAGTCCTTAATAAATTATTTTGACCATCCTAAGCAAGTACATTGACGACCCTGTAAAAGGCCGCACGCCACAGAAAACTTAGTTCAGGATGGCTTAGACCTTTACAAAGCTACTTCAGTGAGTTTCTCTTTCATCTTGCCTGAGGCAAGATCAGATCTGAGGAGTCAGATTAAAAAAAATAGACAAACATTTTAAAGACTTAATCATGTATAGTATCTTAGGGGCCCCCTGGAGAGAAACCGAGAGAAGTTCTGGTTTCTCCTCTTCCACAAAATGCAGCTCTCACTGATCTGGCTCTTCCCATGATGTGAAGGTCAGCAAGGGGATGAGCTCATGCTGGGCAAGGTCTGTTTCCCTGGCGTGCACTGGGGATCAGCACTGGGCTGTGCTTCCCCTGCAGACCCGGCCAAGAGCAGCTCCAGAGCAATGCGAGATATGGGGGTACAAGGGAGAGATGGCTCTGGTGGGTTTGTGGCTCCGTCTGAGCAAAGTCTACACGGAGCTGCTGGGGACAGTGCAAAAATGAGCCCTGGAGAAGTGCTGGAGGGCAGAGAGTGTAGGCAGTCGTGCTCACAGCCATCCCTGCCCTTGCCAGCACCGACACCTTCCCGCACCGTGAACCCACCCATTTGACAAGGACCTTCCAGTAACTGAAAAATGTTACACTTTGTACAATCGCTTGGTTAACATCTCAGCTCAAATGAAAGCTTGTGAAACAAAAAAGTTATTTATCTGGCACAAGTATCTATTATTTTTTTAGTTAATTTTTTCAAACCTTGTATTTCAGGAGAGGTTTTGTTAAGAACTAACAGGTCAGCTAGTTGCCATCACCCAGCATCCCAGAGTTTTATCCAGGTGCATTTTGTCAGCTCTGAGAAGCATTTGCCGGTGTGGTGACACACAAGGTCTAAACCTTTCATACGCAAGCTGTTTGCCTGAAGGGTGTTGCCTTGCAAGGACTACAGCAGGGCAAGGAAATGATCCATTTTGTACATGTGTGGCCATTTTCCTTGGCTATGCAGAGCTCTCCCGGTCACCACATGGTCTGTGGCACCGCAGAGGAAGCCGTGTTTTATTCCCCACACTGAACACACCTGACGGCCGCTGCTCAGAGCTGTCACTCACCATCACCGGCTCAGAGATGTCACTCTCCATCACCAGCGACATGTCCTGCACGGAGCGTGCAGGGTGGCAGCGTGTCACCGGTCCCTGGCAGCACCGATAACCATCTCTGCACAACCTGACGTCTGGAAATTGATTGCATAAGTGGCAGTGGTGGTCCTTTCAAGTATGCTCCTTTTGTTTCAGCTTTACAGTAAAATTACCAGCAGCAGTTTACAATTAAGGGAAATAATAATAAGTGCATATGCTTTCATCTGCACATACAATTACAATAAACTGCATGCTTTAATAGGATTGTGAAAAATCTGTGTTTGACCCATACAAAAAAGTAAACATTCTTGTTCTGGATACTATATCATTATCACAACAAAGGGAAACTCCTGAAATCTGATGATTTAAACATCTGGAGAATGTTAATCACTTCAAAATGACGGATGTTTTTTATTTTAGCTTTTGACAGACACACTCCTTTCATAGATAGATGATTATTTACATAAATTACATCACCAATGCAAAAAAAAATCCAAAATAACTTCAAAGGATAAAGAGCTTAATTAAAAGGAGACTTTTGTATTTCTTTTTCTTGTAGAACATAGAATAAATAGAAGAATTTGCAAAGGGAAAGGGTAACTCCATCATTTTAGACAAGACACATACATGGGCTGTGGAAGTGCACTCCAAACAGAGCTGGGTGCAGGAGCAGGGACGCAGCAGAGACACAGCGAGCAGGGTTTGTCAGACACACACGGAGCCAAGGGGTAGCTCACCTTTTCAAGCACATCTGCAAAATGCACAAGTCTGGGTGCCACTGTGATCAGTGCCAGCAGCCCTGGTTGTTCTATTACAACATAAAGTCACTAACTTCAGCAGAACCACTCCCCATCAACTCATATTTATATGTTGTTATACATATATGTAAAACAAATAATACATTATCTATTTAACTTATATACCTGTTCTATATAACATAATGTGTTCTATATAACATACATACAGATACATATGGAACAGCACCAGGTTCCCCAAGGCAGGACTACAGGCTCTGCGTCAGGGCCTGTCCCCAGTGTCACACATCAGGATCGAGCCGCTGTGCAATCACAAGCACAGACTCGGATGCCAGGTTTTGGCTCCCAGCTATTTGTAAGACACTAATTTCCAAGAAGGTTGCAGGAAGGAGTGGGAGGGAAGGCACAGGAACAATTCCACCATGTCACACCTCAGAGAGACATGACCACGGCAGACACAGCCAGGTTCAACACCAGGAGCCTGGGACCACCGAACGTGCCAATGCCACGCCGGGCTGGTCTAGTTCATTGTCACCACACCAGTTAAACTCGTCAGGCTCAAGAACAGCCCAAATTGGACAAACAACAGCACAAACCCATGCGGGGGGGCTGTGCCCCCAGTGCTGCCTGCCAGACCCGCTGCAATTCAACCCAATTCAACCCATCCGCCGCAATTTCCTCCTACAGTCCGAGCTGAGCTGCATGCTGACCTTAGACAATTTGTCTTCTTTCTGGCAGAAATGTCACCCAAAAGGAAGCTATTAAGTCAAGAAGGTAATTCTGCAAGAGCAGCCCACTGCATAAACAGAACTTGACCTAGGGTAATTTATTGCTAGTCCGGCACAAAGGATTTTAAGAGATATGATCAATACATTCCAGGATCTAAATACATCGATGAAGGTGAGAATGTAAGAATTTTAGGCAATATTTGTGAGAAGTTGTCTTTAATATTGGAAACTGAAGAGTAAAACACAGCCTGTAAAATCTGAAGAGATTTTTTGTCTGCATTTTACAAGATAAACACCTACAGATAGTAGAGTTTGGTCTAAAGTTTTGTTGACCAACTGTCTGTCCTTAATTCTCCCACGAATATGTTAAACTACGCTGATGGCCCCAACACTTAGCACCACTACAAAGGTAGACCATTTATGCCTTAATTCTTTATCGACTTTAGAGCCTGCTAAAAGCTGGAAATTATTTTTAAAAGGAGACAAAACAGTGAAAAAAAATGAATTACTGCTTTACAGTGTTGAAATGAATTTGGAGTGCTGGGGGAGGCCTGTCTTCCTTATTAATACTGTAGTGATATTTTCCTTAGCTCAAACCAAAGTAATTTCCCCACCCAAGACACACATTCATGAAGACAAACACCAGCTTTTCTTGCAGGGAGCGCAGTGGGTGCACACACTGAAACCCAGCGATGGACAAGCCGAGTCCCTGCCCAGGGCAGGAAGGGACATCCCCAGGGACAGTGGGGGTTCCCTCCTGACCACCCGTCCCCCGCTGTCCTGCCTGCAGGCCCTGCCAGCACGTCACGTCACATCACGTCACATCACATCCATCTGACACTTCTCTGTGTCGATGCTGGGAGTTCAGAGGTGTGAAGGCAGGAAAATCCCCAATGAGTTCTGCAAAGAAACCACTGGCACAGCCTCAGAAGGAGGTTATGATTTGTAAGCAGAGGACAGTTCAAGCGTGGCTTTGGATACATGAGCAATGTCACCATTTCATGTAGAGGGATAATGTCCCTATTAAACCCCTCTCCCTGTGTGCAAAGTGTATGAAATAGTTAATTGTGTTTATCTTTGAGAAAGCACATGACTTCCCAAGCTATAAAGAACAGTTCCCTTTCTTGCCTGGTATTTATGTTTACTTTAAATAACACACTTTCTAGAAGCACCAGCATTTGAAGTTCAAGGAACTTCGCAATATCAAATGTTTCCATAACAGCTGCACCTGGATCTACATGAGCTCATTGTATACACCTACACCCGCGTTCAAAAGATCTTCCCCTTCTGTTTGTTTTCACCAGTGAAACATGAATATGTGTGTCTGACAAACTCAGAATCTGCTTTTTGTTCTTGCTCTTGTCACCCAGAAGGGATTTTATAACATACCGTAGGGTCCTCAAAATCCACTTGGAAGTGACTCATATTAACCAGAGTGACAAGACAGCTTGGTTTACACACTTTTGACTACCACATTGGTTTTGGGTCTCCCACTGTCAGCTGGAAAGATTTCTTCAGATTTTGTGCCAGAGAAGTGAGTCTGAGTCTTGGCATTATTTGTACATTCTTCCCTCCTTCCCCACTTTCCACTTGAAATTGCAAGTTCTTTTCACAAGGGGTTCACTCTGTCTGCTGAAGCCAAAAAAACCCAGTTTCCTGTCCAAACTTTATTCCTGACACAGTGCAACAAGCATTTGGTCGTTAATGGTCTATTTCTGGAAGAATGACTCACATCACTACAGTCTGGCAAAGGGCAAACTTCATTTAATAAACAACATATCGCTGATACGTTTTACTGGACCTGACCCGAGGTAACAACAAGCTAGGTACCGCAAACTCTAACTTCTGGCCACTTCCCCAGGGGAAAAACAAAGGAAGAACCAAAACAAAACCCAATGCATCTTTGCTTCATGGGTCTGGCTGCAGGACAACTTCTACATGTGCACTGGGCAGCACCAGTAGCAGGAACAGAGCCCAGCACTGCCCAATGCCCATCGGTGCCAAGAGCTGGTTCCACACCCCACTTTGTCCCTGCAGTGACACCGGTGCCTCTTTGGACTGAGGGACATGGAGTTGAAGGGAGCACAGAGGTGATGTCCTTGTGCTGTTTTCAACCTATTTCTGAAGTTTTTTCTGTGATCCAGCTACAGTTTTTGAGCTGCTCTTCATTAAAAGCATTCCTTCAAACTGTCAGACCTGCCAGATCAGCTAGTGTCCTCTGCTTTTTCTCCATTGACCGTATTCTACGTATTAAGAAAGGCAGAGTTCACAGAGCTGGAACTGCACAGCAGCAGAAAGTTCCCTTAGGGAGAAGAGCCACAAAGTGTTTGAGAAGAAATCAGGAACAGAGTTTAGTCCCATATTTTGTACCACTGGATGTATCGGTCTTATCTAGTGTCAATAAATAATATGTGGAAAAAAATCTAGTGTATTTTCCTTTAATACAATAGCTTTACTTTGACATTACACATAGTGGACCTTGTCTTCAAATACCCTAACTCTTCTGGAAGCATCCACAATCTCTGTTGAAAAACAGGTCTCCAAATAGCTGGCAAAGTGTCAAGCTGGAGAATAGGCAAAAGCCATGAGCTCTTTGAGGAACAGTCTGTCACCACATATTTCAGTGTGGAGTTAAACAAACTTCTAACATAACACGCAGTGGCACGTAATGCCAGCTGGATTTAACTCGAGCTTAAAAAGAATAGCTAGCAACTCTAAATCAGGGGGGGAAAGTGATTGAAGAAGAAGGTTCAGGATATCAGGTGAACATGAGTCCCTGATCACAATAAACTGACCAATCCACAGGGAGTTAAAACATAAGCAAAAACAGATATTTGCTTTTGAGATTGAGAGATCCATTCTCTCACCTTTGGTTTCAGCTTTTCCAGTTAATATTGGACTGAAAAAGTAACTGTTCACCCGCCTGCATCCTTCCAAAAGAGCGTGCAGAGAGTAAGGCTGAAAATACCTTGTAATGGTTGCAGGTTTTCCTGATGAGCAGCCCTTCATGGTGCTCACTAAAGCAATCTCATAAACACATTACCTGAGTGCCCGAGCAGTCACTGCCTGTGCAGGTCTGAGAAAGTAACATGGGAGAGGAACATGTGTGCCCTGGCCAACCTTGTAACATCGATCATGTTAATTACAGGTGTCTACAATTGCTTGTCATATTCTTGTTAATTTGGCTTCCTATGGACACAGGAATTACTGGTGTAAATAAAATCCAGTTGCTGAAATTCCATTATTACAGAATCACAGAATCACAGAATCGACTGGGTTGGAAAAGACTTCAGAGATCATCAAGTCCAACCCTTGTTCCAACTCCAGTCCATTTACTAGATCATGGCACTAAGTGCCATGTCCAATATCAGTTTAAAAACCTCCAGGGACAGTGAGTCCAGCACTTTCCTGGGCAGCCATTCCAATCGCTGACCACTCTCTCTGTAAAGAATTTCTTTCTAATATCCAACCTAAATTTCCCCTGGCAGAGTTTAAGCCCATGCCCCTTTGTCCTATTGCTGACTGCCTGGGAGAGGAGACCAACCCCCACCTGGCTAGAACTTCCCTTCAGGTAGTTCTAGAGAGTGATGAGGTCACCTCTAAGCCTCCTCTTCTCCAGACTAAACAACTCCAGCTCCCTCAGCCTCTCCCCATAGGTCTTATGTTCAAGTCCTTTGAGGATCTTGTGTATCTTTGAGGATTTTGAATATTGCTACAAAAACGTGCTGACATGCACAGGTCTCCTAAAATATTTTGGTTTATCATCATCCAATGTAATATAAAAACTTGCAATAGTGGCGGATAGCTTGTTGCAACTTTGCAGTCTTACAGAAAAGCACAGATATGACCAAAAACTCATCTGTTAAAGCCGTGATTGGCATGAAGGCTGCACAGACACTGCACTATTTGCAGAGCCATTCTGGATAAGTCACCTCAGCTGTTCTCTCTTCACAGGCAGCTGACGGACTGAACCCCGGTACCACCGGGCAGAGCTCTGTCAGGAGCAGGGACCTGGTGTGAGGGACGGGGAGCACGAAGCATCGCGTGGCCCATGCTGCTCCCGCACACCCGTCACCCCGCGGAGCCTCACCAGGAGCTTTGTGTCATTGGGAGCCACGCAACTTCATTGTTTCCTTTGAGTTGCTAATGCTGATCACAAACATTTCTAGGGCCACATTTCCCATTGCAGTATGTTGACATAGTTGTGATAAAATCATTGTGATTATACCAGCATACCACAGGGAATCTGGCCCGATTCTTTAATCGCACAGCACTCACAGCATATAGCAATGAACACTCATTGAATAATTTTGGATTTACTATTCCAGATCACTCCCCTTGAATCCGTGATTTACTGTTGTGTCACCTTTCTTTTTCCACTTTCCGTAATTTTCAAGGGCCTGCAACATATAATTGTGGGGTTGTCCAGCCTCTTTGCAGAGGCAAATAAAAAACATTTTTCATGCAGAGTTGTTTAGGAATAGGATGTATAGCTACTCCATATCAAGAGTGTTCAGAGAGTTATATAAATGGCTTGCACTATTTTGAAGCTGGAACCAATAAAAAATTCAGGGTGGAAATTTCAGACAGTCTAAAGTGCCAGATGTTCTTATATATCTTTATAAATCTCCCAGCTAAGGTTATCACTCACTGAAGTTAATCTAAACAGCAGAGATTCTTCAAGTAAGTATGTCAATAGCAGCCTCATTTCAGCCTGGTTCCTCTAAACATCTTCCCTCATCCTTCACTCTGGTTTTAATGTAATTAGGGTGTTATACAGCACAGGCACCGAGAGATCCCATGATTCCCATGCCATCTGATTGTTCATTGCCATTGAATTTAACAATTCTGGAAAAGAAGATGGAGTTTTTCAGCCCTGTGACTCTGGAATTATCATCTGTCATTGACTGATGGGGATCCAGGTCTGCTGATCTTCAGGGTACACAGTAAAACCTATTTCCTCAGCCATTCTCCAAAAAGAAGTGTTTGTACTGAGTGAACGTTCTGTCTTCAAAAATGTCTAACGTGTGGTTTCCATGGTCAGAAAGTAGTAAGGTGGAAACTCAAAAAAAAAATCAATAAGTAAACAATAAAGACAAATCAATCGAAGTGGCACATGGAGATATAAAACCTGTCTCCAAAACAGACCTAAAAAAGGCAAAGCACCTTGCTGTGTGCTGAACATGCTGGCAAGTTCTACCACCAAATGGCAAAGGTGTCTCTGCTCTGAACCCCAAATTCTCAACATTGACAGAAATAAATGGTTGAAGAGAAAGATAAACAGCTTGATGATTATCATTGTTTGTCTTCACTATCTGCAGCCTATGTCATTTGATTTTAATTAATAACCAAAGCAGTTGTGTGAGCATCCCCAGGTCACACAGTTATGTCCACAGTAGCTTCAGGAATGGGCTCTAAGGAAACATGGAAAGGACTTGCAGATCAATTTTCAAGAATGGCAGCACAGAGAGATGAGTTTCCTTTTGAGCAGGGGGAGTAATTTGGGTTCTGGTAGACACAGCTCGTTCCACAGCAGTAAAGCAGCTGAGGCTGCTGATGTTGTAATTCAGACTTCCGAGTCCCAGCGCACACTGAGAATGTTGGTAGTAGTTTCAAACAAAGGAGTGTGATACTATTAACCTTGGGTAGAAATTACGTCAAGGAAATCAGTGGTGCTGGCAGCAGCACAACACTGTGACTCTGGCAATGTAAGTATTGCACATAAAACCGGAGAATGGAGAAGCAGGGGTTGGATGGGATGTCCCTGTCCCTGGGCTGTGGACTTTGTGCCATGGCCCCAGCCCAAGCACAGCCTCTGGTCACTCTGTACCATGGCAGAAAAGCACTTTGGGGAGGTTAATTAAACACCTTATAAAACTCTGACTTTCCTTTTTATTTAAAGTGAATCAGACTGCCATCATGCCCCGGGGATCAGTGTAGTCTCACTCCAGGGAGGAGACTTCAGAACTGAAGCCAGGAACAGACTGGTAGAACTGTATAGCGGGTTTTTACCTTTCCAATGTTACACGTGCATGTGTTTCTCCTCCAGAAACGAGCTGCAGTTTCTCCCTTCAAACAGTAACCACTGTAAAGTAACATGCAGTCAAGTAACATCATGTACAGCCAAGTTCCAAGGCCATTTTTCTGGAGTGACAAGCCCTCCTTCCTCCCCCTTCCCCTCCTCAGAGCAGGACACACAGCCTGGGGTCTGCACCACAACATTCCTCGGGCTCAGCTCATTCTCTGGGCGAATTCAGGGTAGATGGTAGTTACCAGCAGGATATCAAGGTTTAGTTATTTGACTGAGAAGGTACAACTGGAGCAAGCAAAATTAAGCTGTAAAAAGAGTTTCCTAGGTATATAAATAATCGTAAGTGCTTACACACAATTAGATTATGGCATGTATGGCAGACAATAGTACATTGCATTGTCTCATTCTTACTATAGGGAACACTGTGACCTTTAGGGATTTTAATAAATCAGCTCCTGATGACAATATAAGTAAATCAGAGTAAAACAGGTTTGTGATTATAGCTGAGGCCCAGCACTTCGGAGATTTGGTTTCTGTCTTTTGCTTTCCTGTAGATTCTCTGTGCAGTTTTAAACCTTTAAATACACTAAAAAATTGTGCACTCTTACAAATGAATAGAAGAGAAACATACAGTGAAAGAAATGTAATCAAATCCCAGGATTACAACAGTCACAGAGATGGAAACAATGCTACACCCAGCATAAGTGAGCCAGCTGCAGCCAGTATTGCTACAGTGACTGCCCAGTTCCTCTGGAAGTTTGCATCCAGTTTGTGTCTTACACACCCCGTGCTCCATGCTCTGCAACAGCTAAATGCAAACTCAGCCACGTGTTCCTACTTTTATTACAAACCCAGCCCTTTCAGCCCATTCCTGGGTGACTTAATCATGCTGGGAGACTGAGCAAAGATGACAGATGCATGTGAGCATGAGAAATGCACAGTTGTTAATGTGAACCTTTCCTCTGTGCTGAGCGACTCTGAACTGCTGCTCTGAGCAGTAGACGCAAAACACCCAAGGGACCCAGGGAAGGCCTGATTATGGTTCCAGGACTTATCTATTACATTGCATTGCCATAAAAGCTGCACAACTCACTGGATTTGGCATATTTTTACTTATAAAACCCCTGAGAGGTAAGGTTGTGCACCATTTTGCAGAACATGAAGTGAGGCACAGCGAGTGGCTGAACAATTTCCCCAAGGGCACACGTTAAGTCACACCACAGCAGGAGACCCAACTTGGATGTCCAGAGTCTTTGGCTTGTTGGCCAAACATGAGTCCATTCTTCACACCTAATCTGTGCCCAAAGGCACATGCAGTCTGGCAAGAAACAACAGCAAAGTAGAAGCACAGAAACATTTAAAGCTGCACTCCAGCTGTGGCCACCAGCGGCCCAGCTCAGATGCTGTGGTGGTGTCACATCTGATGAACAGAGCTCCTGCTGAAGGACTCGGCAGGGAAAGCAAAGGGTGGTCTTGACCTCTTTCACAATATTTCATCAAACATCCATCACCACCTGCACCACAGCACTCAGTGAGAGCCAAGATGTCCCAGCAGGGTGACACAGAGTGTCCCGGGCCCTTGTCTTGGAATGGCAGAGACGGCTACATTTCACACTCAGACCAGAGCCCCTGGGCTCACAGGTACTTCAGCTCTGCACCATGCCCAAGCTTTGCTTTACCAATGATGACTACACAATAAAACTTTGTAACTGCAACTTCGTGTCCACAAAATAAATCAATTCTAACTGCACGGTCTTAGTATGTGAGCATTCTGGCAACCAATTGAAAACAGGTTCCTACTCACAGCTTCACGGCAGTGAAAACCATGACAAACTGAGGAAGATATGTTCACAAAGTAAAATCCCACACCAATGCTCATATGGAAATGATTTTTTCAAAACACTGTGTTATTGCAAACCCAGCCCAATAAACAGCAAGGTCACGATAGCGCTGTTCATCGTGGCATCTCCTGTAAAAATTCAATTTATTCAGCATTTTTGACTGCCGGGCCCCCATTTGCTTTTCAGTATTAAAAGCTGATGTTAGCAGCTGAATGAGTCATCCTCATTCAGAACTAATTACTTCTGTTGGTTCTAAAACCCAAGAATTAGGTTATATACTCCTGAGTGCTGCAACCTTACCTGTAGGATAGTTGCCTAATACCAACACAGAACATCGTATACTTGCTACTTATGATAACAAAAAATAACAACTTTATTAGTTACTAATGCTGTGAGATATTTTAACTGCGTGTTTGTTTCTCAACACAAACATAAAAGCTTCTCTTTGCTACAAAGAAAATATTGGAATCAGCAGTGGGGAAGAAAATAAGTTGAGATTGTGTTGTTACTCACAGCAATGCACACACACCATTACAAAATGCACATTAAAAAGGAGCTATTCACACTTGAACCCCACAAAGATCAATTGCAAGACTCAGAACATCTCTTGCACCTTCCCTATTGAGAGCGAGGGATACTGTAGAACCCCTAAATGCCTTTTGGAAGATGAGGGGTGACGCTGTCGCTCCAGACCCTTTGGAGACGGCATCGTATCTCCAGGAGAGGAACGCGGCCGGGTCAGTGATGCTGTCCCGGGGGCACAGGCTTTAAAGCAAACTTGGCTGCTTGTTTAAAAGTTCTCTGCAAACAACACTGATAAAAGATTCCTTTTGTGAGTGTAAATCGTATTACAGAGGGACAAGAGTTAAATAAAGAAATCTAAGACTTAAGTAAAGCTTTGCTTAGATAATGCTTTGCTGAAGTGGCTTTCTGGATTACGATCTTCCATCAAAATCAACACCCTAAATAAAATATTGTTGTTACTGGAACAAACTTCCCTGGGAAGGAGTCATGGCCCCACGCTTGTCAGTGCTTAAGTCTTTGGACAATTCTCTTAGATACATGGTTGGACTTTTAGGCTGCCCTGTGCAGAGTCAGGGGTTGGACTCGATGGTCCTCACAGGTCCCTTCCACCTCAGGATGTTCTATGATTCTGCGCATGTTGCTAGGCAAAGAAAACTATGAAAATGATGTTTTAGAAGAATGTAAACTTGCCAGTTTGCAAGGACATACAGTCTTCTTGAGAACCCGATAGAGCCACACTGGATATTTCTCTGGCTGGAGACAAAGCTGTGATCAAATGCATACAATTGACTTGAGAGGTAGAAACGATTACACAAAAAAATTCCTGAGTGAAGGCTAAATTTGGCCCACTTGGAGATGACAGAAATATGATAGCGATGAGCAAAAGTGACCAAAAAAAAAAGATACTGAGATGTCCCTAAGCACTCCCCCAGCACTGAGCAGGGTGTGAGGCTGCCTGTGTTGAAGAGGCCAGCAGTACACAAAGCCTGGCCCAGCATGCCTGGTGCCACCAGCCAGAGCAAGGGGACAAAGCATTCTTGTCCAGCTCTTTGCACTGGGGGAACCTTTCAGCTGCTGCCATGTCAACCATCCTTTTGGCTCGCACACCCTTATACAAGACAAGAAATACTCAGGGACAACTACATGTTGTTTGAAGACTGGTCCCATATTCTTTGCAGTGAACCTCAACTGCAAGAACCACAACGCTTTTACTGTATTTTTCAGCCAGCGAGCTCATCACCAACCAAGGCGATGGTACCAAGCGAAGGGAGGTCCCAGGAGCAAGAAGAACCAGCTGTGTCTGGTGAGCAGGAGACAACAGCTTGGTTTGTAGCAAAAAGAGGTCAAGTATTGCTGCTACCAACCAACTCCCATGTGATGGAGTAAAGGGCTCCTGAGCTACCCAGCAGCCTTAGAACCAGCTGCAGGGAAGGTCCCACAGAACCCCCACAGAGTTGCAGTGCACGGCAGCCGAGCCAGCAGCACCCCGCTGGTCACAGCCCTGCTGGCAGGAGGCCCTGCACACACATTTTTAACTCAAAGCTATCTCTGTTACCTAATTAGTTAGCAATAATTAGCCTAAATTGGACAGGTCTTCAAGTGGCTGCAGCTTTCCATAGTGAGCAGGGTTTCCTCACAGCTCGTGATGTCTGTGCTCCCGCTGGAATGCACGGTGAACACGGGCACAGGCAGGGATCAAACTGGGGCTGAGCACCCCGGGACCCACCCACGGATGTGGTGTCAGGATCAGACCTTCCAGTGCGCCCCACGAGGGGTCTTGTTCACTGATAAATACCAGATTGCCTCAACATGGCTGCTCTGGGGCTTACATTTCCTGAAAAATGCAGCTTTTATTAAAGATAATCGAGCATTGTTTTCTTTGGGGTGAGTCACCGAGCTGCATCGTGTACAGCTTTCACTTTTTGGAAGATCAGTATGATGATACTGGGAAAATATAATTATTTTGATTGCCACAGCAAGAGCAAGGGCAGCAAGTTCTGATCTTAAATTTCATAACGAACATCTATTATTACTCCCATATTAGCAAAGCAGAGCCCTGAACATGTTCATTTGTTACTCAGGCGCCCTTGGGAATACTGGAATAACTATTGTTCGGTCCCACTTGCTGGATACCACAGCTTTGCAGTTCACCAGTTCAAGACACACTCACGCTGACTTCAGGAAGTTATTAGGGTGTTTTAGCCAATGGTCTTGTAGCAAAAAGTAATCACTGGTGAACAGCAAGGATGAAACTCCCTTCTCAATGACCTTCAAGCAACTTTTGGGCACAAGCATCTTTTTAGGCACTTTTGCAGAAACGCCACATTGGTGCAGCCACGATTCATAAGCAGTCTTGTAAAAGCAGCTTTTGCATCACCAATAAAAGTCTGTTGAAATTAACAAATACTTTGCTGCCATTTATTCAGTGGAGCCAAATCTTCATCAGGTTTTCAGCAGCAAGGGCAGAGTCACCTCCAGGTGGACGAAGACACAGCTAATGTGGGTACCTCAAACACCAAGCCAGTTCTCCGGGCTCCAGTCCGCATCTGAAATTCCCCTGGAACACTGATGGGAGGTGTTATACCAAAGTAGATCCATAAATAATTCGACTTTCCTTTCAGTTAAGATTGCTGTCTAGTTCACTGGCAGATATAGAGACTGGGGGTTATAGATACACCAGAGTCCACCTCCATTGCTTCAAAAGCTGCACCTAAGTAAATTAAATAAGCCAATTAACAGCATCTGAAGATCTGGCCCTCCATTCTTCATCTCTGTCTTTAGTTTTATCTGATTGAATTTATATTTATTTCAAGATGGTATACCTATTGCAAAGAAAAAACATCTGCCTATTTAGAGGAAATAAAACTCTTGGGCATCAAAAATGATCAAGCAGCCATTCAGAGGCTATGCTGGAGCATTTCATTGTAATTTGTTAACACATATTTCACTCCCTGAGAAGAAAGTATCTCGTTTTGGTGGCTAAATACATCTCAGACCTATAAAACCTGTAGAAAATAGGCTAAATCCAAAATTTTTTTTTTTTTTTAATGTAGATTCAATTTCACTTGCATTCAGATTTTCTGAAATTTCCGTGGCCTGATCTCCAGCTGATAAAATAGGCCTATGACGAGCTGAGAAGGATCTTCTCCATAACATGAAAATCAGCTGTAGATAAGAAGAGAATGAATGTCAAGGCAATAATTCTGTTTGACAACACAGGCAGCAGCTCCCAGCTTGAGCAGCACAAACTCCCGAGCACGCCTGTTCCAGGTGAGGACGTTGCCGTACGATCATCCTGGAAAGCTCGGTGCTCGGTTCCTTCTTCTTGCGTGTTCAGATTTTAGAGGACTTCAGGACTTCGTAGTCTTTGAAACAATTGACTGACGGCTTTTTTTTCTTCTTCAAGGTAGCTAGAAAATGGAGACTGGAAGAGTGAAGAATCTTCAAAAAAGATAACTATAGTTGCTTTTCGTAAAAGGTATAAAGGTGTACGGAAGAGTTTAATTTCTTGTGGAAAATTATGCATTATCCCTAAAACTTGATCACCTACAAAATACATCTACGTTTGTGACAAACTTTTTCAAAGGAGTCTAATTAGTTTCCATGAGATGAAATCACAAGAATTTCTCTAGGGGTTCATTTCTAAGGCGAATTTTTATTCCTAATAACTGCAATAAATAATTCTGACCACTTTCTAAGTTCCAGGCTGCCACAAATTGTCCAAACCACACTACTGGAATAAAACACTTTAAAGCTAATCATTCTGACAGAGTATTTTGATTATTTTATTCAACTAAACTTAAACAGAAAAAAAATCACAAGAGAAATGTGTGTGTCCTTTAAAGCCACATTAACCTGGTTTCAGGTCTTGTCTTTGTCTTGAGTTAAAGTTATAGTCATTAACTTGAAACAATAAACTCAAACTTCTACATATTCGGGCTGAATTTGACTCAGAGTGTCGTCAGCATCCCTGGTAGTGTGTTATCCACAACCTTCTTTGGCTTTCACAGATGTACAGTGATTTAAAGCACCATGGACAATGCTAGCACCTTTGAGATAGCTCAGGTATCTTGAATTTTATATAAAAGCACAAACACTAGCCTGACACAACCTTCCTAAGTGTGTCCCAAGAGCATTTACACTGAAGCCTCACTGTAAACACTGGGAAGACCTTCTGTGATGAAGGCACAAAAAGAAAGGACAAATGGGTCACGAATTTCTAAATAAAATGCTGTATTTTCTTGAAGATGCTTGAGCATGCAAAGGACATTTTTCAGTAAGATGGACTTTGGAGAAGCACTCTTCTTCCTACCATCTTGTTGGAGTATGAACTTTGTAGATGTACAGTGTATGCCCCAAAGCCTCCGCCTGTTGAGAACACAGGTCCTTCCTACCCGTGTTACCTGATTTTCTTAACACTTCCTTGCCTTTGCGTTCCTTCCCAGCCCAAACCAAGGTTATATTATTGTTTCGGTGCTGCCTGATGTTGCCTTGGTCAAACACAGGTCACTGTGGTAAAGAATTATTTACGAACAATTACTGCACAGCAATGTCCAAGATAGTACTGTATTCCCATGAACTTAAAGCAGGAAAGGATTTTTGAAGTGTTGTGGCACCTCACAAAAGCAATTCAGTCTTGTCAGCATTGGATATTTTATTGTATTCTCCAAACCTTGATAACAGCTCCAACAGCTTCAGTGAAAATTCCCCAGAGTACACGTCTGATAGCATAGAAATGTAACTTAAACAGAGTTGATCACACATCATTTGTGAGAGAACTCTAGATGAAGTGATAGGGCACTGCTTGCTGAGTGAAAGCCAACTTCTGCCAATAGTCATAAAAATATAATTGTGCGAGTGTTCAATACAGATCCCAGTAGCTAAAGGAGCAAAGCCCAGACTGGAACCCCGTTGCTGGAGGCACACACCAGTCACAGAATCACAGAATGTTAGGAATTGGAAGGGACCTCGAAAGATCATCCAGTCCAGTCCCCTCACCGGAGCAGGAACACCCAGATGAGGTTACACAGGAAGGTGTCCAGGCGGGTTTGAATGTCCGCAGAGTAGGAGACTCTACAACGCCCTTGGGCAGCCTGTTCCAGTGTCTGTCACCCTCACTGAGAAGTTTCTTCTCAAATTTAAGTGGAACCTCCCGTGTTCCGGTTTGTACCCACTACCCCTTGTCTTACCATTGGTTGTCACTGAGAAGAGCCTGGCTCCATCCTCCTGACACTCACTCTTTACATGTTTGTAAACATTAATAAGGTCACCCCTCAGTCTCCTCCAAACCAAAGAGCCCCAGCTCCCTCAGCCTTTCCTCATAAGGGAGATGCTCCACTCCTTTCAGCATTTTTGTTGCCCTGTGAGGGGGAGTCCTGTGAGCAGAGCTGCTGCCAAGAGAATGTACCATGTCCTGTTGTTGCACACCTGTCACAGCAAACACGGCTCTGAGCATCTCCATCATACATCCAGGTGCTGCAGACGGGGCTGCTGGAAACCTGCAAACAGCAGCTGGGCTGCCAGACGGAAAGGTCACCCAGGAGCTGGGCTGGGCACCGAGAGCGGGTGGGACTGCGGGACCCCAGACACGGCACTTGTATGCGAGCATTAGGCGGGGCTATGCAAGCATTAGGCCAGGCTCACCGCACCTCCAACCCAACATGCACACAAAGCTTTCTCCAGAACACCTGGTTTGAGTTCTTCTGTTGACTCGGCAAAAAACACAAGATCACGCAACACACAAAGGCAGCCAAAACAAGTATCTACAGAAAAGATCTGCAAAGTAATTTTCACTCATGGCAAAGCTGAAGAAAATCTCAACTCCCACGGTACACATATGGAATGACCAGTTCCAGAAATAAATTACTATTGCTGCTTGCATGCTCTGTTTTGTATACCCATGTTGCTTGCCAAGACTTTTTAGAGAAAAGTTTATTTTAAAAATATGGTGGTTTATCAACACAGATTTTTTATGTAGGGGAAATGGTTGGTTATGACAAATTGCCAGTTTCAGTATCCAATTAAAAATCCAGTTTTAATTGTCTGAATGAAAAGTTCCAATTTTTTGTTCAAAGCAAGTTTTTTACTATGAAAATGTCATCACTTATAGTAAAAAAAAAAAAAGCACAAAATATTTTCAAATATTCTAAGTAAGTGGTTACAACTGACTGACTTAGTTTTTTTATATTCAGTAGTTCCTGACATCCTAACCTTATACTCAGAAACCTGGATAGTGGCGTTACGTCTTTTCTCATAGTTCTTTCGCTGTACCAATTTTCTAAGCACCAGCAATAGCTGCCTAAGCTGCCTGTGGGCACAGCTCACAGAATCACAGCATCACAGAATGTCAGGGATTGGAAGGGACCTCAAAAGCTCATGCAGTCCAATCCCCCCGCTGGAGTAGTAACACCCAGATGAGGTTACACAGGAAGGTGCCCAGGAGGGTTTTGAATGTCTCCAGAGAAGGAGACTCCACCATCCCCCTGAACAGCCTGTTCCAATGTCTGTCACCCTCACTGAGAAGAAGTTTCCTCTCATATTTAAGTGGAACCTCCTGTGTTCCAGTTTGCACCCACTGCCCCTTGTCTTATCATTGGTTGTCACGTCATGCCCATGGCACAGACGGTGCCGCTGTGCCAGGTCCTGCTTGGCTCCTGGCCAATGAGGGCACAGGCACCCGGGGACATTGCGGACACTGGACTGGCCATACAAAGTGCTTTACAGCTTTGTAGAATTTGGCTGTGTCATTAAACGTTGTGCAGCCTCTGCTGTCCCAAACCACAAGAACTAGCAGCCCAAGGACAGAAGCCTGGACTAGACTGCAATTTGCTTCTACATTTTAATCAAGAGGTAAGACCTGATCAGCCTTTCTTATAACTCCCCACTAAAATGGCATCATGGAGCCTCTAAGAGCATTCACCAGTTTCGTTGTACAATTTTGTTGTAAACAAAACGAAACAAGCATCAAGGAAAGGAGGCCAGAGGTGTTTGCAGGTCCAGGTTTTTGAGGCAATTAAAATTCTTCTGCAATACAATCCCCACATTTCTTTACTCAGCGGAGCAGAGAAGATCCCTTTATGCAAGGGGAAAGCAGCACCCAGGGCTTGTGCATCGCTCGGGGTCTGTGCAGCTCCTGCACGCAAAGCACCTGGCAAGGGCTCCACACCACACTACTGAAACACCCTGCGCTACCCACAGGGATCGATACCAAACGCCAGAAAAAAACACACCAATGAATTAAATTGGAAAAAGGCAGTAGTATAGTAAGAGTTCCTAGTCTACAAGATACACTTTCACACTCTAACAAACATTTTACTTCCAAAGAACAGCAATCTGGAAAGCTCAGAACATTATGTAAGGGGCACAGCCAACAGAAGGATCATAAAGTTAAAAAGTCTCTGTTAATCAATGACAAATTTAGTACTTGTTGCTACAATTACAAAGATAATAGTTCCTTTATGTCAGTGCCTTCAGTTTTGCAGCTGTAAAATAGCTTTGAAATTCAGCATTTCAAGTAACAGAAATTAATAGGAGGTCATTTCTACCAGAGAAATTTTAGGGGCCCATCCTCTTTAATCATCATTAAAAACTAAATCCACAGGAGAAGAGGCACTTTACTGATTGTCAAGTGGAAGCTATTATTCATTTGATGAAGCTCTTGGCACAGTGCCATTTATTCTGCTGTAGAGCCTGCTGGTTGCTCTACTTCATCTCGTGCAATCAAGGTTGTTTCTGCCTGCCAAGAGTTATTTATAGAGTGGAAAGAAAAAAAAAAAAAAAAGCCAATATATTCTCTTGCTTCAAAAACAAGTTTCAAACTTTCTAACTGAGCAACTGCTTCCCTGCTCCCCAATGACATTCCTGTGTTTTGAGCCCCATTTGTACAAAAGCACATGCCTAGATTTCATCTTCCCCAAAACATGGAAAGGATTTCTGTGCTATGCACCCTTTCATGGAGAACTCATGTGATGTTCCTGGGCTGAGATGTGCATGGCCACCAAGCTCTGGCACTGCAGCCGTGTCACCGTGGGTCAGCTCCTTGGCGCTTAAGGGACATGCAGAAGCAGCAGCTCCTGTGAGCATCATCTCCACTGATACACTCAGCTCAAGGGTGTGGACGCTTTGTGAGCAATGGGGACCCTGCCCATCCTCACCAAGCTGCCGGCGTGAGGAGGGGGACAAGGCGTTTGGGCTGAGGGAGCACGAGTGTCTGTCCCAAATCTTGATTATCCAGCGGTCAGACCACGTGTGGTCGTTAAACCGCAGAGTCTGCTGCTGTGCTGGGAACAAGGTCTACATCCCCTTCAGTGCACAAATGACGGCAAATTCCCGAGCAAAAGTTTAAAGCCTGTTTTTGACCTCATGGCCAGTTTAAATCAGCGTCCTTGACATTCTTGGACTGAAATATATTAGATCAGAAACAGTCTTTAAAGCTGATTTAGTGTCAAGTTTGTGCACGAACCCAGAACCAGCCTCTTAAAGTTTCTGTAGTTTTTAAGAGCAGTTCCGTATAAGGCTCAGACTAAACATCTTAAAACGGGGAGAAGGTGAAATGTGCGCACAGTAAGAGCAGAAGTCTCACAAATGCACCAGAGGCAGAACTATTGGTGTGCAATGGAGTAATTTCACAGTTGAATTCTAGTTTATTCAGCTCCGCGAAACAGAAAGCAAACCATGGTCATTTCCACTCCAGAAAATATAGTGAATCCTCCATTTCCAGAACTATTAACCAGTTCCTTTAAACAGACAGGATGGTTTCAAGTTTACTCATTGCAGTTCTGGTACCTGCAGTTACACAGCACAGCACCTTACTCCGTGGGTATTTTCCCTGATTTCAGACAATTATTCCCTGAACAAACCGTCTGTGACTGTGCCCTTCCCTCTGCGCCTTGGATCTCCGTAGATAATAAAGCACAACCCTGCACAAGCCTCCGTCACCCCTGAAGCAAAGCTCTGGCTGTTCCCTGATCCTCCGCACGTGAAGTGTCCCTTGGTGTCTGATTTACAGGTTCGACCGGGTCAGGGGGCCAGCACAGGGCTGGCTCAGCCACAGGCAGGTGGTGACAGGATCGATGCAGCTGCTCTCTGGGTCCACATGGATCACAGACTCCTTGTTTGGTTTGCAAACTCTGTGTGGGGACCAACAAAGGGGACCAAACTGGCTCTGTTTCTAAGCTTTCATTATTATTGTCATGTAATGAACCTCATAGACAGAAAGCAGAGGTCCGATTCCAGATAATCATCTCCTAAATAAAATACCAACCAAATGCAGAAATGCTCTTTTCTAATGGGTTCTGTTCTTTTCCTTTTTGCCAATATAAAATTTGATGTATTATAGTTTGGTGAATCTTTAGTCAAAAGAATCCATAAGTTATTCAGAGAGCTACTAATAACCAACTGCTATTGCAAGACTGCAAGGAAATCCCTTCAGTAAAGAAAATGTTGAGCAATCGTTAGCCTATTTCCTAGGGATTTTATACATAATAAGCAAAGTATGCTAGAAGCTCTTGATTTAACAAAAAACCCTGAATTATGCATTTGTGTAATGACAAGTACTGTAGGCAACATTTACACAAGCATGCAAATTTCATGTAAAATCTAGTTTGTATATGGCAAAATACCCATCCCCCATATAAAACATGGGATCATTCCAGAGAAGAATTTTCAGCAGGTATTGCCTTCTGCCGCATGGCAAGCACCACACAGCTTGAGCGAAAAAACACACTTCTCTAAAATAGCCAGCAAAACTATTGTTCTAACTAGTATGTGAAAAAGATGTGTAACTCACTGGAAAATCATGTGTGGTTTGAGCATTATGTCTCCAAGCTGGTTTTCCCATTGGAGGACATGCCAAACCCCAGACACCAAAATGGCTTATGCTGAAGAGCAAATACCAGTCATTAACTTTCCTGTGGTTTAATAATTACACCTCTTCCTGGGGATGTGATTAAACCACACACAGCATTAGGAAACAGAGGGAATTAAGTCAATATGCCTCAGAGCTGAAAAGTGAGTGAATGTGTATAGTGAAAAAAAAGCCAGATCAAATGGCTGGATGTATATTTCCAAGGTTTGTATAGCAGTGCAACACACAAATGCAATAAGAATAACATCATTCCAAGATATAATGGCATGCTCCCCTCCATGAGGGCAATGCAGCACTGCATTACAGAGACATGATGGGCACCTGACAGCTGGGACCTACCCCACTGCCAGCCCTGGGGCTCCTGTCAAAACACCACGGGACACTTCATGTTTCAGCACCGGTGCTGTGGGTTTATATTCCTTCCTGGAACAAAGGGGAGAAGTGCCTGAAGTGCTTGAACACCATTGAATTGAAGCCCATGGAAAGGAATGCTGAGCACAGCCTTTCATAGTCTCTTCCACTGCACTTTGACTTCAGTATTCAAGTGTTAGAAACATTTCCAATCGGTATAGAATCGCAACATAACATCATGATTCATGTGGTGCTGCAAGGTGACATAAGCCATGAGAAAGGGCAATTCTGAAGAACTGTATTTAAAAAAGACTCTCTATTTCTCCAGTTTTTAACTGGAGTAACTCCAGGAAATTCACTTAAGTCGCTTCTGGGTGGGAAGTAAAAAAGGTGGAGGGGTGGGAACATTTTCTCTGTTTCTTTCCTTGCCTCTCAGACAAAGCTGTTCAGCACCGTCTCAGCAGGACACTGGTACTTACCAAAGCATCTGCAAGGGAAACAGTAATATTGAAGTGTGACCCTGGAAGGGAGAGGTTCCCAGCCCCGCGCTGACACTGGCCTCATCCTCCCTCAGCCCACTGCTCTCCAGCCCCCGCCCTGCCCTGGACACTGAAGGCCAGCACAGGGCAGGCTGCGGGGACAGGACCCCTCACCCAGCAGCACTTGGCTCTGGGTGGCAGCTGCTCCACGTTCCCCCAGACAGAGCTGGGGACCCTCAGTCTGAGGACCTGAACCAGGGACCTTCTCGGGCTGCCAATTGCTGACCCGTGCAGTGCTGCTCTGTCTGGGCACAAGTTCTGCTGCCAAATGTTTCTGGACGTTAGTGAATGCGATTCTTATTTTTTAAAAATACTAGAATTATTTAAAAAATAAATGTTCTAGCAACAAATTTTCTTAAAAAAAAAAAAAAAAGAAAAGGTAGTAATGTGAGAGTTTCTCAGTGTGCTGGTTTAGTCATCTCACTACATCGCTTTCCCTTCTCCAGCAAAAAGAGCATTCAAAACAGCTGGCAGAATTTGATGCAAACAAAAAGCAGTAAATTCAAACAGATAAAAATTAGATATTTGTCTCTAAAAATCTTCCAGCTTTATCAGACCCACTGGTAACACGTAATAAAAAATATCTTCAGGTTGAGTGCAGATTTCTAGGCATTTCTAGGATTTCTTATTAATGAGTCTTTGCCCACTGGCCATGCCCTCTGAACACACATCTGGAGAGGCTGAGAAAGGACATTGTTCTAAAACCTTTCGCAAGCAACAGTAACAAGCCAAAGAGGTTTTGCAAAGTTCAAGAGGATGCTGGCTTAGGAGGACAAATTAATTGGCTTTGATGGAGTAACATCAGAATTTAAGACTAAAGCACTTCAGTTGTGAGTCATGTAGGCTCCAATGGCACCATCTGATTTGGACATGGCTGTGACTGTCACTGCTCACGCTGTGTGCTGGGAGCAGCGTGGCAGCGCTGGCAATGTCCTACGGCTGATCGGGGGGGTTTCGATTCCTGGCGTAGAGGAGATGGCAATAGTCGCAAAGTTTTCATTTTCTTTGAACATTTTCCTTCAACGGTTTTGCGGGTTTATTTGAAATACCCAAGGACAAGACACGGCATCTTTCAGTTATTTGAGAAATTGTTTTCCACTCAGTGGTGACATCCCTAGAATTTAACTGTAAGAGACTATTCCCTGTGTAAACTTGCACTTTAGCAGAGGCAAAAATTGGAAGAAAGATGTTTTCCTCTCCCAAAAAAATATTTTTAACAAATAATTTTGAATAATTCTAGATAATTTCTTGCTCTGCTTTCACTAAAGTGCCTAGATACAGACTTGGACAGGAACCCGTCTCACTCAGCAGCCCTTGGCAGCGGTGTAAGGAGCCCTGCATGGCCCTCAGCGTGGCATGGCCAGAAGGGGCTGATGCAGCAGGCCTGGAGGTCACCCAGATGCTCTGAGGTCAGCAACTGAGTCACCAAAAGCCTGGGGTCAGCAGGTCTCTGAGTCATATCACTAGCATCACTGATGTATATTTTACTTGCAATGATAAATAGTTATTCTTCTTCACATTTGTATTATTCTAGCACCTATCTGCTGTTTAGAATAATTACTTTTGTACAAAGTTTAAATTTTCAGCAGTTGACAATTGCATTTATATATCTGGGGGAGAGCTATTTGCCCAGGAAGCTGTCTGCTGCAGACCACCCCAGAAAATGTCCTTAACTGCTGAGCATGTGGCCCTGGTGACAAGGATATGGCCCCTCAATACGTCGCTGATTCAAGGATATATTGCAGACAGGTCTCCATGGATGGTGAAAGACCTTCAAGGGTATTGCAGATAGGTCTTCTTTCCCAAGACCTCCTTTCTTCAAGGACTTGCATCTTCACACTCATGCAGAATTGGAGGTTTTTATAGACACAGAGCTTTATGCCTCCCTTAAATACCAAAGGTATGATATTTTGTGTGAAGGGTTGTGAAGAGCTATCCCAATTGAACTTCAACACACCCGGGATTTAGTATGCAATATCAAGGCCAACAAAGCTCAGCTGGATGGGAAGCCTTGTCTTGCTCCAAACCGGAGCCCCTCCCTCGTAACTAGCTCAAGGGCAGGCACTGAAGTCAGCCATCAGACACCATTCCAATCATCGCCTTCCTCTTAGTCCAATAGAGAGTAATTTCTCACGTAAACTCATATTAAAAATAAAAAAAAAGAAAAGTCATCTATCTCTCCTCTGCTTTCTGTCTGTTTCTGCTGCTCTGTGAGTCATCTCGAGCTCCCTGCCAAAGGCTCCAGCAGCCCCCGCAGACAGAGCAGAGCTCCCTTCCCAGGGAAGCCAGAGCCCCAGGCAACGAGATATTGCATTGACAACAGACATCTGCATCACAGCAGCTCAGGTCACTCCTCAGCCCTACAGGTGATGCGAAAGGAGTGTAAAAAGCACTTGCAGGGCATTGTATCTTAATGCCAAGAGGAAGATCAGAAATGGAAAATGGAGCATGTTTTGGAAAGACAGGAAAAGCCAATCTCAAGCACCCCCTGCAGTCTCCCTTGCTATGGTTTTGGAACAAGGAAATGTTTTTTTATTTTATATAATCATGCAGGTGCATAGCACAATGAGCCCTGGTCCTTATTTGAATACTAGAATGACACCAACCACATTTAGCATTAATAATAATTGTATGGATCAGTGACCATGAGAACAGTGTAGCAAAGTCAAGAAGAGCCATCCTCTGCTATCACAAAATGCGAAACATGGGAAGAATTCTGTCCTGACAGTCAAGAGAGTCCCCTTGTGCAGATGAATTTTGCCAAAAACGCAGGTCCTGGTGCTGCCTTGGTGTCCGGCAGTGGCAGCAGAACGCAGCGGGTCGACAGCCACTCCTGCAGAGAGCCCCAGAGCAGCCGGGCTGTGCACACACGTAACAGTGCAAGGGAGTTCTGCAGGCAGGAGGAAAAGGACAAGATCACACAGCTCAGGAGAACTAATTGCCTAAACTACAAAATGTCACAGCTAAAATTAGACCATTAGATTTACTTGGCCTTGGTACAGCGAAGTCTAATAATGGGCAGCTTTAAACAAGCAAGTTGTGCCACTTAGCAGAATTCTCACTGCATTTCAAGTGATTTTATCAAGAATAAACACCACACAGAGCTTGAATTCACTGGTTGTCAACTGAAGGGAGGAACAGCAAACATAACAGCTTGGGTAAATATCTGGATATTCTTCCTAGAAATATAATGTGGCCCAAAGCAGAAATAAACACAAAAGGAATTGCCCATGGTGATCAGTAGCTTATATGTTCAAGGATTTTTTTACAGTAGGCAACTACAGACTCAGTTAAGCCATATCTCAATCTTAAAATTCCACTTTTTGCATTATGACACTCCCTACAGCACATAGAAATCAGCATAGGACCAAAAAACCAAAATCTATCCTGGCAAATCCAAACTTCTTCCTATAGCTACACCGCATTTCCTTACAATCGCTCTATTCCAGGACATGATACTTTTAATTTACATCCCTGTATTTTTATTGTCTTGTGATTGCTTCTATGCTGCAGCAGTTCCCACTAACCATGGATTTAAGCTGCTACTAGGGAGATTAAAAAAAAAAACAGAGTCTATATGGAAGTTCCATTTATGACTAGTTCATAAAAGCTGATGAACAATTGAAAACATTTCTATCAACTGTTAATCAGTCCTTAGACTATTAGAGTTCTTTGGGGCAACAGGCTACTGAGAGCCTTCTGTGGACGTTCAGCTGGTGCGAGTGAAGGTACCTGCAGCACATGCTGCTCATCCTCATGGTGTTGAGCCTTCGGGGTCAGTTCATCACCAGCTGAACAGACACAGAATTCAGGAGAATGCAGGAGCTCCAGCCCAGGGTACAACAGTCACCCGTTACACCAACAACCAAAGGCATACCAGGCTATTTGACAGACTGTTCTATTGTAAATAAATATCAATTATAAACAGAATATGCATACAAATTATAAATATAAATTATAAATAAATAGATATCTATTTCATAGAAATGTCAACATTTTTAATGAGGATACATGTCTCTGAAGTTCCTCTGAACACTGAATTAGAAACACAATTTATCTCATCTTGAGACCCTAACCAGGAGACTAAAACAAACAAATAACCAAACCAAACCAACCAAATAAAAGAACTCACCTGTTTCACTGAATACAAGATTCATTTCACACCACTTACTATCTGAATCATATGGACTTAAGACACAAGCAAGGGCACAACTAAGCAAGATTATGTAACTCAAATGCTTTGACTATAAAAAGTGAGCTGCATGTTGTACTGTCCTAATCTAAAAGAGACTGCAGAATTAAATTAAAGGCACATTTCATGTTTCAAGTTTCTTGCAAGAATGAGATCTCTCTAAAATTTAGTTGCCTTCTCTGCTGTCAGTACCTCCTCTACTTGGGCTGCCCTCACTGTCACCTTAATGTGCAAAACACATTGCAAACTTTTCATTTGATTGAAAAGTTCCTAATGGTTCTTGTGCAGCAACCTAGTTATTCCTGTTCTGCATGCAATGTCAAGAAAAAACATTCCTTCTGCTTCTTTGTGTCCTGGAGTAAAACAAATAAAAATCCATGTTTTATGAAGCAGTTTTTTGGGCTACTTCCACAGCTACACTTAACCACATGTATTGCACATACTCATTTTCTCCTGAGGTTTAAGGAGCTATGCAGCATGTGTGCATGGATACTCTCATTTTGAGCAAAGCCACACTATCCACACAGACCCATGAATGCAAAGCACAAACGTTTAATTTTACCAAATTCTACTATGAATCCTATTTAAACAAAGTAGGATTTACAATGTATGCTCTACAAGAAGGGATTTTTCTAGCAAATTCTGGGTTTAGCCTAAAGGAAGTGTGAGACAATCGATTTTAACATTTTAATAAACATGTGATTCCCCGGGGAAATTCAGAATTAAAAAAGAGATCAGTTGTGTGGTCTGCATGCCACACTGGTTCTTTTCTTCTGCACTGTCACTCCAGCTCGCTGTTCTCACAGTATTTACTGAGATAAACCTGTGTCTCCTCCGGCATCTCCCTGTGCTTGCGGTGCTGTAGCTCCAGCCAGCCTCAGCAGAGCCCATGGAGGCCAGTGGCCGTAGGGTCACCTGGGGACAGGCCAGCACTGCTCGGTGGGGATGGCCATGCCCCACAGCCTGCCCCACAGTGTGCCTGGGCAGCCCCTGCACAGGAGGGTTTGGTGACCACACTGGGACAGCCGCTGGGAGCCGAGAACCAGGGCACTGTTCCACTCGCAGCCCCTCCTCACCTCCCATTTCACTGCTCTGTTTCACTCTGCCTCTCACTTTGCTGCAAATGCTCACTGGCTTGTTTCCTTAAGAGTCAGGTATAGGTTCGAGGATTTTTTTTCCCCTCTGTAATTTCACCCACAGCTACCTGGGGAATCAGGTTATATAAATATTGACAAGAGAATTTTACATAACAAAAATATTTGTCATTTTTGTTTTCCTTCAGTGTCAGGATTTTGCTTCAGGGTAGAGGTGCCTGTTTCAGTGAATATGTTCGTTAGCAGACAAAACAAACAGGATTAGAAGACATGTTTTTAAATAGGATTGGTGATGCAAGCCCTTATTTCAGAACAGTCCCCAATATGGTGCATGTGGGATCCTAAATGCCTTTGTAGTGTCTTGTTCTGTGTTTAAACTAACAGCAATTTTTCTTGGTCCACACTTCCTAGGGAAATGCACATAGACTGAAGTTTCAGTAGATGCTAAAACACAGAGCAGGAGTCTCAGAATAGCAGCACAGAGCAGCATTCCCAATTCCAGTCACAGGAATTCTGTCTCCCTATAACTACTAATGCAGCACAGCATATGAAAGCACCAAAATGCCCAAGTCGGAGTAACTGAGTTACACAGAGCCCTAAGCAAGACACTGGTCTCAGCCCAGGGACAGGCTGCAGCCAAAGTGAGAGCAAGTGCACCAAACCCAGCGTGAATCTCAAATACCTGCTGCTACGTCACTGCTGGACACCCATCCACATCCCAAGAGTGCGGTAAGCAGCCCCAGGAGCTGGAGACAGAGCGAGGTGGCCACTTCTTGAGGATCTGAAACGGAAGCATCGTTTGCTAAGTCAGTTTTGTATCAACCACCATAAGAAAATAAGAGGATATGTGCTGTATTTACATGAGGTGGCTCAATTCATATATCATCTAGGCAAAACAGGAGCCTATGTTATTTCTGTCATTAGTTATAATTAGAGAACTCTAATCAACCCCCTGCCTGCCCCAGTACTCAAAAGTGTTTGAATCTGCAATTTTACTTGTGTTCTTCATTAAAGAAGAGGGAAAAAGGAAAAGAAAGTCATTCATGAAATTCCCATCCGTATAAAGGATTTTTATTTTAGGTTTTACCTTCAACATATGTACCCTTAGATCTTTTAAATAGGAATACAGATCTCTTCCTGTACCATCTTCAATACTAATTCTCTCTATGCATAAATTTACGTAATGCCTATTAAAGACTAAACATTTCTGATTCCTCTTCAGCAACAATTATAGGACTTTGGTGCAGAGATACAGAAGAAATATTAAGAGAGGATAAAGATCTTTAAGACAACCGCAGGAGGTATTCATTGCACATGCTTTCTAGTGCAGAAAGGCAAAATTACTGAAAAAGCTTCAGCATCTTGAGTCTCAACTATTTCCAACAGATGGTGCTGATGACATAATTACTAATGATTAAATTTCAGCTTTTATTAGTGAAGGATTTTTAAAGGTACAGATAAGCAGCATCAGGCTCAGACTAAGATCTTCACCAGGGCTGCACAGATGCCATGACACTGAATTTCACCTCCACCCACTCCACCACTTGCTTTCTCCATTTCTAGGAGGTTCCAGGCATCTGCTGAACAAAGCCCTGCTCCCTGCACACTGTTGGGGTCTGGAGAATCACCCATCACATCCTCGCACGGTGTCACGACTTCATGGGATGCTGGATTTCAGAGGTTCATAGAGACCAGAGACAGTGACAGTTGATCATCCTTTTTTACTCTATCATGCCACTGCCCAAAAAGGTACCACCCCTATGTACCATAACACAAACAAAGACTTCATTTAAGCCCAGTGTTTCACTCTTACGACCAGAAATGCATGATACTAGCAGAGAACCAAGGGGATTTGCCTGACATTGCTATGCTTGCAGGAAATTGATACGAGAGAGTCACACAACTGATTTCAGAAACCAAGCTGCATACCAAGAGATGTGAAAGAAGGCAAAAAATTGCAAAAAGGTTCTGCTTTGAGAAATACCACAGATCTGCTGATTGCTAGAATCATGAGTCTCTGTCAAAACCCAGTAGTCAAACATCCGAGGGGAATACCCTTGTTTCCCCTAGAAATCCAGCACAGTTTATTCAGAATTTAATCTCAGACACAACTAGTTGCCTATATGCTTTAAAGAATCAGTGAAATTTAATCAGACTGAAATTTAATCAGAGTTTCTTTCTGCCTTGTGGAGAAAAAAATTCTCCCTAATCCTGGAATGGAATGGGCAGAAGCCCCAAAACAGCATATGTTTGGCTTTCTTGATAAATAACCACATGCCGAACACGTGGCCCAGTTGTCAGCTCTAAAATACCCCAAGCAAGTGCTGAACTCAAGCAGAAATCAGGGCAGGATTCAGCGGGCACGTGGATCCCCTGGGTTTCAGCGGTGCTGAAGTACACATGGGAGCGCCTTTCCCGAGAGGCTTTCTGAACTGCAATCAGAAGTGTAATGTTCATTGAGCCAGACAGACCTGTCTCACATTCACCAGATTTGCACATTCCTGTCTCTTAGAAGGAGCTGTGAGACAGTGTAACACCAGGCAACGCCATGTCTGTGCCATTCCCACGGGCTGGCACACTGCACCAAGAGCAGCCAGGTGAGCTGCAGCAGCAGAACAGGCAGGAATCATTACAGTCTGTTGATTCAGCTTATCTGGAATGAGATGTGTGGTCACTCTCTTATATTCATGCTCTCAGAAGTCTCAGAATTCAACTACTTTTTATTGATATTAGCCAAGTCGATGAACCAGGCAAACAGACAAACCACAGCTTCCAGAGCCGCAGTGACACCAGCTTGATTATAAGTCTGTTATCCACGTGGCTGCATTGCAGAGGATCCAGGCATTCCAGGATCCAGGGAGTCCCCAGCCTCAACTGTCACGCATCAGATATCCTCATTGGGATGGGCTTTGGACACCCAGCAGCACAGCTCTATGGGATGGAATAGCAATGTAACTGAAAAGCTGCTAGAGGGCTTCTTGTGCACAAGTGTCTGCTCAGCAGAAGATTAAACATGAGCACCAAAGACAACCAAAACAGTGTTTGTGATGGGGAAAGCAAAGCTCCCCCACAGTCACCTTGGCAGCTCAGCCCAACATCCTAAAGGATATGTCAACATTCTGGCAACAAGCATATTTTCCAGTTAATTCATTCTGCTTTCCCACACCAGCCTTTCCTAGTAAAATTAAGAATAAAAACAATTAACAATCAATCGTCATGGCAGATTGCAAGAACATGTAACCTACCTGCAAATTAAAACTAAAGACAGAGTTGAAAAGGCCTCCAAGGTATCCTGCGTGGTTGCACAGACTCACTTTTCATTGCTGTCAAGCAACAAACACGTTCATTCTGACTCTGTCAACACTTTTCTGGGAACTTCATTCAGCACGGGCAGCGTGGTTAATTCAGACACGATGCAGCACTCATCCAGCTTCTTAAATGCTCCATTCAGCTCGGACAGCTGCACACAGCGCTTCTCTCAGCAGGCACATCAAAGACTCCAGTTTTCCTGCATCCTTCATCATCTATCTCAGTACTCCTTTCTTCTCTATTCATACCATATATCAGCAACAGTTTCACCCTCTCAAAGTTCAGTGTGTTCACATCTACCCCAAGTCTGATATTTCCCTTGCATAAAGTTGTGTGTTCTTTGTTTAGCTTTAGCCAGAGCTGTGATTCTCCTTCAAGACACCAAAAAGCCTGTTCCACATTGTGGGGAAGTCTCGCGGGTACCAAGCACAGGCAGCAGTGTGCTGAGGCTGTTTCCAGAGGAACCACGGAGCGTGCACAAATGTGTGACCTGTTTTTCTAAAGGCACCTGGCAGAATCTGAAACACCTAGCAGAGGAAAATCTTTTTAGCATTGGCCATCTCTCCTGAATTTCTCCCACTCTAGGAAATGGAAAGTGTTTTCTCTGCAAAGTTACTCAGGAAAAAACAGACCAAATATTCAGCTCAGTTTCCTAACAAATAGGCTAACTGGCAAAGTGCAGCTGTGTATATTCATGTATGCACAGTCTCTCGCCCAGTCCCCACTCAATCAGCTGGTAACCCCTCCCCAATTCCAGATAGCTCCAACAGAGGAACAGAGGGCCATGTCCCAAACATGGTGAAAACAGGTGGCTGAATAGCAGTAGCATCTTACTAATATTCTTATTGATGGTGGAAATGCAACAAAATTCTGCCTCCAGCATCTGAGTGTTCACAGGAGGCAGAGATTGTGGAGTCATTGGTGGAAATCTGTACCTAGCTAAGGCATGACCCAGCACCGTGTTCGGGACACTGTCACTCCTGTGGCGGGTCTCTGGGATCTGTTAAGTGCTGAACGCTTGCTGTAACTCTAGTAGTGGAATTAAAAATCTGATCCATAACATATTACAAATGGATTAGAAGTGAGGATTTTTGGACAATTTCCTGAGCCTTCCCCATGGGTGACTCTTGGCCCCATCACAGCTCGTCTGCCACCACCTCATATCCAGCCAATAAGGCAAACCAGCTTCACGTCTGGCTTCTGCCCTCGGGTGAGGCACCTCACCTTCCTGCCCGCTCCAGCGCTCCCCATCCCTCCATCTCTGCCACGCACCTACACAGTCCTGCCCAGGCACAACCCACAGCATTTCCAGATGGCAGCCATTGCCTGGGGCCATGTTATTTTCCACAGGGTGTGTCACTCTTGGCGTTGTTTCCCCAGACAGCAGCACTGAGCTCCGTGTTGCTCAGTGTCTTCTTAGCACATCCCTGGACAGCACACAGCTCACCCTGCCTGGCCTCGCTGGCTTGCCATGGGTTTCCTGACAAAAGGACAGGTCTCCCATAATCACGTGTTCTCTCTGTATTTTGTCCCCAAGCCCAGTCACAGCAGCCTTCCCTTGCCTGTCCTCCCCTTTCCCCAGGCTGGCTTCCCCCACAGCAGGAGAAGCAGCAGCAGGCAGAGCTGGCAGGGGCTGCAGGTCTGGGACTGTCCTGACAGGGACGAGCTGAGGGGGACCCTGGTGTGAGCTGTGCCCTCGCTGGTGGGCTCCTGCCCCATGGCAGAGGGGTGGATGCAGCCCCCTGGCACAGGCAGACCCGCAGTGACACAGACTCCCAGCCAGCCTGGCTGGGACCATCAGGTCCTGCTGTGCTTACAGGGCACGACATGACGCTCCCTCCACACTGGGGTGACGGTCCCCTCCCTCCTTCCCACAGAGTGCTGCTGGCAGCCTCCTGCGCTGCCAAGGCTGGCTCTGCCTGGGGGCGTGGGGACAGGGAGCAGCCCAGGAGGGTGCCAGGGGCAGCACCCAGCAGCACGGCCACGCAGCACGCTGAGCATGGCTGGTGTCCATCTGCTCCCCAGCCACAGCACCAGACCCTCCTGACTCCCAGAATGGGGTGCGTGTTCATGCCTGTAATTGGGCAGCTTAGCTCTTGTTTTCAGTGTGAAAATAAACCCAAATAAATGCACTCTTTTAATATAAATTAATCCCATAGCCCTCACCCTGCCCCAAGGTTTTTATTCACATGCCTCAAACAAAACCCTGATAGAATTACTTGGGAAACACACAAATTCCCCTGTGTATGTATCATGGGATAGTATTTTATGATGCACCATATCTGGGAGGTATCGATCAGCACAAAGTTTTTCTCCTGTCGCCAACTAAACATAACTCAACTACTTCATGGTCACTGTGACCAAAACCATCCCCCATCACCATTTGGCCCATGAGTCCCTCTCTGTTTACAAACAGCAGATCCAGGAAGGCACCTGTCCTTGTCAGATCCCGTAGTACCTGCACCAAGAAGTTCTCTCCAGTGTGCTTCAGGAATTCCTGGACCTGCCTGTGTTCACTCTGTGATGTTCCCAGTCACATCTGGTAAGTTAAAATCACCCACAAGGACATGGGCAGTTTTAAATATTTCCCTGAAACAAAGGGATGATAAAGGAATAGCCCCCAAGTCAGGAATAAGCACAGGTACACAAGGTCAGGATTACCTGAGAGTCTTGAAGATGTAGATGGAGGTTATAGAAAGTCAATTTCAGAGATTAAATTTTAAACCTCCACTAAGTGCAAAAAAATGTTCTATGTTACAGTCTTCAAATTAAAAGTGGATGTGTGCATACTGAAATTTATGATGACACAATAAAGGAAAGGTAGGTTAGAAAAAAGGGATAATGAGGAATTATCTGATTACAAATGTAACCTATGTAAAAAGTACATCAGAAAACAGCAGAAGAAAATAGGAAGCTATTTCAGTCAGTGACACATTTTGATTTTAAGATATCTGATTTCAAAAAATGACCTGATTCAGTCACCCACAGCAAAATATAATGTTGAGTTTTCAGGAAATTGTTAGTGTTACTAAATGACTGAAATTTGACAAAAGACTGATCATTGTTTGTCTGAGGAAAATTTTGTAGTGAGAGATTCAGGAGAGCTCAAGCCTCAGTAATCTAGTACTAACACTAAAAGTTCTAGTATTATCACTAAAAGCCTGTCTTCAAATACTCTTCCTATCCTCAGTTTCTTAAAACTTGTGGAATGTGTTGTGTCCTTAAAGGCAGTAATGGAAAGAACATTTTCCTGTGTAGACAGATTTGGACAGAGTGAAGAAAACTGCTGAGCACAGATTTTTCTAGGACTGGGCTTAAGGTTAAAGCTGAAGTCAAAAAAATATGTAAAGAAACTTTCTTATTTGATTCAAAACAGCCAAGACATATGAAAACAAAATCCAATATTCTGAACAATAACAATAATAATGAAATAGAGTTGTATATTTGAAGACAGTGGAAATATACACTGGAGGGAAAAATACATATGACACCAGGGAGCTGCTGTTTCCATGAAACGTTCTTTCAGAGAATTTTCCTTTGTTTTTCACGCAGTCCCTTACTTTCATCCCAGAGAGAGAGATGAACTGACCCAGCACCGGAGTGAGCGATGCTGCAGCAGTTCTGGACACACAGCATGGGAAGGGGTTGTGGAGATGCAGGAATTTCAGGTGAGAAACACCAAAGGGCAGAGTGGTGGCTGCTGGCACTTCCCAAACCACTCCCCAGGCTGCTACTTGCAGCAGTTTCCCTAAGAAGTCATTTTCTGTACTGAGGAAATATCACTGATCATGGCTCATCCAAGGAAAAATAACCTGCCTCTTGTTTGGGGAGCCATGAAAATAAGTACAACGAGAAGGAAAAACTAAGTAGCCACAGATCATGTCTGATGCAGAGCCCTAATCCATCAACAACCTCTGTGCAGAGCAGGGCCAACATCCCCCCACCCCTGGCACCACACCGGGACACAGCCTGCAGCAGGACGCGGCCATCGGGAGAGGGAAGGGATGCAGAAGTTGTAGTTCTGGATTAGGGGAGACCTTTGCCACCAGCAGTCAGCCCCGTGCTCCCCGTTGCTCCTGCGTTCGAGGATCTGGCTGCCTGGCTAATTGTGGCATGCGAGCGGCAGGCTGCACAGATGTCAGATGTCACGCTCTATCTGATGGAGAGGTCTCTGCCTCGGGCTGTTTATATATGACCTACCAGAATTTCCTGCTGCATGATGAAATAATTAGGGGGCCCTCATGCAGGGAATAATGTTGGGAGTAGGTTGCAAAGGCATTACACATACAAAAAGAAAATCCTAAGCATTTTCCTTATCTGTGATATAATCTCCCAAGACTCCTTATATACATTCAACTTGTTTGTATTATTTCTTTTAAAGTTCTTCATGCAGATGCTAAATGAAGGCTTCAGAAAGTTTAGCAGTGTGCTTTCCTTTATGCTCAGATTACATAGTATGAATAGTGGCATAAGCAAACAGGAAAAAAGGGAGATGTATTTGTTTGTTTTAAATCACGATGGCTTTTTGCCTCTTAAGGCAGCAAACTCTAAACTGCAGATAGTTTAATAGGAGTTGATCCTGTCATCAGAAAGAGTCTCATTTTTGTGGTTCTTCTTTTTTCTAATCATTTTTAATTCACAACTGGTTTTATGCATAAAGAGAATGCCCATATGCCCGCATGCTCCATATACTGACTGATCTCAGCCCTCTCCCCCTAGTTCAGTACACCGAGAAACACCTGGATCGCATCCTCAGTTTCAGTCTGCAACAGCTCACCCATGACGATCAAACCTCCAGGTAACACTTTGAAACCTGAGGTAGGACCCTGACCTCATGTGTCCTGAGTTCGTCCCAGGTGGGTGAGCTGGTGGTTCTGCTGGCTGGGGATAAGCCAGCCCGGGCAGAGCGTGGCAGGGAGCTCTGTGCAGAAATGTCCCAAAGGAGAGACCCAGCCCTGGCTGTGCCCAGAGCCCCAGCCCCGCTCTGCTGCTGGGGTTGGTGGGCATGGGCTGCTGGGCACGCTGGGTGAGAACCCTGGCGCTTCACAAACCCAGTTCCAACAAGGGAGGCAGAGCTGAGGCCAGAGATGGAAGCCGTTTTACAGAAAAATGTTTGTTGCATCTTCTGCATTGGGGAACTGGTTTCCTAGGCTCAAAAATGAGCAGAGTTTGAGAGAGCTGGGACTCTTCATCTACGGAAGAGAGGGCTCAGGGGGTCTCATGCCTGTGTACGTGATGGGAGGGGAGGAAGAAGAGGCAGCTCACTGACAGGACAAGAGGCAATGGGCACAAACTGAAATGCAGGAAGCTCCACCCCAACCTAAGGAAACACTTTTTCAGTGTGAGGGTGGTCAGACATGGGCATTGCCCAGGGGGGCTGAGGACCCTCTGTCTGCGGGGACACTGGAACTCACCCTGGGGTCGCTGACCCCACCAGAGCCCAGGGGTGGCACCCGGGATCTCCAGAGGCCCTGCCAACCACAGCTACCCTGCGATTCTGTGAACACAGTCACCAGACTGTTTGTTAGTGTGAAAAAGCTAGAAAGTCTTCCTGGAAGCTCATTTAATTTGCACTTATTCTATTGACTACCTATAGCACAGTAAAAAACATGTGGTATTCTTTCCGTTTGGATACAAACACACAGTTGTTACCCTTCCCTGCCATTCTTCATGGGCTGCCGTAAACCCCAGGACATTCCCTCTGTCTTTCTCAGAGAGATTACCTGCTTGGATAGAGATTTTGTTTAGAAATGTAAATATTTTATTTCTGCCTTTCCTGTTTCCAAAGCCCATTACCATTTTGCTACTAAGGGAGGCTTAGAAATGGCATTATCTTTGTTTTTGAGAAGACAAAAATATTAGGTAAATCCTGCATTTTAGATTGAGAAAATAAATTATAAAACCTGCAGTTCAGATTAAGAAAATAAATGAAAATGAATTTTCAGATTGGGTGCGTAAATCATAGCTGGCTGGCGGGGATTTTGACTCACTCATCTGGAGGCAGCATGAATTAGTCATAAGCATATCATTAAATAATCAGAAATCTTTCCAGGCAGTTAATCAAAATGGGATATTCTCACAGAAATGCAGTAGTAAGCAAGTACATACTGAAGAAATACCTAAACAGGATAAATAAGTCAAACTTTTTTCTAAATTTCTCTTTTCGCAAATCGTAAAATAATTCAGCGGGAGGAAACACTAGAAGGCGACCTGGCAGCCTTTGCTCAGGGCAGGGACACTCGGAGAGCAGCTGAGGTTTGGATGTGTGCAGGGCTGGCAGCAGATGGAGACCAGCCAGCCCACACCATGTACCTTCAGTTCTTCATCCTTCCGACACGGCTCCTGTGTGGAGCTCCGCAGCCCACGTTTACACACAGTGTCAGGGACAAACAAAACAAGAGGCTAATGCTCCATCTCCTCAGCAATTGCACATCAGCTGCTAACCAGCCAGAGCCTGGGTGAGGGAGCCAGGGGGTGCTAATGGAGACAATTCAGTCTCTCAGCAAGGTGCAACTGGTATTTTTGGATCAGATCACTACACATCTTTTACCTTCTTGCATCTTGACTTCTCACTAACTCTTCTTTTTAACTTTGGCCTCCAATGCATCATTGTATTGGTTTATTTGCTTCTTACACAGCCTCAAATAATGCACCCAGACATACTAAAATTAATTTCAAAGACTGAACCTCACAAATCTTCCAAATTGCTCAAACAGCTGCCATAGGTGTATCACATTTTCAGAATTCACTTAATGCAAATGACCTTAAATGACTGGAAATAGGATAACAGGTGACCAAAATATGAAACAGTTTTCACTGTGGTGACCATCTATATTTTCACAGTTAGGAAAGCTGCATCCGCACTTTTATTAGAGAACAGCATGGAAAAGAAATTCGCATTTCCCAAATATCAAAAGGTATGTATGTCACTGCTCTACAGATATAGGATACAAATCCATTTCTAAATCATCATTGCCTTCCCATATCTCTTTATCATCTCAGCAGTCTTCTTTTCCCCATCTCGTTTTCTAAATGGATCCTGTCTTTCACCAAGCACAATAAACAGACAGTTCTTTGTGTGTATGCTGTTCCTGCAGGTTTCAGTTCACTTTGCCACTCCCTAAATTAGGTTTGTACATAGCACTGTGTACAGAACTACCAAGGAAGTTGGTCTCAAAGGCTGGAATAAAACAACATTTCCTTGATCTTAGTCCTCCATTGAGCTCACTATTTCAGAGCTTCTTTAGTTATATCAAAAACATAAAGCCTTGCTTGCTCACCACCATGAAAAGTGTACAGGTATTCAGCAGCAGCTGGGGTTTTGAGTGGGAGAACATCTGGGAGTAGGGGTGCGTCTCACATCACGGGCAATAGCATTCTGCCCTCTGAGTGAGACAGAACCGTATTCCAGTCTGCTTGATTTAAGTTCCTTATTCTCAGTGTACCAGTGCACCTTCAAGACAGAATAAAAAAAACACAAGACAAGAAATTTTTTCTTGCTCATGTATTTGAAGACTACAACCATAACAGATGTCAAGTCACCTGTCATCAAGGCCAGAACCCCCTCAACAGCAGCCATTCCTTTCTGTAAGGGAAAATCAGCAACGATATGTGATGATGGAAGGCATTGCCTTCCTCAAGGACCAATTTAGCACAGCAGGGGAAAAGTAGCTAAGGCAATATGCATCTCAAAGCAGGAGAAAAATTAAAGGCAGGAAAAGGAAAAGTGTATCTGGAAAGGAGAGTAAGGGATGAGAGTAGCAGTAGTAACCATGGGAGGGATAACCATGATATCAGGACAGTGGAGCATCCTCACACCACACTGCCCCGCACAGGACCTGCTGCTGGGATAGCACCATGCCAGCACAGCCCCATCCTGGAGGACCTTGGGCAACTCACTCATCTCCCTACACCTCTCTTTCTGCCTCTGTTGAATTTTACTGACTTACCTCATGCAACTGAAAAGAAAAATTATGAAATTAGGAGCATATTAAAAGTTGTGGAAAATTCCATTCATAGCTGGCTGCTGATGGAGCTGTGGAACTGCCTCCAAAACAATTTACAAGCCCTTGGAGTGCCTAGTATTTGCATAAAGTATTTGTTGAATCACCCTTATCTTTTGACCTTTTATTTTTTCACAACATAAAGTCACAACTTACGCCTAAATGTGTGTATTACACCAAAACTCAGTAGGGGAAGCGTAAAGAAGCAACTCCTTACACAAACTAAATACAATCATTGGAATACAAATTATTCACCTGTAGTGCTCAGTCCTTCAAACCAGAACTTCCATTAACTAAAACTCAAGACTCTTTCAAAGGAGTTATGGATTTAGACAACCCATTTGAAAACCTTTTTTCACTTATTCAGTAGGTGAAGGACACCAGTGGATTCCCAGACCCGTACACGCTGTTTCTGAAATGACGGGGTCCCTCCCAGCCAGCACCAGTTGTCGAGATCAGAGCAGTCAGAGCTGAATACGGGAGGGACCCGGGCGCAGCAGCCCAGCTCTGCGCTGACAAACCATCCCGGGTGCTGGGTGTTCCGACGGGGAACCCACCGCAGGGTTCAGACAGCTCGTTGTGACAGCGAAGCCTGCGAAACAGCCTTGCAGGGACAGCACCCCCTCCCAAACGTGCCGCTGTGTCCTCCTCGAGTCACAGGCTGCCCTCCCTGACCTTCAGCTCTCACCACGGAGTAAATGTGCAATAACAGCCACTAATAATAGATAGCCCATAATAATAATAATAACCACTAATAATAGATAGCCCATGTAAAGATACAGAAAATAGAGATCAGTCTGGTTTTACAGGTTCACGGGAAGGTTTATCCTGGTGGTCCATTTGATCACGTATGTTTGAAGGGTAACACTGAAAGGTTCTCAGTGTGAAAAGGACTATAGCCCAGGGGAAACCTGAACTCCCATGTTGCCCGTGATTTTTGTGATTGATTATATATATCCTTGTCTCAGTTTTAAGCTATTCTTCATTTATTTCATTTGCAACATTTCTAAGCCTTTTCCTGATAATCATTTTATTCCCTTGTCTTCCTTCCATTTGGCAACAGCTGAGCTGGCAGCAAGCCCAAAACATGGTAAATGACAAATCACTACCAGATGAAGCTGTGAGTTTTACATAGAGCATTTCCTCCAGCCACAGAATACTTTGAGGTCCAATAAAATTACTAAACTGACTGAAAATTACACCAAGATCAAGCTCTACATGAAGGCCTCCCAGTCACAGAAAGCCACCCTCATTCTCCAAGCTGTGAATCAAGTGACTGGGTTAATGAAGCCCCAGAAAAGCTGTGGAGTCAGAAGCAGCGACAGCAATGCAAATCCACAGCGGGTCCCCCAGACAGGGTTTCACAGTGGCCGCTCATCTGGGGGCAGGAAGGGCCCTGTGCTCCCCAGAGCCAGCAGCCATGGCCAGGAATGCTCCACAAGGAGCAGGAGTTCCCCTGCACCCTCCTTTCCCCACCTTAACGCCAGGGACCTGCACCAAGTGACCTCCCTGCAGAGGGGGCTCGGACAGGAGCTGCGTTTCCAGCACAGACACAAGTTTCCCAGCAATCCAGCAATCTGAGCCAGAGGAGAACGCAGTACCAGGACTTACTGCTGCCAGCAGGTGGGGAGAATCCTTCCCTGCACAGTGTGTCCCCCGCAGAGAGTGAAAGGCAAGTGAGATGAAGTTACGGTCAGGGAGAAGGACATTTCTCCAGGGTACCCACCAAGCAGGACAAAGTTTCCTTTTCCTGGGAGTCCTTCCTGCAGTCTCTGTGAACCCACCACAGAAGCCACAAGGTGTGAAATGTGAATGTTTTCCTAAAGCTTCTTTCACCCATCCAGTGTTGATGCCACAGAACATCACCTTTTTCTTACCCAAAATTATCAGACAAAAATTGAGACACTCCACCTTTCAAAAAGGCTTCCCCATTTTTTGCTAGGTAGACATTTTTAACCAAGCCTGTGTCATTTACAGTGCCATTGGAGCTCATGCAGAGAGTTCTACTTCTTTATCTAATTGTACAGAGGTCTGAATTTCTGTGTATAGTAATTCTATAGGAGATGTAGAATGATAAAGTGGACGTAAACTGAAACCATTCGAGTCACATAACATAGGCTAAATAATGCCTGGCCGTGGACATCATAACCAAAAGATATAAAGTGAAACCAGCAGAGTCCTAAACAGAGAAAACCCTCCTGAGGTAAACCTTTCCAAGATGTTCAAGATGAATGATACAGCCGTGCAATGAATGTTTAAAAGTAAAAGCAAAGGGGAAAGACTCAATAGCAAAGCGGTGTTTGGCTATAGCTCTGTGTACCCAGATGCCACACAACTTGTTTTTCCTAATAGCTGGAAAACCACTCCCTTGAGATGGATGTTGTTTGATACCGTGGGAAAGTTTATAAGATATTGACCAGTTACATACACAAACACACAATACACAGCACGTATCAGGCTTACTGAGCTGCTTCCAATTCCAGCCCTTTTTCACCACAGGCTAGCCCAGACCACCCAGGGCTGGGCAGGAGGGACACTGGGGACCCCCTGCAACCCCTGCTGGGCTCCCACGGGGCAGACCCGTGGGGCAGACCCCAAGGGCACCCCACAGGGCAGAGCCCACGCGCACCCCTGGCAGCACCCACCACGCACAGAGCAGGGACCACAGCGCTGGAGCCACAGAGCTGGTAGGTGGAGGTGAGGGAAACTTCAAAGGGTCACATCCAGACAAGACCTTCCTGTCTTGGGGAGTCACAGGCAGCCTGGGAGAGGAGAGCAGGGGAGGCCTGTCAGCCTTCATTGGCCACAGGTAACGGCACAGGGTAATTGCTCCTGATAATGTCACCGGCAGAGGAAATCCTGCAGACTAAACTCATTAGGGCTGCGGGAAGGTGGTGAGGGGCTCTCTTTCTGCAGCAGCACAGGCTGAGTTTGTCTGAGGGGGGGCATCTCTCGTGGCACACAGACTGAAAGCTCTCAGAGCTGCTCTTTTCTGTATATTTTAGTTCTTAAAGCCTAAGTTCTGACTTCTGGGTCAAAACGCATCTGTCCTTCCAAAAAGCACTGCCCCCTGCATGCCCCCCCCCCCCAAAAAAAAGTGGCAGATTGATGCTCAAGAGCCAGTAATTTGGAGATATTTGAATAACTGTCCTTTGTTGGTGCTCTGGTATCAAGCAAGGCAATAAATAAGACATTACATTTCCATAAGTGCTTGTTCCAGAACTTGTTAAGTGTAACGCAGTTATTTCCATTGGCTTTGTATCAAGACCAATAATGCCTTGAAGCTGAGGCTTTCCAAGGACTGTGGGCAGTGGCGGAACAGTCCTCACCAGCTCCTCACCAAAGGGCGGCACCATTTCCCAAAAATAAACTATGTTCATGCAAGGCACCTGAGGCACAGGCAGATCGCACCCACCTCTCCCCTCCTGCCTGATCAGCACCCACCCGGCCTCCACACTGCTGGACCCCACACACCTGCAGAGAAACATTCAAATTGGGCCTTGTCTCAAAACAAAATCAATTATAACTCTACACCAGTAGCAGTCAGAAAATTTCTGATGAACACATGTACCTCAGAGAACACCAGCTTGTCGGAAGTTAAACAATTTGGGGAAAAAATATGTCTCTTTTGAGGAACCTTAGTTTTAAAATAAAGATGAAGAGAAAGCATTTCCAGTAAAACATCATATTTCTACTTTTTTTTTTTTTCAGGTTTTGAAACTAATGTCCAATAAAATGTAAAATATAAGATCAATACTTCAATGAAATAATTTGATTTTGTTATTTTTTTTAATTAGAATTTGAGATCACATGACATGTAGTAGAAAAAACAAAAATCTGTTCCAAAACAAAAGGCTGAAATCCTAAACTTCACTACAAAATTAAAAGTCCTATACCTGCACTGCTGCGCTTTGAAGCATTAACCCATATTTATGAATTATAGTCTTTCACTCAGCATATCTAAAATGTCAGCACAACCACTCCTTTGCAGAGAAACATATGTATTTCATCTGTGTACATGTATACTTCCAGGAGAAACTTAAAATCTGCAGAGAGAAGACCAGTCTTGTGGTCATTATTCAGACTGAAGGCCAGGATCACAGGACTGTTACATGAACAGTGCTGCAATTGGATTTTTAAACAGAGAACTTGTCATCACTAAATACACAAGTCGCTTTTGCATCCAAAACTGTAAGTAACACGTTATATGAACTAAGCCGTTTGTCTACAGTGGCCTTTCTTGGAAATGAAAGACAAAATTAAGAAGAGTATGAACTATCTGAAAACGCAGCAAATTGAATCACTGTGACGCCAATCTGGGAGGGATGTTTTAATTCAAAACTGCTCTGCTGTGTACAGAGTAAGTCAAAAAGCCTCAGAATATCCCAGAGGCTAAGTTTTGCCTAGCCAAGTAAAACAGGCATCATTTATCTGCAAAACAGATATATACACACACCATAAAAGAAGCGTGTTTCTAGATCTACACTACAGTATTATACACCCACCCCGCTTCTCCGTGAAACAGACAGGACGTGGGCCACACTCTGGCTCACTGCTGCCCAGCAGATCCAGCACACGTACCCACAGCCCTGACAAACCCATGTGCAAGCACACAGAGCTGGTGTTCGAGCACACGGAGATGATGTCTGAGCACACGGAGCTGGTGTCTGAGCACACAAAGCTGGTGTTCAAGCACACAGAGCTGGCGTCCAGCACCCACAGTTTCAGCACCCCTGAGGCCCCCAGCACACCCGGTACTGGCTCCCCGCAGGCAGGAGAGCACGCAGCACCCCTGAAAATACGACTGTAATGTGTCTTGGCTATTAGAGCACATTTTCCATTCAACTCTGGAACTGGACATTGTGCTAAACCTCACAGTGTATGAAAACCCACTTATGAGGCAAGTGAGCGAGAAAGCAGGAGCCACCACTGGAGGCACCGCCAGCTCTTTACGCACAGACCTGTTCATTCTGACAGTGCCAGGTGCCAGTGGCAGCGGGCCCAGGCCTCTCCGCATCAAAGTCAATAGATTCATTGTCTTCACCCTGAGCAGGGTAAGCCTAAGATGAGGCCTGTGTGAGGTCTAAATTACTTTTTTTCAGATGTACATTGCAGATTGTTAAACTCTCACATAAGGCGCAGAGACACTGCTGCTGGAATCCACGGTTTCAGATTGCAGGGCAGAGCCTGAACAGACAGTGAAAAACTGACTATGAAACCTGCTCCTAGATGCACGTGTGTTTACATAATCTATCCCCAGGACTGTTTATTAGTATTGTGAATTGTAGACATATAACCTTAAAATAACCTATTCCTCCAGTATCCCATTTGCAGAGGAAGATGTTACACCCCTTGACTGGATCCATTACTCTTCCAAAGCTTCCCTAAAATAACTGTTTTGATTTGGGAATTTAAATTGAATGAAGCATAGGTATGTAGGCCAGAACATATTTAAAGCATCACTTCTGTTCGCTGACCTGGACTAATTCTATTTCCTTCTTCATTCCTGATCATGGTCTGTAAAGCACTTCACATCAGATCCACGAGCTTGTGCTTTTGCCTGGATATTACCTCCAGATCTAAAACCACAGAAAGAGGGTCACGATCAGACAAATCCTGCACCAAGGTGGCCCATGGGCTCTGAGCAGAGAACAGTGCTGCAGATGATCCTGGAACAGACAAAAGCTCTTTTCTCCACTGGACGGGCCAGATGGAGCCTCCGCACACATCTGAACCTTGCTAAAGACCAACAGAAACCCTGGTGAATACACTATGTGGAAGCATCTGATCTCAACTGATCTGCAAAACTTGGAACTTGCTGTTCCTGTGTATAACTGTGCTCTGAGAGCAAGACAGAAGGCATGACCTGCCCCATCCTCTGTGACAGAATGAGTGTGGCACAGTGTGCTGAGCACGGGCCCCTTGGGTCCTTCATGTTGTAAACCTGACGCTCGATGCCATCAGGGGCTGGTTGCTGCCGATCTCAATGTTTGAGTATTGGTAACACAGCGGTAGAAGAGCATTAGTATTGTGGTCTGTATAACCCTGATGGCAAGTCAGTGCTCCCTGGAATTTTAAATTTTCTTTCATCCCATTAAATCCTCTCTCTTAGAGTTATATAAGTCATTTTTCTCCCACTCAAGCACTAACATTCAGATGGTACTAAGAAACAGCAAAACATTAGGCAGTGAAGCGCTGCTTTATGTAAAGCTTTTTCCAGGTAACCATCCAGAGCAGACTCATTTTTGAATGTTTGTTTGCACAGATTAAAGCAAACAGTTAGTTGCCTTTAAAATCTTCAGTGATTTCTTCTGTCACTCTCTTCTCCTTCTTGCAGTCTGAAGCTGAACCAATGAACAGTAGTTTATCATTAAATCAGCAGTAAAAATATTCATGTTCTGTCAGACTTTTGCTGTGCAGTACAAAGAGCATTGAGCATATCATATAGAGAGTGCAATGACTCTTGGGCCCCACAAAGGGGACAAGCACTTTTGTGTAGAGCGGCGAGGTGAACAAGACCACTATATGTGCAACCAGCACATTTCAGCCGTTGAATGTGCTGCCTGAGTAATCCATCTCTTCTGTTACTTCTTTTCTTTTCTTTTTTTTTAAGGTATGCTCAGTGAAACACTTCCTTGCTGCCTTTCAGAAGCAGAGATACAGCAGCTGGGGGTGCTGCTGACCACAGCAGAACAGGACTGGATTGGGGTCCCAAACAGTTACAGCCACAGTACCAAAGCACAGCACCTCTTCCCAAAGCCACAGTGTGCTCAGAGATCAAAGACACATTTTAAATCCTGGCCATGTGCTTTCCTGTGTGAACAGTTTAGTTAATCTCAGAAAACTGCTCAAACGAGGAGGTGGCCAAAGGGACTTGTGTTAAACCTATGTGACATTTCTTCTATCTTGTCCCCTGTCCAGAAGCACTGGACCACTTTCCAGTACTAGACTCAATGAAAGTAAATGTCTGAATGGAAACACACTGTCCAGGCACTTCATTCTCTAGGGCAACATCACTCTGGCACCAGGTAAAACTTCCCCACTTAGTTCTATGAGTGTCAGTCAAGAGTTAATGTAGCCGTATCAGTGTAAAAATGACAAACACGAAAAGGAATAAGATGCCTTAATTCTACTTAAAACACTACACTGAACACCTGCAGCCTCTGCACTTTCAAAAGAAATGTATTTTGTTTCAGAGAATTACAGTAGCACTTTGTACACACCAGTCACAAAATTATAAATCTTTATTCCCTACTTGTAGACACATGCAAATATGTTAGGAATGGTAACCTGTGAGGAGCAATTTGGGATCTTGCTTCTGGAGGCTTGCTGTGGTTTTCAGATCCGGTATGAACGAATCACATTTTTTCACAAGCTCCATTCCCAATTTGTCCACTTAGTAAATAAAATATCTCTAGCTAGGTAATCCCAAATGTGCTCAGTTTTTAACAGATATTTTTATTTTAATACACATGCTGACCATTGAATCAACATGCAAAATTGCAAACTAGCTGGAGAAAGCTTTGAAAGCTTACATCTCAAACAGAGTGAATTTGCCCTTTAACTCACATCACAAAGAAGAGCCTTTCACAGTGGTACAGCAAAAGAAGTCCCACCACCAAGTACAATGAGGTACCCATTGTAACATGCTCTGAGAAGTGTTGTTACCTGATTTATACAGCAACCACAGTCATTTAGATCTCTGTATAACACCCAGCATTTTCAACAGTGACCAGTGATTAGGGAGACAGAAGTACTAAAATGTCAGAGGCAGTACAACTCCTGGTTGTCACCAAGCTCAGCACTACTTTAGAAGTCTCCTGAACTTGCCTGCAGCAGAGCTCCGAAAAACTGAAATCCAGCCACTTAGCAATCCCTGAATAAATTTCCAGCAACAGCAAGACCATCTCAAAAGGCTGTGATGTGCTCAGTGCATGGAATCTGTATGAGCAGACAGGACTGAGGACTGTATTGTGCACCCCGTGTACCAGAGCATGGCCCTGGACATTGGCAAGAGGCAGATTTGATCCCAAGACAGCGAATATGATTTTTCTCTGAAAAGCATCTGCTGTGGGGGAGTTTTCATTCGTCAGCCGGGTAACTCGCGGAGCTGTGCTCAGCATTCCGGGCCGTGACCCAAACCGAAGAGCGGGTCCTGCCGGAGGCAAAAGCAGCTCCGTGCTCTGCAGCTCCGCTCCGCAGGCAGAGCGGCGGCGTGCGGGACCTGTGCCAGCCCTGAGCCCTTGCTCGCCGAGGTTTGTCACCACTGAGCCAAAGGACGAGGCGGCCCCTGGTCAGGAAGGTGCGCGGACCCCGGGCCGGACCCGTCTGCAGCCCCGGGCCCCTCGCTGTCCCCCGCGGCGGCCGGAGCGGGGCTCTGTCGTCCGTCCGGCCCGAAGGTGTCCAGGGGGAGCGCTGCCGCGGAACCCTCCCGAGCCGGGCAGCGGCGAGGGCTCCTCGGGGCGGGGGGTGAGGGACAGAGCGAATGCGGAACCCGGCGGGGGAGCGGATCGGAGCGCCGGGAGGGAGACAATGCGGGACCGTACGAGAGCCGGGGCGCTCTTGATGCTAAGTGGGACTGCACGGCGCGCAAGATGCGCGCAGCACCGCGGACACGCTGACCGCGTCCTACCGGGGCCGGACTTCGGCCATACCAGGAGTAGGGCACCCCGAAACAGGCTTCTCCTGGGGACCCAGAAGGGTTTAGGGTTTCCACAACATCTGCCCGGGGTGTCTGCGACACCCCAACCGCAGCTGGGCCGCAACTCGATGGCCCCGGCGGAGTGGGGACAGGAGCCGCTGGGCAGCCTGCGGGGAGACAGAGATCGCTCCCCCGGGCCAGCCCTCCTCCTGCCGCAGCTCTTCGGATGCTTCACAAAATCCCATCCGGGAGGGGGTCCGTGCGGTACTCCCGCCCCCCGTACCCTGGCTCCCTGTCCTCATCGGCGGGGCCCAAGGCGCTGAAAATCCTTCGAGCTACTGCGGCTCCGGCGGACACCCCCTCCGGCACACGCGTTCCCATTTGACGGCCCAGGTCTTTGCCAGGATAGTGTTTATTCATCGTGTAAACAGAAGTGAAAGGAATTAAGCGGGCAGATATGATAGCTCAGGGGAACCTTTCAGGCCCTTTAGCATGGAGTTACCATGCTCACAGAAAACAGGACATCCTTACAACTGAAAACAGGCAGCGAGTTTTGTGGCCATGTATTTATAAACAACCCATGATGGTTTCCATTTTGGTTTTGCCCTCCAGTACGTTAAGGGCAAAATGCTCTTTTACATAATTTGATCGCTGCTTCAATTTCCTCTGTCCTCAGCACTTTCCCTAACCAAATGACAGCGTGACACAATTAGCATAGACGCTTAAAAAGTCAGCTTCTAGATAAAGTGTTCACTGCGATTTCAGGAACGCATAGGTACAAACACTTTAATCGAATACACACGGATTTCATCCAGATACTCTGTTCATAGTGCAAGGACCAGAGGTGAAATAAGTAGATCTGAGTAAATAAAGCAAAATTATTGCAGTTACACACCGGGGTGCCGAAATTACTCCCTGCGCTTCCTCCTGCAGTGCGAGGGCCAGTGCTCTAAAAAGATGCAGGGCTGCATCCCACGAATTCCCTTCTTACCCTTGCCTCCCCCCACCTCCAGCCCCCATTTTTTTCCTGCAGTAAAAACAAACAAAAAAGGCAAATAGCATCAGCTTCTGGATGTTGGTGGGAGAACCACTGGCTCAGGAATCCAATTAGGAAATAAAATCTTTTCCCTTTGACTGATCTGGTCATTCACAATTAAGCAACACAGAGCTCCACACTGGAACTGCCAGGAACAAAAGCCACATGTGTGCAGCTTTGGAAGATCCTGGACCCACAAACCAGAGACAGACAGCCTGGTCCAATAAAAGTGCATTGCACTGATTTGGAAAACAAGTCATTGGTAAGAAACTGGGTTCGTTTACTTCTCGTTAAAACAGCCCGAAACCAAGAATTCAGGACTAAATAGTTTTGACCAGTGTCTGGAGCCAGTGGGGATGCAAACGCACAAGGAGCAAGCCAGCGTGCTGGCTTGATTTCCTTGCCTGTCTTCCACAGCCCACGGAGGCCCCCACAGCCCAGGACGGTCTGCAGATGGAAAACCTCTGGATACTGGCAGGTGTGCAAAGACCAAAGAACGTGTAAGAAGATGGTTGAGAGAGGGGAGCTCGCATGGAGGTCAGCTTTGTACGGCAACGGCTGCCAGGCTCTCCTCTCCCAGCTGTCTCCTGCCAGACAGCTGCTGGCAAAGGAGGCGACTGCACGGCCCCGTGGTTACACAAGGAGCAAACTGAGAGTCACAGCCCTTACCGACCCCGGAAGGACAGGGAGACCCGCGGGCCCGTAAGGGAGCGGGGAGGTGACACTGCGGAATGAGGGCACCACTCCGCTGAAGCGGGAACCCCCCGCGCTGCCCACCGAGCCCTAGAGCGGGACGGGAAGCGGAACCCGGCGGATCCGGCCGCGGGGCCGCAGGCCCGCGAGAGCGGCGAGGCTGCCGGGGCGGTGCGGAGGCAGCTCCGCCGCCGAATCCGCACGTCTCCGCCGCCCCCCTGACCGCCGTGAGGAGCACCGCGACCGAAACGCTGGTCCCGCAGTGCCCACCAGCCGCCGGGCCCGCACCGAACGCGGCGCCCCCGGAGGGGCGGTCGGCGCGGGGGGGGATAACCGGTAGCCGCTCCCCCCGAGCACGGCCGGGCAGGGCGCGGAAGCGGCTCCGGTGCTGGGCGCACGGATGTCTCGCCCGGGCAGCGACCGCGGCCGTGCCCGACGGGACTGGCCAGGCGCGGGCGCCCCGGCTTGCCGCGGCCCTGGTCTCAGTGCCGTTTTTCGTAAACTGACCACAATGCCGTTTTTTGATTTCTCAGCAGACCGTGTTTTAACGGGAGAACCAGTTTCGCTAGAGCAACCTGCAGAGAGACCCATCCAGCCACACGCACTTGCACTACGGTGCAGTCTTTGATCAAGAATTCTATACGCAACACCCAACCCTATTTCTCTGCGCTCAGTACTTTCTTCGTGCTATGTCTTACCGTCAAATATTTAAGAGATCGCTCCTATGTACAACTGATTAGCCTTCCCACCCACACACATACTTGCATTACTTATGAGAAAGAGGAATGAGATCCAGGCGCAGTCCGCCCGTCGGAGGGTCCCGCGGGAGTCCCCTGCTCCGCTCTCAGCCTCGTCAGGACCAGGTCGGGGCGGACTGCCTGACCCCCGGCAGGGTTCCCTTCCCTCCCGTCCCTCCCTGCTGAGCCCGCCGACAATCCCCCGCCCAGGGGTCCCCCGCCGAGCGCGTGGCGGGATTAAAGCAGCATCCGAGCCGCGCATCCCTCCGGTGTGCGTGGAGACAGCGACAGGGAGACGAGGGTGCTCAGAAATCGGAAATTCCCTAAAACCCGCGTGTCTGCGTGTTTTCATCGCCTCAAAAACGATACTGGGAATACTCAGAGAAATATCGAGGGCGTGTAATTGAAACGATGAAATTCAGACTGGATTTTGGAGAGACAGGTGATAAAAGCGCGAAGCACGGGTGGAGCCTGGATAACCAAGCCCATGCACTTTCCACGTCGACCCCTGTACACACTATAGCGTTTCTGTCCCATTCTCGGGAATAACGCCTCTCTCGGCAAAACCGCAAACCTTTGCGAAGCACCCCCGGCCATAGCAATAACCAGGCGCTGCTACCTGACCGTCTCTGCGCCGGTCCTCGGGGCGCCTTGTCCTCCTGCCCCTCCCGCGGCCCCGGCGCCGCCGACCCGTCCCACGGCTCCGCGCAGCCCCCAGGGAGACCCGGACGAGACCGGCCGAGGCCCGTACCCAGCCAGGGGACAGCGTGCCCACAGCGTTCCCCCCCGCCACCCTAGAGCCGCGGGGTCTGTGCCGCAGGGAGCGCACGGCCGCGGGGAGACCGAGCCCAGGCGGGGGACGGAGGGGACCGCGAGAGAGGAGGGCGGCCGGGACCGCCTGTCCGTGCCCGCCCGTCATCCACGACTGTCCGCCCGCTCGCCTGGCGGAGCCGGGCTCTGGAAAGAGTAAGAAAGACGGATGAATCTCCCGTAAACTATTTTTCCTCCAACACCCGCTTTATGAATTACTGCTGCGCGTTCACAATCGCCGTGGGGATCAACGCGCGGATTGACTTTGTTGGCTCCTACGGCTATATTTTTCAGAGGGAAAAGGTGTATGCATACAGAAAGGGAGTTATTTTATCGAAATCTGATACGCAGCCCTCTGTGAAGCCCTCAAGAACACCCTAAAATGATACTTTGACAGCACACACACACACAAAGAAAAGGACGGACGAGCAACAAACTCGACGCTGCTGCCGGCTGTACAACGGTCTCGTCGCATCTGGGGGTCTCCTGACGGCGGTTCGGACCTCGGTCCCTCCACGGCACATCTCTTTGGAGCCCCCCCGTCAGGTGCCCGTTTTCTGTGGTGCCGCTTAGGGCAGGTGGCGGCTCCAGTACCATACCTGACACGGTCCCGGTGGAGTCGGTGCTGGACGCGGCTCCAGGCCGAGCGCTCCTCCCCACGGACACGCGCGCTGACCGGGCCCGTGTCGGCTCGTAAAGCCCCCCGCGGGCCGGGAGCTGTGACCCGAGGGAATCCCCTCTGCGCGGCCCGGGCCGGGAACGGGGTCTCCGCGCCGAGGAGCCGTTAACCCCGGGGCGCAGCACCGCGCTGTGCGGAGCGGGGACCCGTCGCCTTCCGAGGCGGGTGGCCGCGCAGGAACCGTGCAGACGGGTCCGGGGCTGCGGGCCCCCGCCCCGCGGGGCGGCATTGGCCGCGCTCCGGCGCCGCGGGACGTGGAGAGAGAGGGGCCGAGCCAGCGCGGCCGGTCCCGGGCCCGCCCGGGAGATGCCCGAAAGCCGCCTCCGGGCCAGCGCGGGGAGGCGAGCCGGGGTGTCCGAGGGCGGGCGGTGTCCCGCGTTCACCCGCCGCCTCGGGGCCTCTTGGAGCACCGGGCCACCGCGCCGTGCCCGCTGCCGGTCGCGCTGCCTTGTCGCGGCCAGAAAAAAAATCTAAAGCACTACTTGCCTTGCTGTGGCAGTGGCTGTTAGGGACATTAGGGCTAAATTCATGCGAGGTTCTGTCCTGGTTTAGGTAGGTTTTAGCGCTGGACAAACGAGTGACTGACTGGGGATGTCCCGGATTTGCCGGGGCTCGGCACCGCCACTCGTTCAGTTACGGTCCTGCAGTATCGGGTCCTGGGACATGAAACACCGATCGTAATTTTCAGGGGGAAAAGAACATATGAAACACCGATCGTAATTTTCAGGGGGAAAAGAACATGGGGCCTCTTCTTTCATACAGCTTCTCAAAACCAGAATTCCCTTTTATTAAGCTTAACATATTTCTGAGCGTACGAGCAATTCTCTCAGTTTGCTTTTACTGAGGCTCTGCAACATGTCTTGCATCCATTGTCAGGCAGAGCTGAAACAAAGCGGGGGAAGATGGAAACATAACGACGACTTTAATTAAAAACACCTGGCTTGTTAAATACGCACAGAGAAGCAGACACCCCGGTTATTTACCTCACCTGCGATGAACAAGCTGTTTTATTCTCCTGAAATGTTCCGAGAACATCAGCAGTATTTGGTCTGAGGGAACTCTGCAGGCAAGGTCTGTACTCATGGAAAAAGCGTGCTAGTAACCTACGGACCCCTCCGCTGAAAGAAACGTTTTCGTTTTCCGGGAGCTGTGGACGGCCAGCTCCCAGCACCCTCCGTCCACGGCGCGACCGAAGGCACTGATGTTAATTAGCAACATCCGTGGGCTTTCAGGCTTGATTTCAGAACCAGAGTAATGCCACGGCCCTTGAGCAACTCAGATGTTCCTTTTTTAGCTTAATGAGAAAGGTTTTATCACGGGATCTTGGAGGCACGAGCAAGAGTAGAAGCAGCACAAACAGATTTAGGACTTGCGAGTCTAAACTACAGGAGTACGCTTAGGCTTTGAGTTTCAGCAGCGTCAAGAAACCTTTTCTGTTCACACGTACTCTCTCTTTCCGTCGAGTTTCTCTTCTTTGCTAATGCAGAGATGTAACTCCGATCTTTCTTTAGACTGGGACGGCGGGGGGCAAGCTGTGGCAAACGATGAACACAAACGGGGGGGATCCTTTGGGTTTTTTTCGTTGCTGTTTTGTTGTTGTTGGATTCTCCCCTTGCCCCCCCGCCCAAACCCCGGCGCGGGCTCGCTGGCTGAGATGTCGCTCCCGCCATGCTCAGAAGGCGGGTTTTGTGCAGGAGGTGAGGCCAGCGATGCAGGTCCACCCACTTGAAAACAAAACTTTTTTCTTGCAGGCGCTGAGAGCAGAGACCTGGCGCGGGGTCCCCGGAGCCGCCTCGCCGCCCGCGCTGGTATGCGGTAGGGTAGGGCCATGTATTGGAAGAGTGACCCGATGTTCGTCTGCAGGCTGGAGGACAAGGATCTGCCCGCGCTCGGCGGCCCCTCGGAGAAGGTGCGCGGGGTGGCGGGCGAGCGCACCGGGAGCGGGTGGCGGCGCGGGGAGAGCGGGGCGCCGGTGCCCGATGCGAAGGGGCGGCCGCTCCCCGCTCCAGTTCGGCGGCCCCGGGTGCGGCCCTTCCACTTGGGCCCGCGGAGAAACTCCGGTTCCTGCCGTGACCCTCCGCGGTGGGGCCCCACAGGTGCCGGTAGAACGGCGACCGGGCGGCACGGAGCTCCCCGGGGGTGGGCAAGCGCTGACCGCGGTCTCCGTGCGCTCCTCAGCAGGCGAGCCCCGCGGCGGCCGACGAGGACTCCTGCTCTTCCTCCGCCGCCCTGTCGCCCTCCTCCTCGCCGCGGTCCATGGCCTCGGGCTCTGGCTGCGCCCCCAGCAAGTGCGTGTGCAGCAGCTGTGGCCTGGAGATCGTGGACAAGTACCTGCTGAAGGTAAGAGCGCCCAGCTCGGCGCGTTTGTCCCGCGAGGCCCGCCGGGCTGCGGGACCGGCTCCCGTTGCGCCGAGGCCGCGGGGCCCGGGCTGCCTGGGGAGAGCCCGCTGGGGCGGCTGCGGCCGGCGGAGACGCTGGGCTCGGAGGAACCGGCCCCCGCATTCCTCTCCCGCCTCTTTCCCGCGCCGCTGTCGGCATCTGGTGGCACCGTCGCGGCTCAGCCCCTTCCCACCCGAACCGACGGGCCTGTCGGTTTGGCAGCGGGGCTGCTGCAAAAATAGGAGCATATAGTAGCGGGAAGTTAATTGTAGGAACGTCTGTGCGATTCGGGCCTTAGAGGAAAACTGAATTGCTGCTTACGTTTCGGGTAACGTTTTTCTGCACTGGGCTGTATTTTCTTGACGTGCTGTAGGAGAGAGTGGGGAAGAAAAGTAATGGTTCAGAACATAGATGACTTCCTTGTTGTGCTTTATTCTCCTGGTTAAGCTGTGGTGGTATGACCCGTTTGTTATTAGTTAAAATAAATCTTTTAGTGTGATGTGGATCTCAAAGCAAAAAGTGCCTCTTGAGAAACCTGGAAATCAGTTAGTCCTGTAAAACGTTGTCTAGTAATGTCCGTGAAGGAAGCGAGCTGTCTGATTGCGGAGTAGCCTTAGCATTTAGGGCTGGGTAAGATCATTTAGAAAGGAATGAAACCATGTGACTTTAAACATAAAGGGTTAATATGGTTGGGAAGGGGGGCTATTTTCCTTTTGTATTATTGCCATTAAAACTGTCCTGGATCAGAATCTTGCCCTCCTTTCAAAAGCCAGATCAGACAATCATGTTAGAAGTTACTTGATTCCATTAGATGCAGCCTTTAATAATGCCATTGTGTATCCTGAAAGTGAAAGTCTGTAACGCCGCTGCAAACGCATCAGTGTTATTGTTAGATCATTTGCTTAAATCTCAGTTGGGTGAGGAGGTCAAAGGAACGTGTATGCTGGGCTGGGGTTCATTTAGAACAGAGTGGGTGCAGGTGTGGGGGAGCTCCCACGTAGCTTTTGTTTTGGTAAATCCCGGCTGCCGCCTTTGCACCAAGCTGGACTGGTACACATAGTGCAGTGGGACTGGGAGCAGAGCGAACGTGAACTTTGTTCCAGTCCCTTTGACTCCGTGACATTTTGGTAGCTTATTTACCGATCGTTGCTGTTTCCTGTCTTGAAAAACTGCGATAATGTGACTGGGGGCAAAACGTGTCTAAATGATTTAGCCTTAATTTAAAATTAGCTGTTACGTCTTTCTGCATAAGCAGGAGAAAGGAATCTGTGCTGGTGAACTGGTGTATTCCCGATCACCGGCAGTATGTCCTCCAACTCTCTAAATTAACGAGTGTAGATGGACGGCATCGAGTGGGACAAATATCCAAGCTGCTGATGAAGGGAGCAGAGAACGAACCCCCGAAGGGCGGGCGGGAAATGAACTGTGCGTGGCTGGGCTGTCGCTCCCGCTCGCAGAGCAGCCTGGCGGTGCGGGTCACGGTGCGGGAGCGTTCGGGGGGGGCCGCCCGGTCCGGCCCGAGTGCCGCTGCTGGCTCTGCCTACACTGCAGCCTCTTAAGAAATACCCGAGAGGATCAGTTTGGTGACAGCTGTTATCAACAGTTTCACATTACGCCGTGTGTAACCTTGTCAGTGTATGGGAAGGCGGCTGCCAACAAGGGCGAGAGCTGGGAGAGTGTTGGGCAACCGCAGACGGTGCTGGTGGGACCGAGGAACGGCTGAAACGGCAATTCCAGCGGGAGCGGCGGAGTCGGTACCGCACTGGCTCTGTGATTTGTCTGGCAGTGTTCTGATGAAAGGCACATCCTGGATTATCTCAAATCTGCTGTTTTGCCATAGGCAATATTATGGGCTGCTTGGCATGAGATGAGAAATTGACTCAGGAAAAAAAAATTAAACTTACTCATTCTTTAGTTTCCAGAATTCTTCCTCTGTGGCATGGGATTATTCAGAGGGTTATTACTTAGATTTTACAGTCACTGGGAGTCTCGGGTTTTCAAATAATTTTTTTGGCTGATGTGTGATGCACAATGTCTGCATGTCAGAGTTCTCTTTGTAGCAATGAAGAAATGAAAATAATTGCACTCAATTTATTTGCCCCAAAATTATATGTGGGTTTTCAAAACTGCTGATTTCTACTGCTTTCCATGACTGTCTAGTTTCATGATGAATATTACATTTTAAAAAAATTGTAGAATTTGCTATTAAAACAACTGCTGATATTTTGAAACTCTCAGTCCATTCACTAACTTCGCTTCAACGAAACCTGGCAAATTAAGAAGTGGTTCATGGTGTGTTCTATTTGATGGACTTTCTCTTTTTTCTGCTTCAATACTCACATTTTAAAATTTCAAATCACTTTGCAAAGTTTGTTCTTTGTTAGGCAGGGCTTTTTACAGACTTGGAAATAAAAGTATGTAACTTAGCTGCCTTCCCAAGGTCAGATGAGGCCAAATCTTGCTCTATTACTCTAATGCTATGAGAACAGAACTGGGCAGAAAATATCTATGTGCAACCTGAATCTCTTGCTTCCTCTTCTAGTGCTTTTAATTACAAAACCAAGAAAGCTTATTCTGAAGACCTCCATCAAATTACTTAACCCTTAATATGACATGCAGTTCTATAGGAAAAATGTTTTGCCTTGAAGATAAATTTTCCGTGAATCATCATTGTGTAATTTTTGGCCTTGTCTGTATAGAATCATTTCAGTTGGAAAAGACCCTCAGGATCATCAAGTCCAACCATAACCTAATTCTAGCCCTAACCCACGTCCCTAAGAGCCTTGTCTAAATGTCTTTAAAACCCCTTCAGGGATGGTTGCCCCCCTCTGCACTCTCTCTAGTATTTCAATGTCCTTCTTATGATGAGGGGTCCCAAACTGAAGAAGACAATATTCAAGGTGTAGCCCCACCAGCGCCAAGTACAGTGGCACAATCACTTCTCTGGTCCTGCTGGCTACACTATTCCTCATACCAGCCCACAATGCTCTGGGTCTTTTTGGCCACCTGGGCACATGCTGGCTCATGTTCAGCCACTGTCAATCAATACCCCCAGGTCCTTTTCTGTCAGGCAGCTCTGGGTACGGATGGGAAAAAAAATAGGCTTTGTAAATATGAAATATAATATTGGTAGCTTTGTAAATATAGTCTTGGTAGCACAAACACTGAGGGGTATTTTTCTTCTGTGTTTTTTCAGGTAAATGACCTCTGCTGGCACGTGCGTTGTCTCTCATGCAGCGTTTGCAGAACATCTCTAGGAAGGCATACGAGCTGTTACATCAAAGATAAAGATATTTTCTGCAAACTTGATTATTTCAGGTATATTGTAACTGGAATATGATTTTATTAGATAACATGTTACAATTGCTCATTACTTTTCACTTAAGCTGCATCTAAAATGCACACTTAGGCTCTTTGTTTTTTACTTGCTAGGTTTATTTTCAGTAGTTAAACCCTGACGTTTCTCGCAAAGGGACTTGAGAAACCCCAAGTCTGTCTGATGTAACTACCCTGAGTCTCCCCCTCTGCCCCTCTCGTATTATGTGTAGCTGCTGCCTTTATATAATAGTTTACTTGTGTATGCACAGGGGAAGGGGAAAAAGGCAAGTCAGGGAAGTTACCACAGTTAAGGTCATCAAGCTATTGTATGTGCAAAGAATCACCCTTAGATAATGTTGATTGAGAATACAAGGTGGTGTTGATGTTATATTCAGTTTGGTCTAGCATTGCGCTGGTATGAGGCTTAAGGTGTATCACATGGAACTACAAAAACAACCCAGGACAAATCCTGTAATCTTTAAAAGTAGCTTTCAATGGTTATACATTTCTGTGATCAGTTTGGTTTAGAACATGAACAATTATTCAAGATTAAGGTCTAAGCCTGTAAGGAGAAATATTATGTGTTCCTACTGGCATTGAAAGTACTCATGATACAAAATCTTTGGTACAGAAAGCAGCAAAAAAAATGTTGCTGTTAATTTTGTTGTGACTGCTGGTACTTCCCCAGATTGAACTATTTGTGAGATTCTCACCCGTGTAGTAGATGGATTACACCCAGCGAGTGAGTTTTGACACAGAAAGAAAGGGAGGAGGCAGGCTGAGCATTGTGAACTTCTGGAAAAATAAAGGTTTCTGGGACTTCAAAAAAAGAACTTTTGAGTCTGCAAAGATTTTCAGGACAAATTGTTATCTCCATAATCAACATATCTTGGTGGCTAGTTTCCTCTTCAAAGAGAAATATTCTACTGTAGTAATGTAAATACTTGCAGATATTTGAATTTCTTTTAAAATCATAATGTGGTGGTAATTAAGGAAATAACTATGAAGATACAGGTTTTCCCCTTCTGCTGCTGGAGGGGACTGAATGATTAGTGAAGGATGATGTAGCTAAATGTAATAATTCAGACTACTGCTGGAGTAATGTGAAATATGTTTGAATAATTGGGAGAATTCTGAATGCAAAGTCAGCTGTTTCCATCTCCCACTCTCAGCTTTTTAGAGAGTACTTCTCTTTACAAAAGGAAAGCATGTAGCAGTTAAGATGCTTCAGTTTTACTCTTTGCCTTATGGAAATATTAACTTCCGTAGGTCAATAGTGGTCTTGCTATTGGCTACAAACTTGCTGACTTTATTGCGATAAAAGCAGGGGTACTCTGTCCCCTCCTTGCCCAGGTCTGGGCTGCGCTGCCCTGGCCCCTCTTCTGTCCCAAACATGGTGTCCCCAGTGTCCCTGTGTCCCCTCCACAGGCGGTACGGCACCCGCTGTGCGCGCTGCGGCCGCCACATCCATGCCACGGACTGGGTGCGCAGGGCCAAGGGCAACGTGTACCACCTGGCGTGTTTCGCCTGCTTCTCCTGCAAGAGACAGCTGTCCACTGGCGAGGAGTTCGCGCTGGTGGAGGAGAAGGTGCTCTGCAGGGTGCATTACGACTGCATGTTGGACAACCTGAAAAGAGAAGTTGAAAATGGTAACATGCTGCTTTTGTTAAGAACTATGTTTGTGGTTTAGTTTTAATTAAATTGTTGGGGTTTATTTCATCTTCCTTATTAAGAGGTAATTACTTAGCTTTACTAGGGCTGGAAGCACAGGTTCTTGAATTAAAATAATGTGCAAATTATTGGATGTTTTAATTTTTTTTAAGTTTGTATAACTTGTTTTCTGTCCTAAGGAAAAGAAAGCAAGAGCATATCTAGTTGATACAATATGCGGGATCTATTCCTACCCTCACTTGCAAGGGAGTCACTTGGGGCATAATGGGTAATAGCGCCAGATGAGTTTAACTTGGAACAGAATGTGGCCTTTTTAAAGCAGAAATTCAGCTGGTCAGGTACTGTTGGTCATTGTTGGAGGACAGTCTGACTTACAAATAACATTGTTTTGAATATTTAGCAGACATTGTTTTCTTTTTAACGCTTCAGGTAATGGGATTAGTGTGGAAGGAGCGTTGCTAACAGAACAAGACGTTAATCATCCAAAACCAGCAAAAAGAGCTCGGACCAGCTTCACAGCAGATCAACTCCAGGTAGAGGCAGCGATAAAAACTTGCATAGTTCAGGTTTATGCAGGACAAGGGTGCTGAACTGATAGGAAATTGGATGCATGTGGGGGGAAAGAAAAAGCTTGTGTGCTTTATACTATTTCATAAACTATCAAGACACAGCATGTTTCTGGAATTGTTTGTTAGCTTCAGCAGTTTAATATGAAATAGTTACTCTTCAAGTTTTTTATTTCCCTGGGGGCAGACAGTAATTCTGCAGAGTGGAAACAAAAAGGTTGTTCTATTTTGATTGCTCAGTGAAATCTATTTAATCAGGCATTTATATCGCTACACATAATAAAGACAAAATATTTCTGGAATTATGTAATGTGAAGAGTTGTTCTAAAGATGGGTGCTGTGTGTGATTTCAAGACATTAACGGGGTGGGACTTTGAATTTTATTGTAATGCACAATAAGGGCTGCAAAAAATTGTGTTCTCAGAACAGGTAAGTGTTGTGGGCTCCTGTTAATATTGACATGAATGCAGGCTGACTCCTGGCAATGACTGTTTCTTGTGTTGCTTTGGTTTATAGAGAAGATGGGAATAGTTGCACACTTACTGATTTTTCCCTTTCTCCTCCTAAGATGGCTGTCCTCAATACTTGCTTTTTAGATCATATGTTATAGTTTTGACTACACTTGTGTACACCAGGGAGAGAGACTATCAACAGGGACTCACCTTTGCTTTCCTTCTTTTTCGTCTCCCACCCCTTCCAAAATGCTTCACGTGCTGATTTCCTCAAAGTGTCTTTGAGGTTTATCTGTTAAAAGTATACTAAAGTCATTATAGTCTGGGTGTTGTATTTCAAAACCTAGCTTCAGTATTTAATGCTACATTTTAGGGGGGAATGGGGGCGGATAAAAACCTGCACTTCATAGAGCTGGCTGGAGTGTAATGCAGGAAAAGCGCATTTGAAGTACTTGGCAGCAATTCATGTACCGTCCGATTTGTTCTTGAACATGTGTCGTTGCAGTATGTTTTTCCAATGTTCCCTTATACTGGCTCAGTTCTGCTCCTTCCCATGGCCAGGACTGATGGAAGAGGGACATGTAGGGAGTCTGGAAGTGCCAGATGGAAGCCTGTCCTGAAGAGGGGGGGATTGCCTGCATCTGTGTGGCTTTCCAGGCTTCTTGTTGTGCTGCCACTTCGGCAAGGCTTAGCTCGAATAGGAATTATTGCACCCTCCGGATCACCACTTCATTAAATCAGCTTTCTGGGGAAGAACACCCTGACTAGGGCCAGCTGCCCATGGAAGGGTAGTGGTGAGACCAGATTTAGAGGTTTTAACCTGTTGTAAAGAGAAGGAAGCTGCAGCTTTCTGCCTAATCCTAGCTCTGCACCCCCGCTGCCAGTCTTTGAATTTCTGGTCACACATGGCCACTACATAATTTGTTTTCCACTCTTAGCCTGAGTTTTGATCTGTTGGCTTGCTCTATTTTTGTTTGTGGTGAAAGCAGTTGAGAAAAGCTTAAGTTGGGATGTAGTAACACATCGAGGCATTTAAGCAGTGCTATGTAACATGGCATGTGGCTGTTCAAAGCTTAGTTTGCTATTTCGACCATGGCTGGAGACAGAATGTGTTGTTAACACAAACCAAGCATGTTAGCAATAATCTGGTAAGGGCACAGAGCAAGGGCAATGGACATCAAAGTCAAACTTCTGCAAAAGGGAACTTTTTTCCAGCAGTAGCTGAAGGGGGCATAGTCCCGGCCATCAGGGTAGGAATGGAATTCAGGGCTTCTTCCCATTTGCTGTCACTGAAACTTCCATGTTCCCCTCCTTCCCTGTTGTAAATTGATGGTAACCTACTTCAGCAGCTGTTTGAGGTCTTGGGGCATCTTATTTGATGGCCCTTGTTATTTGCTCAGTGCATATCTCTGTGCCCGTCCTTGTTGCTGGTATAAAAGTTCCAGCAGGAGAAGCCTCAGAGGGGTAAGTGCCTGTCCGAGTGTCAGCACATGGTGACACACCTCATGAAGGACTTGCACAAAAGGGTGTCCATGCTTTCTGATGTCTTTGCATGATACAGTAGGACAGTATGTAGTTTCACTGTTTCTGAATGTGGAGAGAAGGAGTCTGAATCTTCAAAGATGAGCCAGGCAAAATTTGCAGACCATCAATGGTCAAAACCCAGAAATTAGAAACTACTAAGTTGCTGAAGATACTCTGTAGAAACCCATAAAGCCTTTCTTAAAAAAAGTGAGTTCCTACAGACTCTAAAACTGTTCAGAATGCAGGCCAAGTTGATATCTACTTCCTCTAAAAATGCAACTCATATCCTAATGATAAGTGTTCACTTTAGTTTTCTGTAAATATATTAGTAAATTTTTTCTGTAAAAACAACTGTGTAGTGCAGGTCAGCCAAGGGGAAGCGTCCATGTTCTGCAGGTTGGTTGGAGGTAGATGAGGCACAAAGTGCAGCTGCAAAAGAGGATCAAGCTGCCCACATAACACAAGGTGTTCATATAACCAACAGGTTCAGTGGTGGATCAGAGCTCATTCCCTCCTTGCACTGCGTGCTGTGCTCTGCTGTTCTCTTTATAAAGCATGTTTGAATCATGTTGCGGGGCCTTTTCTCGCACAGGCTGTTTAAATCATAATGGCACCTCCATTTTTTACTACTGCCAAGCAGAATTCATTTATTTTATTTCTGGTAAATGTCTCAGCTCAGTTAAGCATAATAAGGGGCTTGTGTTTTGGCTTTGTGGATTTTTTTTTTTCCTTCAATGTATTTGGGACTGTCTGTGGACTGGTGATTACAACAGCTCCCTGAAAACAGACCAGGAGCAGGACCACGATGTGAGAGGAGTCTCTGCTGCTCTAGGGCTGTGCGCAAACTGCCATCTCCCATCTTGCCTTCTCAGGTTATGCAAGCACAGTTTGCTCAGGACAACAACCCAGATGCACAAACGCTTCAGAAACTGGCAGAAAGAACAGGCTTGAGCAGGCGTGTTATACAGGTAACTGTGCACGTTACTTGACTAACGAAGCTGGGTACTCATCCATTGGAAAGGCTTAATTCTCTTCGTGTAGTTATTGTGAGATGGAAAAAGATCTAATCTGGAAATTTTATCACAACTTTAGACAACATCCTTAGTCAAAAACAGGTCTAGAATAAACGTGTTAATTGGAAAACTTGCTGTATTCCTCTGACACTTCGTGTGGAGGATTAATAATCTTCCAGGAAAAAAACTTGTCATCCTTAGAAGTATAGAAATTGGCACTAGGGTTTTCTAAAGAAAAAAATTCTGACTTTAATAGTCTGTTTTTAATACCACCACTCTTTTAAAAAATGGCTTTGCAGCCTGACATGTTAGGAGTAAGTGAATATCTAGTGATCTATTCTGGAGAACAGAGTTGAAATACATACCCATGCCATCCAAAACTGAGAGAATCACAAACTTAGAATCTTTGCTTGAGGATGTCTCTCAGCAAACATTACGTGCATGCTCTTTTTATGCATTAAGATGGATTTTTATATACTACAAATTATATACTTATATGTTTATATAAATAAAAATAACTTTGTGGTTCCCTTAGCTCATTCTAGCCTGTAAGATTGACAGTGTTTATGTAGAAATGAGGTGTCTGGCAGCTGTCATAAGGCCCTAAATTAAAAGAAAAAAAAGGAAGCTTGTACACTTCTCAATGTAAACAGTGGGTATCCTGTGAAAAATGTGTTTGGCTGTCAGCGGTGTCCAGGCATGGGGTGTCTGTGTCTGCTCCATGCCCAGGGAGATGCTGCTCCCAGGGGCTCACAGCCCCTCGCCCTGCATGTCCCCATGGGCTGGAGGCACCACATAGACTCAGAATTAACACTTCATCTGAACTGTTATGTTAAGGGCTGAACTAACTGAATCCAGCCCAAGTTAGAACTCTGAGGGTTTTATTATGCTAATGTTGAAACAGATTGCAATCTATCAACACGATGTAAATTTTCCCCCCTTTTCAGGTGTGGTTTCAAAATTGCAGAGCACGCCACAAGAAACATGTTAGTCCTAATCATTCATCTACTGCTCCTGTCACAGCAGTTCAGCCCTCCAGGCTGTCTCCACCCATGTTAGAAGAAATGGCTTACTCTGCCTACGTACCCCAGGACGGGACCATGCTGACTGCTCTGCACAGCTATATGGATGGTGGGTACAACAGCCTTGCATGTTCAAGTAAAATCGTTATTGACTCTGGCAAGAACAGTTACCAAGTATAGGTTAAATAATCTTAATGGATTTTTAATTTTATGATTGTAAGAGAATATCTTAATGGTGTCTGTGTTCTCTACATCTCCCAAGAAGTGTGCCTCCTCAAGCAGTGGCCCTTCACTGAAGGTCTGGGTGTGAAGACCACTTCTTGTGCTCCCTCCAGACTTTGAATACTAGTAATAAGAAATCAAACCCTTTTAAAGACATCCATGCCACTTAAAAAAAAAAAAAAAAAAATACATAATTTACTATTTACCAAGCTGGCTCTTACCCAGAGGTTCAATCCAGCAGCTTCACCAAAAACTGCAGCTTCCCTCACAGTAATGCATGTGGTGGTGGTGGTGGGACCCTGGTGGTCAAAAGTCTGTTCTGGTCATTGTGTGTCTTGTGACCCACCAAGTCAACAACTTTGGCTCACATTTGTGGTGAGGAGAGGTGCTGAAGGTCTGGGAGCAGACCCAGACTGAGCCGGGTGTGTGGGGCTGTGGTGGAGTGTGGGTGCTGGAGGAAGAAGGGAGTGCGCTGCAGGGTTTTGGGACCAGGGAACTACTGTTACCCAGTGCGATTTACTACTTGTCATCTCTTTCTATGTCTGATGAAGCTGACTGGTCAATATTTCTGGTTTTGCAGCTCACTCACCTACAGCTCTTGGACTCCAGCCTTTGCTCCCTCATTCCATGACACAGCTGCCACTCAGTCACACCTAATTCCTTCTGGCAGGGATATAAGCTATTAAGGACGTAACCAGAAGTCATTTATTGTGTATTAAAAATATCATTGGAAAGATATTAATGTTAACTTTTTATTTAACATCTAAAGCATTTTCAAGATCATTTTTGCTGCCCAGGTATGTAAGTATATTTAGCCTGAAAGACACTTTTATGAATTCTGCATAAATATTACATTGTTTACAAGCCTTATGAAACACCTTTTTGTATTGTCTGGAAGTAGTCTGCTCTAGTTATGTGTGTGTTAATTTATTTGTCATCAAAAGAGCACTTTGCCTAAAAGAAAGGACTGACAATTGTGCAAAATGTTTACAATTCTTTGTGAAATTGTAGTTTATCATTAGTTTGTATCTGTAAGTTATTGCTAAAAGTATTACCTGTATTTGAGTTGTATACAGCCTATATGTTAAAGCTTATTTCTGTGAGTTTACAAAAATAAATTTTGGTTGCAAATAATTTCAAAATGAACTGAATAAAGTTTCTGCTGTAGCATGCCAAGCAAAAATGTTGTTGTGTTTATGGCTGAACTGTGATCATTTGTCAAGTGTTTAATTTGAATCTTCAGGTTTGAGAGAAGGTCCCTGGCATACTTTGGTACATTACACCAAACCCTTTCAGGAGCGTTCATATCCTTCCCAATTGATTTTTAAAATAATTTGATGGGCTTAGATGGCTCATGAAACACCCCCAATAGGTACAACTTCACAGTAAGTATATACAAAACATGCTGCTCCTGAGGGTGCACACCTGGGGTGGGAAATGGTGAATTTGTTGTATAGTTTTTTAACTGTGGTTGAAGTTTGCAAGTGGAGGACGTGAATTTACATCTGCCTTTAACATTTTGAATTTTTGCTACTTCAGAGTCTGTTTTCTTCCACAGTTTTGTCTTGTGATTTTATTTTTTTTATTTAAGCAGGATAGTAACTAGTATGCGATGCTTAAACAGTGTCCATTTTTAAAGTAAAATCTAGTTCAGTATTTTAACTGACCTGTATCAAACTACACATATGAACAGAGACTGGAATTCGGTCAAATGCACAAAAGTCTACTGTGTTTTAAACTGTGAATGTGCTAAGACTTAATTACAAAGCATGTTTTGATACACTGATTTGATGGACAAAGGCTAGTGCACACTATCAATTTAAATGTTTTGTTTTCCTCCTCTTCACAGATTAGTTTCCTTCCAGGATTTAAGATGAGTACATTCCATTTGTGCACCTAAACTTGCATCAGAAGGAAATGGTACTTTTGAGGGTGTGTGTCCATGCCCCTTTTTTTCTCTCCCACCTATGAGCTTTTGTCTTCTGCTTTGCAATTTTTAACTGTCCTGGTCAAACCATTTCAACATGGGAAAGTTAGTGTTCTCCCTCCCACCATGAACAGAAGATGACTTTTGAAAGCATAACATTAATGGCAAGCTCTGAATGATCCAAGTTCTGTGAATTAAATGTTGGCTCTGTTTCGAGTGCTGCTCACGGGTGCCTGAGCTCACCTGAGCAGCAAAAGCAATCACTCGTGCTGGTGTGGTGATTTGTTGAGGCTGATCTTAACCTCACATACCTTTTTCGCAGAACACTCCGAAGACATGAAGTGTTGTGGAACTTGACTGACTTGACATTTTATTCTAACGTACCTAACCTCTTAGCAAAATATTCCAGGTGGAATACTGAATTTGGTATGGCATTTTAGTACCTAAGTTAGCTCCCTGCGTGCATATCAGAAGACAAACTGGCTTTTGTGCATTTGTTGGATCTGATATGCAAGTAGGGCAACTGTACTGCTGAAGTTTTACCAGTTAAATGCTGAATAATGCTAATTTAGATCTGAATGTAATTTGGGAATTTAAAATACAGTTCAGTTGTCTTGTTTTAAAATGAGACTTGACTTGCAACAAGTCCCTCTAAATAAAAGTAGTTATTCACTGTAACATAAAGGACTAAGCAGCTTCAGGTTGCCTGAAACAATGTCTAAGCTTATTTATGAAATATCCCCTTCTGTTCAGTTCCAAAGTCAGTGCAGGAATAAACTAAATGGGGAACAATTTTCCCATTTTCCTATGAAAATAGGAAGCAGGAGAATTCAGTTTTGCTACTGTGAATGCTTGAGCAGCTTTTTTAAGTGCAGCTGGGAAAAAGTTGAGTTGACAATAAGGAGCTCCAGCAGAGGATCTGGACTTTAGTCTTTCCTTTGAGCAGGTGAGAGCTGCACACTGGCTGATTCCAGCTGTTTGCAGCTGGGGCTGGCTGTGGAAAACTGAGGCAGCCTTAGTCTGTGCTCAGCTGAAGCTGCTGCAGCCTGACCTACAGGTCCGAATGCTTGTCTTTGTCTCCTGGTTGTGCACGGCCTTGTGCTTGTGACTTTGCTGAGCTCCTCTGACCCTGGAGCCATCCTTACTGCTTCTTGCTGTTCGAAAGAGTAACTTGGGTATTGCCGAGCTGAGGACTTTGTTTCCAGTAAGAGAACGTGATCATAGATACAGCACAAACGTGTATGTTGAGTCAGAACCTTTTAGACTGCACAGGCTCTGTTAAATTGAAATGTTGTGTGAAACTAGTCTATGAAAGAAATTGATCTAGGCACCCTGCTTAAAAGCGATCTGTCTTGAGCAGAGAGCAGTACAGAACCTTGCCTGGCGCTCTGCTGTGTGATTGCTTTTGTGGATAACTGCGTTTGAAATCTATTCCCTCTGATCTTGAGGCATTTAGCCTACAAGGTAGGATGATCATACAGCACTTGCTAATACTTTCAGTGTAACATATCTTAAGAAATCCAAAATGGAACTAATGATGCAAATACTCTGCATCAAGAGGCTCTCAAAGGAAGAAATATCACTAAAAAATTAAAGTTGTGTCTCAAAAGTACTGTGAGAAGACCGGCTTTTGATTTCCACTCCTTTTCTCCATCCTTCCCTAACCTGTTTAACCAACACAAGTTGGGGCTGGCTCATGTATTATTGTGATTGAACAAGTAAATTCACTGCCAAATAAAACTTAAAATTTATCATATTCAGCCTGCTCTAGGAGGAGGGAGGGAGAAACACAAATGAAAAATACCCTCCTAGTACAAACTCCACAGAATCTCTAAAGGATGTCTGTCTTCTCATTATCTAGAAACTGGTAGTATTTCAGTTTGCAGACTAAAGAAATAGTCTATTGCTACAGCATCTTCAAGATCTTTTAGAAATATTTCAAACTCTGCAATTAAATACTGGAACTAAGATGTCTTGAAATTCCAGCTATTCTCTGCAAATGTGGAGTTGTGTTCATATAAATATAAACCTGAAAAGTACTTGGGCATTCTCTAGTTTGCTTGTCATCCCAAGGCACAGTGAAATATCTCAGCTACTGCTAATGGAGATGTTTGACTAATCTGATCTTAAGTGTCTTCAATAGTAGACATTTTTACAGACTCTGTGGGAAATCTGGCACTTTATTAGGGGAAGGAAAAAAAAGTCTTCTCCTCCCTGCCAAACAAATGTGATTCATCAAGTTTTTCATAGCAAGTCATATTTTCTAATAGTTTCCATGCTGGTTTTTTTTGGTCCATTTTCTGGGAGCACAAATCTCTGCTTTAGTCAAGCCAACCGATGGTCAGCAGGTGATGAGGACACACAAGTTGCTCGTTGCTGTGTTCAGGGTGGGGATGGCTTTTCTTCTGATAATGCTCCACACTCTGTTCGGGAGCAGCTGTTACCTTGTCTCCTGTTTGCCATTCTCTGTAGATTATTGCAGCCTGGGCAAGTGCCTTCTATTTTACTGCACTGAATTTCACCCTGCTTCTTTCTTACTATTTCTCAAAGTTTTCTCACTAATTTTGAATTCCAGTTCTGAGCTCCCCAGTACTAACTCACTAAGAATCTCTCTCTTCCGTCACCCAGGCAATTAACTAAAATACTGACTAGAACCAGCTCCTCGCTGCGCTGGTGACAGGGAGACCAAGCCCGGGATCCCCAGAACTGCTGTCCGCCAGCAGATGGTTCCACATTGCTGATCGATTCTACCCACAGCTTTCATCAGGAAAATGTGTGCACTGCAGCATAAAAAACTTTGCAAGTTCAAAAATTTAACTTACGTTATTTTATTTCTGTATATTACTGCTGTTGCTATTTAACTTTTAAGTTGTGCTCATTTTACAATTAAAAATAAGCAACTAGACTTGTCATACAAGTCACTAATGGCAAGCTTTTTCAAAACAATGATTTCTATTGATCATTAGTTTAAAAGAAGAGCAGAAAAGAAAACCTGAACTTGTTCAGTTAATTTCTGAAAATCCACAGCTCCTTAGGAGTGGCTGAATCTCTAGAATAGTGACATCTAGGGACAGAGAAAGATAGTACAAGATTAATCAGAAAAGCAGCACAAAGTGCCTCTAAATTGTTGATAAATTGATTTACTCTGTAGTACATGTTTGCACACTTTAAATCTCCTATTTCATTTTAGAATATAATGAATAGTTATTGAAAAGATACCAATCTGTTAACTCTCACATATTCTGGGGTAGAACATGAGAGGACAAGACACTGTAGTGGGTATGTACTGTAATACTGTGTGTTTTTAACCAGCTTTAATACATGGTACTGGAATGCAATTCTGACAGTTTGATAAAATAACCTTCTCTTGTCTTCTGTAGCTATCCTGGTTTCAAGCAGAATAGTTTTCCTTTTTGTTATAAGACAATACCTTTTCAGTTCTAGGTAAGGTCGTAACTAATGCTCACCCTGTTCAGAAATGCTGAGTCCAGAGTGTTTTCTGAGCAAGGTAGCGATCCTGCAGCCGCTCTGTTCCTGGTACTCAACATGTGCTTTCATTAACCACTTTGATTTGGAAAAGCAGGTGTGTTTGTGATTATGTTGCTTAGAACACTGTAATCTCAAATTCCGGAGTTCTACATTTTATATAAGAACACCACTTCAAAATTCTTTCCAGATTTTTCCAGTAAGTCTGGTAGTAACAACTGCGATACAAGTATATAATGGTTATTTTTCTCTCCTGTGGGAAAAAGGATTACTGTAGACTGATACACAGTACAAACTGAAGCTAAAGGAAAAGACTTACTGAGTAATTTTTAGTTCTTCCGTGTATGCTTTATATAAATGGTTTAAAAACATCATAATTTTATATATGTGTGTGTGTATGTGTGTGCAGTTTCTTTTCTCTGTGGTTTGTACTTTGAAGTGTACTCATTTCATGTGTTACCTATAGCTGTTAAGCCCTGAGGCTAAAAAAAAGAACAATGAAGCAAGCATTCACTCTTTTGGTTGAAATAGTTGACTGAAGTGTGATGTAAGACGTGAGCTTTGCAGTATTTAATCGTTACCAGGATTAGCAGCACAGGTGGAGTAACCAAAGTCTGGCTCTCTCTCCATCATTTGTCTCCTAGTGCTCCTCTTTTCTACTCATCATTTTGGGTTTTCCCCACACACACAAGCACACAAAAGATCAGCGGTAGTGCTGGGAAAAGACCTCATAACTGCATTTTCTACCTAAAATTGCACATTCCTATGTTTACACATCTCTCCCTGGACTTCATCCCACTCCTTTCACAGAGAGATTTTCCCTGTTGGGCACATACATGACTATATCAGCTCCCCTGTGTGGACACTGCTGGTGGCTTTGGGTTTTTTTTTGGGTGTTGGTTGGGTTTTGGGGGTGTTTTTGTGGTTGGCCTTCTCACATCTCAACACAAACCAATCACACCCCCACCCCCAAATTATATCATTTGACAGCTGCCATCACAAACTGCACCAGTGTTATTTCCCAAGTGCACTCCTGGGACACAGCTCTCTCCTGCTCCAGACCTCCTACAAAGTTTATTACTGAAATATGGGAAATCTAGAACAATAGTACACCAGTGTATAAAAAGGTACACATTTTTTCTATTTTAAAATTAAGCCATTGCCTTCAAAAGACAGCTAGTCCATTTAAATAAATAATAATAAAAAAAAAAAAGATTGATTTTTAAATTTTTTTTTTTCAATGTGAGTTAACAGGTCATCCAAGAAAGCTAATAATGAAAATATTATTTAAATAGGATGTAAACCATAATTTGCTGAGTGTGGGAACAACTAACAGCCGTGTTTTTACTATCCTCAGAAAACAGCAGCAGAAATACTAGCGTTCCGATAACATGGATACAGGCACTTGTGCAAAATAAAATGTTAAGACAAAAAACCCTTGTAAGTATGTGGTGCATAGTTAATTTGTATAAATGTTATATTTCAATATACATTTTGATCTTTGCTGTGTCTGCAGGAATTTGTTCAGGCATCTGGGTAATGGACTAAAATGCCAAGACACTCCACAGGGTATGTTGAAACATGCAGTTACAAGTCTCTTGTCATGACATCAGTTCAGAAAGAGTTGCCACCGCTGGGCACCAAGACTAATATTAACCCCAGAGACATAACATCTAGTTTTTTAAGCTCCACTAACCCAGAACCACTACATCTGAGTATTATACTCTGATTTGTTAAACTGTTTAAGGCTATTGTTATCGTTCCCACAAAATAACCCTCTCGTGAGCTTTGTCATACCAATATGGTGATGCTATTTAAGTACTTAATATTTCTGTAAGAATCTGGAGCTGCATAAACAGAAAAACCCCTCCAAACCAGTAAAGTAAAATTAAACTACAAATAAACCCCCCACTTTTGACATTATGATTTGGAGCAAATTAAGTACGCAACCTTCTCCTGAGACTACTTTGATTTTTTTCCAAGCTTGGGCTTTCATACTCCAAAATTAATATAGATCACCCCCAGAACCCAGCCAAACCAACAAAAATGAGAACTTGGGACTTAATGAAAGCTGATTCAAGACAGGAAATTGAGTTGGTCAGATGTGTTGAAAATGATGGCAACCAGAAACTGCATTATGAAGCTCTGTACAAAACAATCCTTTCCTCACCCTCCCCAGGCCATCTGCAGATGTGTGGATTTGCAAAGTAACACGTCTGTTCTTGGAAGAAAATGCACCAACAGCAATGTTCATCTGCAAATTCAAACTGCAAAGACATCACAGGTGGTACACACCAAACACTGGCCAAGACAACAGCAGAAAGTTTCATTCCATGTTTATGGCCAGGCCTGCTTCATTTCAAGTCAGTTATGTCATTGCTCCCTTCTTCAGCAGAGATCTCAGCCAGACCGCAGCACTGCTGACTGCCCCGCTGTTCTGCCCCAGGGGGCCCGCAGCACAATTCTCCCTGACGCTCTGGAGTGGATGGCACGGTGGCCACACCACCCCTCCCGGAGCAGCGGGCACCGGTGTCCCGAGGAGCTCCCAGGGCATCGTGCTCAGAGTGAGGGGCTTCCACAGCCACCCTGTGACTGAAAATGAGCAGCTGTGCTGCATTCTGCCCTGTGGTGACATGGGCACCCACCTGCACCCTTGGGCCAGCAGGTGAGACTTGCAGGGTGATATTCCCCTTGGGTAACCAGAAAGCAAACCTTGTAAAAGAAGTGGGGTCCCTAGAAAAGACTGGAGATCAGGCTGCTTGTACACAAAAGAAAACTCATGCTGGGTTTTGAATTCATCTGGATGTGGATTAAAGTTTCTAGGGCATGCAGCCAGCATTAGATTTAAATGTAATATGAATGGCAAGGAAACCATATGAGATATAAAACACATCAGCCTGAAAACACATTTAAAAGGAAGAAAGCAAGCAGTTTTGCTAGTAAGCCTGACATTTTTTGAAGGAGTACAATATAGCTAATAGCTGCAGTCAGTTCCAACAGACCGTGTGCGTTAACAGGAGATACCAATGCAGTTAAAAAAGAAAAATCCAGATTGAATTAAGATAACTATGTACACATGAGACACCTAGTAAAGGTCCTCTATGCTCCAAAAATCCCCTTAAAGTAACTTTTATATTACAAATGTATTTTCCAGCATGTGGGTACATGATAACAGATTCTACAGGGCTGTACATGATCACCTAAATAAAAACAACGATATTGTGCTTTAGCATACACAGTGCTTTACTATCACTGATGTTGTTTATTGCCATGGTCAGACCTGTGCTTTACAGTGGTGCTTTACAGAACAAAAAACACGCAGACTTTGCCAAATTTGTGTCTGATCATACATTTTTAAAAGGTAGGGGGAAAAAAAGAGTAGAGCGTCCTTCCTTCTGCACAGGACCAGGTTCCCGCGGTCTCGGGAGAGCCTGGGCCGGGACTCAGTTCTCGTCCCTCTTCTCAGGCTGGCGGCAGACGAGCGGTTCTACCGCGGTGCAGCAGCGGGAGAGGCCCGGCCCGTCGAGGGTCTCAGATCCCCCGCCGCTGTCCCGCCGGGGCGGGCCCGGGCCTGGGAAGCCCCCGGAGGCGGAGTCGGGCAGGGACTTTTCCGGAGCCGGTGCCGCAGGTGAGGCGTCGGGGCGTGCAGGGCGGGTCGTCCCAGGGCAAGTGGGGTTTGGCCCGGGATGGGGCCGCTGTCCGAGGGTGCCGCTCCCCCGAGGCCGGGGTGGCTGCGGCTGAGCCGTGTGCCGGCCCAGGGCTGCTCGCACGGGCGGGGAGAGCAACTGAGACGAGAGCAGCCCCGTTCCCCCTGCCCGGCCGGCCCGGGGGATGCCCCGGGGGATGCTCCGGGTGATGCCGAGCCGGGCCATCCCGAGCCGAGCCATCGGTCGTGCCCAGCGGCCCCGCGCTGTGCCGGAGCTGGGCTGAGCTCCTCAGCTCCCCAGTGGGCGTGCGTTGGGGACGGGGGAAAGGTGTGTCCGAACTCTCAATGGAAAGGGAGCTGAACTCGCCGAGAGGTTTAAAGTTTCGGGGCTGAGGGATCTGCAGCTCCCGGGCCCCGCAGCCCCCGGCCCCCACTCGCCGTGTCCGCCGCACCGTCTCTGGCTGCCCCGGGGTCGGCGGGGGCGGGTGTGGGACAGACACAGACTGGAGAGAGCTGCTCTCCGCACGGGGAGGAGAACGCGAGTCCCAGCGCTGGTGTTGACACCCTGTTCCCTGCCAGAGGTCAGATGCTTGTTTTCCCGTTCCGTGCTGCCGGTGGGTGCTGCCACCCCGCTGCCCGCCCCAGGGAGACCCGCACCCGCCCCTCAAGGAGCCGTGGACACCGCGGGGACACCCCGGGAGATCGGAACCAGGGACAGGGGGATGGCAAACGGCGGACTGAGCGAAGAGGTTTTGTGAGGGCACGCAACAGAATGTGCCAGTAGAGGCCGCTGCAGAAAGTCTTTTGCAGGCCGGGTGCCATTAACATTTCTGTTGCATCAGCTGTGCTCTGCAAGGCCATACCAATGCTGACATTTGATAGAGTACAAAAGCGTAACCATGTGAATTGGTATTGATGTAAGATGCAATGTAGACATCAATTTTACAGTAAAACCTGTGAGTTATTTTTGATCTAGTGCAGCAAATGACAAAACACAAATTCTGCCTTAAACTACAAGAGTTCAGTTTCCATAACAGCTGACAGAACTTGTGCCCCCATACTGATGACAGAATTCAGTAACGATTACAGCTGTTGCTTTTGTTGGATTGCATAAGGCAGAGTTCAGAATGACTGAGATTATCGCCCCGTTGAGGCATGTGCAGCAGAAAAGTAAAGAAAGAGAGAAATCTTTTGTTGGAGATCCAGGATGAAGAATGATGGGAGTGAGAATATGGGCAGAAGAAGGTGAAGGTTGAGATTTTCACGCAACATTCATGTGGCAACCAACCAGGCCCTTTGCAGCACTGGCAGCTAAACCTCATTTTGCCACAGAAGTAACAAGTCTTGTACGAGGTCAGCTCAAGGGTCCATCTAGCGCGGTGTCCTGCTTATGGCAGTTGCAATGAAGAAAGCGACAGAAGGGTTCAACAACAGACATTTACCAATAATGTAGTGGGTTTTTTTCTTTTCCTTTTTTTTTTTCTTTTCCCTGTCCTCCTTTTTTTTTTTTTTTTTTTTTTCCTAATTTAGAAGTTTCCTGAGCTGGAGGTGATGGCTTTGTATTAAATAATGCTTCATGGATGTCTCTTTGACTAACTTGACCAGTTTATTTTTGAATGTGTTGGGAACCACAACTTAGTTTCTTACACTATGAAGCATCACTTCAGTTTGCTTGTTTTCAACCTGGTATCTACTAACTTCATTTATTGTCCCTACTGCCTGAATTGGAAGAGGCAGTGAACTATCAGTCCTAGTTACCCTCTGTGTGTCAATGATTTTAGAGAAAGATGTCTTGATGTCCACTTGCTATTTTTTTTCCAAGCTGTATGTTCCTCTTCGGATACTTTCTACCATGTCTTGGTGTTGTGGCAAGAGTCAGAATCATAAAGCGGCTCACGCTCTTGCATAAAGATGAGAGTATAAGTTCTGTTCTCTTTTCCTGATAATTGCTGGTACTCTGTTTTGTCTCCCTCTGAACAATGAAATTAAAATTTTCATGTATTATCTGTGATAACAAAATATGATTCCTGGGATGTAATGATCAACTCAAAGTTCATCTTTGTATATAGTTATTGGTCTGCTTCTCTTCTCTGTATCATTTTACATTTATCCACCATGAGCATATCTGAAATTCTTTCAGTCCCATAAATAACTTCCTATCAGCAGCACCATTTTCCATTTCAGTGTTCCTCTCCTTTTTCATATCCTTGATGGGTACCTGGAATGGCAAGAGTCCCAACACATAAGTCTTTGAGATTCCATGGGTGACCACACCACTATAACAATATTTTGTTTAGAAATGTTTTTAAAAAAATATTTTTGTAAGGGCATGTGGAAGGAAAGTGTCTGGTCCTTTAAGGGTATCCAGTCAAGAACCTTTTCAATGCAAAAAGGGAGAACAAGAAGTGGAGGAAGTCATAAACAAGAACATAAAGAGACACAGACCTGACTGACAAATGGTAAGAGGCAGCAGTGAGACACAAACTTGATCTGTCACACTCATTGATGAAGGAATGTTTATTTCGGTAAGATTATCTGGTCAAAGGTCTTGTCAGATGGGATACCAAGAAAAAGTGGGAAGCCATAAACAAAAAACATGGAGACACAAACTTGACAAGCAAATATAACATCAACAAAGACAAGAAACAAGCTGGATCTCAACAAGCTGCAGGCAAACTGGGACTTCGTAACTGATAAGGGTGCAAACCTGGGGTCCAGAATGTTGGGAAGGGATCCGTGTAGCTGTGCAAACTATGAAGGAATGTGCAGGGCAAGGGTGTCTGGGGGAACAAAGGAGGAATAGGCAGAATGGGGTATAAAATGGAGCAGTTGTGTAAAAGAACTCAGGCAGTACACTTGTCTGACTGAGCCCAGCACCTGATTGCCTCAGTCTTCTTATAAAATTCTATCTTATTAAACCTTTCCTTAACTATCTCCCTTCATAATCTCACTACCTATCCCATGTGTATGTGTGTTGTAAGGGTGAAGTGCTATCTACTGAGGGTCCTGTGTGAGTGGATTTGGTACCAGCAAATGGCATCACCTGGGACTGCAGGACCCCTGGTCTGTGTTCCCAGCGACTGCAGCCGGTGAGGTCTCCATGTCACCTGCTGGAGTGGCAGGAGGTCTGGGCTGGTGGCTGCTGCAGTGGAAACAGAGTGTGTCCTGAAAACTTGCTCTGGCACCAGCAGCCAGAGCGGGACGGCAGGTCACAGCTCATGTGCCCAGTGCTGGCTGCTGAGGGTGATCAGTGCCTCTATCTTCCCCAAAGTGGGTGTCCATGTCTCTGTTGCTGGCAAACTTTCAGCTGGACTCACTGGTGAGCAGGAGAGGTTGGGATGGCGGGGGTATCAGGCAGGCAAGGATCCATGCTGTTATCCAGAGCCACCTGAGAGCTGAGTGCTGTGGGATGAGTGCGCTGCATCACGCTGGACCAGCCAGCAAGTAGACGGACCCTGAGGCAGGTAAGAGTGGGGGGATGAGGGAGGCTACTGGGCAGACAGAGGGGCTGCGAGTGTCTGTGTCCACCCAGAGAGAGAGGCTCGTGTGTATATGCACCCTGAGGGTGTCACGTGTGCACCCAGAAAGACTCACTGTGTGTATCCAGAGAGTCTCATGTGTGCGTGCATCCAAAGTCTCATGTGTGTGCATGCAGAGAGTCTCATGTGTGTGTGCATCCAGAGTCTCATGTATGTGTGTGCTTAATGTGGGTGCTGTGTGCAGGTACTGCTGAAGGCAGCACCTCCTCGGTGGCAGTGTGTGTGACCGGTCGGGTCTGTGTCTGTGTGTGTGTCTTTAGGACACCCGCTCAGCTTTGCTACTGGCTGAACCTGCACGTGGGAAGGTGGCAGACACATCTCCGCTGGGTCCCCAGGCACTGGGTGACTCAGCGGATGGGCAGGAGGGGTCCAGGGCTGGAGCTGCAAGAGGCAACAGCCACTCCTAACATCCATGAACATGCTTTAGCCACAAATAGACTTTTTCCTTTCCTTCTATGCTGGCTAAATTTATTTAAGACTTTTTGATGAGGAACCTAGTGGAATGTTTTCAGAAATCCAAGTAACATGAAGGTCAGCTATATTCCCTCATCTTCAAGCCTGCTGAATCCTTAGGAGGTCTCCAGTAGTTCTGTGAGCCCTGACTTTACCAAAATCATACTTCCCAACATAACATATATTCCAAATCTGTCTGTATTATTGTAATTTCCACTATGTGCAATGTGCAAATGTGAGGTTTATCAGTCCGCAGTTTTCTTAATTTTTATCAGAAGTATTTTCAAAAGTTTCCCAAATGTTGATCACCTTCAAATCTATATATGCATAGGAAGCTTAAGAAAAATCCCATATTGGCCCTGCATATTCTCTTCCTGGTCTTGGCATTTTGAAAAGGCTGGAAAAGCTGGAAAGCTGCCCAGCAGAAAAAGACCTGGGGGTGCTGGCTGACAGCTGAATATGAACAAGTATGTGCCCAGGTGGCCAAGAGGTCACCAGCATCCTGGCTGGTACCAGCACTGGTGTGGCCAGCAGACCCAGGGCAGTGACCGTCCCCTGTGCTGGGCACTGGGGAGGCCAAACCTCGAATCCTGGGGGCAGTTTTGGGCCCCTCACACCAAGAAAGCCCTTGAGGTGCTGGAGTGAGTTGAGAGAAGGGAACGGAGCTGGTGAGGGGCTGGAGCACAAGTGTGATGGGAGCAGCTGAGGGACCTGGGGGTGTTCAGGAGAACAGGAGCTGAGGGGAGACCTTCTGATCTCTGAACTGCCTGAAAGGAGGTTGGAGCCAGGAAGGGTTGGGCTCTGCTCCCAAGGAACAGGTGCCAGGACAAGAGGAAACGGCCTCAAGTTGCACCAGGGGAGGCTGAGGTTGGATCTTGGGAACGATTTCTTCCCCAGAGGGCTGTGGGGCATTGGAACAGGCTGCCCAGGGCAGTGGTGGAGTCACCATCCCTGGAGAGGTTGGACAGACGGAGATGAGGTTCTCAGGGACATGGGTTAGAGGTGGATTTGAAAGTGTTGGGTTGATGGTTGGACTCGATGATTTTAAAGGTCTTTCCAACCAAAATGATTTTATGATTCTATGAATAAGGATTATTCTTAGTGTCCACACTTTTTGCAAATTAATGCTCAAACACTTCCTTGCCTGCCTTACTGTGCTTTCACATTTAACCTGCTGAATTTTATGATCCTTTATAATTTACTAATTTGAACACAACTTTAACTTATTTAAAGATTCCTCCTTGTTTATAGCAACTGCCCTTTTCACTCTCTCTCAATGTGCTGCCTTCCTTTTGCCATTTCTCAGGCCTTTCTGTGAAACAGGAATATATAAAGATGATCTGCTTTGTCTGACAGTAGTGTCCTTACAGAGCCTTCTGTGTACCTGAAAAACTCTAACTCCTGTAGTTTTTAGCTCTATTCTGACTTTTAAAATTATTTTTTGGCAAGTTTTCTCTCTTTCTCTCTCTCTTTTTTTTTTTTTTAAGTGTATTTTTAAGTTACTCAGTTATTCCTTGGTTCGAATAGCTAGAACCAAGTCTAAAGTTACTTCTTCTCCTGGAGGGTTCTACACTAATATCTAAATATGATACATTATTTTATTTATAAAATAATCGTAAGAATCTTAATTTAATATTGATCTATGCACCCTAATGAAAAGAAAGAAAAAGCTTTGCTGGAGTACATGTTAGGTAGTTTGTTTTGATTTGTTTCGGTTTGGTTTGGTTTTTTTGCTGGAACTTGGAAGTGCTGTGTAAGTAAAAGCTTATTTCTGGTTGTTCACAACAGCCCTAAATATATATTTTCTTAAATATAACATACACTATATGTTGTATTATATATAGCACATATGCTAAATTTAACGTGTTAAATACAGTATATAATAAATAATATAAATATATTACATTGTATTACATTGTATTACATTACATTACATTACATTATATTATATTATATTATATTATATTATATTATATTATATTATATTATATTATATTATATTATATTATATTATATTACATTACATTACATTACATTACATTACATTACATTATATTTACAATAATATATATAGACACAAAATAATTTATTGTGCATGCTGTATATCTTATAAACTATGTATAACATATGATACATATAGAATATATTTTATATATTTATTTGTAGATCTGGCTATACAAACTCCATTACCTATGATTTTTCTTGTGTAGTTTGTTGAGATTTTAATGTCCATTCTCCAAAGTAGACTCTATATAGATATACTCTCTGCACAGAGGAAGCAAAGTGACCCTGAGCTGTAGAATAATCCTGAGTTTTCCTGAGAATTTTATCTCAGTTCTGACCAGCAGGTCCTGTCATGGCCGGTACCTTCAGGTCGCTGTGCTGTACCAGAGTGAGCCAAAGACACTGACCTATGCCCGGCTGCCTACAGAGCTGTCCTGCACAGCTTTCCTCACATTTGACTCCACCTCTGACACAAGAAATTATTCTTTCTGTAGGTGGGATTGTCTGAACTGTTCTAGTCATCAACACTGGATGAAATAAGGAGTTCTTCATAGACGGCAAAACGTGTCACCCCTTTTCCACAGCAGGTGTTTGCCCGTGGGATCCGTTTGCTGGGACACAGACGGGCACCTTGTGCAGCTGGACCAGAGGGAGGCTCAGGAGGACATGGGGGCTGGGCCTGAGAAAGGACTTTGGGCTCTGCAGCCCACCAGTGGCACACAGAATGCATAAACTTCTGCCTGGGTAGTAATCTGGTGAAATTAGGTAACTGGAGGAAGCAACTGCTCAATTTAAAAATTAGAGGAACAAATAAATCCTCACGATTTAATGCAGAGGGGAAAAGAACTCCCCCCACTACTTCCACTACTAGCAGACAAAACTGCATCTGTGAAATTCAGTAATTAGAGCAATTGTCCTGAACTGAGACCTCTGGGAGGATGGACAAGGTGTTAGAGATGCCTGATTTAGTTTTCTTAAAATGAGTCAAGGCAGCTAGTTCTACAAGACCTGATGATGCACTGACTGCAGAGGAGGCTCATACTCACATTGCCTCTAGCACGTGTATGATTGGGTTATATTTCAATACAAGCATGGTAACAACTTCATGAGCTATGCATATTAATTTACTCATCATATGCCTTTGAGAGTCTTAAGCCAACTTTTGAAAGGATACCTTTATTTGCAAGCCTTGGAAAGTACCTTTTCCTCAATCGCTCATGTGTAAAAATGTAAATGGTGGCCTACAGGTGCACGTCTGTCAAGAATTACATAGGGTATTTCAAAATGTGTTTCAGTATAAAATGTTCTGTGTGTTGGACTTTGTGATGTTTCCCTAACAACAGACTAATAGATAAACAGCAATGTGGTATCTGAATATAGTGTCCTTTTGCTGTAGTGATGATTTGGGCTGTCAAAACTAACAAAGAATCTCAGCAATCAGACTAATTGCTCTTGAAGTGGCCATTGCCCCATTCCGGTAAAACAAAGGGAGGTAAATGACAACTGAAGGAATGTTTTTGCCCAGCAACCCAAATTTGTCAGGACTGGACCTGTTTTTGACTGAATCATGAAAATGCCACCACCCAGAACCAAAACGAAAGCGTTACAATTCGCCCCGGTGGGGAGGCGACAAACGGCCCCGCTCTCTGTGAGCAGTGCGGGTCCCTCCGGCTCTCGGCAGCCCCGTGAGCTCACACCTGTGCTGGCGGAGGGAGGCGGCTCTGGGGAGGCTCAGCACGGGGGCCCGGACAGCTCCGCGGGGCGGGAGCGGCTCCGACCGGCTGCTCTGCAGCGGCGGCACCTGCGGGCTCGGGCCCGGAGCGGGACGGGCTTCCCGGCAGCGCCACGAAACCCCCGGGCCCGTGCGGCTGCGGCAGCCGCGTTTCGGGGGGAACGGGCAGCGCTGGCGGCGGGGGATGGATGGAGATCCCCCCGCTGCGGACCGCACCGGGTACTGCCGGCGCTGCTGCCGGCCGCCGAAGTTGTCACCGGGAGCCGAGACCAGGCGAAGTTAGCGCGGCGCGTCCCGCCGAGGGCAGCGGAGGGGGTGCGGAGCAGCGGAGGGGGTGCGGAGCAGCGGAGGGGGTGCGGAGCAGCGGAGGGGGTGCGAGGCAGCGGAGGGGGTGCGGAGCAGTGAAAGGGGGTGCGGGGCAGCCGCGGCCCGTCCGCCCGCTCTGCGCCCCCTGCCCGCGGCCCCCCCGCGCGGCTCGGGCACCGCCCCCGCGGGCTCGGCGCAGGCGTCGGCCGCGGAGCCGGCGGGACGGGAGGGTCAGCGCGGGGCGCGGGCGCTGTTCGGAGCGGAGGCTGCCCGGGCGCTGCCGCCTCTCATGCCTGCACGGCAACAAAGAGCGCGCTGAGCGGCGGGCGGAGGCGCCGGGCCCGGGCTGCGCCGGTGCGAGGGGCAGCGGGAGACCATGGCGAGGAAGGGAGAAGCCTCCGCGTCTCTCTACGGTGAGCGCCCGGCGCGGGGGCAAGGCGGGGCGGGCCCGGTGCTGGCGGGCGGAGGCAGCCGGCCCTGTGCCGCCCTCCGGCCTGTTTACATTGCGGACCCAGCGTGCAGCGGCAGCCAGAGTTTGTTTGTCTCGGCGGGGCCGGGGTGGGCGTAGGGCCCCGAGCGGAGGATCCCCGGGCTCGGGCGCTGCTCTGCCCGCGCTGCGGCTCGCCCGGCCCGAGGAGGCGGGACGGCCGGGCTGGGAGCCGCTGTGCGCAGAGGCGCGATGGGGGCGGGCAGGGCGAGAACCCCCTCGGCTCCGCGCTCTCCGGCAGCAGGTGCGTTGCGGCCGCGGTGTAGGGGCTGCGGAGGGGCCAGGCGGGCGAGCAGGCCGGCGGCAGGTGCGCGGCGGCGGGAGGGCCGGGCAGGCCAGGCCGCGGCGGCCGTTGTGCGTGGCGGGGGCTGCGCACCCGCGGGCCGGGGGTGCCGACCTTGGGGCGCAGTGAGCGGCGGCTCCGCGGGCGCAACCGGTTCCGCGCTGAGCGGGAAGGTCACCGGGGGCAGAACTTCATCTGGGTGCTCCAGCTCTGCTTTAATTGCTCCTCGGAAGCTCATGTATTTGCGACAGAGGACACGGGGTTTGCAAAGCTTCTTAGCCTGTTTGAAGGTGTCGCTACAAAACCGATTTCCTCTTCAGTGTGCGCGAGATTTCCATGCAAAACAAATCTGCAGAACGAGCAACCCCCTTGGAAACAAGGCTGCTTTTCTGTCGGTCCCGGAGGCTGCCTGTAATTGGCTGAGTTACACGAATGGCCAGGACCGGCTTGGGAAGCAGTCTTTGCCTCGACATCGCGGGCGTGCTGTGTGACATGTTTATGGCTCGGAAAACCGTTTTATAATTCACCTCTGTGGTCTGAGCCTTGATCTGGCTAAAGGAAAAATCGCAGCTTGACTTCCTCCCGAAAAAGAAAAAAGCCTTTAGGGAGGGAAGACAAGCCAGAAAGAAATCGGTGCTTCACAGGTGAAATCTAAATAGGCGAGTCTGTAGTTATTTAACTTCTGGGAGAACATGTTCCTACTCCTGTGGAATTCAAAGTGGTCTTGCAGTCCACTGCAGAGGGAATGGGCCTGGGACCATAGATACTCAGCGCTGGTGGTGGAAAAGACAGGCATGGAAATGTTCTTCTGAAAGAAGAATGGGAGTACAGTGTTCAGGAAGGGAAAACACCTTTTGAATACAGCTCAGTAAGTGCTGTGTATGTTTCCTCACTTGCTATTTGTAAGCAAAAACACTCTGGTAAGAAAGTTGTGACACAAAGTACAGAGTGTTTTATTGTCATAATACAATCATTGTTTTTAAGTTATTTTTTCAAAGCATGTTACTCAGGTAAGAGAGAGGGATCCTTTAGTTATTCAACTTCAGGAAGGAGGGTGGTGTGTTTGTAGTCAACTTGTTTGGAAGAATTATTCTGACTACAGTTTTTGTTATTTTAGCTGTTTCATGTCATCAGTGTGTTTCCTTCCATAGACATTTTGAGGCCTGTTCTTAAGCTCTCCTAGTTTTAGCTGTGTTACCTGTCTGCATGTGTGAGAAGGATCGTAAATTCATCTTCAGAAACAAGCTTCTTAGTGGTTTCTTAAGTTTAGTCTTCACTGGAACAGCTGTAAGGTGGCTTCAGGAATTTCATCATTTTTTTCCCCAAAATGGGCTAAATATGGAGATTTTGTCAAGAGCAATGACATTGATTTTATTGAGGCTTCTCCCTCTAGCAGAGGACCTCCAAATAAGAAAAACCAAAGTTCTTTCCCAACAGGAAGGTTGCGACTGAAGCTAAGGAGGCAAATTACTCATTATTTCCCTTTCTCATTATAGCTGATTTTTGAGGTTGTGGGTTGTTTGAGTTTTTTTTTAGCCGAAGTAGTATTTCCTTTCATGTAACTGCAATGTTAAGGGCTGTCATGTGGCTGTTGAAATCAATGGTGAAATTCTTTTTGACCTCATTGTAGAATCAGGCTCTTAACAGTGATGGTACCATAAGCACTTTCCTATAGGGGTGAACTGTGGTTCAATTGTTGGCTTACAAATCACTGAAGTCCTAATGGATGATGACATTGTCTTTAAAGAAAGTTTTTATCACTGTTTTAAGAAACATTAGTAAGAGTAAGTATATGAAGTACCAAGTTTTATTACTTTCAACTCAAATTTAGCTAGCTGACTTTTTTTATATCTGCATGTTTAGATTCTCTCTAGGAAGGGCTACTTTCCTATGATTTCTTTTGCCAGTAGTGGGTGCAACCAAAACTTGAGTCTGTGGTTGAGTTTCCCAGTTGCTGATGTGATTGTGTCAATTTCTTTACTAAAAATGATTGTTTATTTTCCCAAGTGGGGAGGTTCTTGTATTTCCCGTGGAAGAGCTTTTGATGATCTATGAAACTTTCTGTTAAGATATGTTATTTCTTGTAGCATGCCTGCTTTTCCCTTTCTGTATTCCATCCAGTGACACATGTACCATGCAGGAAGGACACGCTTGGCCTAAGGAAAATGATTCTTTAGCCATAGCAGCGTCATATGTCATGGAAGATGCTGGCTATGATGCTACTGCAGATAAAGCCTCCTGACCTCCTGCTGGTAAATCTTTGTGTATCACGTTTTTGTAATTTGTTTCACCTTCTGAGGTTCAAGGGTCATTTATATGAAAACTGAAACTTGATTTAACACTTTATTCACATGTGAATATGCTCAGAAGTGTTAGAAGTAGGTGAAATTCAGATGGCTTAAACCTTTCTTCCTCTGACACAAACTTGGTCCACTTTATCTAGGCTTTGCAGTGCGTGTTTTAGGTGGGATAAAGCATTTACTCTTTGGGCACATCTGCTCAACCTGAGTATGGAGCTTCAGCAATGACTGGTTTTGCTGACATCATAGTTTTTGATAAAACAGTTAACTATGGAATAAATTTAGGGGTCTGGGGAGAAAAACAGAGTATTTTAAAAGCAGCACTTTGTAGTGTGCTTCCCGTTGTTTATTACTGCAGACAGGTCTCTGAGCGAGAACTTTAGTGCGCTGCTTCATCTGTTGCCTGGTGATTTGGTCATGTCCTCTACAACATTGTCTCTAGAGTTACAGCCAACGGCTCAATACCTGATTGGAAACCAGTAACAAGTGGTGTCTGTATTGAGACTAACACTAGTTCATCAATGTCACAGGCAGTGGGACTTTATTGTCTAATTCAGTAAAGTTTTGGGGGGCATTTAGGCAGTAACTTCCCCTACCCCCGTCTTTGATTCTCTGCAGTCTAATACAGTGTTTGCTTAACCTTTCATGCCTCAGGGCATGGACAGGGTCGTCTTTCTTGGTCTCCTGCTGATTTTTCACAAGATGTAGAATTATCTTAACACACACCCGCTTTTGTAGCAGATTTAATGGAAGTTGATGATGGAATCTTAAGTTATTGGAAGGTATAAACAAGACACACAGAAGGTTTATGCAGTTGCATTGTAGATTTATTGAAAAGTAGGTCTAATAAACACAGTACTTATTTGTTGAAAAACACCTAGATACCAGTGTGTACTTTGAGGTGAAAGTGACAAAGCGGTTTTAAGCCATTTATGTGGCTGCTGTTTCTTTCTCGACTTCATAAAGGGAATGCAGTGGGGGACACAGGTAAGACTATCACACTTAGTGTATGTGAGCTAGATTTCTAATGTCTCAGAGGAACATGAACATTTCTTCCCAGACTAAAACTGGGCTCTACGTCAGGTGCCTAATGTGGTGATGTGTCTGCATCCTCTGAGCTGTGTGACATGTTTGTTACTCATCAAGAAGTTCGTGGTCATGTTGAATGTTCTTATAATGAGTTTGTTTTCTTGGAATAGATAAGACAAAGAATATAATTCACTGAACAATCAGTATAGTATCAAGAAAGAATTAGAAATGCAGTACAAATTGGTTTCATTTTACCTTTTTGTCATGACAAGATTTTAATTCAAATTTATCTCTAAAGGAGTCAGTACAAAGTTGTGCCCCAAAACTTAAGAACAGGACTGATTAGAGGATAATAATAAACAGGACAATATTAGGGGAAAAAATTAAAGATCCCTATAGAACTGTGTGAGAGTGAACACAAAGGTTGGCAATAGCTTTCTAGATAAATTACAGTAAATTATGTAAATATGCATTTCAGGACTGTTTAAATACATGTTTTCATAATCTGTACTTTGAAGACTTCAAATGCACATTATTGGCTGCAATAGGATATGATATAGATATGTATCTAGACACTATTAAATACATATACTATTTCTGTTGGACTGTGGTGGCTATCTCTATAAATGGTATTTTAAAATGTTGAATATTTACCACAAAGAATAGAGACTTTCTGAACAGCAGTGTGGTTTATTGTGTATTATGGTAAAACCATTATTACAAAGATAACTGGGCAATTCTTAGTTTTTTATGCATTGTGGTATTTTGGAAGCGTCTGTACTTTGGTACTTCAGTGGCAGTGATACCTTCATGGGATTCCTACATTGTGCTGATCTCAAAAACAGTTTAAACTTCATTCCCTCATTTGGATTGTCATGGAGACTTTTATGGGATGACTCAGATTTACAGAGCTAGGCGTATCCTGTTTTCACAAGAGGCCTTCAAGAGATTATTAAGGAGATGCAAACAATAGCTCTGTTAAATTTACAGACGTATCCTTTGATACAACAAGTCCTTACTTTATTAATACAAGTAGCTTAGTTGAATTCAGTGTGTCTTCTTAAAACATGACAAGTGCTGCATGCCTGAAACAGGTCAGTAAGTGTACAGACAATAAAACCAGTAGGATTTAGTCAAGATAAATTGCTCATCTAGTGATCTAGTACTTTCTTGAGCCAAATTAATTACTACCGTTTCCAGTCCAATTAAGATTCTAGAGTATGTGAAAGCATCCAAGCTCTGACTGGTCATCCTCTAGAGCTTGAGTACTGTACTTCTTCCAGTGTATTTAACTGAAGCTGAGCTGTTCTTGGGAGTCAAGTGTTGCTCAGCTGTGGACAAGGGTGACACAATCAGAATGTCTTTGAGTAAGGAGATTGACTTAACTGTTATTAGTTGATTATTTATTGCTGAGTGGTATGACGGTCACTGAGCATTACCCAGAAAGAAATATTTTAATAAGCTAGGCTTCTTTATGACTACATAAACTTTGTTATATCTTTTAACAAGCTGGATATTAGTACGCACTTGAGGGGATATTCTCTCTGCTACTGTACAATTGAACAGTGATGTAATGAAATTAACTCCACAGTTCTCTGTCAGATGGATTGGAGCCATTTCTACATGACACAAACTCCAGGCAAGTGTGGGTGTGTAATGGAGTTGTCATGCAGGAGGAGATAAAGCTCAGACCCACTGCTTTTAGTGAGACCCCCTGTGTTATCGAAGCAAGGCTTTACATATGGGTATGGAATTTTTAAAGCCTTTAATGTTTATTTCCCTGGGCTCTGCGCTCTGAAATAAGAGACATTGCACAGAAGCATGAAGCATAACTGTTGCAGAGTTAGAATTAGTACATTTACCATAACTTGGTAGTTTTGTCAGAGCTAGTGAATTCTTCTGTTTAGGAATCTGTATTTCTGTGCATCAGGGTGTCAAGAACATAAATAGGTCATCGTTGACCTGACCAGTCTCACCCGAGGCTTCCACCCACATCCCCTGACCAAGGGCTCCATCTGAGCTCAAGTTGGCACCTCTGGTTCCTGGTGGAGCTCAGTCCAAGGGGCGTCTGTCCCAGTTCTGTGTCTGAAGTGCTACGTGGAATCCCTGGCCCCTGACTCTGGCCTGGTGGCCGCTGACTGTCCGTAGGAGCTGTTGCTGTTTCTGCTGTGTTCCTGCCCCTGGTGCTTCAGGGTGCAGTGGTTGCACAGCCCGTGTTTGGGGTGTCCTGGGTCTCAGACCTGCCTTCTCTTGGGGACCAGTCCTGCTTTTGATGTTCTGTGGTCTGTCTCCATGTCATTTTGTCTTCTCAGTGTGACTGTCTAACAATAAAAGTGGATCCTTTTTTGATTATTCAGCATTTTGTGCATTTGTCACAAAGCAGTTGTTTTCACAACTCAACTTCAAAAGAAGTTAAAAAAACCTCTTTGTATCAAATGCAGAGACACCAATGGTTTTGTGAAAGTAAGACCTGGTACTTTTCACTTACCTATTTGACATGTTAATGTTCTGGTGCACTTGTAGTTAAATATTTGCAGGTGTTCTGTCTCTTACTGTGCTTCTCTCGCTTTCAATGATTTTTTTATCTGATCGATACAGTCTTAAATAACTCTCAATAGTGGTTACAGTTAAATAGAATTAAAATTGTTATATTAATGCTTCATGGTTTCTGTCCCCTCTTCCTTTTTCCTCATGATGGAAGGTTCATCCTTCCATGTGCTACTTACAGTGACACCCTCTCGGTCCCCTAGCACCAGACTGAAGCCACCAGCGCTGGGACATGGAGCAGCGATGGAGGGTTCATCCTTCATCCTTCACTTGCTGCTCCATGTCCTCAGGCAGGTGTGGGCTGCAGTGCCTGGTGCTGCGAGCTGCCAATGTCTGGAATCTCATGCCAGGAGGAATATGATGTTGATGTTTTCTTCTTCCTCACTCTGGGACCTTTTAATATATTTGCTAACATGCTTTGATACCTTGCCCTTCACTGGCCTACAATTTCAAATGATATTCAAACTTGCTGTGTGTGGTCGGTTTTACTTATGTTAAATATTTGCTCTGTTTTTCTGTTTTGTTGGCCCTGATCGTTCGTTTTCCCATCCTGTGCATGGTATTACTATCCCATCTTCTGTCTCCACTTCTCAAGGTCTCTCCTGTCATACTGGGCCTGTATTTCTCTACACTGCATCCTTACGTTAGAGTCATAAATATATCCTTCTACACGGACCGATTAGTTAATACTATTATCTGTAAAAACATGGTAGTACCATACCATGATAAGCAAAAATAAAACAAAGTAGCCATAACTACCTGGTCAGAAGAAAAACTGATGTTATAGTTAAACCAAACAAAAACAAACCTGGAGGTGATTTAGAAAATTCAGTAATTGATCTTCACTTGCACGTGAAAAAAACTTGTTTGCTGTGCATTCATTCCTGAAGTGCAAGGACAATGTAATATTTACGGTTGCTTAACTGTTTTTACTATTTATTTTCCTATTTATTTGTCCTCAAGGGCAGTCAGATTCACCAAATCTGCCAGTGTGAGTATATAATTTTCCCTAGCATCTGGGTATTGTGTGAAGGAGATGCTGTCTCTTTAGTGACTATTAGCCTAATACAATAATACGGGAGCATCTAGCAGGATTATATAAATTGACTTAGAGCTGTTAAAGCACGTAAACAGAAGAGCTTTTCTGTGAGGTTAGGAACAGGGTGTGTTTGGTGAAATATGATTCTGCTTTGTTTAATACAAGGAAGATAAACACATCCCCAGATTTGTTACCAGCCTTGTTCCAGTGAAGGCCAAGCCACACATAGTGGCAGTGCGATGTACACACAACCCTGGACACGCAGGTTTCTCAGGTCGTCTTTTCCAGCTGAACTGGTGCTGATTTCTTTGGGACATTAAAGAAGGTGTTTCAGTCCTAGGTTGAAGAAGGTACCCAAGAAAACCCTGGGAGAAGACAAACAGAACAACCCTTTCAAAGCTCCTTCCAACTTAATTTTCTATGGTCACTTGTTTTGGAGGTGGTTGAACCTCAGCAAGTTTGGGAGCCAGAAGGCCCTGCAAAAAGCAGTGTTTGGGTGGGATACCTCTATACCTCTTTTGCAGTGTTTGTAGCAGCTCCTGGTCAAGTTCAGACACAGCAGAGAGCATTTGGCCGTGGGTCAGTATTAATTGCTTAAAAATTCATTCCTTCTTTCTTCTTGGGTAGAGAAAATAGTAGCTGAGATGGGACATCTAGTTTGTAGTACTCATTGGACTGTGCTGACTTGATGAACTAATGGGATCTCATTTGGGTGGTGAGGTGTTGGGGACATAAACTCCATGAGGGTGGTGGCAAAGTAGTGACAAATCTGAAAATTAATTACTTGGAAAAATACATTTATTGTAAACATGTGTGTTACTTTTGCCAGGGTGACAGGAAATAAATGTCTGACAGCCATTAGAGTTAGATGCATGTCTTGGATATCTAAGTTTTCTTAGGCAACAGATCCCAACAGTAACAAAGTATAATTGCAGACAAATGTCCTGCGCAACTTAAACTTTATCTTAATGGTTTTACTTTTTTTCCCCTCCATATTGTTCAGTCTGAGTTTGTTGGTACCAAGCTTTTATGATACTGGAATTTCAGTCTCTGTAGTTCACTGTTGTCCTTCACAGCAGCTGGGCTGCTATAAGCGCCCATAAATAGAAGCAGCCAAGAGGAAATCTCTCTAGCTTGTGGGATAATCCCATGGAGCCTACTGCTGATGTACAAATTCAGTGCTGTCCACATGCCCATATGAATTATGGGGAATTTTTACACACAGGGATGAGATGCTTCTGTTCGTTATAAGGGAAGGCCACACAGCAACATTTGCACGTGTCCAATCTCAATCCACATAAGTAGAAATCATCCTTTCCGTCAGGTTGTGCTGAAGGAAGCTGCAGCAGGTGATCGTCCTTCAGGGTGCTCTCTTGATCAGTGATGGTGAAGTCAAAGAACTTCAATTGTAGCAGAACCTGAAAGTGCCTTTGATCGACCTCAACAGCTGCCAAGACAGGGAATTTGGCCTAGAGGAAAGACTCTCACTAAAGAGGGCCAATAACTAAGGTTCTCAAAAAGTGTTTGGCAGGTTCCTTCTCCAGCGGGCAGTCCCATGCTTGTGCCTGTTCCTTAAACCAGTAGATAATCCATTAACGTACATGGTTTAGTGTGTTTTGTGGTGCTGATGCGGTGAGCGTGGGAACCTCGTTCTGCCCTGGGAGCAGATGTCACCAGAAGGAGCTCTAGCACACGAGCGGGGCAGGATTCTGCTTGATTATCTCTTCTGCACAGCTGATAATATATAGAAAAAAGTAAGTATCTTTGTCAGGTTAACAGATTCCTGGTGGGCCAGCTGCGTGCACAACGTCTAGACTTGTACAGGGTGATGTGCCATGAAATCTGGTAGCTGAATTAGTGTCCTTCATAATCAGTGCACTTTGAAATAAATGAATATGCTGAATAATAGCTCTAATACTTATTATTTAAGATATTTGTACTGGATGTTACAGTAAAACTGCTTGTTTTTTCATCACTTATGTTTTTCTACGAGAGTTAGAATTTCTTGGACGTGATCAGGTTGCTAAAAACCAGCTGACTAACAGTGTAGCAAAATACTGTATTTATTTTTAGATTTTTTTCCCCCAACAGAATGATAAATAGTTCCTATGCTGTTGCTTTGCTCTATCTGACAAAAGGCAATGAGCTGTATCTGTGAATACCCCTTTTTGTTGTTTTCAGTACAATGCAATATCTGTGCGATCATCTAGACAACTGCCATAAACAGGAACATTATAATAAGTGCTGTGTGCGTGTGACCAGTAGTCTTGAACTCTTGTAATATTTACCCCTATAAATAACTGAAAGGGTTTGAATGGCATTTGTGAGATAATAAAGTATTTAGAAATGTATATATTTATGTATTTAGGAAAATATGTATATAATACATACATATGTATTTTCTTGTTAGCATTTTTCTGGCATCTGTCCAGGTCCCTGCTACACCTTGACAAAACATAAATAACAGAATTATTATAGCCATAAATACATAATTTTGTTTGGAAAGCAAGTAACCCGTGCACACATTGTTTTTCTGTTTACGCAGTTCATGCCGAGCAGACTCTTGCTGGTTTGTGCCGATGGGCTCTGCACAAGTGCCGGGTGCTGTGGCCAGAGGACTGTGACACGAGTCCAGCGTCTTGCCCCGAGCCTGAGCCCATCACTGTTTTGGGACTCTGGTCCTCCAGGCTGAGAGAACTTCCCTCTCAGCCGCTGTCTTGAAGTTTCTTTGCAATTGTAGAGAAAATAAGAACAAGAGCTCAGCTACTGGGGACTGCTGGCTCTTTCTGCTGGTCTCTTTGTGATGAAAGGTTTCCCTTTCAACTAAGGGAATAAAAAATTCTGTAAGTAGTGAATGAAGGGTTTGGGATACTGAAAAACAAAACAGGAAGAGAAATCAGTGAAAGTTTCTTAACAAAACCAACCCTGAAAGAAGTGAGTCTGTAACTGAGGATAGTAAACAAATAAACAAACCCACTAGAATTCTGAGCCATAAACTGTCTGTGAAGGTGTATAGTACACCTGGAAATCTGGTGAGCAGGAGGAAATAAACACACTCTTTTCCAAGTGCACTGTAATGCTATGTGCATTGTAACCACTGCCAGAAAAAGATATCTGAGGAAAACCTAAGGATGCTGCTGATTTATGCTCTGTCTCACTCACAGGTGTCAGGACAATATAATGAGAAAGGGTGACACAGTAAAAGAGCATTTTGGGGAAGTGTTTGTTTCTTCCCACACACTGACTTCCATTCATTGGTGCTATTAGCTGCTCATCACTTATTGTATTTGCAAAGTGGAGTTAAAACCTTCTCTCTGACAGTGTTGGAACATCTTAGGAGCCCTCAACAGACTCACCAAATGATCCAAGGTGATGCTAGGATTGGCCTAGGGTAAGTTTTGCTTGAAAGTACAGTTTTAGTTTATCGCCTGCTCCTTCCTTGTTTTCCTCTGTTTTAGAGGAATTTTGTGGATTTTCCTCCCCACCCTCACTGTTATGGTTTCAACACTACAGGTCTGACCTACAGCAAAATAAAAGTGAATGAAAGACAGGGAATTTGGTGTTTTCTTCTGGATTACATTTGCATTGTATGTCACTATCAGAACTATTTTTTTTTTTTAAAGGTAATTGCAGGTGACCAAAATATAATCATACTTAGAATACAAGATTTCTGTCAGGATGAATTTGTACTTGACTCCCAGCTGTGAATTTTCTGTAATGCATTGTTTTCCCCTGTAGGGGAAACTGCCATTGTCTCTTGGCAAAACCTCAGTAGTGATAAACATTGATCAGCAAGTTGTTGAAGGTGATTTTGTACAGTTGTTTTGCAGCTTTCATAGAACTAGGTAGAAGGCACATTGCAGCGGATTTTCTATATGGCTGAAAGCTGCAAATCTTTTCCTGGTGAGTTAAAATGCTGGATCTGTAATAAAGTAAACATTTTGGCTATGGAAAAATATTCCTCTGGAAGCAGTGGGTATGATGAATGTTGTCATGGAGTAATGATCAAATTAGAAAAAGATAAGGAAATACTTAATGGGTAAAGGAAGCTTCTTATTTTCATCAGTTAGCTTATAATGACTTGTGTGTTGCTCAAGACAGGAAATTTATGTGAAAAGAAGCTCACACTTCAGGACCATTTTTCCAGTCATTTTTCTGGAACAAGTAATACACTCAAAGCAGTTGTAAATGTAATTGTAGGGATACGACTCTGCCAGAGTATCAGAGAATCCCAGGAATAATAGTTCTTGGTACCCAGTGATCAGAGCTCTGGCTGATGGATTTATTTGTGGATTTATTTGTTGTTCAGAACAACTGAAATGCTTGAACGCTGGGAATACGAGTAGGAGGGAATGCGAACTGTGGGACAGATTTTTGCTTGAATTCTCTAGCGAGTGGGATGTGTTTAAAGAAGGGGGAAAATCCAGGCTTGGAGGTAAACAAAATACCATCTTGTCTTTAAGATTGAATGTTGGCTTTTGTGTGTATTGTGAAAACACATCATTGCTTCAGTGTTCCAGCATAAGCTGGATGGCAACTGCAGCAGGGACTAACAGGATCAGGATCAAAATAATGGTGAGGGAGATGGGGACCGTGTCTTGACATAAAATAATCATCAAACACATAGCTAAAAATGTGTTGCAAGACTATAGAGGTTACTGGCAAACTGACTTCATTTTACTATTTCCAGATTTCTGAGTGCAGTAATCCACAACTCTTACAGTTTTTTACTTTTTTTTAGTCTATAGTAAAGCAGGAAGAGAGACTGAGGATAATAATTGTATGTCTAAAAAAGCCTGGCATTGGAAAGTGTTGGCTTCCATCCTTAGGATACAGTAGAACAGTAACTTGTAACAGCCTTCTGGCATATGAGGTTTGAAAGTCAGTCTTTTGTGTCCTAGAATTTCCAGCTTGTCACATTTAATCTATATTAATCTTCACAATTTTTATAGAAGCTTTGATTAGGTTTATTGGTTGAGATCTCATATAGAAGGTCCTCTAAGAGAAAAAACATTTGTTATCCTTCATTTTGTCTGTTAATAATAGGAAAATACATGCTTGTGGTTCAGGTAACTATTTTTTGTCTTCAAGCAAGTTCATTATCACATTTCCCGAAGCATTCAGGATATACATGTATTATCATCTCGAGCTGCATTTTGCCATTATCTATATGGTTCTGTCAAGAAATCACATGGGGATTACTGTGTTTCTTTGTAAGCATTCAGGAATAATTTCATTAGTGTATAATCCAGAAGCCAAAACCAAGTAGTAACACAACTATCAAATTCTCATTTATCCACAGTTTACTAGGGTTATAGTTTGATTTACTTGGATTCAGTTGATGGGCAAGTACTGTTGGGTTGGGAAATGCTTGGGTGCAACAGAAGAAATTATTGCTGGTGGTTAAGATCAAATCATGTTATGGCTTGCAAAGAATTGTGTCTTGAAAACATTAATACAATTCTTAATTACAAAATTGCTGTGTTTTAGATTGAGATTTTAAATTCAGAAATTGATTTTTTTTTTTTTTTTTTTTTTGAGGGGTTTATTCCATTTCTCAGCTGTCAGGATAACTGAAATCCAATTTTATCTTAATGCCCTCATGTTGCCTACTAGATGTAACTTGTGGTAGACATGTCTTTAGTGAGGGACATGTGGATAAGTCTGCTGTTGTTCTAGGGCACCTGATCGGTCTTGTAAATTCTCCTACACTTACGTTACAGTTTGTTCTTCCATGGATCCTACCCCATCGTCTCCCTCCTGTCACCCTTGCCGACCTGATTAGGTGTTTCCATTTCCACTTGCTTTGAAGTTCACTCATCTTTTTTATTTTATTTTTTTCCCTCCAGAATAATTAATTGTAATTGTAATTTAGATGGAGATCTGGTATTCTATGTTTTAAGCCAGAGTTCAAATATTGTCATTGCTGCATTGACAGGGGAAGAAGTCTGGAAAGCTGAAAACAGTAGCATTCTAAAACATTTGATCAGTCCTATTTTAAGTGAAATAAGATTTTAAACAAAAAATCCCCAACTAATCAACCAAATGAAAAAAAATCCTTGCCATCCTGGGAGCAGCACTCACAAAAAGAGAGCTGTGCTCTTGCACAGACCACAGATATTTTTAGCAGTAACATTGAGCTCGTTCAGGTGATGGGGAATCTGAATGGACAGACACTCGTAATTGTCTCACAGTTTTACTGGTGGTAGCATCAATGATACCGTTCCTGAAGGCTGCTGCAAATCTGGTTTCCTCAGGCTTCACCTCCTTCAGCACTCACAAGTTCTGCTCAGGTGGACTTTGAGGGCTACAGGTATCGCCCAGGATGTCTGGATCCTGTATATAATAGTTGGATACATCTACCCTCCATGCTCCAGGTCAGATACGCTGAACGTGAGCCCAGCGTGGGCAGCTGTTGAACAGCCACATCTGTGTGTGCTGGGTCTGTGAGTGCAGGAGCACTGATGCTCTGGGGCACAGCCTTATTTTGCATGTTCTGCCTGTTCAGTTTGGCACTTGCATTGTAAATCTGTGTTTGTGGGAAATGTCAGACCTACTATGTATTCATGTAGCAGTTGTCACACAACATGGAGGTACTGGACTTGATCCATGTAGCACAGGACATCATTTCTCACAGTTCCTTATCTTCCATGGAAAAGCCTTGTTGTCTAACTTGGAAGGCTGATGTGTTTGAGCAAAATAGTTGCTATGGATCATCCAGGGATTGGTTCCCAGCAGCAGTGTGCGGGTGACATGTTCTCACTGTTAAGATACACATATATGGACTGATTGTTCAGCCTGACTGCCTGTAAATGCGACCTGAAAGGTTCATTGTCCAAGAGAAACACATGACACAAATACTCAAGTGAAAGACTAGTATCAGCGTTTGTGAAACCAAATACTCAGGGATGAATACTTGTGAGTGTTGTCATCTATCAATGGAAAACACTTCAGAGCAGGGGTGTCCAACTCATTTTCACCGGAGGTCACATCAGCCTTGCAGTGGCCTTTAAAGGGCTGAATGTAATTTTAAGACTGTACAAATGAAGTAGACATCCCTGCTTTAGAGGCTGAAGAGGCTGGTGAATCTTCCAGCCTTCCAGCATCTAACAACAGGTTAATGTTTCTTTTTTGATCAAATCTTAATCTTCTGTGTGGGTAATGTTGTTCTGATTCAGACTATGTAGAATCCCCTGTGAACAATCAAGAATAAGAGAGGGCTCAGAGGAGGAGATGGGCAAGAATGAAGGGAATGACCAGCAGTTATTGGAAAGAAAGCTGAACTTTAATCTCAACATAAAAAGGAGTACAGGGTGACCTTTGCTTTAGATGTACAGTGGGTAACATACTTGTGTAAACTGCCTTTCCTGAAATAGTAGATAGTAATGTTTTCCTGAGCTAATCAGCACAGGGCAGGGAAAATATGTGTGGCTCAGTCCACCATAAAGTATAAAACAGTCATGATCAATAAAAGGACATGCAAAGAGGGCCATGGGCTTGAGCTGGCTTTGACTCGTACGTTTCTTCCCAGCATCGTGATGATGGACCACAGAGAGACAGGGAATGGGAATCACATTTGTAGTGCGATCCAGCTCTATATTGCACTTGTGTTACGATTTCCATACACAGCTGTATCGCTCTGCTAAACCCATGGAATGCCAAATATCTTCAAATAAGTAAACTTGATATTAAACATTAAACCCTCCTAATGTGGAGTATCTGAAGTAACCTGGTCAGAGAGTATTGAACTCTGACACTAATGAACTTGTGACATCCCACAGGGGAAGAAAATCCCCTATTTTCAACAGCTGAGTTTAAACCAGTTTTATTTGCTGTGAGTTGCATGTGCCTATGAAAATTTATGTTCTCGCTTAGGTTCCAGACCTGAGGTTTTGTTGCTGCTGTGCTGCGGGCCAGGCAGCCCTGTTGGGCTCTGCAGGGTGGGGATACGGAAATTAAGATTCACCGTGGATTTAAGACACCATATAACAAATGAGCTTTGTGTACAAAGCCCTGAATTTGGAATCACAATTAATTGTGTGCTAAAAGGAAAGTAGTATTTAAAATTGAGCCCACTCACTCTTAAATGTTTTCCTGAATCAGACCATACTTAAGAGGATAGAAGAAATATTACAATAGATGGAATATGGATATCATGGTGTAAATACGGAGAGCCTCAGTTTCATTTACACAAAGAGGAGTTTGGATCAGGTTTTAATCTCTAACATTAATGCTAACATTTATTAACTTTTGAGATCCTGCCATTTTAGTATTAACTGTGTATATTTGCAGGGGTTCTTAGAGCCTGTGGCTTACTTGATTCGTGCCCTGGATGCATGTATGCCCATGAAACATAAATATTAACCAAAAAAATTGTTGGCTTTTTAAATTAGTAATTCTTTTTTTACTCCAGATACAACCAGGTGGATTTATTGGAATCTACCATTTCTTGTAACCTGAGGCATCTGACTGAAGCAACAAGTGACAGGGGAGGCGACTACTATTTAACAGCACTTTTGACTTGATAAGTGCTCCAGCTGTGTTTTACAATAACGCTACTGTCAGGAATATGCCCAGGGACTTCATGACATGCAGAAATCACTGGCAGTATAAACTCACATACGGGGGGGTTTGTTAAAGCCTAGGTGAAATACCTGTGAAAAATAACTAATATATGTTCAAATAAATGTATGATGTCAATATTGACTATAATTGCAATGTTATGTGTGATTATTAGTTGAATGTGAATGAATGTAAAAATGCATAAAGAAAAAATAACAGAGAAGAGAATAGTACAAATAAGAGCAATGAGTTAGTTACCATAGAAAAAGTGCTTTCTTTTAGCTACTCCACAGTATTAATAAGAGTAACAAGATGCAGCAGATGTTTTCTCTTTGTTTCTCTGTGGTTTTATGTTGTGGTTCTAACTGAAATAGTGTTTGAATAGAGTTTGAACACATGCAAGTTTTGGAAATAGAAATCAAATTCTGGCATATCAGTCTCCCAGTAAAAAAGAATAATGTTTTAGGAGAGTATGTATTAATCATCTTTAAAACAAACCAAACAAATCTCAAAAATAGATCTTTTTGGGGCAGTAATTCATGTGGAAACTGCATGAAATTATGAACCAACATTCACTGCCCTACTAAAACTGGCAGCAATTGTGCCTCAGTGAGAGCAGAAGGGCCCAGGGAAGCACAAAATATGGGGTTACAGTTGTCTTCAGAGGGAACTTCATGACTGAATGGTTGCAGAATTGGGCCCAAGACACTTGTCTCTTTCCATTAAGACAATGTCAATGTGAAGTTTAAATCATACTGGTTTCTAAAGCACATCGGCTCAGTGCAGCAGAGTGGATTAGCAATACGTCTATGTATTTCTATCATAACCAGCCCATAAAGTCAATCCACTGATCTCCAGCCTTGCTGCTGTGGTCGTGGTGCCGCTCTTGCTGCCGTGCCCCTGTCTCTAGTGCGGCTCTGCCAGGCCTTGTGGTGACACGGACCCACATTTCAGTCCCGTCAGAACCTGGCTGTCCTCACCATGGACACACCAGACGTGGCTGGTGGCGGGATGGGGAGAACAGGACCAGCCTCCTGAGTTTCAGCCCATCCTCAAGCTGACCAGACAGGTGCTTTAGTTAATCCTGAACAAGAAAACATAGACTGAGGAGTATAAGAAATCGGAAACTATCAGTTGCATATAAATCTACAAAATTTTAGCTTGCTCAGCTCTCAGTGTTCTGAGGAAGAACTGAATTACACGTTTTGATTTTGTTTGTTTTCTAATGGTTAAAAGTTTTGGGGCTTGGGGGGTTTTGATAGTACAATTTAGCTTATTGATAAACTAATACAGTCTTCAGGTAAAAAGGTGATCTTCACTTAAGTTAGAATTTGCCTTGCATGTGTCTGTTGTGATTTATTATTTTATTACTTCAGGAGCAAATGCATTTTTTTAACCAAGATTTCTGGTAAGACTTGCAGACACATTGTTTTTCTTAACCCTTCATATCAGATATAGAATCATAGAATTGTTTTGGTTGGAAAAGACCTTTAGCTGTCCCGTCAGCCCTCATTTCCATGGATACACACTTTGAATAAAGGTATAATTAGCGTACTGCCACCACAAGTACTCTGTCCGGAGAGTAACATCATAGGGTAGGTGTGTTGTAGTGTCACTTCTAACACATTTAAACTGAGGTGATTTCTCTGAACTATGAGGTCAGAGTAACAGAAGTATTTGTTGTTTTGGGAGTTTGGTGACACATCAAACAAATTGTTTAAACCCAGGCAGACAAGCTGCAAATGTTTCTAAGGATTGTAACTTGCGAAATTGGTACCCTAGAGAAGACAGGATTGGTCTGACCCTCAGGTTCCTCCTGTCTGTCGCTGTTTAGTGTCTGACAGTGTATGGGAACTGCTTTCTGTGAACACCTCTAGTGATGGCAGAATGGTGTTAGCATGACTTTTAACACTCCTCAATTACGAGCATATACTTACCTGATTAATGACTGGTTTATGATTGTCAAAACTATTTGCCTGCATCTCACTTGCTAATAGAATTAGGTGAATTGAATATTGAATCTTATTTAGAGACTGAATGTCTTGCTGTTATCTCTAATGTATAAGTAAATATTCCTGTGAGGAAGCATAATCAGAGGGGTATAAACCAATGGGAAGCAAGAAACTTCCATGAGAAGGGAAACAAAACAACTTGGCTGAGCATGGGAAACTTTATAGCTGGCTGACAGGAGCAGTGGGGGTAGGACATGTCTGCAGTGCTGTCTGGATTCAGCATTAATGAGACTTAATCATGAGCTTAGACCACTTGGAACTGTTTTGCAAAGATCTCAGAAGAGCTCGCTGCTGTAAGATGTCAACAGGCTAGTTCCTGTGTAAGGGAAGTCCTGGATGAAGTGCCCTCATCTTGGGTCAGGGTGCAATCTGCATAGTCTAGACTAGAGCTGGAATTATTAGACTGTACACTAAGCTGGCTAGAAATTTTTTCTCTGTTCCGGGGGCAGGGCATGGAGCAGATGATAGGCCAGCCTATACTGGATCACTATAGTGGAGAAAACCTTTTAGAAAATCGTAAAAGGCCATTCAAGAAGCTTCTGATTCTTATCTTTGGCACCTTTTTCTCTAGCATAAGGTCTGCTGCTTAAAACATGAGAGAAACTCAAGACTTTTGCCATTTTCAGTGCAAATGTGTTTAGCTTTTCTTGGAAAAGCTGCTGATTGCAACACAAATTAAAGTTGCTCTTTAAGAACTCCATCTGTCTTTTTTTAAAAACCAGAAGATAGAATTCAGAAGCAGCAGAAAGTGATGAAGTTTCCGAAGCATTACTTCAGAATAGTTCAAGTCTCATTCACCTTCCAGGAAAGACTGACATGGGCCCTTTCCTGTAGACCTGGTAGAGAAATCTGTCCTTTTAACTGAGCAAGTTATAAAATATTTGCAAATGTTACTGTAGAATACTTGGTAAATGCATATATAAAGAGTGTTCACATTAATAAAATGTGCTAGTAAATACATCCATAGTCTTGGGAAGATGAATATCAATACCTCTGAAGTCCAAATGCTCTGGTGATGCGTGCTGGTATTTGTTGCTGAAAGTTTAGAGCCATGTTCGTTCCCGCTGGTGCTTCAGAGAGACCATTGTCTGAAACCATAACCTGGAGTTGGCATTTGAGGTATGGGTGCCATGGGTGTTACGGTGGTTTTCATGGCTCCTGTTAAATGGATTACCATCATGTTTTGATCCTTAACTTCATGGCTTTCCTTTTAAAAAGTGCTGGCTATGAAACTACAGGAATTATGTAAATATCTGAGTGTAGAAAGTTATTTGTTGATATCATTAGTCTTTGCTGCTGGAAGAGCGTTGTAGATGAAGGAGTTAGCAGTGCCCATCAGAGCAGTGTGACCTCATCTAGGTCATTAATCACACCAGCAGTGGCCGCCTTGACACCTCCTGCATGGCCTTGGCTTTGTCCTGAAGTGAAGCAGCGTGGTCTCATGTGAACATCCTTTTGTCTGATGGTAGAAATGGTGAAGAGAGTTGTTCTCCTCCAACAAAATCCCATAAGACCTGTACCGACCCAGCAGCGATGCCGTTCCTCACAGGTGACAGCGTGTCGGGCTCTGGTTTGGGGTCTGTGTCCAATGTGGTACCACTCGGGGGTCCCAGCGTCTGAAGGAACATCAGGTTACCATGCTCTCCTCTTTCTCCTCCCAGTGCTAGTGTCAATTAACAGCATTTTAATCAACACCAGCAGCATTGTCATTTTATTGTTTGTTTATTATTAGCAAGATTGTACTCGTTAATAATAGAAAATGGGTTGTTAGCTGTTGGGAATACCAAAGACTGCTGTTTTCAGGGCAGCATATAGTGTTAGTGTCCTGATGGACTAGAAACATTCTTTTCTATCTTCTGTAACTTCAAAGGGCTTGTCTGGAACCAGTTCTGCAATGTTACATATTAAAACAAACAAACAAAAAAGGTGTTAGTGGAAATTAAACTCAGTGTTTCAAAATACTGTACGAGGTTCTTAGAGACAAGAACTGTTTTAATTCCAGGTTTATGCCTTATGCATTAGGACCTCCAACTTAATTTCAGTTTTGAGACCTTTTAATGATAATGTGTAGTTTTGTAGACAACAGAAATCACACAATCTCAGAATGGTTGACATTGGAAGTGACGCCTGGAGATCATCTGGTCCAAATGTTGTGTGAAGAGCGTGGTAGCTGTTGTAACATTCTCATTTTACTGAAGCACTAGTTATAACTGTCAGTGATTTGACATTAGCTTTTAAAACATGTATTACTGTGTTTTGGTAACATCTGGTTTTTGCTTTATACGCTTCTCTGAGCTGGTAAACAGCCTGTATAACACCAATAAAAATAGGGTTTGTTGTTAATCACACAAAGTGGCAGTGAGTCCACCTCTGTTTTAGACAATACACTTTTAAAACAAAAAAACTGAGCAAGGCTGTGATTGGTATTTCTCTTGAGAAAGGAATTTACAGTCTGTTGGTGTGATAGCACACGAGCTTAGTGAATCCTGTGGGAGCTGCATGGAACAAATGAGGCAAGGCAGGACACAAATCCAATCGTAGCTAAAAAGATCAAAAACTGTAGCAAGTCAAGTGAAGTTAGTGAGTTATTTTGGATTTATACCATTTTATTTAAACCTGAATATGGCTGATACTACTGTAAAATTAGATATAGAATCAAATCCTCAGGAATGAAGGCCCCGTCAAACTTCTGCTATAATCTCAAAACTTGGTCATGTGCTAGTCAAAACACAAGTGTTAACATGCCTAATAATGGAAATAAGCAGCTGATAGAAAGAGTGGCAAAAGGTTGGAACATAAAGAGGAATTCAGAAGCTTATGTAATTGCATTTTTATTGGGATTCTGATTCTGGAGTTGCTCTGAGGCAACTTATTTTTTCAGTAAACTCAGACTGTATAGTCACCAAAAGATCACGGTTTCAGATTTGAACAAGCAATATTTATGTTACAGGCCATCTGTCAAAATTAAATGTTAAGGGCCCTTAGATTTATTCTACCTGAGGAAAAAAAAAAAAAAAACCAAAAAACAAACCCTGGTTTTCTGCAAAACTAACAGAGTTTAATCTAATTAAAAGGTAATTACATCTTGAAAACTCTTTAAAGTCTCAGACTAGTCTTCAGCTGTTTCAGTTGTCATCCCCCACCTTTTAGAGGTGAAAATCTGCTTTCCTCTTCCCAAGGAGAGGTGTGTGTGTCGGAGATGTCAGCAGCAGGCGCTGGGGCGATCCCGTGCTGGGGACTGGGTGCCATTCTTCAGGTGCCGCTCAGCTGTCGAAGTTTGTGCTTTATCTCTCCATGATATCCCTAGAAGTCTTGTTTCTAAAGCAGAATTAAGTCTCTGTGCTGGTACAACTGCTCTCAAAATTCCCTGTCGTTAATAACAGATCTTGCTGAACACCAAGATTCTTAAGACATCGTGCACATTTATCACAAGAGGGAGGAAAAAAGTACAGTTCAGATTATTGGAAATATTATCTTCAACCTTTAGACAGAAATGTAAACAAAACTGATTAAGTTTCCTTGCTAATTTTTCCACCTTTATTTCACTGAGGTGTGCTGTTGAATATTTGTTACTCTTTGCACTTTCTTAAGGAACTCACCTCTGGTCCATCATCCATGGTGTTCAAAAAGCATTTCCCTGCTAGAATTAGTGTGATCCCAGAAGCCTGGGAAGGTGAAAGTAGAGAATAAGCCACTGGCTTTTAGAATCAGAACTTTCAAATTCATAATGCTGAATTATATACAGGAAGGGCATGTATATAAAAATGAGTAATTTTCTTCGTCTTATAAACAGTCATTTTCTGACAGTCCTTTTATTAATCTTTGCCAGCATAGGGTTGTTTGTACAGAATAGCACTCTGTTTTCAAATTAGTTTCTGGTTACCTTACCTAATTTACAATATTGTTTGAAGGTTGATTTCACTCTTTGCAGTCATTTTCTGTGATAGGCTGCCAAACAGGATGTCTCTTGACGGGCAGAATATCTTAGGGGACATGAAGAGCTGCTTTTGTCTTAATGGAGGATGCTGCAGTGTAAAGGACACCAGTTCAGAGGAGATCAGACTAATGCTGCTGCTCACTGAGATGTTTAATTAGTGTTGTGCATTCTACAGCATAGCAAGGAAATGTCACGTTCAGTAGTCTCTTTACTTGACTGGCCCACATGTACCTTCTTAGGTAGCCTTTTGATTACAGACCAGCACTCTTCATTAAATAAGCTGTTATTAGAATGCACACACTGATTTTCAGTTCTTTCATATGTTTATATTTTAAACAGTGATAGAATTCACAGCAATTCTGTTAGGATTTGCTCAAGTTCTACATTACATTATCAAATGTCCTAATCAAGCTGAAATAAGTTACAAACTCTTCTCTTCCCAACAAAAGTAACAGGAGCACGTCCAGATTTTTTTAGTCTACACTTTTTCTTTAAACCATATAAAACTTCGTATGAGTTGGGTTTTTTTACTTAACCAATGGGATCTTTTAAAATGCTATCCTTAATAATGTTGTTTATTATACTGCAGTGTTTTTCTTCATGACGTGCAATGGACCATTACAGGATAATTTAAAAAATAGTTTTGTATGACATTAGCCCACTGACATTTTGCATGTTGGATGTAAATTGAAACAGAATATCCTGGAAGAAATGTATTATTTAGCAATCTATATAATCTCTTGTTCTTGCTCCCATCTTCTTCCTTATATGTACTAATGGCCATCTTTGAAATTCATATTCCTGATTCAACTGATATAACAGTTGTTTAATTTCTAACATACAGGTAGTTTGTAAAGATCACTACAATTAACAATTAAATTTTAAAGTTTAAGTTGTGAAATTTTGAGGAGTAAAACCTAAAGGTTCAAAGAAAATTCATGAGTGAAAGCTGTGTTAACTGTTGAAAGAATGAGATCTCCATGTGATGTTTTTGATGAGCTTAAACCAGTTAATGTTGTAGACTTGTAGTTACTTTACTAATGGCCTGATGAAATGCCTGAGTTACCTTTTTGGTTTTTCCATCTCGCTCAACCAGCTCAATTAAAAGAATATGTCATCTTAAAAGCTATACATCTTTTCAATCTTTAGATATCTGAGCTATAATACCACTACTATGGATTTTCAGAAGACAAAAGATCGAATGGAAATGAAACTTGGGAGTTTTAAAAACAGGCATGGAATGCACACATAAAGAATATTGGTTGGGGGATGTCATCTGGAACTGGGCTAGCAGAACAGTTTGAATAAGATATCTTTGCATATTTCTGGTAATTAACCAAAGCAGAACAGCTGGCTAGTTAAGAGATGGGATGATGGAGCTGCATCCTTTGGAAAATTACTAAGATTTTAAGTTTCAGTATTCTGGCAAACAATGAATTTTGCTAATGCTTCGATTCTGAATATTTTCTTCAAGATAGCGTTTTTTTTCCTAGCTTGATCCACGTCATCTTGAATATGTGGAAAAATGGGTGATATTAATTTGGGAGTAAAATGAAAACAAATTCAAACACTAACTCAGTCAAGTGGCATCCTAAAGCAGAAGAGTGTGATTTGAATGGTTTGAGAACACCGCCATAACTGTGACTAAACTACAGCCTGCTCAGTGTAAGGTGTGTGAATATTAGATGTGTAGAACATTTTTATGTCTGAGGTTGAGCAGAATGAAAACCTGTCTAAGAGAAGCAGCACCATTGCATATATAGCACAATAGAATGGCAATAAAAATGTGATTAGGAAAAAAATGGAGAAGAATGTGGGATTCAGGATGGCGAATTTTTTAAGGACACGTGAAATAGGAAAATGAAGATTGAAGGACATAGGTACAGAAGAAAAAGGGTTACAGGGCCTGGGATACTGGACTTCATAGATTATTGGAATACAAACCAGGAATCCTTGCACGTGTTCTGGTTGTGCTTTAGCCAGAGGAATTCAGTGGAGATCTGCTTATTACTAAGGGTTCTCTGTCTCAACAGAACTGTTCCTTCTGCTGAACTAGAAAGGAGGTGTGTGTCCTGCTAGCTGTGTATAGGTGCTGCATGTGTTATCACGCAATGACACACGGACACGTGTCACCCTGCAGCGTTAAAATCTTGCATTTCAGAGTCCCCTCGAGTTACAATTTTAAGTCTATATATGTGTAGACTCACAGACCCACATAACCAAATTTTAGGTAAAATACAATCATTGCAAAATTACAAGTTAATAGTATTTTTAGGTGCTCCAGAGATTTGGAATATTTAGTTAGTGCTGGTAATAATGGTAAAAATATACATAGTATAGTACAGATATAGTGTCTTTCTCCTAACTTTCCTCTTTTGAAGAGATTAGTGGATTAGCAGAATGCTAAGGAAAAAGCAGGGTATAAGCATGCATGATGAAATCTTCCCTTCATACCCTGACAGTTTAGTTTTGCAACACCTTTTGTTGAGATCAACCAGAGGCTCATCAGGATGAATACTGTGTTGTGGTCCTTCACTATAGAAGGCAAATTCAGGCTGCAGACCATGACATTTAGGTTGGCGTGCAACTCCCTCAAGGTCTCAAGAGGTTAGATTAATCCACCAGGGTAAGGTATTCTGTAAGCTCAGTTCTAACTTAAGCGTGATGTGGTATCTATGTGTAACATGTGCTGCTTTAAATACAGATTTTGTTGGGACATATAACAACAACAATCTATTAGTTATTGGTTATTATTATTACAATATTTCTTGACTACGCTTCTCAGTGCCACGAACCCCAATACGAAAAAGCATTGCAGTGGATTCAGCAATGAAAATGTAACGCTAAAGGCTCAGTTTTCAGGGTTAACTTTGCTTCTGACTCCTAGGATTTCACAGTTTTCACAGGCGATTACAACTTTGTCCTGATAGTCTGTTATAAGAGCAGAAGCTCTAGTGTCCAGTTATAATCTGTGCAACTACTACTGTTTACCAAATATCAATTTATAGGAATACATTGGAGATTAAACTATAGACTAGTTTTTAGACACCTGAGCCTATTATTAAGGTCTTTAAGCTGAGAAAATAATAACAGAAGTTCCAGTCAGCAAGTTCTTATATCCATTATGATTCTGTTGCTTACTGTTGTTCTTAAAACACCTGCAGTACATTGAACCTGAGCCTGGGACTGTAAAATGCTCTTTTCTCTGACTTTGTGTGAGGAGGTGAGACCTGTTTAGCTCCTGAAGCTGGAAAGGAATTTTCTGATATTTTAGCAGCGTAAAACAGATCCTTATTTTTATGACTTCCATCTTCTCTTATGTTTTTGCAGCTTGGTTAAAAAACTTTCTCAGTGTTACTAAGATTAATATGTATTCAGAGAATCTCCTCAAATCACATTTTATCTCCTCCTTTGGTCTGGTTTTGACTTGTCTTTGAGATGTTTCTTCTACACAAGCTAATTGTCAGTCTCTTAAATATTCATGTGTTAAACATTCACATTAAATATTCACATCCACAGTGGGCTGTGAATTCTTTTTTCCTTCCCCCCAGAGGAGCTGGAATACTCTTTTCATGTAATTTGTGTCTAAAGTGTGAGTAGCAGTCTGGTGTTGCTACAAAGCCTGTAGCAATACCCCTTCCCTCTGGTACTGGTGGGGTTCTGAACCAGTATTCGTGTTGAACAGGCTTTGGGATCCTGAGCATTCTCTCTGAAGGTGCTCAGAGGCTTGTTCTAGTGTTCCTGTAACGGAAGCAGGTGCTGGGCAGGGTTGGCCTTGAGTGGCCTTTCTTCTGAACAGCGTGTCCTTCAGACTGTAGAAAGCATCAGAGAAATGTTCCTACAGGTTGTATCTTTTGTAATCGCCTTTTCACCGATTCCACACATCTCATGGTTGATCCACATCCTAATGACACATATATGGGTTTATTCCTATAATCTTTTCAGTCTAGACTGAGCGTTCAGGGCTGTTATTTACACCCTGGTGTCTGTGAATTTACATCCAGGATTATATTCTTCAGCAGTTTCGTTTCCAAAGTGATATACCAACAGCAATAGAAACGTGTTCCTGATCGCATCACAAACAGGGAAATCTTTAAACCAGTTACAATTAACTGAGTCTTACATATGGAGCACATCCTGCATTTTGCTGTTGCAGTGGAGGGGGAATCCAAGTGCTTTAGAAGGTATCTTGGCAGCTGCTCTGCCGGAGCAGGTGGGTTTGCAGAAGGGATTTTCTCATAAATTTTATTTTTTTTACTGTAGCACTTCATAGATGTATGGAGACATTATTTGCTGCATCAGTGTAACAATATCTCGTTCATTTTGTATGTTGAAAATGCTAACAAGTTACTTTTAGGAACCAAAACCTTTTAACTGATGTTTGCTACTTAATTATTAACAGTCTTATTACCTAGGAAGAGAACCTGGCTGAATGGCCGCAGACCAACTTGGCATAACATGTTGTGCCGTTAGAGACAGAAAACATCGGTTGCCACAGTCCCCTTCTCTTGTCTAAGAACACATTTGGCTTTGTTTAAACCCAAGCTTTTGATTCCAGAGGATTTTTTTACGAAGACAAAATCAGGAATATAGTAGAAGTCTGTTTTTTATTAATAAGCGGAAAAAACTTGGAACAATGGATCACTTCTGACCATTTATAAGCAACTGTGAGGGATTTATTTGCTCAAATAAATTCTTAAATTAAATCTGCCTGTGTTATCATTTTGTGAATATATTCACTGTTCCAGATACACAGAGCCATTGTTAGCACCGGTAAAACTGCAGAGCACATCCTACAGTAAATGGCAGTAGTCTCAGAAATGAAGGCGAAATAAATGAAAATGTGGCCGCCTATTAAAATTCTGGATCTAATTAACATAATCTTACAAACTTCACTTGTAACCGCATATCTAATGGTTCAAAAACAACCATGAAGAGCTGGTGCTTTGTTCATTATACCAGACAGTGAGCTGTACATAGCCTGCTTTCAGAAAGGCAGGCATTCATAATAATGCGTCTTGTGTACAGTGTTATATAGACATAAATTTTAACCTCTGTTAAGCAAGCAATAGTCAAGAGTCACCAAATCTCCATCTGAATGGTTTGCTTTATGTATTTTTTTTTTTTTAAAAATAATATCTTTGCAAGGTGTGTGTGTCTATATAGAGAATATCCAGTAAATTAGCAAGCATCTAATGATAAGGCTTTTTAATCCTATCCATGAGTCACTCATTTTCTGCACAAATCTATTGTTTGCCTAACCTTGTAATCAGTCTAAAGCGTAACCGGTTATTTTTGTATTCAAATACCATACCAGATACTAGTAACCAAGTGCAAAAGTTGGTCATGCAATTGGGCAGTTAGACTTTCACACGAAACTGTGTATACATGGTTCAAACATTGCCCTTTGTAAAGGGAAAATACAACATTTTATAGCTTTTGGGAATGCTTTAAACTATCAAGTTGTCGTATGTTAAATTGCCTAGACTAATGTAGTGTAATTTACCAGTCATTGCTCTGCATACATGATGTATTGTTTGTTTCAGCAATGTTTGCGCAAAAGAATCCTTCAAATAGTTGTGGAGGGTATTCTTTAAGCTGGGCCATGAGCCCTGTGACTGTGCTGGTGTGTCCCATGGGGCCAGGCTGTCCTCTGTGCCCCCCGGGCTGTGTCCCATGGCACCCACACGGCTCTTGGTCACGTGTGTCCAAAAAGGCCTGAATTAGGGCAGAAAACGTGCTGCTGTGCTTCCAGTTGTTCAATCCCTTTTTATGAAATAGGATGGCTTTGTTTCAGATACAAAACGCGAGGGTGGGTGAACCATAGAACGCGTGCTGCAACAGCTTGCTTATAAAGATAATTAATACAATAATGACATCCAAAGACTTGTTAAGGGGACTGAGTAAAAATTTACTATTTCCCCAAGCTATGCAGGGAGATTTTCTGGATGCTTTTCTGTTTTTCTGCTTGTAAGCAACTATCATAGTTGGGTGCAGTTTCCAGGCAGGATTCTCGCAGACTGGAGGGCTGAGGAGTTTCCAAAAGTCATATTTTAAATTACCAGAGATGGTTTTTCCAGATACTTTGTGCTGCTTCATAAGAATGTACTTTATAGATTTGTGTCCCCTATTCCCCCAGAATAAAGTACTATGGGGGTGAATATTTGTATATTTTATTGAAAAACAAAGGCTGAGGGGCAGTAGCTTGTTGAGTGAATCAGGATGTCTGGATTGCAATTTTTAGAAAATATTGTAATTTCTTAATGTTATTCAAAGAACTGGAGCTTCATCTGTATGATTCTGTCAGTGGATTACATCAAGGAATTACCTCATGTCATTTATCTGGTTTTGAATGGACTGACACTACAAAGTTTTTTATTCAAATACTTTTACTCAAATAGAAGGAAAAGCACAATTTGTAATGCTACTTCCAGTACTCCATTTGCATCTAAAAGAAATTTTGATTTTGCTAAATAAGTTGTGACTTGAAGGTACTGTATAGACTATAATAGTTGTTTTCTAGTGGATACTTGTTAGTATAAAAAATAGTAGGCAGTAGGATACAATTTTAAATTACTATTTGATCTTAGTTCTTAAGGGAATGCCTGTGAAAATATATTAATTGTCTCCATTTTGAAGTAATTAATTGCAGAGAACCAAGCTTCTGTCTCACAGAAAATGACAGTAACTCTCAAAGGTCAAAGTCCACTAGAGGGCTAAATATTTAGTGGAATAAATTTTGTTTCTCCTAAAATTGTATTGTAGAGGAGTATTAATAGTCTGTTTTCCTCTTAACAGTAAAGTACAACTTGTTCTAGAGCTGAAGGTTGTCTTGCCTGTTTTATACCTTCCCTTTGATTTTGATATTAGGCTCCTATATTTTGTGGTAGTAGTGATGGAGTTGTTGTTGTTGTTCAAGACAACAGAAGGTTATTTTCAAATTCCTGTGTTCAGCTGCAGGAATACAGTTCCTCCTAAAAGTCGGGTCCTAGTTGTGAAGGTGAACTCAGTGATTGCTGAATGTGCTCAACAAGTGCGTTACCCGAGGCTGCTGGGGTGGGACAGCGGGACACGGGTGGGACAGCAGGACACAGGGCTGTGCTGGGAATGGGGAGGACACACTGGGAACCGAGTCTACAAGACACAGAGAGCCAAAAAAGGGACAGAAAACCGAGGGGACTGTCTACAAAGTTTGGCCATCTGAAAGGTTGTTTTCAAATTACAAGCTGCATTTTAAAATGTTAACAAAAAGAAGGAAAAAAGAAAGAACCTTATCTTAACTGTGATGCCTTCTGAGAACTGGATAAGTAATCATGACTGAAAAATTAAACGTTAGTTACATTTGCAATTACAACATGAAACGCATGATATGTTGGCTGTTTTAACAACACATTACATCAGGTTTCTTGAGGTCTAATTTTCACAGAGAATGTTATTAATAGCTCACTAGACAAACTTGTCTGACAAACACCAGGCAACCATTGGCCATTCTTAGCTTAAATCTGCAGCCATTAGAAAAGGCCTGGTATACAGAGCAGTACAGATCTTCAGAACTATGCATGGCTGTTAAGACTATGATTGCTGGATTTTCCAGATGGCTTTTGTGAATTAAACACTGGTTTATTCAAATGGTTATGGGACTGACTGTCCCCTTGCTTGCAAAGTTATTGAATACATTTGTACAAATAAAATAGTGGTAAATAAATGATGCACACAAGGTCCAGAATAATCCAGCTTCTGTTTCCCCCACCTGACATTTTTGTGTATGAAAAATGTGTATAATTGTGATTCCTCTCCCTGTATAAACAGTGCAGCGGTTTAATTATTAATGGTAAATGCTTATAGATAATACCCTCCTTCTAAGGTTGTGAAAGTGTTATTTTAACGTTGTTTTAATGGATTTATAGAAAAAGTCTCAGATGGTATGGTATCTGCACACAGCATTTTACAGTACAAGATAAACTAAAATAGGCTGCAATGATTTGTGATGGTATAAAGGAATTGGGGCTAGAGACTCGGCCAGGAGAAACACTCCTTGGCCAGCATCTGTCGTCATGGAGCAACTGCAGTGAAGCAGCCCAAAAATGGAAAATTCTGGCATTTTCTGATCCTGGGTCTGAAGCATCTGATTCTTATTTCAAAACATCACTTTTTCCTGTTAAAGCATCATCAACAGCTGTATTATATTTTGGATGTTGTTTTTGCTAAAGCATGAGACTATGTTTCAAGACCAAGCACACTTCCTAGCTGGATTAATAAGTAAAAATGTTGGGAAAAGGAGATATTTAACAGATATTTAACAGTTACGTCAAACATAACTGCATGATAACGGCTTTCTCTAGAGTTCACCTGGTCTTCTGGGCCTCATCTCACTTTGACAAAACATCTCATGGAATTGCAGAACAGCTTGCACAGAGTTATTCTTCCCACACATTTTGCTCTGTTTTGGAAGCATCTTGGTAGCTGTGTCTTAGCTTGGAAATTCTACAGAACTTGTGGCTGCAATAGACCCAGAACAAGAATAAAAAATGTCTGTGAGACAAAAAAACAGACGTTATTTCACCTCTAAAGAAGAATTTGGAGGAACAGCTAATAAGCACATTGAAATAGAAGCCTTGAAGCTGTGTAGGTGATACAAACTACAGGTAAACTTATAGTTTGATGTTTAGAGAAATGGAAATACTGCTCTCAGTATTCATGATCGCATGGCAGAATTGTAGTTTAGAGATCAGTTAAGTTGCAGTATATTAAGTGTATACATTTTCAATCCCCTTTCTGTGGGTGGTTGTTTGGCAACCGGTACATTTCAAAATGTGCCTAATAGGCGTGGACCTTTGACATTTGATCATATCATGTTGGTCAAACAGGTTTCGATGTTTTGCCTCATCTTAAGTGAACATGGACAACGTGTTAATTGCACAGGCACCACCTCAGGAAAACACATTGCTCAATTCTTGGACAAACTGATAGTCAGCTGTGTTGTCATTCACTTTGTCTTGTGGCCATGACAGGGAGAACATCGTGCTTCCTCAGATACATGGTTAATTAGGACAGTGCAATAACATTAATTTCAAAGTTTTGCATTCTTAGAGCCTAATTTAGTGCTTGGTTTTCTTGCCATGGTGTAGAAAAGGATCAGCCTTCTTCATTGGACTGTGACTGACCTCAGGATTCCCAGCCGGTTCTCTTTATGATATGTACATACATGTTTAGGAAGTTTCTGCTTTGGAAAGGGACAGGTGAGTTGTGCAAGAACTTGTATTACTGTGTTTTTTTCCTGCTCCTACCCAGGATAGAAGGGCAGAAGCATCAAAATCTCTACATTATTTTTTTAGTGAAACATCAACTGGGATGAATCTCATTCAGTTCTAATACATCCTGGCCATTCATTGGCAGTCTCATTTGGTGGCCTGTGCGCTCATGTCTTTGAGCACTGAATTAGCAGGTTGTGTTCACCTGCCGAAAGGAGGTGTCACCATTGCTGAGGCACATCACAGGAACTTTTAACCGCTGGAACATGCCTATTTACCCCAGTAGAGGGAAGCAGCACATAAACATACTGCTCCAAGGCTTTTCCAGTAAAAATGCTGTTCTCTTACAAAGCCACACCTGTTCTAGCCACAGGCACATGTAATCGTTGACCAAACACCAAGGAAGAAACACAAATAAACTCATAGCTATTAAAGCAGAAGTAGCATTTTATTAGAGTTGAGGAATATTGTGCCATGACAGTTAGTGTACGTCTGTTTTCAGCGCTGTCTGTTCAGCCCTTCTGTCGATGTGCTAAATTGAGAAGATAATTCCTTGTCATTGTGTACTATACAGAGACACGGTTGACTTAAAAACATTATTTTTGTTGTTCTCACATGTAGTTCAGACCTGTCTTGAAAGTTATTGTAGAAATGCCTATGTAAGTGTATGTGTTTCTCATTAAAGAATTCTACAATTCGTGTTTTAATCGTATTCCACAGAGAATGGAAATTTCATACTGGTAAGGATCACCGGATCACCATGCAGGAATTCTGTTACTTTGTGGCTAAAAGGAGAGGTTGCTAAGATTGCTAGCTTTTTTTTTTTTTTTTTTTTAATGGTTTTGGGCTTTCAGATTCACATACTGATTAAAATGCCTTGTATTTCCTTCCTCTGTACAGGCATTATAGTATCCAAAGTAACAAAGGGACTTCTAGTGTTTTCTGTTCTGCACTTCTGTGCTATGCAGCAATACAAAATGTACCTTGTATTAAGAAAACAATTTAGTAAATTATGACTACTTCTGAAGATAAATGTTCCACTGGACAAGATTGAAAATTTGATATACAGCAGATGGTTTACATTTTAGACTGAAACGTGTTGGAGTAAATCTTGTTTTCCTCACTTCCATGCCCTGTGCTTCGGGGGAGCTGCTCCCATGTGTACAACTGGTCTGGCCAGCGCTGGGCTGTACGGGCTCCAACAGCACAGTAATTACTGACAGCGCGGTACCTTATTCTCAGCTGGGAAATCATCAGTCACGTTGCGGTTGTGTTGACTTCCATCAGCTTGTTTTACACACAGCATTCAGGTGCAAGCGTTTTCCTCTCTGCTCACACCTGGGGGCTGATGCGGCTGATCAGTCCCTGCTCCCCATCCTGCTGGGTGCTGGGCTGGGCGATATCTCTGCTCGCAGGAACGCCTGCCTGCCCTGAGACTGCTGTTCTGATTGGAGAGGTCTGTGGCGCTCGGCTTCATTTTAAAATCCATTGCAATAGCACTTGTGTGTACCTGTGCGTGCTGGGAAGGTGTGCTGGCAGCACAGGAGGCCACAGTCAGTACCTGAGCTTGCTCAAGTGATCCGGGCGCAGTCACATGGATAGAGATGAAGGAAATTACTATGGAAAACACGGTAATTTACCTGCTTCCTTCTGACAGTTCTTAAGTGCCTGATCTAAATCTGTTTTATTTTAACTGTATTATTTCAATCAACTTTACTGGGCTTAGATCAAGCCCCAAATGGTTCTCTCTAACTTCTTCAGTTATTAGCAGCATCTTCATTTTTTTTCCAGCTTAACATTTGCAGGTTTATTAACACTGCAGCTCAAAGGTAAAGTGTTTATATATAATGTGTGTATATATAGCATGTTTTTATTTAAGTAATTTAGATGTGCTTTTAAAATTATTACAGTGATAAAATGCAACAGCTGAATTGATATGCTCTTTGGAAAGAGGTATCTTGTGGAATACTTCTTGTAATGGTATTATAATACAACATACAAAAGTTTCCTATTATAAAGCAGCATGTGAAATAGATCTGTTCCATCTGCAAAGTGAATATCATCTCAGTTTTTGATCTTAGCAAAGAAAATGGCAGTTGTTACCCCACACCACTGCTTTCTTCCTTGTGCCTACCACACTCCTAAAGCTTGGAATTTGATTTCTAAATACTTTTGTGCTTTGGTAGCTAAGGGAGTGGTTTGCTTTTACCAGGAGCTATGTAAATATTAATACTAATAACGTAAATAATTACCACTTCACCCCTCAAGAATCTTCTCAGTTTTTAAAGAACGGTAGTAACTAAGTAGGGAATTTAATATCTAATTTAGAAAAATGAGAAAGAAACAAACACCGTTTTTGTTGTTCCTGCACAAAACTATGATCACAGTCACTGTGCCGTGTATTTTGGCAAGGGACATTCCAGTCATGCTCCAGACTAGTTCTGTCAGTGTATTTTTAACGTCGCCTATCGTTTGCTTTCTTCTGTAAACTGCTGTGTTCTGCACTGGGCTGTTAGCAGGAGCTGGGTGGCTGAGAGGATGGTGTGTTTGGCCACAACAAGCCGGGCTCTGGCGCCAGGAGCCCGCGATGGGCAGAACGCCATTGCTGGAGGCAACCGGTACCGTCTCACATCACTGCTCCTCCCTGGGGCTGAGTGTCTGCGTTTGAATCAACGTTTGTATTTGCTTGCCTGTTAGTTACTGGGTGTTAGTTTTAATTGTAGCAGTCTTGTGGAGTTCACCTAACACACGTGAATATGCTCCATAAATAAGTGCAGCTTTTGACATGCGTTTTCTTCCTTCCATTTCAGAAGCACACAGGTATGACACGAATAAAAAAAGTTGAGCTATTTACAATGGTCTACACTGTGTTAGTAATGATCTTCTTATGGGAAGGAGGCCAGTTGTGGAAACCTTACATCTTGCCCAACCAGTCGCATTATAAAAACATTCTGGTCACTGCAGCCTTTCTGGAAGCTCAGGAGATTGCCCATCAGCAACATTTCTCAGTGCATGACTGACTGGAGAAACATCTATAAGCAGAACATAAGTGTATTGCTTCCCTGCTGAAAGTGTGTGTTTTTGAAAATCTAGCTTGTTGCTGTACAAGGAGATCAGAAATTGCTCCTGTCTTTCTGGAAAGTAAATGATGTAAAGACAAATGTTAAGAAGCCCGTGTGTTCTGAAAGGTTTCATGATGCCTGACCTAAACCAGTTTCGCTGCAGATGAAGTTACTTCTCCCTCTGTCATTTTTACATGGTACTTGAAGACTGTCGTTTTGTGTTCCTTCCCTTAATCACGGCCATTGAAGTTTGCATTCATTTACTGCTTTTTCTAAACCTCTTAGTGTCTTTAATCAGTCCTTGTGCTCTCTCTAATTTGTCTGTATCATCTGAAATTCTAGTGTCATGATCTAGAAATAACTTTTCAGCAGAGGCCTTAGACATCCCAAGCACAAGGAGCAGTGACTTCACCAGTCATGCTCACATCTTGAGTGAGTTTGTGCTTTTTTTAGCAAAGATGTTGCTGCACTGACTCATTCTCTGTCTGTAGTCTGCTGTAATCCATTAGGATTCTTCTAGTCAGTGTTGTTGAAAGCAATTATTATGTATGGATTTGTGAATGGAGTTTGTCTTGATAAGGTTCGTCAGTTTACAAAAATAATTTTGAATTGTTAAATTGTGTATCAAAATCCCTTTGATTCTGTCTTCAGAAGTATTTTAACACTTGTCACAAGGACAGTTGCAGAGTTTATTCTACTTCATTGTTCAAATTATGAAGGAGAATATTAAATAGCTTTAGAGAAGAGGTTATTCCAGTAGTGGGACTGAGCTAGCGACTAACATTCAAGAGTGAGAAATTGGGGTCTTAATGGATGATTCAGTGAAAGTGTTTGCCCCCAAAAGCAAGTAGACTATAAGAAAGAATTGTTAGGAATGGACCGAGATCAAATAGAAGAAGTCATTACATGATTGTATAAATCACAGCCAACGTTTGTGGTGAATATCCTGTGTAGTTCTGGCCCTTCCTTTTCCAGCAATGTATAATAACACTGAAAATGGTACAGAAAATGAACATAAGCATGACCCAAACTGGAATGGCTTATATGTGGGAAACAATTGAACAGACTAGCACTCTTGAAGGTAGGCAAGAGGAATATAATAACCTATAAAATTATTAGTAGTCTGCCATGATGCCATACAGGTATGCGATGACTGATGGCAAGCTTAAAATAGGCAAAAGGAGGTAGTAGTTCAATGATTCATTAACCCGTTGTGCTCCATGGTGTAGGGCATTGCAGATCGTTAAAGTGTATGGAAGTTGAATAGAGACTTATGAAACGAATGACAAATTCACCCGCAACTGTGAAATACAAAGCCACTACTTTGGTCACCTTGATTTTTCATTTCTCCTCAGAGGTTCACTACAGCCCCTGGTTAGACACAAGGTGTGGGTTCCATGGATCTTTCTGGTGATCGGCTCTGGCTGTTATCGCGTGATAGACTTGTGTCCTGGATGAGCCGTGAGCAGAGGTTCACTTCAGTATGTCTGGTGGCCAGAATTGTCCTTAGGGAGTAATGTTACAGACCCTGAACTGTTCTGGAGATAAATTATTTTGTAGAAATACTTATTGTAGAAATTGCTGTGCAAAAATGTTCTTCAAAACTCTGTTTTTGGCCCCGTGTTAGGTATTGTGTATGGTACACTCACTTTCTGGACCGTGGTGGTTGTGTAACAGCGTAACTCACATCTTCCACTCCCAGCATTGCTGTCACATGTCACTCCTCCAACATTTTAGCTTTCCCAGTCTCTTCTGTGTTAAAGTATATTTGTTTTAAGAGCCGGGTAGGGTGGACCTAAACACCTCAGAGGAAGGGCAAATAGAATTGTATTATCTGCAGTGTTTATTGTACTGGTCTTTGTGTATTTTGATAAGGTTTTTGTGATACAAACCAAGAACAAAGTCTGGCATTTAGTTAATAACTAAATTCTACTTTTGCAATGTTGCTGAATTCTTCTCTAATTGAAGAAAATAAGTATTTTTTTCTGCGGGTGGGGGAAAGCGTAGGCTGGTAACAGCCTTCAATACTAGATATCTTCAGAAGAGGAGATGCTTAAGAAGGCAGTGAGAAAGTGCTCTGGAACAGTCATTTGTATTCTAGCGTTGACATCTGAGTGAAGAAGTGATTTTTTCATTGCATAAAGTTTGGTTCAGTAAATCTCTGTAATTACTGAATTTAAAAAAAAAACCCATAAAGCTGAATAGCTAGCTTCAAAAGGAGAAGTCCCAGCCCTGGTCTGTTGAATGAAGGACTGCTTCTTTCTCTTCATACAGTAGCTTGAAACTTGAAAATGTAAATTTTACCATAAATTTTTGTTGCTCTTTTCAAGTGAAATCATACTGTAATTAATCTTATTCCAGTCCACATGTGAAGCACAGATTGGTGGGTTCGTATTTAGGAGCTTCTTAATGTAGTTTGGTAATGTGTAGAGTGAATCAATGAGAACTATGCTGACTAGGATAACTATGTGAAGAAATCGTATCACATTTGACTCCATCCATCTGTAACCTCTGGCCAGATGCTACTGCATGTTTCTAGGAGAGACCTGACCTGAGTTTTTCACTCTTCTGAGGTTCATATAAAGCAGCACCACGTTCAGGGTTGTGTGCACAACCAGCTTCAAATCTGCTCTGCTCCCCCCGGGCTGTGCTGGAGCTGGAGCAGGTTTGGAACCCGCTCTTCTGGGGCTGCTCCGGGGAGCTGGAGCAGCCGGGTCAGCGCTGGATCGCTGCCTCGTCTGATAACCAGCACAAAAGGGAGAGGCTGCCGCTCTGTGTCCCTGAGGTCCTGTGTGAATTACTGATATTGCCTGCATGAAATTATTTTAAAAGAACTGATTGAACTGGGTTATATGGAAAAAGTTCTTCAAAGACTGCTGTTAACACTCTCCTCTCTATAGATTTTATTTTAAATAAGGACATATTTTTATATTGTTTTATTTTAAATGCAGGTGAACCAAGGAAATTTGACCCAAAGTTCAGAGGACCTATTCATAACAGGTAAATACCTTAACTCATTCTGTTTAATTATTTCGTTGTTTTTTTTTTTTTCAGTGAACGGGATAAAAATATTATTAACAGAACTTGTGAATTTTAAATCTTTTAAATCCAGACGACAATCCTTACCACCCTTGAGGATTTATGATTGCCAGGGAATATTTAACTGTGTGCTCTCAAGTTCTTTGAATTTGAATGCCAGTTCTGTGTGCCTCATGTTGTGGAGTCCCTGCTGTCTGTCGTGTCCTGGTGTCACAGCCCTGGGATGCGCTCTGTCCTGTTTCCAGGCAGCACCTCCATTCTGCAGTTTGCAGCTGGTTTTCCTGCTCCCGCAGTCACCTCCTCAAGGGATTTACTTGGTTCTCTCCAGAGCCCGGCCTGGGTGTGCTGTGACACTGGTACTGAGCCAGGCTGGCGGGGCAAACCACTGGCCAAAAATGGGACGGTGGCAGCAGCGCTGTGTTGACGGGGCGGCTGCTGGAGGGACTCACATTGAAACCCTCACTCGAGTGAACGGGTTTTCACTCTGAAGTGAGTGACACTACCTATGGCGCTGTGCGCTGCAGAGTTCGACTCTAAAATATTGCAATTTAATGGTAGATTTTGAGCAGTCTCTTACTGTGCTGTTCCCTCGTGCTCGAGTAGCGGTGGGTCTCTGGTGAGGGGATGCCAGGAGGACTGCACGGTTTGTAAAAGCTCGTTTTGCACTGTGGCTTGCTGTTACATCTGTGTAGCTGCTGTGACAGCTTCTGCAATTCCAGGTATATATCTGTGCTATTCCAATTGTACAGTGCACAGCAGCTTCTTAAAAACACAACCAAATGAACACAGTGCAACTCCACTATACCACATACATTCATTGCATTTTATAATGCTTTGGCAAGATAGTATTGTTGGGAACAGCATAAAAAAGATCAGTTCCATAAACTTTATGGGTATTGCTTCCTTGTCCGGTAGCTCATAAGGCAGTGGTAGCTGCATTGATGCTTACTGAGCATACTTGGCCATGAGCTGCCCTTGGATTTATATTCAGCAATGACCATTTCTGCAGGATACCCAGGTGATCAGTGCAGCACTGTGCAGTGTGCTATAGACATGCCCTTGAGGTACTTTAAGATTACTATTAGTTGTTTTTAAATAAAATGAATGAACCAGGGGTTTTAAAATTAATTTTTACAATTACTAAGAATAAATGATTAAGAAACCACAGTCTTTCAAACAAATAAAGACTTATGTAGTTCCTATGAACAGAATGCCTTCTCAGAAGGTATTCCAAAGAGTTGAACAGGAGGAAAATGGTCATCTTCCCTGAATTTGTTTCTGACTTTGAGGCTTCCCACTTTTCTGCAGGACAAGAGATAGCAGGAAACTGAAAGCATACATTTTTTTCCAGACAAATGAAGGCTGGTAATAAAAATGTCTGTGGGGACAGAGCCCTTTGTGCGCCTTGCCAGGACTGGCATGACTGTGTGTGCTGGGGGGAAACACCTGTCTTTGCTTTCTGTTGATAAAATAGTTTGTTGTGCTCTTGATTTCACTGTCACTTTTCATTGGTCAGGAAAAAATTTGTCTTCAGTTTTGAAAAATGGAGAGGATGGGTTTCTAGGGAGATAGGCTGCAGATTGTACATATCGGCATTGAATGGCGCAGGAACAGCTGTAAAACGTCACATCCCATCATTGTAACTACTGAAGCTGATGCATTTTTGGAGGTGCTGTAGCATAGAAATAATGTTTTGAAGTTGTTGAGAACCAAGCTATCCCCCAAACCACTAAAAGCCTGAAAAACTGAGAAACAGAAAGCCAAATATTACTAATAATGTATTAATGTCTGTTAAATAATGGATCACTCCCACAATGTTTGTTAGATGGATCCTTTACAAGGAGATTCAGTTGTCCATTGTGGTGGTGGGTTTTGTTGTTGTTTTACTGGTGGTGGGTTTTTCGTTTGTTTCGGGTTTTTTAATAGAACGGGGATGTTGCCAGTGGTTGGAGTGCTGAACACCGTGGCTAAAAGGAGTGTTCAACAGGACTATGTGTGTGGTGTTTTGATAGCACCATCATTCTCAAGGTGGTCATGTGTGGAACTTGGTGTATTTCATACAAACGTCTTTTTATTGAAAAGGATTAAAATGCAATGGCTGTGTTGGTTGACTCTGAGCCAACCAACTCATGCCAGTACAAAATGATGTTATCGAGATGATGTCTTTGATTGGTATGACTGCATATTGCAATCATTTCAGTTCTTTCCGTTCTCATTCCGTACCATGCAAGACTGTCTGACAATCTTCTCCATAAAAACATTAGTGTACAGTGGAAATGTACATTGAAAAAGTGAATGGTATCTAACCAAAAAGTAGTTCTGAAACCCACTGCTTTGTTACAAAGCCTCCTGCCCGAACAATCTGGCTTGACTTAACAGTCGGTGCTGCAGATGGAAGCACGTCTGGTACCACTCAGAGGTTCACTAGTTTACAAGTCAAGTGAAATTGCCAGAAAGCATCTAAGAGATCGTGGGCAATTCATCAGTGTTTTCCCAGATGTAAGTGTAGCATAGAAAATAAATTGTAAACTAGTTTTTACTGTCCTTAGTGAGAAGAATAAATTAGAGAACCACAAATTACTTATCAATTTTATCTTTTTCGTCAGAAAATCTATGACAGAAGAGCACTGCGGCCTCGTGGTACTCTCACTTGAACATACACATACATCTCACATAGATGAGAACTGTGTGTATTTCTTATTTTCCTTTCTGAAAGCTAACAGTTTTAGAAATAAATGGAAATGTTTGTTTAGGGAGTTGATCCTAATTTGAGAAGTATCTTTATGATACTGCCAGCGAGACTTTGTGTGCATAGGAATGAATTTAAGGGGTAGTTCAGGGGTGTTATTAAGTGTTCATCTAAGTGCATTACTATCAGAAAATACTTGCAAGGTTTCACATATCATATCCACCAAGTGAATAAGCTTACGGGTTGAAGCAGTAGCTCAGCAATTTCTCAGCGCAAAGTGATGCAGCACAAGTTCTGGTAGACAGTTCTCTGGAGGAAAATAGAAACTCTTGGTGTTCCTTGTCAGCCTGAGCTGGAGATGAACACCTACCTGCCTTACCCCCCATCTGATGGGCAGTTTAACTTAATTCATGTGAGGCAAAATCTAGCACCTAATATTTTCAATCTGAGCTGTCTCTGCTTCCTCAAAGGCAGACATTTCTCCAAGCCATCGTTCCCTGCCTGCAGACGTTCACACTTGAGGACTAAATTGGGCACCTCTCAGTTCTAAATGTCCGAACGCATGTCTGTTGTCACAGCCCTGGAGCTGTCTGTCTGTCCTGTTGGCATTGAAATGGCCTTTTGTACTGGACTTCAGGCAGGTTTGTCACCTGAGCAGGGGACTTGGTTGAATGGTCTCAGTATTTCATGTCAATGCAGATGAATGGGGGAATGTTGTAGGGAAGGCTTGTGAAGTTAAGGGTTTGTAAAGAATATCAGTAGAATGTGTTATGCTTCTTTAAGAATAAAAAAAAACAACGTTTCTTCCATCAGCATCATCATATCTTAAAGATGTCTGTGGATAAATCAGTCAGGTGCCATCATACAGCGGGAAAACAAGCTTCTGGCAAAATTAATTGCCTTCCTCCATTTAGATTTTCTCTAAATTCCAGTAAGGGAATTTATACAGTCAATATAATCATAGAATATTTCTCTAAACTGCTCTGGCAAAATCAAATTAGTAAATCACACTTCTGACTTATCTCCAGTTTTGCAGAATTCATCTTAACTATGCTTGCCTCTTGTTATTTTTCTCCCTCCTCTATGTAGTTTCTTGGGTTTTTCTAATAGTCCTCTTGCTGGTTAGACACATCGTAGGTTTTTTTTCTTGTTATGTTTTAAAAACTCCTGATGCCTCCTGGACTATCTGTAATTGTTGAAAATCTTTATAGAAATTCAGTGTTCTTGTTAAGACAAAGATCATCTTTTCCTCTGTGATTAGAAGATGTAGTTAATGGGTTCTCCTGCAAATTGAATATCAGTAAACTTCCATAACAATTTAGCTATCTTTTTTAACAGTTTGAAAAAAAGCAATAAAATTTCCTAACGTTACCTTGCAATTACCTCTTCTCTGGGTAAAACACTGGCTGGGTGTCCAGGCCCAAAGAGTTGTGATGAGTGGAATTAAATCCTGTTGGTTGCCAGTCACAGGTGGTGTCCCAGGGCTCAGTAGTGGGGCCAGTTCTGTTTAATCCCTTTATCAGTGATCTGGATGAGGGGATTGAGTACACCCTCCGTCAGTTCACAGATGACGTGAAGTTGGGTAACATCACCTCAACACACCATGGATTAGGGGAGTCCCAAAGCAGGAACTCAGAGTCAAGGCATCAGTGGTCACCTTAGTGTGTCAGCAGAGTTGAACGTGGCAACTCGAAACCCATTGTGAACGTCTGGAGCCATGTTCTGCTCTGTGGCTGCAGAGTGCCACACTCGGGACTGTTTGTAGGTGCCAACATGCTGCTAGTGCTGTTTAACTAATAAACATCGTAGTTTCTTGCTAGTGCAGCATCTTCACCAAAATCGCGCTTGTAACAGATTGGGCGTGGAACTGCCAAACAGAGGGAGGCTCTAGTCAGTCATTAATGATGAAGTGCATGAACTGTCAGTGAATAAATGGCTTTTATGCACTAATACTCTGTGTGGATGATTTCATCTCTGCATTCATTTATTTGCCAGGGTGCTGTTCCACATGCACAAAGCATTGTTTGCATGCACCGCCACGTGTAACGCAGTGGGAGAGGCCAAGAGGCCACTGTGTTTCTGAGAGATGGAGGAGAGCAAATCAGGCTAAATGACAGCAGTGAGCAGTGAAATGTGATGTGGGAGCCTGAACTGTGCACTTAGCCAAATGACCGTCTTTTATTACGTCACCTGAAAATGATAAATCTGATGGTTTAATCAGCAGTCTATCTCTGTGGAAACTCCTGTGTTCAAATGCGTAGACTCACTGTGTTCTGGTTCAGGTTATGGAACTTGGTTATCTAAAAAGTACCAAAACCCATCAAAATTTCCAATGCTACCTATTAGCAAAAGCATTTTTAATGTTTTTGTAGTCTGTACCTTAAGAAATGTAAAGTGCATTTTCTCATGAATCTTTGAATGTTTACACATAATTATATGAAATTATGATAGTGCTATCTTTAAGAAAAATTATAGAGCCCATATGATAAGCAGTGTTCTCAGTTCCTATTCTGATCACCATATTTCCACTAACCCATCTTCCTTAGGGTTCAGCATAACAGTTCAGTCTCTTGAGTGATTTTGCTCTGCCTCATTAGCCTGTAACAAACTGAAAAAGCAGATTTGCCACAACAGATCGCCATCTTATTTTGAAAAAAAAAACCCACATCAAATCTGTTTTAAGTCAAAGCATGGCCGGATAATTTCTGATTAGCTTTCAGTAATAAGCATGGGCTTCCAATGTCTCCTGTTTGGGAAGAGGCAATTTCCATTGTTCTAGTTCCCGCAGCGTTGGAAACTCCCAGAATCTTCACAGAGTAACCTTGTATCTTCACAGAGTTATTTTAATTTATTTGTTCAAGATATTTTACATTTTTTTTTCTTCTTCTGTGTAGCCATGTGTTTATGAGGTAATATTATGATTTCCCTGAAACTGAGCTACTTGAGCTAACAATGATGTTATATGTAGCCAAGGTTTCACCTGTAGTATCTAGTAAAATAAGCAATTATTATGTATAAGCAACAATTATTCTGTACAAACTGCTTCAAAATTTTCTGAAACCTCCCAAAAGAGGTTTCTTCTTACATATTTTAAAATATTTATACAACAGAAATACTCGGCAACAATGAGTTTTACTAGGTACTGTACAGAAGTTTGGGTATTATAAAGAACAGAAAATCCCGCACTCCGGTAAAGTGTTTATAGGCACTTGCTTATGGTGGCTCTGCCACCGTATTGTTTCAATTAGATGCTAAAACTGTGTCTCTCTGGAGAAGTGCACAGGATCGTTCATTCCTTTTCCACACCTGGAAACAGTTTTAAAGTTCTCAAACTGTTTGAAAGATTTGCTACCTTTATTTCCTTCACGCTAAATAACAGCTCTCTGTAAGAGGAAACATAGATTAGAAAGCAGAAGGAATGGTAGATGCTAAAAATGCCTGTATGTCAGTTGGAGTTTGGATTCTAAGATGTTGGCTTGCCTCCCTTGGTTCCTGGCATGGGCTCATTTTACCAAGGTTGTCCCTTAACCAGAATTGCTTGTTGGCTTTCCCAGGAGTCCTCCATCATGGAAAAGCAGGATGGGGTTTGGATCAGGTCGGAGCAGCAGCAGTTTGTCACTCAGCTGTGGGACAGCCCAGCGCGGCACCGGGGGGCTCTGCGGATGGAACCTGCCCAAACGGGGTGGCCATGGGCCATACCCCTTTAGGTGGTGCCACCAGTTCTTCATCAAAACTGTGTCATATGAACAGGACATGTTAAATAACAACAGCAAGTGAAATCCTTCGGATCAGGAGGCTCTAGGCAGCATGACCTTTTACCAGTAATTCACTTCTTTGTTAATTAGATCCTGGCAGACCATGGGCTGCAAGTGTCTCTTAACTAGTGAGCCTGTGAGAGATGACTTTAGGTTCCACGCATGTTTAGAAACAGGGCTTGTGGAGTTGGTGTGTGAGCGAGGGAGCTGCTCACCCCGGCCGGGAGCCCTGGGACCTGATGGTCCCACAGATACGTGGGACCAGCTGTGCTGCAGATTCTTGCCCTCCTGGAGCTACTCTGGCCATGGTCCTGCATGTCCACATCTGCGCCTGCATGAACCTAACAGACACACCAGCCAGCAGAAGACAGTAGTTGAACTGAACGCTCAGTTTACTTGCTGGCTGAGTTTTCAGGCTGGAGAGTGCTATTCTTTCATTGCTTGTCTGTAAAAGAAGGTATGGCTCTGCACAACGTGGTGGGGTGTTTTGTCCTCTCCATAGAGCTTATCTTGGTTGCATTAAATGAGATCAAGCAACTGAGTCAGAATTTCGTGCAGAGATCAAGGGTAGTTGTGTATAGGTTTTTTTTCTTTTCACACTGTTATTTTTCATAAGCTTTTCATAATACATGTAAGTTGTGCTGAATCTTTCTTTAATCACATTGTTTGCAATAATTGATACCAGCTTTAGGGAAGTGCTGAGACAGATGTCCTGTAGTAGCTTATATCATGAGTGATCTCCTGGATTCAATGTTGTAAGGTATTGTTTGTTTTCATAATATTTAAACCTGTTCCTCCATCTGTTTTTATTGCTGTCTACAATGCAGAGGGCACACACATCTATTCCTGGTCTTGCTATGAAAGCTGGGCCTTATACCTCAAATGTGATTTTATGAGTAAGACTGCTACCAAGTGCAGATACAGACGTCTTATTCAGATGTTAAAGTGCCCTGTGACACTCAGTGTTTTCGAAGGTTGTATTAGACACCTTAGTTTTAAGAAGTGTTTCTTTCTGTCCCCAGGCACTGTACAGACATTATTTGCTGTGTGATCTTCATAGTCATCATTCTGGGTTACATTGCATTAGGAATTGTGGGTAAGTAAACACAGGTATGGTTGTGCTTTCTCATACACAGGGGAAGCGACTTTGTGAATGTTGAAATTCTTAACTGAGATGTCCCTTTTGCTTATATCTGTGTGTTAGGGAGAAGTTCAGAACCATGTGTTTACTGAAGAAAAATTCAAAATTAAGTGTGTTCAAGTAAAAATGACATGGTTTGATAATTTTACTATCATAAAGTAACTGTGATGGAAAAATTAATTTTTGTCATTTATAAGTTAGAGATAAATACTTTGGTTTTAAGAGGCTTTATGTTTCGTAAAATATTACCAAAAGACCCTATGTGAGTAGTAAAAGGAGAAATAAGAGAAATTACATCATTTATTGTGGGATCCAGAGTTGTTTGCATATCAGGATATTCATTAATAATAGCCATTTTATTTTGTATTTGTGAGAGAATTGTGTGAATGCCTGTGTGAAAGGGCAAATGATGCTGCAAAAGTGCACTTACTGTGTGTCTGCATGTCTGTCTGAGCTCTTTCAGTTATCTTGTGAAAGGCGGTTTTGGCCCTGCCTTACACAGAAGAAAAGCCATTAGTTTTTGTCATAGTTGTGCAATAGCACTTTGTGTTCTTTAGAGAAAGGCTGTGTGCTCTCCGTCCATGGGACACTCCTCTCTGTCCATGGGACACCCCGCAGCTGCCGGGCCGTGGGGCTGGGTCACTGTTGGGGGCCCTGCCCACAGGTGTGAGCAGGGACCCCACAGCCCCACCACTGTGAAAGCCGCTGTCTGCAGCATGGGGAGATGCTGTGAGCAGGATGCTTTAACCTGGTGCTTCCAGTCACTGTCGGAGGGAATACTCATCCTCCCACTAAATTCTGTGGCAGCACAACAACCACAGCGCTGAGCTGTCCTCTCTCTCCATGCCTGTAGCCACTGAACAGCACTCTGGAAAGTCTGCTCCCTAGCATTGGGAATTCTTTGTGTGTACTTTTTATTTCTCTTATTCACCTGCACTTACTGCCCTGTCATGAACCTGGCTGTCTTCAGGAAGGCAGAAAGTGCGGAAGCAGATGGTATAATATGTACCAGCGGGTGTGAGGGAGTGCAGAGCCCACGGGGACAGGCAGCGTCCTGAGGGCTGTGCTGGACACAGGGAAAGGAGAGCACTGACAGGTCATAGCTGTGCAGTGTTCTTGTGCTGTCACATCTCGGCTCTTTCCAGCACTATATAAATCCTCTCAGTTTTTTGGCGTGAACGTTACGTCAGCTTTGTCTGTCTGTGCAGTTTCCAAAGAACCCCTGTGCCAGGGGTTGCAGAGGTGGGTATCAGCAGAGCACTCACCAGCCCCTGGGCTCGTGTCCGCAGTGTCAGACACACAATTCCTGTGCTGTGGGCAGGGGTTCTTGTGGGACACAAGGTGTCCCAACAGCCTTATCTTGCACACCTTAGGAGATATTGGTTAGAACTAGAATCTGTTCCTGAAACCAGGTACCAAATTTGTAGCTGGTGGCTTTTTCTAATCCTGATTCACATGGTCCCTGCTTTTTCATCTTTCATTGTACCATGCTTCAGCTATTCTTTTTGCTCTGATTTATTTCTAAGTAAAGGATGAGATCAGCTTTGGTACGGTTCCAGGAGCCAGCCCTGTACAAAATACTTTAGAGTCAAAGAAGTTCACTTTAGGAGAAAATAGATTATATGATAAATCAATCCTTAGTTGTCAATTATGCCTTATGGCTTATTATAGAAAAAAAATATTTCTGCAAATTCTTGAATATGTGCAAGTACTGCTCTGGATCCCATTTTAATTTGGCTGGACAAGTAAACAATAAATGCAGGTTCATCACACAACTGCTGTGACTGAAAATGTGAGACAAATTTTGCCCTTGCCATTGTATGTATAGCTCACATAGGCTTCAGCTATATGTGTGTCCGTGTAACAGTGGGGTAGAATAATTTGTGTTTCGACAGGGCTGAAATGTAGTGTGAGTAAAAGGTAGTCAGTTCTCTTTGAAAGATGAAATCAAATGATTTTTGATACTAACCTTTCTTAGTTCTGCTTTAGTGATGGCTGCTGTTGAGTGACTGTACTGAATAGAAATATTCTATGATTTACTTTCTTATCGTTCTTTTAATTTCACAGATGAACTAATAGTTTTAATTTAACATTCTGTGTAGTTTTCCTTCTTATCAAACTGACTTGTCTCTGAAATAAATGTAAAGAGTTACTAGGCTTATCCAGGAAAATGTTCAGACTCTTAATTTAAGATTGTTTTAATTCAGAAAAGTGTGTATAAAAGGCAGCAAATAAGTTATATTGGAAAAGAGCCCCTCATTCCGAAGGACAGGTTAATTCAAAGCAATGGCTCTTGTTGTATTGCTCCAATGGATGCTTATGCAATACCAGTGTTATCAACATGGATTTACAAATTCTGTATCATGTATTCTATTACCTTTGTCAATACACTAGTAAATTGCTTGTGTTAAAAAGCCCTAAGAACAATTTGGCAGGTCAGTTTCTCTATACATTAAAACATTAAAAGTTTTTGTTTAAGCAAAACAATGATATGAAAGACTGTCCTTTCAGAAATACATGGTAGATGGAATGAGACAGATAGTATAAACAAGTTTGCAGTTCACTTTCAAGTATCACAGGATACCATTGTTCTAATCACATTTTCTCCTTGGCAGGCAGCTTTCCATTCCTTACAGCTGCTGACGTGGCCCCCAGAGCTCAGAAAAAAGGAGTGCATCTGATAGACATTTAGTGACAGACATTAGCTGGTTTTGATACTGTGTTGGCTCCATGTCAATAAAAGGAACGACCTAACTGCAGGACTCCAAAAAATGCCATAGCGGTGTCACAGGGTGTCACATTGTGGCTTTGAGGACTGAGTCAACTGTGTCGTGTGAATCAGCTGTGCTTTAATTTTCTTCTTGGGCCCAGATGTTTGTGTCAGCACTCAGACTGCAGCCTTGTGAGCATCAGAGCATGCTGGCATAAAAACTTTATGTGACTGGGTTCCTTTTCATTTAGTGCTTGGTAGTGGGTCACCAACAGTGCAGCACAACATGCCAACCACGGTGCTGCTCAGTTCAGCTATCTCTTAGAAAAACCCTCACAGTCACTGAGAACTGTTGAATTAGGTATGTATTCTTCAGTTACTAGGCCAGAAAAATTGTGTATTTATCACATGAATTCTTTCACTGTCATCGCTCTAAATTTGCGGAGAAGGTGACTGAGGATTAAGTTTACTGATCTTGATAGTCAGTCCTGACACAGGCAATGACAAAAGCTGCATATTTTCTGTTGGTCATTTCCCTTCTCTTTCTGCTGTGGAGTTAATTAAATACTGAATGTATATGTTGTAAATCAGACCAAATCATTTTTTGTTTTGCTTTGGAATTTAGCTGAGAGATGTCTTCCTCCATCCACCCAGCAGCTCATCTCAGTGATGGAATTTCACAAAGTGTGCTAAATCTATGTTTTGAAAGCACATTATTTTTAATTATCACAGAATCACAGAATGTTAGGGATTTTAAGGGACCTCATAAGCTCATCCAGTCCAATCCCCCCACTGGAGCAGGAACACCCAGATGAGGTTACACAGGAAAGTGTCCAGGCAGGTTTGAATGTCTCCAGAGTAGGAGACTCCACAATCTCCCTGGGCAGCCTGGTCCAGTGTCTTCCACCCTCACTGAGAAGTTTCTTCTCAAATTTAAGTGGAACCTTCTGTCTTCCAGTTTGAACCCATTACCCCTTGTCCTATCATTGGTTGTTTTATTAAAAGACATGACTGAAGCATTAGGCACATAGGACAACTACTATCAAGCAGGAGAAGTTTCAGACAATTCAATAATGGCAAAGCAGATACAGTCTTAACAGAAATTCTGTCAGAGGTGAGCTATGTGTTCCATTGTTTATACTCTGTAATTTCTATTAATTGAGAAACATGCTGCAAAACATGCATGATTAAATCGGAGACCGAGGATTGATACAAACCTAAGGGAGCCATTTAATGTATTTCAGCAGACTTTGTATTAGAACTAAAAAGAACATGAGGAGAATACACTGCTCTGCCCATTTGATGAGCTGAGTTTTATTCTTGTTGGCTGTGTTAATCCACTCAAATAGGCCCAAGGAATTAAGCTTGGGTCACCTGGGCCCTTCTTATGGAAAGATGATTAGGAAGACTGAGATAGCCAAGAAACAAACAAACAAAACAAAAAACACCACCACAAAACCAAAACCCCACCAACCAAGATTATGTTTCAGTGTTTATCTCTTTTATCCCAAGTTCATCTGGGGAGTGAAAAATAATTCCAGGTTTAATATGCTACTTAAGAAAGGGATATTGTTGGCAGTAGTGACTATTTCCAAATTATCTGTAGGAAGCAGATATAAATCTTGCTATAAAATTCTCATCAGTACTTGAATCTGGCATGGGGGAGCTTATCTCTGCTGCTTGCTGTTTTGCTGCTGTTGAAGAAAAAATACAACAAATGTGAAAAATTAGACCCTTTAATAATGTGCCAAACTACTTTAAAAAAAGCCCAATTTTGAGGCTGGGAAAACACCAATGTAGTAGAGTCATCTAACAAACTCCAAAACACGAGAAAACTAACACAGGTTAAAAAGAACTAGCAGATTCATTTTGGTAATCTAAAACCATTCCAGGTGAAAGGTGGCATTACAAATTGTCTGTAACTTTTATTGAAGATGCGTTGTACATCTGTCCTGAACAATTCTCTGAGATCTTATATAGGTTTTGCCTCTACTGCATATATCGTTACTGGTAAGCGCTGTTATTCTTACCAAAGTGACCTTGAGGAAAATGACAGTTTTACAAATGACTAAATATAATGTCACAAATGGGAGAGAAAATGTGGTAATTACAGAGAAACAAGTTCAAGGTGGTTTGCATAGATCAAAGCCTGATGCTGATGCTCAGTGAGCTCCTGACAGTCAGAACACGGGGGGGTTTCAGAGTGATGGGCCCAGTTTCTGAGCAGGGGTCCCATCCCACGTGTGGTGGAGGCGCCTCTTGGGATTGTCTGGAGCTCTGCCCTTGTGAGTGGTACGAGTGTAATTCATGGTGATTGCAGAGATACAGCGATTGCAAATAGGGTCCGTCATTTGGAAACACCCTGTATAGGTTGGGACTAAAATCTTTGTTAAGCCTGTAATCTCTTCTATGTAATACAAGCACAAGGAAATGTTTGGGAGAAGAGCAATGGTCTTTTCTAGCAGTTCTCTGCAACCTGATTTTCGAGTGTCAGCTCAGGGTAGTAATATGGAATTGTATTCTGGCATTATATTTTACTTTCAGATGATACTTGAGTGAAATTTCCTTTATTTAGGGTCAAAGAAGCAGTTAGTAGAGCAGTTCAAGGGCTGGTCATTGGCTAGTCATTAAGGAGCCTGCGTCAGGTCTGCACACTACAGCTTAGAAATAACATTACTAATAGCGATAGCTGGTCTTTGATCCTCAAAGAGAAATAATGGTGCGGGTGTAAATGGCTTGGAGAAGAAATCCTGCTTCAAAGTGGAGAAAAGAAGTTCCAAGGTTCAATATAAACCTCTGTTCCCATTCAGTACTATGGTTCATGCTATCATAGACATCTAGTGTCTGAAAAATGGGACGATTCCCAAGTGAGAAGTCAGGAAATGTTTTCGTTTCCAAAGTGAGAGTTTCTTTCCATTCTTAGTGCAAATGGAGTCCATTGACTCAGTCGCACCCTGTGTGTTTGTCACACACCCAGATAATCCCATTTATTTCAATGCCATTGTGGTTGTCAATAAATGCTCATGTTTGTCTACATAGTTCTTTCCCTTTTTATAATACCATTGTTTTTTAAGTCCATTACCTCATATTTTGGATACAACCCTGATATATGTGCCCTGAAGGTAAAAAGTGAACTGCTTTGCTTTCTTACTGGTTCATCCATGTCTTAGTTCAGTTTAGTTTGTTCTATATTTTAGATTTCAGTAGTAAATCAATACTCTTCGGTTGTGATCAACAAAGATTGAAATGGTACATGAGTGGTAATATATTTTTGTGCTAGTGAAAACAGTTTCAAGTATTAACCATGTACAATTGACTGTAATGTTAAAAGATATGTGTGTATTTTCAGCTTGGGTGCATGGTGACCCCAGAAAGGTGATTTATCCAACCGACAGCTACGGGCAGTTCTGTGGTCAGAAAGATACCCCCAATGAGTGAGTACTAAATCCATTCACATACCTTGATTGCTCATGCACTATGAATATGATTTGAGGTTTCACATCTCTCTGTCTCCTGGGGGTTCTTGTGGGAAGTTGAAGAGACTTTAAGTGTATTTATTCCAAATAAAGTTCAGAAATAGCTTAGTTGCTCAGTGCAAATCTAGACCCAAATTATTACTGTAATGCAGTTATTTTCATCGTTCAGGGAATATTTTTGGTGACTGGCTGGGACAGCTTCTGACTGCCAGGGTTTGGACAGTTAATAACCTTCTGCCCACTTTGGCGCGAGTGGTCCTAAAGCATTGTAGACTGGTTCTTAGTTTTAATCAGTGTGCACCAAATAACAGCAAAGACCATAAGGAAAAATTCTTGGTCTTTTGTGGTGCTTACGGGTGCTGGCGGAGAGGAGACCGAGTGGTCTGGGAGACAGGCAGCTGTGGCTGTACCTTCCTTGGCAATACCAGCCAAACAGTTGTTTGCTTGGCTCTGTTTCCCAGTCTTTTTAAGTTTTGAGTTGTGGGAGTTATATTAATTAGTTGACATCAACAGAGTACTTCTACAGGAAAATAGCTACTCAGGAAAGGAAGATGTTACATTATTATTATTTTTTTTTTAAATCCAAATGTTTTATGAAATAATTTTAAAACTAGTTTGCTTTTTTTCCCCCACCTTCTCCCTTTTAAAATGTAAATGTTAGGCACCCTTTTTGCAGGGAGCACAACAGGAGCTGGTGTTTGATAACAGCTCTTTGCTGCTCTTTTCTTTTCCCGTTTAGTTCTCTGGGGAAAACCTGAGGACGACACTGTCCAGAGGGGCTCGGATGGGGAGGAGCAGGAGACAGGGAGTAGGACAGAGGCAGAGCGAGGACTCTGTGTCCTCTGGAGTGTTTTTGCAAAGCAAACAGACTGGGTAGTGTAGGGAGAGCTTGTTCCACCCTCCGACTAAGATTCTTCACATCAGCGGTTGAAGAGTCCAACTTCCCGAAGAGGAAAAACTGGGAGAAAAAGTTGTGGTGTTATGTGTGTTCCCCTCACTGCATCCCTTCTCTGCTCCCCTGTCCTTGTCCCTAACTTGTCCTTGTCCCCACTCTGATCTTCAGGAAGCACTAGCTGGGTGGGTTTGGGAGTCTCGGACATCCCTGCATGGTGTGGTGTGGCCAGATTCTGCTCTCCAAGTCTTATCATCCCCTCCCATTCTCTCTTTATACTCAGTTCTTCACTTTAGTTATTTCTTACAATGTTTCTTCCAGTTTGTATTCACAAATGTCCCTCCATGTATATGATTGCTGGAAAATAATACAGCTGATGAGACTGCGTTTTGGCACTTATTTGCTGCATTGGAGAGTTTCTTGTATGAGCCAAAAAACACATAATACAACCTCCTGGAGGTTACACATAATACAACCTGCCAGGAGGGCCCTCTGAACAAGTCCCTCCAGGCGTGGGCTGTTCTTGTCAGCCCTTCACTGGTGCCATTGTCAGATTGCTCAGATTCCCTGAAAGAAAGCAGTGTGACAAGTGAACCCAGGACTATGGGTTTCCAAAATCCCAAAGGACTTGGTCTGAGACTTTTTCCTTGGAAAGCGATCACAGTCTCTGTGTTTTGAATCTTGTGCTTGGGAAGAGCATTCCCAGCAATCTGACTGGGTGGAAAAGAGAAGCTGAAAACCAAGGCAACCCCCACAGCATATGCGAAAACTGAGTTGAAGTCCAATATGTTCCACACAGTCAGATGAATTCTACCTTGTGGTGTCATGTGAGTCTCTCTTAGGCCTCTTTGTGTCTCCCTGTAATCCATCCATTAATCTACACGTAATCTTTAAACTTCTTTTGCCTTCTACAGAGCACAGTGTAATAATGGAATACAACACAATGTCATTATAAAGGATACAGACTGAGTTCTAGGTGGCTGTTTTCTCGTGCTATTGTATGTGTTTAAACTTTCTTTTCCGCTGTCAATATCAGCAAGTGGACTAATACAAGAAGAAAAAAGATGTCAATAATGGCTTTGGGCAGCTCACAGGTTATGGATGCTTTCAAGAAACTGTGGAAGAACGATGACATTTCAGTCCAAAATGTTATTCTATTGATTTGAAGAAATAACAGCTAACGAAAGTGAATTGTTTTTGTCAGGATGCATGTTTGTTAAAGAGCACGTAGTAGAACATACCTCAGTGAAAACAATTTAACCTTGTAAAATGTCAGGCGGTGGAGCTAATACCAGTTTAAAGGGAGGGGACTGTGCTTAGATGGTGTCACCCGTTCTGCAGTTGGTGGGAAACACATGTGGGGGACATGGTGGCGAGAGCAGGAGCAGGTGGGCAAGGGGCATCTCCATAGTTAGTGCTGCCATCCCGTTATTGTCGTTCTGTGTCCTGGCCAGCTGCTCTCAGCTTCCAACCATAAAAAGGTTTTGATTGATTTTGGTGCCACCTTCTGATCAACAAAAAATAGGCAATTTTTACAGTGTGGCATTTGCTAATAGTCATTTTGCGTGTGGTACACACATAGTACATTCAGTGTAAGCAAAGGGCCACGGTGTTTTTTTTTTTTTGCAGGGGTATTTTATAGACCTCATGTCTCAGAGGCAGGACTACAGAGACCTATAACAGTGCCGGGCGTTGTGTCAGCTTAAAACCTTGCTGTGGAAAAAAAATAGCATTCTTTAGAACAAATACTTCTGGTTTCAGAAATGTCTTGGAATGGAGCATTCAGGGTCTGCTTGGGATTTCCTTTTTTGTCATGTGTTTGTGATATGGCCATTCATGATAACAGAAATTAAATAGTGATTTATGCTCTTAATGTTTGAATGGTAGATTCAAACATTATAGATATAGATATATATCTCTATATATCTATCTATAGATATATAGATATCTGTATATATATATATATATGTATATATAGATATATACATCCTATATATATATATAACATTAATTCTCTTATATCTGCTTCCATAGGAACAAGACGATTTTGTTTTACTTTAACATTCTGAAATGTGCCAGCCCCGTAGTGTTAATAAACCTACAGTGCCCTACAACACAGGTGAGTGAAATACAGAGAAAGAATACTTTTCCTGTCTCTTAGTCATACATTTGTTGGGATTAAAAATTTGCTGTTCTTATCCTTCAAAATACAATATGACTCATTTATAGATGATATGTAGCACACAGTCTCTGTAGCCTGTGATGGTCAGAAAAAATAGGTAGAAATGCACAAGATTGTGCATTTTTGATAAGAGTTGACAAGAAATGTCTGTTTAGTTGAATACAGCAATTTGTTACTTGTGAATTAATCACAGGCAGCTCTCCAGTAGTAACCAGTGCATGTAGAAAATAATTTTGATGGACATCTAGGGTTTTCCAGACAGGACATGTTCAAGGTGATGTGCATATCCTCAGTGACAGGCTGTGGTTAGAGCCCACGGCTCTTTCCAAAGTGAAGGTCTTCAAAGCCTGTTCTCACCTTATGCCGCAGCTTGCGCTCCCTTGGCTGTGCTGCAGCTTCTTGTGAAGCTGTGAAATACACCCGGTCACTGAGCCGTGTGGGATAAAATTACCCTCCTGATCTTTTTTACGTGAGACCCTTTTACTGATCTGGTTTGTTGAACAATTTCACAACCAGTTCTGTCAGCTCATCTTATGAGGCAACAGCCTGTGGCCTGGGGCAGGTCAGAGGAACTGGGTGCAGATCTGCTCTGATCCAGCTTCGCTGCCAAAAAAAACTGTAGTGTGTGTTCAAACTGCAGGTGACAGTGTGGTCTTAGCTGTCTTGACAACATTCAGTGAAGTCCAATATTAATTTGGATGAGGGTGGTTATATGGTAACCAGTTTACTGATTACAAATGTTAATTGTCTACTTATTTGACTATCATTTTAAAATGTTTCCCATTCCAGCTTGCCCTTACTCCTGGTCCCTATCCTTGATAGATGTTTCTGGCCTATCAGTTAGTGAGACCATATGGACTATTTGACACAGCTGAAGAGATGGAAATCTCCAGCAAGGAAGAGCAAGAACCCTCTTAACACTGACCAGTTGCTGTCAGAATGGAAACTTTCTCTATCAGCAGCAGATTTGCTTCAGGAATCCCCATCTGTCCACATGCAGACACCGACACTGTTGCCCTGCAGTCCTTAGACTCTGTTACTGGAACAATTCAGCTGTTCAGAAATACTGAGGTCATTGTGTGGGACTTGGCTGGTGCTGTGGTCAAGTTGGCAGTGGTCGTGAATCAAGTAAGGTGAAATGCTTGTTGAAGGAGAGTTTGGGGGAGCAGAGTAGTTATTGTGTTTATTTTCAAATATACAACAACTCCAAAACTGATCATGTTTTTGAATGCTGTTTGCTATTGCAGATGGTTAATTCTCTTGTCTTTTGTGAAGATGCTGGAGAAACATTTGTTTGATAATTCTTCTTCTGAACTGCAGACAGGGTCTTTCATTCCTGTCCCATTCATATCAAATAGCATGAGAAAGGAAAAAAAAAAAGCCACAAGAACTGGCATAGTTCTTTCAGCCTTTCAGTAAGACTATGGATTTGCAAACAGACTGTTAGGACAGTTCACTGGTTGTGCAGACAGCACGTTCCATTGCCCATTTTACAGCTGGGAAACTGAGGCCAGGGTTAAGTGTGTACTTGTTAGTCACCTGTTGTCCCACCAGGGACAAAACTCTTATTTCTTTGCTCCTTGGCTTGTGTGTAGCCCATAGGACTGTAGAGCTCATCTAGAATTCACATCTGCCCTGTTCTAAGGGTTAGTACAAGATCTGTTCCAAAATTCCTGTTGGTGAGTCATCTATGGTGGGATGCCCTTGAGGGGAAATACAGCTTTGTGTGCTTGGAGAACAGAGCTGTGCAAAGGGTGTTTGGATAGCACAGCTCTGGAAACAGAGAAGAGCCTTCTAGAAAAGGCTGAAACTTGCTAAAAAGATGGACTTCAAACTACCTCACAGTATTGAGGAACACTGAGGAGTCAGAACAGCTCAATACCTGCACGATTCCAGGGACCGGCAGAGCCTTCAGTGTGTGTTTGGGCAGCTCCTTCTGCATTGGGTAAATCTGAATCAGAACCTCCGTCCTCACTCGGTGTCTCACTGAAATCTGGTTGATAATGGCTGTACCTTGAGTGGTATGAATTTCGTTCCTGGCATGTGTGCCCCTCTTGCTTAGTAACTAGGGGAGATTCATCATTAGTGAGTAGTAGAAAGTCACCTTTGAGTGATTTACATCTGACTTGACTCGAATTATATCTGTGGAGCTGTATTTGACTGAAGGGACTGTGTAGGAGGGTTGAACAATTTTAGCTACATGAGACATTATTTTTTAAAAGTTCTCTTTATAACTGTAATAGAAATAAACTACATGTATCCTGTGAAAGTAGCTGCTGCACCACCCTGCTCAGATACGCTGCTACTGAAGGGAGTAGGGGAGGACCTGACAGATTTTCCCCTCGTGTTTTAATAAAAAGGGTACATTTATCACCTGAGAACATAAGAAGATACCAGAGTGTCTTGATATGCCAGATATGAGGAGAAACTTTGAAAGTGTATTCTATTAAAGAATTTCAGAAGTATTCATCTAGGGATTCAAAGGGGAATATATGCCCCTTTCTAAATACTTCAGTACACAGTACTGAAGCAATTCCATACAACAGTGTGCTTTTATAAGTGGCCTTTGTCTTGCTTTTTAATTGCACTGACTTTCCTTAACCCTCTGTACCCCCAGTCTATCTTTACTCCTTTTTTTATTTGTTCTTTTCTTGCAGCTTTGTGTCTCAAAGTGCCCAGACAGGTTTGCAACTTACATTGATGTCCAGGCTTCCTACAGATATAGACCAGATCAGTGGAACTACTTCAGGCAGTTCTGCAAACCTGGTTTTAACAATCCTCGCAAGGTGTGTATGTATCAGTAGGTGACAGAATACATTTTTTTTTTAAGTAGTGTGTAATATGCATGGTTTTACTAGGCTACATCAAAGCTTTGAATTATTCTGGTTTCCTCCTGTAAGGAGTTGCCTCATATATGTGGTTTGGCACTGGTTTAGTCAGGGGCAAAGGTCTTGTTTGCACACCAAATCCCCCACTCTTTCAGTGATTACTGTTTGCTTAACGAATATCTGCAGCTGCCCGTGCAGTTGCAGTGCTGTGGGCAGCAGCATCCTTTAGAACTTGGGTATTCCACCGTGGGAGAGTAGAGTGGCTGAAACCAGGTCTTGAGGCTCCTGGGTGCTCTAGAGCTGCTTAGTACTTTAGCTACAAAAATCAATCGATCCTTGATTTTGCACTCACATGTACTGCATTGTTTGTGGCATCTGTAAAACACCTTGCAATTCAGCTGGATTAATTGTGTTAAATTCTTACTCTTCTTTAAGAGAAAAGGTGAAGGGCAGGCAAAGAACAATTGCCCACTCACTTCTGGCTTAGCTGCTGGTCCAAAGTGAGCAAATCTTTTCTTTCTTTGTCACTAGGAAGGGAAAAAATAGTCTTTTCCCAAATCACGGTGACAGTTTGGATTCTCATGTGCATCATAAATGTATGTCGCAGTTTCACCAGTCAAGTTTGGGGAGGAGGCTGCCAAGCCCAGTTTAGGGCTTTTTCTCACACTGGGTGAGAAATGAAAAACGTGTGGTTATTCTTCTATGTTTTCAGCATTCCTGTTTTTCCTCTTTTTAGTCTGTTGCTCAAGTCCTACGTGATGAAGATTGTCCTTCGATGATCATTCCAAGCAGGCCTTGTGAGTGGTTCTACTTCTTACACACATCTTCACAGATTATGAGCGTTCACATTAAAGCACAACTCCAGTCTGAAAAGTGTTTTGTGGTGAGGTCGAGGTCGATAGGTACTGTCTGTTACCTGACGATGACATCCATTCAATTTGAAGCGGTTTAAAAGAATCAAGATTTCTTACTATTTTTTGTGCCATCTGTGAACATCCAGCCTGTGATTGGGTCAGGCTGAGTTCTTTCCTGCTCTTGAGTCATCACTGATAACAAAAGTTTTACAGCTCAAATTGTGTCTTCCAAAACATGTGAGCAAACAGCCCCATTAGCACTGGGAAAATGCAGGGCAGACTTGGATTAAGGGGCCAAAAAGTGGTTTTGTAACTGTGGTCAGCAAGTATTTCTGAGCAGATAACCACAGGTCATCTGAGCTGCAGAAGTGTAATACCAAGACTATCTGTCACTGACCCAGAAGCTCATGCAAATGAGAAATTGCTGTTTATTTTCCCATTATTTCAAATAGGCACCATGTAAACCAGGGACAGGTTATCAAAAGGAGAAAATATGGAATACGTTAAAAAAATGTAATAAAATGGCTGTACTGACCCAAAAAACAAAAAATAATTAGCAAAGAAGCTATTATCTTATTTTAGACTACAACAAGGGGCAAAGATTACAGAAGGAGGAAAAGAGATCTTAGTTATTTCCTCAGAATAATTGGTGGGGAAGATGTTCTAGACTGAATATTGAACCCTAGCATCAGTATTTTCTGGAACCTGTTAAGGAAAGCACAGAATTGTTATATCAAGTTAAAGTACAGCTGTGCGGGAGGACTGACCTTTGGAATGGAAACCAGGATTTTCTGCAGCAAGGAGCAGGGCAACATAAATGAGGATGTGAACACCTCTCCTTTTTTCTTTCTTTTATAATATCCTCTTCACTCTGTCTAGTCAATAGTTTCTATCTTTTTTCCATTGCTTCCTCTCCACGAATATCTAGTGATAGTGGCTGGAACTGCAGCTTCCCTGGCACATAAGGAATGGGCACTTGCTGTTACTTGTTGGTTTTGATACTAGTACCATTTGTGACCCGTCACGTTGAGTCTGTCCCTGGGGGCTGGTTTGATTATTACCATGAAATGACATATTTGAGCAGCTGCAGTTTTTGTAAGCTGCCCAGATACTGACAGAGAGTAAATTCCACATTTATTACAAATTCTTAAACGGCTACAGATACTACTGCTGTTATTTGGTAGCACCTAGAATCTCCAGTTAAAAACTATGATCCCACCATACCTGAGCTTGGACAAAAAGTCCCAGAGCATAAAAATAATAATCTTGAATATAATGGCTCTTCCAAGAGCCAAAGTCAACATATTGTTAGATAATCAGTTGAAAAACAATTGGCTGTGAATCTGAAATGATTTAAATATGTTACAAAAGACAAGTGATGAAAGTGGAGCTTGACATGAAATGTAATATGCATGCTTTGTTTTAATGTTTTGAATAGTTCTTAAGAGATGCTTCCCAGACTTCTCCACCAAGAATGGTGTGCTAACCGTGGCAAACCAGACTACGTTCAAGGATGGAAGAGGGAAAACAAGAAATGTCACTGATCTCAGGGAAGCTGCAAAGTAGGTTTTACCCTTCTTTAGTGCTTGCTTGTTGGATTCTGAGATTGTGAAATAATTTAGGAATTAAAAAATCTGTTGTAGCAAATGGCCGAGAGTACCCGGGCAAGACTTGCTACAAATGTTCTCTCTGTGAAGTTCCATCAGGAAAACCAGCACTGCGGTATGCAGAAATGAGCCAGGAGCCAAGAGGCTTAGTCTGATTGTCTCAGAGTGGCTGTCAATTTTTAAATAGTTCTTGTTTTTCCTAGCAAAAAGTAGAACTAAAGAAAGCTAAAGGAGATTCAAAATGAAATTCTTATGCCGCAGGACTCAGGCCAAATCAGTAATGGCCTCGGTTTTTCCACCAGTGCAGGCTGTCTCAGTACTGAGGGCACCTCACCCCGTCAGAGTCCTCCTGGTTTTAGGACATGTCTAAAGGTTAAAAGCGAAGTACTGGACTCTGGTGCATGACAACACGTCCCTTGCAGAGGGACAGGAAGCATCTCCAGTCCTGGGAATCAGCCAGGATGGGAGAATACTGCAGCAATAGGCTCAGTTTGCAGCTGGTGCCAGTCCCAGCCTGTCTGGAGCTCAGGGCACCTCACCTCACGGTCACACCTGCACCTCGGCACGTTCCTTTCTCTGGTACCTGCAGCTACATAGTCTGTTCTTTGATAAGCAGATCCTTCATGTTGTCTTAGGAAAACATTAATATGGGCAAGCGCTTCGCCAGATAGGAAGACAGTTCCATAAATTTAGTGTTTTGCTTCCCTGAGCTGTTTTCTGCTGCTCAGCTGTTGGCAGTTCCAGAGTCAGAACTGCTGGGCTCTTGGTACACTGCAGTTCTCAATAGCAGACACTTTTATTGTGACATAATAAGCAACTATATCTGGCGGTAATTAGTACTCATAAAGCTTTTTTTAATAAAGCTTTTTCAGAATTTTTTTAGGCAGTTTTTTTTCTTTGATGAACTATGATTGATTTTGGCTTGGTTAAAGAACTGGAGGATAGTAATATACTCTTATCACTAGCAAAGATATTACAAATTCTTTCACTTCATTTATTTGTTGTTTAAATACATTCTGCTTTTCTAACTAAAGCAACCTCTTCTTTGGTTTCTCTTTCTTCAGCGGCATCAATAATGTCCTGGATGCAAGATCAGTTGGAATGAAAATTTTTGAAGACTATGCCATTTCTTGGTATTGGATTTTAATGTAAGATTTTTCATGGGTATTTTTAATTTTTCCAAACTCACTTTGGAGCATGCAGGGAATTAAAAAATAAATCATGTATGTGTTTGTTACCAATCCTACTTTTAAACTCAAAGAGCAACTGTAATATCCTTTCATCACATGGTAATAACTTTGTTGTGGTTCTGTACCTGAGGTAAGGATAGCTCAGCATACAGACATAGCCTGTCAGCTGATCTGGAGTAGCTTTTAATATGGGAAAATGCATCATGCTAAGAAACCTTTAAAGGACTACGATTTAGACCAGCTTACAAAGGTTTAACTAAGCTGATATCCTTTTTCTTGTCCCTCTGCCCATCTGGCTTATTTTGCCCGAAACATCTGGTTTTGATGGTTTATGCTGAGGCTGACCCATTTTTTTATCTTTGTTAACTGACTAAATAAGCTGGGAACATTGAGAAGTTACTGAACACAGGCAAGAAGAGATTTTAAGTTTTTCTGAGTCTGTACTAATAACAAAATTCCAATGTAACACCTACTAAAAATTCTGAGAAATGAAATGTTCTGTGAAGCGTCTGAGCTGGATGGTTTTTGGATGGGATTTTTGTTCACTTTGCTTTATTCACATTGCTTTAGAAGGCCTCGTTGGGTAAAAAGGTCTTTCACAGTTATTTTTTGCTTTCTGACTTGCTTTCTGAGAATGAAATGAAAACAAGTATTTCCTTACCACAGACTTGATAAAGACACTCTGCAGACGTGTTTTGCAGGGGCCTCATTAATAGCTCTTAAGAGTTTGTTTTTATGCATCACAATGCCCTGATCATTTCCTCTTATGATGGGTAGAGTCACTGGTTTTCCTCCTAAACTTAATTCTTTTTTTTTTTCTAGGAAAGCTCGTAGAATGTTACTTTACTAACATTGTTTCTTTGCAAGTAGGGATTTTTAATGGAGGACATAAACCAGCAACCTCCACACACACAGTTATTCCTCCAGTTTAACTTTCTGTGCCGTAGACTGGACCATGACCTGAAAAAGGCCGTGAGTTGTTCAGCTGGTGTAAATTAGCAAATAGTCATTGTGCTGGTCTTGCTCAGCCAACCTGGAACCTGGTGTATACCAACATTTCTGGCTCTGCCCTGTGTGATCATCACAAATAAGTTATTTGTTTCTAACAGCACGTAATAGCCATGAGCATGTATTTCATAAGGAAGATTGTGAAATACATTTTTACAAATCATTCTCTTATGTGAGAAGAAGTTACCTGTATTTGGGGTACCAGGCATGCAAGAAAGTGAAGCTTCTCACTCTTGTTTACACTCTGTGTGTGTTTCTTGTCATTCCAGTGGGCTGTTCATTGCAATGATTGTGAGTCTGCTCTTCCTTGTGTTATTGAGGTTCATGGCTGGGGTTCTCTTCTGGATTTTCATCTTTGGTGTGATTGGAATTATAGGTTATGGTAAGTGTAATCTAGCCTCTGAGGCTATTTTTCCTTATTGCTGAAGTTTTGGCAAGGAAAATCAGTAATTACATCAATTAAGTGGTACAACTGGGAGAATTAATGCCTAGTTTTAGACACAGTTAAGTGATAAGGGCTTAAATGGCAGTGAAATGTAGTAAGAATCCAGCTGTGCTGATATTTAGCACCAGATATAGTAACCTGAATTATGTACCCACAGTATGCTTGGTCTGTATTCACTTGTACTGATATTTCTTTTCTATACATGTAATGTTATAACTGACTAGTCTCACAGTAATGCATATTTGGTTTTTGCTTACCTGACATGCTGAGGACAAACATTTGGCTTGTGCAAGTTTGTTTTTATTTAAACTTGTCTTTGCACTCTTCAGAAACATTCGTTTTATATTGATTGTTTTTTAAAAGGCATCTGGCATTGTTACTGGGAGTATGATCATCTCAAAGGAATACCTGGATCTGACCTCACTGTTTACGATATTGGATTCCAGACAGACTTCAGAGTGTACCTGCAGCTGAGGCAAACATGGTTAGCGTTTAGTAAGTGCCCTTTAAACTTGGTATCTGTAAATGTATGTTCAGGAGAATCAATCACTGTCTTGCTCTGGTTTCTGCCTTGTTAAATCTCCTTCTCTACATATGTTGCTCAGAGGAGAAAGCAGAATTCTCTTTCTCTGTATTGTGCAAAAATCTACTTGTTTTTGCAAGGAGACTGGTGTATTTTAAGAGTTGATTAAGCAATCACACTAGTGATGAGAGTGAAAATGCTTGTGTTATTAGCATTCTATTTCCTGCGTGTTCAGTCTTCATCACGGGGAAGCAGAAGGCAATCACTACATTAGTCCTGGTGTAGTTGCATAAGGCATTTTCCTCTCCTAATCTGTTGATTCTCCCTCTTTGAGGGCCCCAGAAATTAAATTAATAGGTCTACACATTTTTGTAGAGCTGTTTACATAAAGGTCACTGAATTTCCTTGGAGCCTGATCTGAGACTGTGGAATGAACAATTGCAAATTTCATCACCTTTATTTTCAAAAGTGCATCATTACCTTCTCTTGCAAGGGCAATGTATTTAAAACAAAATCCTGCTGGAATGAGACAGCCTGCAGCATATGCATCCCTCCCCAGGGAAAGGGGCGGAGGAGAGAACAAATACTTGTCAAATTACTTGCATTGCCATTACTGCTCTATTAGAAGGCACACAGACACCAACTGATGATGAATGGGACATAACTAAAACATTGCCTCTCCCTATTGGTGACTAAATTAATAGCGCAGTAGTTTACTGCTTAAATCACCTCTCTCTGCTTTGCGTGTTCATTTAACTCTATGTTGGATCATTGAGCTCATGAGGCATCCTCTACATATTGCTGAGGCAGTGCTTTTTAATATGCTATCCCTAGAGAATAATAGGGCTTTATTTTGTTTTTCCTTGTAACTCTCCAAGCTCTGATACTCAGCAGCCAATGTCTAGTTTATCTAGAGGTCAGTGTCACTTTCAGATGAGTAAGTTGAGGTAATAAGGAATTAAATTACTTTTCCAAAGTCACACAGTAAATCAGTTAAATATCCTTGAGGAAAACATGGGTCCTCTTAGTCCTAATTTAGAACTCATCGTGTACTGACACTGCTTTCCTTTTTCACAATGTTTGGGACAAGCTGCATTAACTTAAGAGAGCTGAACTGGAATGAGACCAGTTTTAAAGAAACCTGGTTGTGTATTCCTTCATGGGGAGCTGTATCAAAATAGGGTCTGAAATGCATGTAACAAAACCTTTGTTCTGCACAAAGTCTGTGGCTCGGAGCAGCACAGCGGTCACTGGCCACCTGCAGTTCTGGTGGCCGGGGGTGCTGCTCATACCTGGGATCGTAATCTGACATCTGTGACTGTTCCCTGTCTGGATTCTGAGACTGTGTCTAAGCTTTGGGGCCTGAAGCCAGTTTCCATGTCCCTTTGCAAACCTCCATACAAGCCAGGGTTTAGGAATACTGTCCCTTCTGTCGTCTTCTCCTTCCACAAAACTTCTTTTCAGCTGGAGAAACTGGGTCCTGCTGTGTCCAAACATCCGCAGCGGCTGGGCTGATTTACAGGTGGTCTGAGTGTCTGAAGTGCCCAGAATTAATGGCTGTGTCTGTCCGGGGAGGTGTGCTTCAGACATTAAAGACTCTGTCTTCTCTAAATGAAGTCTGGAGAATTTCATTAGTTTCTACTGCAGAAGGAGGTTTTGAACTGACACAAATAGAAATCAAACTGACAGAGACTCTTTAAACCAGATCTGGGTTATGATTCAAACACTGCTCAAAACTGAGAGAGGAAATGTTCTGGGACATGGTGCTTTCAACCCTCTGACCTCAGAGCAAGTTTGTGTGATTCCAGCAGCACAGCTGGAAGGTGAAAAAAAATGTGTCCCTAACTGCCCTGTCTTAGCCTCTTCTTCTTTTTTACTCAAATAAGGTGAAAGGAGCTCATGCCAGGTTAATACTCAAACCAACCTGTTGATTTGAGTACATCTAAATGTTAGAATAATATATATATTGGGAAAAATGCACTCTTCATTAAAAAGTTGATGCTTCATCTCCATTCTATTTATTTTATTTATCTAAATACTACAAATTATCAGCATTAGAATATAAATATGCAAAATGCTTGTTTATGAAAAGTAGAATTTAAGAGTGGGCGATATCTAAGGCCAAATATTACAGTCACATTTAAGTAAATTATTATCTTTGTCTGAGAATGATCCGTTTTTCTTCTAAATTTATAAATACTAATGTCAGGGTCTTGCACACTCTGACTAACTCTCTGATGCAGAATTTCCCTACACTGGAACATACAAAACTATGAAATGGGATTGAAGACTGGCAGGTACAGTGCGAGAAAGAGAGAACTGCTCTAGCAGAGAATTGTATGGAGTTCCTGAACTATAGTATAAAATACAAGCAAAACAAAAAGCAATTTACAGAGACAGGATGTTGGTTTGTTTCTTGATAGATCTAACTTTGTGTGTTTGTTTACAGTGATAATACTTTGTGTTGTTGAGGTCATAATCATACTGATGCTGATCTTCCTAAGGAATCGTATCCGGATTGCTATTGCACTTTTGAAGGAAGGTAGTAGGTAGGTTGGTTTGATTTTAATATAGTTTGAATTTTATTAAATGATCTCTAGAGTACACTGTTCTTGAGCTTCATCTTCCGCTACCAAGGGCATAAAGTAGGGGGTTAAAATACAACACCGGACTTGCTGAGCTGAACAGGCAACATGAGGAATGACAGTTTTCTGGTAATGAGGGTGTGCTTACAAGAGGTTTCTCTTTTGCAGTCAGATATTTCTTATCTCTCAGCCCCCTGCCTTAAGGGTACATTCCAGTGGTACCGCAGACCCTCAGTGCAAGGTGTTATCAGCAGAAATGCCAAGTGTGGTATGGTGCTCACAGGAGCCTGGGACTGCAGCTGCCAATTCTGCTCAGTCCTTGGGTTGTCTCTGGAGTGACTTACTAGTGGTAGAACATGGATGTTGTTTTGGCCGTGGCTTTTATTTAGGAAAGACTGAATTCTTCTGTCTTAAATCAAAGTTTTGTGTGGACATGCATGAATGTGCAGAGAGAACAGGAGACTTCCATCACCAGACACTGTAGCATGGTGCACTCCAAGTGCTTCATGCCAGCTCTGAGCACAGAAGGAGACAGAGTAGGGTGTGAGAGCTGAAGGCCTGGGAGACCTCGTCATTTTGTGTGTCCTGAAATCTGCACAGACTTTGTTTGAGAGTGGCTCCTGTTTTACACAGTGGCAACATTTAGTTATTTTATTATTTTTTTTTTTAATTGGAATATAACAAAGTAGGAATGGACTTAAATCATCAGACCACTGGATTTCATTGCAAACAGGCAAAGCTCTCGTAGGCCTGGGAAGCAGAGCTCTGTTGTTAGAGCACACGGAATTAGTTCTGAGTTTACCTGTGTGCTCCTACTTGTAGTTTTCTGTCATCTCCATTGACATCATGGCCCCCAGGAGTCAGGATTTGGGATTTTTGTAATGGAATTAAGAAATACTGAAATTCTACCCTCAGCCAGGTACCTGTTTCCTGTCATATGGTACTGTGCAATTAGACCATAGCAATTTATTTTGGCAGCACTTAATTATACTCTTTAATTCCTGTTCATTAAAACATTCTGCAACACTTTTGTTCACAGCCCTGACAGGTAGAAGGATTTCAGAAAGTTCATAAACTTCCTGCTGAGAAGTAATAACATTCTGTAGTTCTTTAGCAGCATGGAAAGGTCACTTGAGAGTGATGTTTTTTATTCTCATGCATAATGCATGAGGTGAAACACTGTATATCGTTGCTGTAAACCTAACAGACCATGCCCTGTGTTCAGGTAGATGAAAAATAAGCTGCTAATGACTGGAAATCAAATTACATTTTTCAATGCCTTTTAACTAACTACTCTTTCAAAAATATTACAACTATAATGCTAATAATTGACTTGAAATCCATGGTTAGAAACAATTATAATTTGTAAGTGAGTTTGTTGGACTAACTGTCCGTGGTGTTGGAGGTAACCGAAGGCCCACCATGAGCTGCTGAACGCTGCTCATGTGCAGTGGTTGTTTCTCAGACAGTATAAGGCTCTGTCCTCGTTTGTGACTCTGGACTTTTGCTCTGGACCCCTTGATTGCATGTGACAGGTCCCTTGTATTCCCCCAGCATTTACTAGTTTAGTGGCAGGAACTGGATAAATTTGGCTCCTTTTACATTCTAGAAACTGCCTTCTATAAAACAAATAACGTCAGAAGGGCCACGAATCATAGGAAAAATACTATAGAAATAATAAGAGAAAAACGGCTTGTGGTAAGCTTTACAGGGCCACTGGAAAGAAAATTCAGAGTAATGGGAGAGGTGGATGACAGGAGTGTAAAGGAGTGAAAGGCCAGTCGTTCAGTCACAGACAGGTGTGAGCATGTCCTGGCCTTACAAAGGCGAGTTGAGTGTCCCTGCCCCAAAACAGTGAGAACTTAAGGCAGGAAAGGGCCTGGGAACAGAGTCCTCAAGTACAAAGTGGCAAGAGGTGATTTCAGGTGTGCAGGAGCTGAGGGAAGAGTGTGGGAGCTGAGCAGAACCGAACAGGGAAATAAGGGGTCAGCAGGGAGAGGTGACTGAAAGGTCTGTGACATGGAGAGAGCTGAATCTGGGAAGCAGATGGATAAGGAGGACACAGAAGACAGACTTGAACCTGGCAAGTTGATAAAGGTGACTAAAGTTGATAAAAGCGGGGTGGTAGAAATGACAAAGTGAAGATGTGAAGACATTTGAAGAAAGAACCTGCAGTATTGTGAGATCTCAGCACTATATTATGCTGCTGCTGACAAGGAGCTCAAAGTAAAAAGGATGATGCTAGAAGAGGACTGACAAAGAACTTGTCTCTTAAATTGTTGCAGCTTACTGATATGTTTTGTTTCTTTCATAGGGCTATTGGCTATATAATGTCTACGTTGTTCTACCCAATTGTCACCTTCGTTCTCATTGCAATTTGTATTTCCTACTGGGCTGTGACAGCTGTGTATCCTTCTGTCTGTGTGCCTCTCTGGAAGAACAGTCTTCTGGTCCTCAAGGCCAGATGATTCTCTGCTTTTCACCTTCACCAAACCAGCATTTAGAGGGCTATTTGGTCACTTAGCACTTGCTGCGCTGATGCACTGTTCTCACGGCACATTTGCACATGATGTACAAATTTCATTTCATTAAAAAGAACTGGACTAAAATTCATGCCAAGGCAGAGGGATAAGACAAGACCTTCTGTGCTACATCAGTCTGACTTTAAGGGGTGCAAAAAGGGCCCTCAGCAAAGAGTGAATGTGGCCTTTAAGGTGCTGTGTGCTCCGAAGGTTCAATGTTAGTGATCTCTGAGCTGGGATGGGCTTCAGGTGAGTTTTGTTCAGAAAAGTGTAGGAAAGAAGTGAGAGAATGTACAGTGCACCGAGTCCTCTCTAAATTGCATAACAGCAACCACTGTCTATTCCCAGAACTGCAAGGGCTTGGCGAGGTATCAGAAAGGGGAAAATTGCCTTTGGAAAACAAATGGGGCTTTTACATGCAAAGAGGGGCAGTTATTGCTGTTCAGGACAATGTTAATTTATGCTTATGCTCTGTGTCTGCTTCTACCCAAATACGAACTGTCGAAGAACAATGCATAATCTGCTTTGTCAAAGCTGATGTGCAGGAGAGACTGAGTCACCTTTCCAGGTTATTCCCCTTGCCCGTTCTGGTCAGGGGTTATTACGGGTCCGGGATGGAGTTTGCTTCGGTTTGTCTATCAGCCCTTCACACACATCTCTGCATAGCAAGGTCAGTTTTTCTGTTACCTGCACAAGTTCTTTAGCCAGTCATTACCCCCTGCAGAATCCTCAGTTGCTCAAAGCCTACAGTTCTGTGATTCCTCCTTAAAATATTTCATTCAGTTTTCTGGCTACATCGGGAGAACCTGTATATAAAGTAATGGCTAATCAAACACTGTGCAAGTATGCAAATCTGACGTGTGACCCAGAGGTAAGTGTAATAAATACCTGTAGTGAGAGCTATACTAATTGCATTTCTTAATCAGGATTAAATGCAGTGCTAGTAGAAAATGTGTATATTTTAAGTAATGATTCCTCATGTTAAAACTGAAAATAGCACTTAGTGTTCAGATAACGGTTATTTGTTCAAAGCAGTTTACAGATACAATTTTTCCTACTAAACTGTCCTGCGAGGTGGGTAAATATTAACCATTCTCATTGATAGGGTGAGAAAAGATGACACAGAAGTATAGGTTTCTTTGGAAAGGTGTTCTTGAACTCATGAGAATTCTGTTTCGTGGTCCTCAAAAGGCAATGGAAGATTTGAAAGCTGTGCCTCAGACTTGCCCAAGGAGCAGCCGTGTTTTGAAGCAGAGGCTTAGCTGCTTCTGGCACAGCAAAGACCTTTATGAAGCTCCAAAAATATTTGTCTTTTTTTCGTTTTGTCCTCCATCAAATGTTTTGACTTGACTGTGGGGCTGAATTCAAATATTTTTTTTTTTAAAACTGGAAATATTTATCAAATGTTACATCAGGATTCTTTTCAGGTATTTACATTTCAGTGTACTGCTGTGGTTATGTATATCCCAAACAATTGCCCACCCTACTGATGTCTGAACAGTAAAAAAGAAAGGGATTAGAAATCGGCTGCTTTTCTTTCATGCCCAAACTGAAATGAAAAGAACATGAAATGAACATGAAATGAACAATAGAAAGAGGGAAAAGTAATTCCATGTAACGACTACTCCTGTTTTAATACTCTGAGATAGGTAAGAGAAGTTGCGACCACATCCACAGCTTGTGTAAAATAGCACAGCTCACTTGATTTCAATTCAACTGTGGTGATTTACCCAAATTGCCTCTGCTTTTCAAATATATATATATATATATATATATATATATATATATATATATTTTTTTTTTTTTAAATGTGAGCAGATTTTTTTAAATGAAAATTAAACATTTATGTGTCTTAGAAGTAGATTTCTGAAACTCACATTCCATGTATGTAGGTTTCAGGCATGGGGTGAACAGCCCTGTTTGCAAACTGCATAATTTAGAGTTAAGCATCTGCATAAGACATTAATACAAATCCTTAAATATGTGAACAGGTAACATAGTGTTGGAGTGCAGTGCTGACTGCTCTAATGAAACATCAAGCAGAATTATATTATTTGTATTAAACTGCTAAACTTCAGAGAATGTATACACACAATTCATTGCTTATCATTGTGTTATTTTTCTTTCTGTACAGACTTTTAATAGAACCAATGTGACTAAAGTGTGTCCGGGTGCTCAATGTACTTTTGCGTTTTATGGAGGAGAAAGCCTGTACCATAAGTACATCTTCATCTTCCAGTTGGCCAACGCCTTTGTCTTTCTCTGGCTGGTGAACTTTGCAATTGCACTGGGTCAGTGTACCCTTGCTGGTGCCTTTGCCTCGTATTACTGGGCCTATCGAAAACCAGCTGATATTCCACTGTGGCCACTCTTCTCTTCATTTGGACGAGCAATACGGTAAGACTGTGGAGCTGGATGCGAGTCTTGTCACGTATCCAACAAGTGCTCTTTTTACCTCTAGGGAGGCCAGACTTAGAATATCAAATGAAAATGATTAGTCAGCATTGTGGTTTAACCCTGGTGGGCAGCCGAGCTCCACGCAGCCACTTGCTCGGTCCCCCACAGTGGCTGTGACACAGAATTGGAAGGGTAAAAGTGTGAAAACATATAGGCTCAGATAAAGGCAATTTTACATAAAGCGAAGCTGTGTGTGCAAGCAGCACGAAGCAGGGGATTCATTCCCTGCTCCCTATCGCAGGCGGGTGTTCAGCTGTCCCCAGGACAGTAGGACTTCAGCACATGGCACGGTGACTTGGGAGGACAAACACCCTGACTCTGAACACTCCTCCTTTCTCCATCTTCCCTGCAACTTTTCTTGCTGCATCCTCTTGTGGGATGTCCCATGGGCCGGTGGGGTCAGCTGTCCCGCTTTGTCCCCTCCCAGCCCCTGTGCAACCCCAGCCTGCTCTGGCGGGGCAGCGGCAGGACCAGAAAAGGCCTTGATGCTGCTCAGCCACAGCTAAAACACGGGTGTGTTACCAACATAAATCCAAATCGTAGCACCATACAAGCTGCTGTGAAGAAAATTAACACTGTTCCATCCAAACCTGGTACAGTCAGGAAAATGTAGTTGTTGGGGAAGGCTGGATCCTGAATCCCAATGGCAACAAGGCTGTGGCAGCTCTGTCCCTTGGGTCTGTCCAACTACAAGGCTGAGCAGGTGTTCCCAGTAGGTGCACTCACCCACATATATGTGTACAACATGTACATAGACAGTTGGCCACACAGACTGACAGACAGATGCAGCACTTACACAAACACCAACAGCTTCATCCCGTTCTTCTCTGGTGGATCAGGGTGAAGGTCCATTAGCAAATGTAATTCCCACTAATGGACCTTCCTCCAGTTACAGTTTTATTTATATATATATATATATATATATACACACACATGCACGTACATATGTAATTGTACATATACACATATGTGCAACATAACAGTTACTTATTTTGTTTTAGGTACCATACAGGTTCGCTGGCATTTGGAGCCTTAATTCTTGCAATTGTCCAGCTTATTAGAGTAATACTGGAGTACTTGGATCACAAACTGAAAGGTGAGATTTTTGAATTTATTGTAGGTTATTAAGACCTCCTTTGGTAAATTCCTTACTTTCCCAAGTTGTTTTTTCAGCAATGAAAAGAGATTCATTTCACATTATTTTAGCCATTGTAGGATCATTGAAGCCCGTGAATTTGTGCTGCTTTACCCAAATTGACTCTATGTCCTTGGGAACTTAATGCAGAGTTCATGCAGGATGTGGATCTGGTCTAATTGAAAGCTAGTAAGCTAAATTTGGTTGAGAGAGTCCATATCCAGAAGAAATAACGTTTCCACTTCTGTCACAATTTAAGGTTTTCTTCCGAATAGCTTTCTGTGTTCTGAATACTGCTTATGAGTTCCATGTATGATGTACTCTCCTTTTTTTCAGGTACACAGAACTCCTTCACTAGATTCCTACTCTGCTGCCTCAAATGCTGTTTCTGGTGTTTGGAAAAATTCTTAAAATTTATAAACAGAAATGCCTACATCATGGTATGTGCTGCCTCTGCATGTGCTCTTCCCTATCTGGGACACTAAAATACTCTAACCACTACTAGTTGATCAACACCCACCAGTGCTAGAATCTGCTGAATAAATAATGGGATTTCTGGGAGTTTTCAGGAAATGCATGTGGTCCTACCATGAAGAAGTAAGATCTCTTTTTCTCTACTTATATATTCAGCTTCCTTTCATGCCTGTCCTTGTCCCTTCCCCTCACCTCCCAAAGTAAGTGGTTCAGCACCTGAAATCCTGATTTCAACAGAAACATGAGCTTGTTTCATGCTGCATGTTGGTGACACTTCTGTCTGGAGGCGGTGTTTGAATGAGGGGGTCAGAAGGCACATGGTATCTGTATTTCCTTGTGGAAGTTAAAAGCACAAACTCTTCTAGCAGCAGTGATATTACTCTAAAATAACCCTTCTTAGCTTCCAAAGAGAAATTCCAGATTTTCACCTAATTAAACGTATGTAGATTTCAGCCTAGAATGTCCTGACTTGAAGAAGTTTCAGTGATTGAATGGTACAGTCACAGCCTTGTCTCAAAGGAGGTGGCTGTAATGGGTCCACTATAACCCATGGTCATGCAATTGATTTTTCAAATTAATGCCATCTTGAAGAGAAAGTTTTCTTTTTGACTGTCTTGTTTACAGTTTACAAACTGGCTGCACTAAGGGCTGTTCTAGTAAATCTTATCCTTGTGGGCACTATTCCAGGAAGAAGAAATTATTTTGCTCCTGAGTAACTTTAGCTGCTTTAGTTTGTGCTGATATAAATCCACTGACTTTGATACTGGTGTTGCTGATTTCTTCTTGAACGAGAGTAGCATCAGGTCCAAGGAGATACCTACAGGGGTCAAGTCTCTCCTGTTCTACAAGTGCCTGTTGCTTTCTGCTTGCTGTAAACCCTTCCACTGACTCTAAACCCTGTCTCCTTCTCTGGAGACATTCAAACCCACCTGGACACATTCCTGTGCAATCTACTCTGGGTGAACCTGCTTTAGTAGGTGGGTTGGACTAGATGATCTCCAGAGGTCCCTTCCAACCCCAACCACTCTGTGATTCTGTAACTCAGTGTAGGTCACTAGCAAAGCGAGAAGAATCTCTCAGCAAATACCTTGTTTGTTCTGCTTGGCAAACTAAGTACTGAGCTTACTGCCTGCAAGATCACAAGGGCTGACATGCTCAGCACCAGATGATTTGAAGGGGGAAGGTGGATAATATTCTGTCCCTGCCTGGTGGGAAGCGTTGAGAGGTAGCAGGTGACAGGGGGAAGTGCTTGGTGTTTGTCTCAGTTTAAGGCCATGTATTAGAGAGAGCTATGCTTTACATGCAATAAGATTCTGGCATACAAGGAGGTATCCTAGTTATTTAAAATACTTAACAGCTACTTTATTTTGCAGATTGCCATATACGGTAAAAACTTCTGCACCTCGGCAAAGGAAGCGTTCTTTCTGCTCATGCGGAACGTGGTGAGGTAAGGGGCCATCTGCAGTCCTCAGAAGTGTCAGGATTTCCTGCTGTTGCGCTCTGAACATACATTTGTTTCCTCTCCCATGTCTCCTTCAAACATCGTTGTAAACTGTGGCTGTCCTCAGCCATGTCCCTCACTTCTGAATGGTGTGTAACCACAGGCTGGCCAGCACAGCCACCTCTGCCAAGCTGATAGAACAGCTCCACCTTCGGTTCCATTCAGAGCATCGTCTCACTATCCTTGGTGCTTTTGCTCTTAGTCAGCAAGAGCAATAGATAAAAGCCAGGCATATAATTTTATTGTTCCAAATGGAGATTTTAAAAATCTTGGATATTTTGCTAATTCTGAATTGACAGGTTAATAATGACTTGTTCTCTTTAATATTTCTTAATGTTTCTCTTTCATGGTAGTCAGTGCTGTATATTACCATACCCATAGCCTTCAGTGCTGTCAAGAGGCTGATGATACAAAGCTCAGTTTCCATCCCATTATTTACCTGCAGTTTCTGATAAGTCAGGCTGGCAGGACTTTGAGCAGAACCTTCCTGCTGTTGCTTTCAGTTGGAGCTGCAGATTTACTGACAGTTTTTCTGTCTACCTTCATCTGTGATTTTCTCCCTGCTTTGAGGCCTCCTGCCTTTGGTCTTGTACCATGATCTCTAAAAATAGCGGATTTGTCATGTTATGGGGTCAGATGTGGCCAGATAGGACTGAGTGAAAAGAAAACCTACCAGCAATCCACACAACCATTGCTTCTTGTTTGGCTGTGTACCTTTCCAACACTAGTGGGACAGCTGAAATAAAAATGCTGTGATGTTTTGGTTTGGTTTATTTAACCCCCCTTCACGTGCTGCAGCAGTATCGCCACATCAAGGCCTAACTCAACCAGAGGCTTGGAGCTCTTTGCCTGGTGGGATTAGGCTGTAACAAAGCCCAGCTCAGCGCTGGTTCTGCCTTGTGTTGTCAGGCTATGAAACCAGCAGAAGGCGGCTTCTTGGTCACATTCTGTCAACTATTCGTAGCTCTGAGGAGAAAGAATATAAATGTCTGGTTTGTGATGGTTATGTGTCATCTGTCCTTTGCTGAACAGAGTTGCAGTTCTGGACAAAGTTACAGACTTTCTTTTGTTCCTGGGGAAGATTCTCGTGGCCGGTGGTGTAGGTAAGCTAATTGATATTTTCTGAATGTATGTTTTATTTTCTGGCATCATAGCTGGATCAAACCAATTCACACCCATTGTCAGCCCCAGTTGGTTATCGTTTCTAAGAACTGAACAGAATTGCAGTTGAGGTGTCCCTGGCAGCAGACAGTGTGGGGACAAGAGGAGGGGCTGCAGGGCTGCAGATGGACCCCACGCTGTGCTACATTCAAGCCCATTATAGCTATAAGCTATAGTAAAAGAAATAGAATATTTCTAGCATACTTATAGGGTTTTCTTAGTTCTCAGTAAAAAGCAAAATATATTATTCATGTTTTTCTGTGACAGAAAAGTGATTTTCTTTTAATGAAACACTTTCAGAAATTCAAGTTGGCAGTATTTCCTTGTGGTTCTTCTGAATTGTCACAGCAGTTTCAAAACAGTATTTTACAAATAGCTGTATTTTGTATTCTGTATGCTTTAAAAAATTACCGATGAATTATATTTTAAACAAAAGTTGATAATGAGTTCCAAGAACAGATGTAAAATATTTTGTATTGTTGTAGAATGACTTTCAAACTGGGGTAGCAAATTTGATTTGAAACATATCCTCTGAAATGTAAGCCATGAAATACTGAAATTAACTCATGTCTCTGTCTTCTTCAAGAGTAAATTCTCTGCGTGATTTCTGTTGTAGATGCATTGGTCTGATCTAGTCATGCTTACCACTAGCGCTGCCATTTCTCCTTTTATTCTGAAATAGCTGTATATCTTAAAGCAATAAAATTTCAAGCAGCAGATTTTTTTTTCTCAGTCTATTTTGTAAAAGATCCACCCAATGGTCTTTGTTATCCCGTGTCACTGTCTTGTCATTATTTATTCATTTTGCCATTAAATCCAGTAGAATGATGAAACAAAAAAATTAATAAACACGTCTCTCTGGGCCAATTAATATCTTTATGGTTATTGATTCATTTACATATTTCTTCTGTCAGAATAGAGATCCTGCAGATAATTAGTATTGATGAGTTTACTGTTTACAAACTCTTATTTGAACCAGCCTTGCGCCTGCTGTTGTGTCTCAGCACTCGTTGGGTGACGAGGCCTCCGTGGCAGCGCGGGATCACTGATGCTCTGTTCTCCTCGCAGGCGTCCTCGCGTTCTTCTTCTTCACCCGCAGAATTCCGCTCTTTGCGCAGGAGGCCCCCGCGCTCAACTACTACTGGGTACCATTGCTGGTAAGGCAGCGCCTGGTCCCTGCAGACGTGCTCAGGCTGCCCGGGGCTCGGCTGGTGGCAGCTCCAGTTGTCCTCATGCTTTCCCGTGACACGGAGGTGGGGACTGGTCTGTGCTCGAGTCCTCTGGAGCCTCCAGGCACCACAGTGACTCTGCACCCGCAGAAAAACGGGGTGTAACAGCTGCTCTCCTCAGCCCCCTGACAGCAAAGGCTGGTGCTGAGGGACTGATGACACTGGGGCCTTACGATGCATCTCAGTCTCCTTTTGTAGCCCCCAGAAATTTGGAAACATGTCCAAGATGAGTAGTTCTTTAGAATAATTTGGAAGGAGTTCAGGATATTCTTGGCATATACTCTGTTTGAGGATTGAAACGGCTCCAGTTTGGCAGCTGGAAAACCAGTGGCTACTGCATGTTGGGACACAGTGTCTTGAACATGTGATTCCTTTCCAAGCAGAAGTAGCTTTTGGTAGAATTACAGAGCTGCCATTAAATCCTCCCACTTTTGCTTAGCAGACTAGGCTTCTGATTTGTGTTAACACTGCCACGTTGGTCCCAAATTAAATTTGGGGTTTTGTTGTGGTTTGGTTTTTGCAGACGGTCATTATTGGCTCCTACCTAGTTGCACACGGGTTCTTCAGCGTCTATGCAATGTGTGTTGACACACTTTTCCTCTGCTTTTGTAAGTACTATGTTTTCTTTCACTAATACCTGCAAGTCACTGGAAGAAGAGTAGAAAACCACCTTATCTGTTCTTTACAGAATTGTGGTGACGTGCTAGCAGATTGTGAAAAATGAACTGCTTCTGCTTTTCCGACTGGCTCCTTAATGCATTCCTCAGTGCAGAAAGTGTCTTAGTATTCAGATTTAATTAGTATAAGTGATGGAAGGTGCCTGTGTGGCTCAAGGGCTGTTGTTTTTCAGATGTTTCTTAACTTTTATTAACAGTTTGCTTCTGAGTGCTTTGTGAAGCGCCCTGTACAGCAATGATTCACTCAAACCTCTCGTTAATAACAAATCGAAATTTTTCAAACTAAGAAAATGTAGAAAGTCTGGTGTGCTGAAAAATTATCAGACTTTATTAATTTATGCCAAATATACAGAAAATACACTGCCATGGAGCTATGTGAAGGTTTTCTTCCTGTCCCCTCTGGTCACTCCTCATAACTCACTCTGGCTGTGCAGACGCAGCGTCTCCGCACTTTAGATTTTTATCTTAGGCAGTGAAAAAGGGTCCAGTTTTTAAAAGTGATTAAATCCACAGCTCTCTTTGGGATGAGTTTTCTAGCAAGAAGTACCTGAAATGCCAGACTTCATTGGAGGTGTGAGGGTTTCTGAAAATTTCCACCTGTACTGCCAAACCAAAGAACAAAAAGGATATATTGCTGTCATTTAAAAATGGCTAGATGTTTATGTCTCTGCCTTGTGTAAAACCTCTTCTGGTTTGAGCAAATAGAAATTTTACAGTGTCCTTTGTCTATTTAACAATACAGCTAAATTGCCTTGATTGGGAATTTTTTGTAATGTTTGGTCTTTTGCTCTCTCCCTTCTTCAATTCTGTGTGTGTGTGTCTGCGCTGTTTGCTCTTTTGGCTGCTTTTGCTGTGTAAATTCAGGTGAAGACCTGGAAAGAAATGATGGATCTACAGCAAAACCCTACTTCATGTCAGCCAGCCTTCACCGAATTCTGGGGAAGAAGGAGCTAAGCCCTAAGAAGGCAGTGGGATAACACACATGAGACCTCAACATCCAAACAGTGTCACTTTTAAGCAAAACGTGTATAAAGTAGGCAAAAGTAAAAACCATAAATGATGCTTCTGGTTAATGGGTGATTCTTTTTTCCTTTTGCTTATATCTAAAGAAAAATGAGCAACATTGGTAACGTTTAACTAGTTTGAATGCATAAACTAACAGCTGTGAAAACAAGGCCACGTTTTAATTTAGAGTGCCTATGAAAAGGAAAATGTAAATTTGAAGCTTTTTTAAGTCTATAATGATGTTTTAATAACTTTTGTAATACAAGTTGCTGCCTTAGATGACAGCAGTTTTGATAATGTTTCTTTTTATAAGTGTATATTTGTAAAAGAAATTCAGGCAATTTTTTGAAAGCACTAACATATAACCTAATTAGCCATAAAAAGATAGTTTGAGATGCTCTAGTTAAGCAGAAGATGGTACTAAATTTGTAAATATGGTGCTATGATTGTATTTTTTTGTACAAGCTGGTTCACAGCTATTTAAACTGTGATTATACATGCATTAATGATTCCCTACACTGAAAAATGTAGTGATATTTTAATCACAGCCACAACTGCGTCTTTTAAGAAGTGATGGTACCCGCAGGTCCCAAAGAAGTTGGTCACAGAGGATTATAGTCGATGCTGCTTCAAGTGACGTTTCTTGTGAGTTGTGCTTAAAAGGTGACATAACCGAAGGTCCCACTGCACGTGGTTTGTGGTTCACGCAAATGAGATTTCATCGGGTACAAGATGGTGAATGTATCATTTTCAGCTGATGCCCAAGAGAGATGCACTTGTGTCAATAGCCCCATCTCTTAACGAGTCTCTGATTGTGTTCTGCATTATGAGGGAGTTGAGCTTCACTGAAAGGAAAACCAAATGTGGTCTTTTTTTTCCTGGAAGAGAGTCTTGGCACAAGGAATTCCATTGCTCTGCCTCGCTCAGAAGGGCTCCTTAACGAGACGTTGACCAGCCGGGGTGTTGAGGGCTGGGGTGTCCTCTCCGTGGGTCTGCAGGCTCCGGTGCTCACACAGTGAGGTGTTGAGACATTGAACTCGAGTCTCCTTGTGATACAGGATGAATTACTTAGCTACTGAAAGATGCTCCAAAAGATTTAGTTTGCTTTTTATTTATTAAGTTTCCCCAGTCATTAGTACAAAATCTATTAGTAGCAAGCACATTAACATTGTGTTCAGTTCTGTGACCCTCCTGTTGGTGGAACTGTCACCGAGGTCAGGAGCAGCTCTGCCCAGGGAACAGGTCTCATCCTGGATCCCTTCTCAAGTCTGTTACTGCCATGAGCTGAGCTGAAAAGGTTTTAATGTATTCGTTTTGTGGAATCAGAACCACAGATGGGTTGGGGTTGGATGGGCCCTCTGGAGATCATCCAGTGCAACCCGCGCTAGGCAGGGTCACCGGGGCGCCCGAGGACCCAGCCATGGTGAGGCCTCCCCCTTCCCCCGTGTACTGGATGAGCTGTTGTGCTGCTGTCTGCTCCCCAGGTTCGTGCCGTACCCCTGCCAGATATGGTGCAGGAGCTCAGCGCCTAAAATGCTTTTCTAGCCCCAGGAGTCCATTGGTGTCACAAACAGAAAGGCAAATTCTTTTCCAGAAGATCCGAATGCAAGTTTCTGGGCAAAACTTACTGATGTTCCCCATCCCAAAGTAACTTTGCGCTGTAACTTGTGGTTCTGGTTGGTGGCTGTGACCGCTGCCCAGGCAGTGCTGTCCCCGTGTGGGTCCGGGTGGTGCTGGTGCAGCGTTGTCACCGCAGCTGTGCCAGGATCCCGAGCACAGGGCAGGGGATCCCGTGTTGTCTGTGGGATCCAGCAGGCACTGCAGCCCTTTCCCCACAGCAGGAATGAGTGGTTCAGTGTAGGACCCAAGTACTGTAAAGCAAAGGTGTGTGGTTTCAAACATAACCACAGATCGTGGGCACCTTCCGTGTTTGGTAACTCCTCTGGAGATGCCCTGGAGTAAACCTGACCTTCAAATAGGGCTGAGAAACCTGCCTTGGGAAAAATCAGGCTCTTGACTGATGGTTTTCATCACCATCATTATTCTTACATGCATGACACTGAATATGCAACCCCCCCATTATTCTAATATCTTCTGAGAATTAAGTCAGTAGCATTTTGGAGTACAAGTCACCATTCTGTGATTTAAAAAGCTGCTGCTCTGATTACTGTCCATGTGCTAAAACACTTTTTTTTTTTAATGCTGTGTGATTAGTTTGCAGCTAAAGAAACTGCATTTAAGTAATCGATATTTCTACTGGACTTGAGTGGCTTACTGGGAGCTCAACTGAAAAAGCATATTTCTGAATACAGCGTGCTTTTTTATCATGTGAATGTAACCATAGAGTTTACTAGGAATGAAACAGAATAGAAATAGTATACAGTTATTTGATTAGAAGACTTTTGTAACAAACCTATGCATTTACTAAAGGAATTTCTAAAAGTTAAAGTTTTAAATTGCATTATTATTTATATACAGTAAAATATATATATATGTATAAATTTGCTCCACTCACTATTTTGTGAAATTATTTAGAATGTAAGTGATCATAATTTCTGAGAAGAAAATTTAAAAGCCATTTTCTTAGTGATATAATTATGAGAACTGTGAAAATACTGAGCAATACCATGTAGATTTTGTAATCAATAAATTGAATAAATAAATAACAATGATTTAATATCAAGATTGGCTTTTAAAAAATAAATTGCTATTGATGAATTAAATAGAAATTAATGCAAGTATTTACTTGGGAAAGTATGACTTAAAATATTTGAAGACTAACTTATTATAGTGGTTCCCAACTAACCCTGTGGCCGGAGTCTGCAGGCTTACAGCACGGAGGAAGTGCTAGTAGTCACGTTTATGGATTTGGACATTTGCTTTGTTGCATGATTTAGTATAAAATTTAAAGTTCCGTTCTTCAGAGAGTGGAACATGCAGCTATTTATAACACGGTAAAACACGTCATACAGGGTTTGCTGCTGAGCCCATGGGAGTCAGTGCTGTGGGCTCCCCTGGTGCCGTGGGGTCTCCAGTGCTGGGCAATCCCCAGTGTTACGGGACCCCCTGGTGCTTTCAGGAGCCCAGCGTTGTGGGATCTTCAGTGCTGGGGGATCCCTGGTGCTGTGGGACCCCCCACTCGCGGGGCTCAGCCGGTCCCTGGGCGCTGCGGGAGCGGCTCTGGTGGGGCAGCGGGACATGGGCAGAGCAAACTGAGCAAACTCTTGTGAGGATCTCGAACAAGCAGAGTGTAGAAACTGAGACAGAGGAAATGCAATCGTACCCACACAATCAATTTTGGTTTAGTCCAAGTTGGATCCATTGTGTCTCCCTATGGCATGTTAATGGGTGGCTTTCATTTACATGTTTTATACCAAAGTTTTAATGTCAAGCCTTCAAATGTTAAGAAAAAAAAGTGACCCCAGAAAACAAGAAAGATGGGATCATTTCTTACGCTGAGGGGTTTTTTTTCCAAGTAGTATTCAGTAGCTGATTCTTGGCTGTTACAAGGATGCTGAATAGTCTTTTAAACATTAGTATTTAAAAGTATGAACTATTTTACTGTTGCACGTTCTGCTGTAGAACAGGAAAAAGATGTTGGCAGACGCAATGTCAAGCTGGTTCTGGGCTGGTCAGTGAGTATTGTTCTACAAATGGGTACTCAGAGGAGTGACCGTGAAGAACAGACTGACTGTGTTTGGTGACGCAGAATGTCCCGTGGACCAGTCGCTCGGCCTGGACGCTGCGTCCTCGCTGACAAAGTGCCTTACTGGCTGTTGTTTTACCTGACTTGTATTTTGAAGTTTATTCACACCATGTAGACTACAAAACAGAAAAGGCTAGATAGGAAAAACAATATCGTCATTATTTTGAATTGATATAAAACGATGTCAGATGTGTTTGAACTGCGTGATGCAGCACATGAATTTCCCAGTGGCTGGTGTCAGGTCATGGAAGTTACTGCGTGATATGCGAGAAAACACACGACAGTTGTGGTGTTGCAAGTAATTAAATAAAACAATGCAAGACTGTTCCATATTTAGTAGTAGATTTTTTACAGCTTTAATTTGTGGTGTAGTGAGGTTCTGGGTAGGGCCTGTTCTGCTCTCTGTTACAGTGGTCACACGTGTCGTACCCGTGTAACTGTGGGGAGAACGGGGCTCCTGCTGCTTAAAACAGAGGGGAAAAAAGCAAATACATAGTGTGTTACTGTAACACAGCTGTTGGCATGTTCATAAACATAACTTTCACTCTCCATTTCAAGACTGGTAATTTGCTATTCTGGGAGTGTTTTATAAATTATTCTAAATTTTTTAACTTTTGATACAGGTGATGATTTTTGAGATAATATGTAATTTGTACTGCACTGTAATCAAATTAGAAATATAACTGTTTCTTCATGTTTAAGTAACACGAGTGCTACTAATGTTAAAATTATCTGTTACTCTATGCTACAAAATACCACATGTATTTGTCCCAAATAATGAGTTGTAAAATCACGAAAGAGGCTCTCCAAGGTTTGAGAAACCAGAGGGAGGTTACTATTCATTCATGTGATCGTTAAGGGTATATTATTATCTTGCCAAAACCAAATTAACGTGAGCAGGACGGTTTGAGCTCTAGACCCTGTTTGCTTCTGCTATGCAGAAATTGGGAACGTATTTAAATATGTTTGATAACGCAGGTGTTTGATTTTGCTGTTCTGTCACTGTTTTACAGCTCTTGGGGATTGTTCTAATAAAGTTTGGATACAAACCGGAGTCGCCTGTTTGTGCCGCACGGAGCCCCCGCGGGGCGCCCCCCAGCGGCCGCGCTACCGCAGTGCCCGGGGCCCGGGGGGGCGGGGAAAGTGGGCGGGGCCGGGAAGGAGGGGCGGGGCGGGTCCCCGGTCCCGCCCCTTAACGGAAGGGAGGGCTTAGTTTTAGTTACAGAGGCTTGCGGGTTTATTTATTTATCTATTTATTTATTTATAACTACGTAATAATAAAACGCGTGGGTTTTAGCTGAGCCTGTTTTGAGATCTTAAACCAAAGTGTATTTTAAATCGTCCAAATCCACACCTTTCGTGGTCCGGTCTGTGCAGCTGACAGCGCTCTGGTTGCGCACCCTGTGTTGGCTCCGCTCCCTTGGCTTCCACGGGAAACGCTGCCGTGGGTGTGAGGTCACGGGTGGAGCCGCAGCCGGACAGTGTCCCGGGCCGGTGTCTGTGCAACAAGGCGGGACATGAGGCGTTATCTCCGCACGGTTTTGCGGCAGACGGGGAAGAAAACGACGCACAAGCTGTTCAGAGTTTGAGGACGGACATGGGCAGAGGCAGCACTGGAGCAGTCACGCAGCGGGAGGCAGGACAGAGGGAGAATTTGGGCTGGAGGCTGATAGTTGAGGTATGAGTTACAGGTCATTCCCTGTGTGGTCGCTCAGACCGTGTTCTCGCTGCCTCTTCTCGCATCTTCTCCTCGGGCAGGTGAATGGGAAATGTTTTGACAACGCCAAATGCAGGCTTGGGTGCTGGTATCGAAAAGCCCTCCAGTGGTTTGGCGTACTTGAAACTCCATTTAGAATGGGAAGAACATACAGAAATCTTCATTAAATGCATAAATAACATAGTTATAAATGATGCTTGTGCCTTTTACACAACTACCCTTAAAGCACAGGAGAAAAAGCCCACTGTCGGAAAAAAACCACATACAAGCAATGAAGAAGAAAACATACCAAGGTAATAATGGTGCTAAAAATATTTGGAAGACCGTATTTTGAATTGTTATGCAAAATGTGTTATCCAAAACCCGGCTTCCAGAAAACTGCTTCATGTTGTCATAATTCTGTTGAAATTTCATACCAAATAAAGTAATTAATAAATCAAAGTAGCTATTTGTCCTGAAAGTTATATTAATAAAACCCTAAATTATAGTGGTTTAGAACACTGAAGAAATAATATTCAAAAAAGTGTAATTTATGCACTGCAGACAATTTACAAAAGCCAGCAAAAATACAATGAAACTCTTCACAGGGACTTTTCTGCCGACCCGGAGAAGACGTGGGTGGCTGGGGACAGCTCAGGAGCTTCGCGAGTGAGGAGCGGATTGTCCGAGCTCTGGGCAAACCGCACTTTCCGCAGCGCCCGGTCCCGTGTGCGCGGTCCCGCGGGGACAGGGCAGAGGCCGCCGCGGCCGCGCCGGTTCCGTGGGGCGGCAGCAAGTTACACGGCGGGCGGGGCCACAACCGTCCCCGGGCAGCCGCACACCCCGGATCCCTCTGGGCAGTCCCAGGCCGGGCTCGGAGCACCCAGGCCCGGCCTCCGCGCGGCGCTGGGCCAAGGGCCGGCCCGGCACCGGCACCGCCCCCGCCCCGCAGTGCCTCTCCGGGCAGCGCCGCCAAGATGTCTACGCTGAGGGCCTGTCGGGTGAGCGGCCGGGCCGGGCGGCGACGCGGGCGCTCGGAGGACACGGGGCTGCTGGCGGGGGGCCGGGCGGGCTGCGGGACGGGGCCGCGGGCCCAGGGGCGCGGAGGGGCGGTGGCTCCGGTGGCTTCGGCGTCGCGGGGCGCGGACGCTGCCGCGGGGCGAGCGCGGCCCCGGTCGCCCTGCCCGGCCGTGCTGGGTGAGGGGCGGCCCCGGGGCAGCCCGCGCCGGGCCGAGCTCTGCTCGCGGTTCCGTTCGTCCTCACGCCGCGTTGTGACCCTGAGTTTATGGCCTCGATGGTTTCCGAGTGGCATCGCCGCCCCGGGGGCGGGTGCTCGGCCCGCTCTGTGTGCCAGAGGCCGCTCCGGGCCGGCCGCGCCTCCTGCCCGTGCAAAGCGGAGGGGCGGCTGCGGAGCACCGCGGCTGCCGGGTCAGGGGTGGTACAGTGCTCTTCCTTAAGCACAGCTGGCTGTACTACACATGCTAATTTCTTTTACATGTGTGATGAATAATATTTGTTTGAACCACCAGTAACCTCGTAGCTTCAACCTAGGAAGTAAAAATTACTCAAACTCAGGTAGTACCCTTGTTTAACACACAGGGCTTTTTCTGGTTTCCCCATTTTCAGAGTAGTTTGTGAGTCCCTCACCTGGGCTGTTTGCGCTGTGTCCCGGTGCTGCTGTGTCGGTGCTGGGGGCAGAGCTCTCCTCTGGAGCCAGCTGACATTTTATACATCAGAAATGATGCTTTGGGCAAAGACAGTTAGTTAGTGCTTACTGTAGCACATCGGTATTTCAAGTTCAGGCTCCTGACACGTTACCCCAGCAACAAACTGCTCTTGCCATGTCGTTTCATTCTGTCCTGAGTTGTGTGGGGGAGAGTCGGGGTTAGTGACCTTAGTTTATTGTTGTCCTGCCTTCGTCTGTGTCGTGCGGCTTTTCAAACACGTTCTGTAGTCCTCTTGGCATTAAGGTAATAAAGGTTGCGTTGCTTCCACGTGTGTCCATGTCATACCCTTCTCCTGACAGCGGATCACTCCAGTGTTAGTCCTGCCAGTTTAACACTCGTATTTCTGATTGTGGCAGAGCTTGTGCAATAGTGCAAGGAAATGCAGGAGGAGTTGCACCTGAGCATCACTGGCAGTAGCTTGTCTGATTAACTAAGCTGGTCTAACTAATCTGAATGTTCCTCTGAGCCAAGAAACAGGGAAGTTGACAGAGCAGACAGGTGGTCATCCAGATTCTTACATGTGGCAAACCGCGATCCTTTGTCACTTGATCACTCTTGCAGCTTCCAGGTATGAATTCCACCTGTCCGTAGTTCTATTTGTGTCGGGAGTGTTGAGCTTCTCCAGAGTAACCTTCAGTGTTGACCTTGGATACTGCTCTGGTACAAAACCCACAATGGATGTGAAATCTCTAGGATAAATTTGACAGCTTCTTTCATATAGGGTAACAATTACAGTCATCTGGCTTTTCAACCTCATCTTGTCTGTTTCTAGATAAAATAAGGTCTAAACATCCTGAAGGACTGAGGTCTTTCTAGGTGTTTGTTGGTATTGTGTGTTTTGTTTGTGTCAGTAACACAAGACCTGGCGAGGTCCCATGGGCAATCCTGGACTATTTATAACCCGACCGAACAGTCCTATTTGGTTACACCACAGCCTCCCTCCCTGCTCAGCAGCGCGCTCACTGCATTTCTTCACCCTTCACCTCTATAGGTGTTTTGGGTGTCCTCTGGAGGTGCTTTCTTCACGGTGTTCACGCCTGTTATTGCCCGTGTTCTTTATGTTTCCTGCGGTGCGGATTAGGAACCATCTCTGCGTGGCATTCCTGTTGGTCAGAGCACAGTTATTGCCACAACTTCATTTTGAAGCTACTTGTTGCTGCGTAGCTTTCTGTAATGTCCTTGTCTTGTAGAGTTTCCAGTAACATTTCTGTGATATTTTTGCACTGAGTCGTTCAGTTTTTTTGATTTTATGAAATAAGTGGCTGATCTGATCACGCTTGTTTTTTTCTTTCTACGTTTTCATGTAAGAAAATCAAGTATAAGCCTTTTCTTAGTGTTTAGGCTAATTCGTTTTCACGCAGTATTCATTTGGGTCTTTCTAGAAATTTATCCAATTAAATATTTTTCACTTTTTTTCCAAACATTTCAGAGATTCATAGCTATTGAAGGACAAAAGAGAGTAAACCAACCTTTTGTAGTCAAATTCACACATGTTTTTGCACAGTATTAAGGCCTTTTGAAAAGACCTGTAACAAAAATGCTTGTGGGCCCTAAACTTAAAAAAGCAAAGAAAGCAAATATATAAAGAAAAAGAATAAATTTGTGATAAGTGTTAGGAAGAAAAATCAATAATCACTGAATGTCAGGCCAGCAGTTTATTAAAAGAGAGCAGACCTGAGTCTGGGATGTTATCAAAATATCCTGATAGATATTGGTTAATAGATAATATAACATGGGTTAATGTGTAATATAACACGGGTCCCTCCAACTCAGTCTCGCGTTCTTTTTCTCTTTAGCGAATGCTCCAGACCACTGCAGGGCACGGATGGAGGTCACATTCTACTAAACCTGCGCAAAACTTACATATAAGTAAACCCGGAGCTGGCTTTAGCTTTGGTAAGTATTACAGGTTTGGAAAGAAATAGAGCAATTAAGGGCAAATTGCAGAGGTAAAAAAGTGAAATGAAGTTCCACATGAATTTTAAACGGTGTTTATTCTGAATTGATTTCTATTATTAAAACAAAAAAAGGTTTGAAAACCAAAATTAACTTTCTTCTTCAGCCTGGGCAAGTCAGATATGTGTGTACTGTTTATGAGAGGTTTTTTCTTTTTTTAAACTCGTATTTATCTTAAGCTTTTCTATAGCCAAAGTGTCTTATCTTTAAATAGTTATCTCACATTGCCATTTACAGTGTTAAAGTAAATAAATGTCATAGTTGAACTTGGTCATAAGGAAGTGTCATAAAGAAATTAATCCTCCTTTTAGGCTATTAAAAACATGAAGCGGATCTTGTGGGTCAGCAGCCAGATGTTTGACACCGAACAGCCAGGATCCTTGGACAGCATTCACCTGCTCTTCCTCCCTTTAATTAGCACAGCGTTCTCCTTGTTTCTTTTGGTAATAGTTTTGTGTTACGCCGTCCTCTATGCTCAGTTTTCAGTGTTTTGTGGACGATTTTGTGTGGTGAGCGAACAGCAGATGTTTTCTCCCAAGAGAAGGACCAAGCGGAGCCTTTTGCTTCCAGGAGAGGCCCCGCGAGTGCTGCTCTGGGGTGTCCTGCAAGGACACTCTTGGTTTTCTTTCTTTACTCATAGTCGGACAACTGAAAGAATTAAAAACAGTAAAAAATTTGTGACATCTTGCTTTTTTCTTTTTTTTAATAGAACTTACTGATGAACAGAAGGAGTTTCAAGCTACTGCTCGTAAATTTACTGCAGAGGAAATTATCCCTGCTGCTGCCCAATATGACAGAACTGGAGAGGTAAATCTACCATAGTGTAGGGGCAAAAATCAATTTCTCTCTTAATCTGTGTAAAATTTAAAATGCTGATTGTGATGAATCAGAAGGTGCTTTTTCCCTGTTTCAGTATCCTTTTCCACTTATAAAACGGGCTTGGGAACTTGGTCTTATGAATTCACACATACCAGAAAGCTGTGGTAAGTAAACATGCTTTTCAATCTATAAAATGAAACAACGAAAAGGCATTAGATTAGATTTATATGTGTAATTATGGATTCTGTGTAAAATAAAGAGTTGCATGCTTGAATAATCTAAATTTAATCAGTCAGCAGGTTGACACATACAAGTGTTAGTAGGTGTGGATGTAATCAGGAGATAAATTAGACAGATTATGATTTAGTAATTTATGACCAGATTTTCCTACAGTGATTGCAGCTGCCTAATGTTCCCCTGGTGCTCTGTGTCAGCTGATGAGGCACAGAAATTAGAAGGTCATATTTTGTTCTAGTCTCTGACATGAACTGGAGCAGTTTAAGAGATGATTCCAGAAAGAGAGTTTTTCAGTCTACATTAGGTGCTTTGGGAGTGCTTAGATGTATGAGTAACCATGGAAAAAAGCTTAACTTGTTTTCTTTTTTGCATTTATATTCCCTGAAAAAAGAAGTTAGGGAATTGTCCTGTCTTGCCGCTTTGTGCAGCGGGTCCCACATTAATCACACAATTGCCCTGGAACTATGATATGTTATTTTCAAATCACTTGTTATTTTTTTGACAAAACTTTATTTAAAAAGCTTGCATGGGAATGTCTAATCAAACGCACATGGGGAAATCTATTTTTATTAATTAATTTGTATAAATCCATAATATTTTACAATTTAAACCCATTTTAGTAAATGGACTATTTCACCGGTAGGTGGTCTTGGCCTGGGCAGTTTTGGAGCCTGCCTTATAACTGAGGAGTTGGCTTACGGGTGTACAGGGGTTCAAACGGCCATCGAGGCCAATTCCCTGGGGGTAAGTTCTGTCTTTTCTTACATCCCTTGAACTAGAATATATGCACTTTTAAAAGATAGATTAATGGTTTAAATATTTTCTTTCAGCAAATGCCAGTAATCATTGCAGGAAATGAGCAGCAGCAGAAAAAATACTTAGGAAGAATGACAGAGGAACCATTGATGTGTGTAAGTAGAACTGCTACACTGTAGAATGTTCCTAAATCATATTAACCAGTATTACTCCTTTTTTCTTTCCTTTCTTTCCTTTTTTCTTTTCTTCCTCTCTTCTTTTTTTCTTTTTTCTTTGTTTTTGTTTTTCTTTTTGTATTTCTATTTCTATTTCTATTTCTATTTCTATTTCTATTTCTATTTCTATTTCTATTTCTATTTCTATTTCTATTTCTATTTCTATTTCTATTTCTATTTCTATTTCTATTTCTATTTCTATTTCTATATTTCTGTTTCCTTTCCCTTTCTCTCTTTCCCTTTCTCTCTTTCCCTTTCTCCCTTTCCCTTTCTCCCTTTCCCTTTCTCCCTTTCCCTTTCTCCTTTCCCCTTCCCTTTCCCCTTCCCTTTCCCCTTCCCCTTCCCCTTCCCCTTCCCCTTCCCCTTCCCCTTCCCCTTCCCCTTCCCCTTCCCCTTCCCCTTCCCCTTCCCCTTTCCCTTTTCCTTTCTTTTTCTTCTTTTCTTCTTCTTTCTTCCCAGGAAACACTGATGTGTACCCACAACTCAGCTCATTTTAGCTTGTAACTAAACAGCAGCGTTTACCAAAAGTCAGGGAATAGCTAATGAGGCAGAATCAATAAGCAAATAGAAGATACTACTTGGAAAATTGTCCCCATCCTAAGTCACTTATCAAAAATTAATACCTTTTAAGAGGGGGTGTAGGCATTTAAGAAGAATACGAAGTTTGTATAAGGAGAAACTCAGCTTGGATGGGAATTAAACTCTATTTGTGATCTTAAATATTATATAAGCAGTACTTGTTACATAGAAAGAGGTAAAGGTTCATGTGCAATGCTTTAAAATCCAAAGAACTAAGCTTCGTGAAATGAAGGACACTGTGAACAAACTGTTACTCAGTGCTCCTACTTTCAGATTTTAAAGATCTTCAGCTTTCACATCACAGTTTGTGAAGCCTGAGGATGTAATGACTTAAGGGTTACAGAATGGTTCTGTTTGACTAAAAGTAAAAGACAATTTTATATATTATTATGGATTTATAAAGAAAATGAACCCATATATGTTTGGACATTTGCTTAGACAGCTGTTGTGGGATTGTTGAGGATTGGGTCGGGGTTTGGTTGGTTGGTTGGTTGGTTTTTTTGTGTGTTTTGGTTTTATTTCCATTTTGTTTTAATTTTTATTTTAATTTCATGGTTTGGTTCTTACCATGTAGTTCACTTAAAGCTTTTACAGATCACTTTGATGCACATAGTTTGTGATAATTTGTGGTTGACTAAAACCAGAACTTTTATGCCTCAATATTTTGATTTCTTTTAGGCTTACTGTGTAACAGAGCCTGGAGCAGGCTCTGATGTGGCTGGTATAAAAACAAAGGCTGAGAAGAAAGGAGATGAATATGTTATTAATGGTCAGAAGATGTGGATCACAAACGGTGGGAAAGCAAACTGGTGTGTTAACTGATGTTTTATTTTCTGTTGTTATGTTGTATAACGGTTTCCCCCCCAAGTTAAATCATTTAAAGATCTGTTATAAATCTGGATGTTCATCATGTTTCAACACACTATGCTTTAATGTCTGAGCAGTTTATCAGGATGGGCTATAAGAACGTGGCCTCAGCGCTGTGCAAAGCCTGAAAAGGAGCATGGGTGGTGACACAACAGCTCCTCGCTCCAGAAGGCCTCTCCAGTCATGCTGTTCTCTGCTTTTCCTGCAGAGCAGGACAGCAACACCATCATTTACTTTGAAAAGTATCCAGGAGGCTCATCACAGAATCACAGAATGTCAGGAATTGGAAGGGACCTTGAAAGCTCATGCAGTCCAATCCCCCTGCCAGAGCAGGAACACCCAGATGAGGTTACACAGGAAGGTGTCCAGGCGGGTTTTGAATGTCTGCAGAGTAGGAGACTCCACAACCCCCCTGGGCAGCCTGGGCCAGGCTCTGGCACACTCACTGAGAAGAAATTTCTTCCCAAATTTAAGTGGAACCTCTTGTGTTCCAGTTTGAACCCGTTACCCCTTGTCCTACCATTGGTTGTCACGGAGAAGAGCCTGGCTCCATCCTCGTGACACTCACCCTTTATATATTTCTAAATATTAATGAGGTCACCCCTCAGTCTCCTCTTGTCCAGCTCCAGAGCCCCAGCTCCCTCAGCCTTTCCTCACACGGGAGATGCTCCACTCCCTTCAGCATCTTTGTTGCCCTGCACTGGACTCTCTCCAGCAGTTCCCTGTCCTTCTGGAACTGAGGGGCCACAACTGGACACAACATTCCAGGTGTGGTCTCCCCAGGGCAGAGCAGAGGGGCAGGAGGACCTCTCTGACCTACTGACCACCCCCCTTCTAATCCACCCCAGGTACCATTGGCCTTCCTGGCCACAAGGGCCCAGTGCTGGCTCATGGTCATGCTGTTGTCCACCAGGACCCCAGGTCCCTTTCCCCTACACTGCTCTCCAGCAGGTCATTCCCCAACTTACGCTGTCTCATGTTCCCGGTTCCCTTGCTGTGTAGTTGTGGTGACTGAGATTCTGCTGCTGATTCTCCTGGGAACTCTGTCACTGCTGGTGGAGCCAGAAACATGGCTGGGTTGTGGTGGCACATTTCGCTGTCTGGAGGGAGGATGTTTTCCAGCTATCAAAGAATCCAGATCCTGCTGAGGTGTCTATGAAGCATGCTTTATAACACAAAACTCTTTCATCAAGTCTCATGTCACACTGATTTGCAACATGCAACGTGCAAATTCTACTTAATTCAAGTGGAAAAACTTTATACATTTCTCCAAAAGCTGGATTTTCTAGTTATGTATTTCCTTGTTCAAGGCAGATCCATCAAAGACAATCTGCCGGATACCTTTTGACATTACTGAACACCGTAAATGTGATTTACAGCTGTTTCATTTCTAAAATAAATACTGATTTAAAACTTAGAAGGATAAAACTAATATCTTTGAAACATTTTACGTGCAAGAATGTATTTCCTAAGCATTAGTTTTTAATGTACATGCTGTTAATAGGTTTCTTTTGTACTATTCATGAAGCTGATATCATGAAGACTTAGAATACATTGAAAAAAGGGAGAATCTTTGCATGTTGATCTGGAGTCACTGTATTAAATTTAATGAAATCTTGGATCTTTGAAACTTGTCTCACTCCCTCTCGGTTTATTTTTGGGAGGTGCAAGAAAGAAGGCTTGTTGACTTAAAGATAGAATTTATTATATGGTAGAAATGCATGTAAAAACATTTAAATTTTTAGCTTAAAAAGTATCTGGTTTTAGTTGTGAGGACAAAGTGCATCCCTCTTCTTTGTTTTACACCAGGTATTTTTTGCTAGCTCGCACCGATCCAGATCCAAAAGCTCCTGCAAACAAAGCCTTTACTGGGTTCATTGTGGAAGCAAATACTCCTGGAATCCAAATCGGAAGAAAGGTGAAGACTGTATCTCTTATTTGACAAACCAGGGATTATTGTTCAATTTTAAACCAGTAATGCAACAAATTACCATTTAAAAGACTGTTATGCAACAGAATATTTTCACAGGCTCATGTGCAATGATCTTTCCATTTTTACAACATACAGAAACTATTTGTAAGACATAACCTAATTATAATTTTATTAATTCAGATAATTAATTATTCAGAATGACCTAAAGTAAGATGGCTTTGAAGAGCTGCAAAGGAATCTTTGAGAACTGTTCAGTTGACAAGTGCCAGTCAATGAGAAGTGGTAGGTCTTGAAAGGATAAGGAGCAAGCTGGAGAGGTTTAACCACAAATACACACACAGTGAGCTTTAATTTTAGCAACTCTGGTTGCGGAAGAGGCCTTGAATAATCCAATTTAGTCGCACCTCTGTACATTTCCCTTTTCAGGAAATTAATATGGGTCAGCGCTGCTCGGATACAAGAGGAATTACCTTTGAGGATGTGAGAATCCCAAAGGAAAATGTGTTACTAGCTGAGGGAGCTGGCTTTAAAATCGCAATGGGAGCTTTTGATAAGACCAGACCACCCGTAAGTATCGGCAATAACTTATTTATGAAATATAGCAGGAATTTTGGGTTTTTAAAAATTCTGTGCTGTATTCAATTCAGGTAGCAGCTGGTGCTGTTGGATTAGCGAAAAGAGCACTCGATGAAGCTACTAGGTACGCTTTGGAGAGGAAAACCTTTGGGAGACCAATCGTTGAAGTAAGTGGAGATGGGGTGGCAGACAGAGAATATAATTAAAAGCTGTCTTTTCACCCCAGGTGTACTACTACTGATTTTTTTCAAGGTTGTTCCTTGATTCTTTTTAGTTTCTTAATTTTTATACTATATCTCTGCAATTTTTGGGTTTCCAAGTACATAGTAAACTTAGTTATGTGGTAACATCAGGATTTTTTTTCTGTAATTTATCGATGATACTAGTAAAAGGAGAAGGAAAACTCTGCCCCAAAACCTGAAACTCATGTACTATCAGGACATATGTAAGTTCTTCAGTACTAATAAACAGGGATTTTCAGGAAAGGAATAAACCTCCGAGGTATGTGAAACAAGGCACAGTATTAACACTAACAGAATAATACATTGCCAATCGCATCTCTTACCAGTTTTAAAGAAATATGAATAAACAGCAAGGTAAATACCAGCCTGTCGAGGTTTGATTGCAGGGAGACAATAAAACCGTGGCAGATGTATTGTTAACCCCCTCTCCCCCTTTAGCCTCTCCCTCTCCTCCCTTCCCACTCAGGACAGGCAATTGGGAGGGAAAGAAGGACTGAGAGAAGAGAGTTGGAAAAATGAAAAATGTTTTACTAATGCGACTAATAAAAATAGAGAAAATAATACCAAATATACAAAACCAATCTTGAAAGTCCCGGCAACTGCTCGGGCAGATGTAGGGCTGGCACCCAAAGTCCTGGACTGGACTCTGCAGCCAACCGGAACTGGATTCAGTCCGTCACTAGGCCTCAGTTCGCAGGGATGACTCACAAGGTCCTCTCCTAATGTTGGCCATAAGGAAAAAGGGATGAGATCCTCGTGATCTCCCACTTTTATATGAAGTATCACGTGAATGGGATGGAATACTTCGTTGGTCAGTTTTTGGTCACCTGTTTCTTGTTGCCCCTCTCGCGGGATGTCCATCCATCCTTATCAGTGACCTCGCATTCCATTGCTATGTCTACCAAAACGTATCTAGCTTTTCAGGAAAATGCACTTAGTAAGAAGGCTTTAGCTGACAGGGAAATTCACTAAAAGAGAAGCTTGTTTTTAACAAAACCAGGACACAATCTCAGTAAAGAAGAACTTCATAATTCGGTATTTAATCGCCATGACTAAATGGATTTGAGACTTAAAAATCTGATTCGCCGTATGATTGCGAGAACCTGATCCTCATTCCATAGAACTCCTCTAGTGCAATTTACGGAGTTTGTTGGAGAGGTGCCTGGTTCGTGTTGTTCTTGGATGCCGCAGGGCGCTGAGCGGGCCGCGCTAACCCGGTGTCTCCGTGTCCCCAGCACCAGGCTGTGTCTTTCCTGCTGGCCGAGATGGCGATGAAGGTGGAGCTGGCGCGGATGGCGTACCAGCGCGCGGCCTGGGAGGTGGACATGGGCCGCAGGAACACCTACTACGCCTCCATCGCCAAGGCCTTCGCCGGCGACATCGCAAACCAAGTGGCTGCAGACGCAGTGCAGATATTTGGAGGAAATGGGTTTAATACGGAATATCCTGTAGAAAAATTAATGAGGGATGCTAAAATCTACCAGGTGAGTGAAAGAATGTCATCTTTATAGTAATGCATAAATTTTATATAAAGTGGACTAATGGCTACTTAAATCATGATGTACACATGTTAAAAAAAATGTTTTTAGAGTGAAAGCAATAATCCTTCAACTTAAAGAGTCAGGCAAATTCTTACATACAAAATCATTGCACTGGACCAACAACTAAAGCCACGTAAGAGAAATAAATTGATTTTCCTTTTTTTTAATTTTTCTTTATTTTTCCCAATGTGGTAACTCTTTGAAACTCTTGGATTCTTTGATTTTGAAGCTTTTGAACCCTTAGAAAAAAAACACCATAGAAAAAAATGATAAAAGTAACAATGCTTGCTTTGGTATTCTGTAAGTGGAGGTGGTTTATGTGTAATGCTGTTCCTGACAACCCCCAGTGATGGAAATCCCCTGACATTCACATGATCCCTGACTGACACCTGTAGCTTTCCTCTCAGCTTGAACACTAACACAGCTTCTTCACCTTGTTCCTCATAAACTGTGGGGGCTTTTTTGTTTGGTTGGGGTTTCTTTTGTTGTGTTTGTGTCGATTTCTTTTCCTTGTTTGGTTTTGGGTTTGGTTTTGGTTTGGTTTGTTTTTTTCCTTTCTATTTCCAGCCTCTTCATCATTTGTCATCATTTGCCCTAAACATTCGGTGTGAAACTTTAATATCATAAGCTGGGTACAGTATTCTGGTTGAGCTGTCACCAGTACTGAGTATCCTGAAATGATTATCCTGCTTGTGTTGTATTAGCAGAAGTGTGGCACAGCCTGGAGCGATTATGCCTTTTTTTTAACATCAAAACCTGCTCATATTTACTCGTGTTTGGTCCATAGTTACCCATAATCCCTAGGGTTTTTTCTGCAGAGTCACTGCCAAGAAATTATTCCATGTAATGTCGTAATTCTATTAGCAGATTTTAATTGTGTTCAGCAAACCCAGTAATATTTGTCTTTTCACCTCTTTATGACGTTAATAATGACTAGGAAAAGCATATAAGAATAGATACCAAGAAACGCGTGTGGACCATGACCTGTAATGCTGGTTAGATATAGCAGCTGTCATTCCAGGTAGTTCATGTTTTCTCCTACAGCTGACAGAGGGTGCTGGACACTGGAACAGGCTCCCCAGGGAGCTGTCACAGCCCCAAGCCAAACAGTGTTCAAGAAGAGACTGGACAACGTCCTCAGACACACAGTGTGAACTGTGGGGTTGTCCTGTGCAGGGACAGGAGTTGGACTTGATGGTCCTTGTGGGTCCCTTCCAATCCAGGACATCCTGTGATTAAAATGAGAACTATTATTCTCACTAGCCAATAATTTATTTTTCTTTATTTAAGGAAAAAACACACTATTTTGGAATCTAAAGCTCCTTAGAACTAATTGCACTCCTGTGAGTGAGGAAATGAAGGATTAATTGAATTTCAATATGACTGTGCTTTTTTCCGGTCAGGTTGCATGATTTTCTGGAAGAAGATGGTGTGAGGGTTAGAACTTTATTTGAAACCTGAGATTGATTTTACAGGATCACAGTTATTTAGGTTTACCATTACACTGATCCATCACAAGCATATGTCTAAGTAGATTTTTTTTTTTAATTGTTCAGTTCAATTAGATTTAGTATTATTTTTTTTGGTGTTTTTCTGTTCCACTTCATCCCCAAAAGAATTCAAGAAAGGCTTTTTTTTTCTTTACAATTATTTTGTCCATGTTTCTTGATATTGACCACTGTGTTTTACTGTATTGCTGCCCAGTTCCAGATGGTATATGCTTTAGACCATATGTTTCATGTACAAAGCTTTGTTTTCCAACTTTTCTTCCATATATTTTTACACAGTTCTAATACTGTGTTTATTGGTAACATCTTTACATGTCCTCACTCTGCTGTAGGTTTGTGTGGCTTCAAATCTAAGCTACTCCAGTAGAAACTCTAACTTAGTTTCCTTTCTCAAATTTGGAAAACTTCTGTAATTGTCAGTGATACTTAGAATTATCTCCATCAGCTTGTAAACCAAACCCTTTCCTGTAATAACTCAGAAGGCTGTGAGTTGTGGTGTCTCTGCACTGGAGTTCCATGTCTGCCTTCATCTGCATGTCAAGTGAGCAGAGCAGATGCGCAGGAGCAGCTGCCAAGGCCCCGATGGCACCGCGAGCGCTCAGACAGGCTGAGTTTGTCACCAGCCTGTTCCGTCCCTTGGACTGTCTGTCCCCAACACACATGTAACTGTGAGGGTCCAGCTGTGGGCCTGGGCTGCTGTGTCTTTATGGGTGGGTAGCTGGTAACAGAGCAAGCAGAGCTGCCATGCCCATCTGCTCCAAAAGGCACCTGGTGTGCACAAAACACGGTCTGCCCGGTGACCGGGTCAGCGCGGGGTGAGCAGCACCAGCCAGAGCATCGAACAGCTGCTTCTGAACCCAGAATCCAGAGCGAACACAGGTTCCAGCATCTTTATTTTCAAAAAGCTTTGTAAGGTTCTTGGGAGTATTATTCCTATAAGTAAATGAGAAAGGGAATTTGCATGAATGTAAACAATTTCTCAAACTAAGTTCTGGCAGAACCGGGAGCTGAAATACTTTAAACCCCTAAAAGGTGTTGGCTCAGCTCTTGTGTTATGTTGCAGCGTACCTGTGGAGCGCAGGGCTCCTTCAGCGCTGGAGCTTCGTGTGTGCTTTGTTGTCTCTCTTGACTTAGAGCCAGGAAAATTAGAAGAGAGGGATGATGCAGACTGTTTCTAGAAGAAAGTGCAAGAATAGATGATATTAAAAAAAAAAAAAAGAAAAAATCCCAAACAAACCTATGGGTGAGCATGCTAGTTAACAAGAAGCAATGGAAATAAATGGATCAAAGAGAACATTTGGTATGACCGTCAAGGGGTAAAGGAAATACACCACTATTGCACAGGTCACCGCCCCCCTCCGCCTACCCTTTTAAATCACAGAATCACACAAAATCCTACTTCGCAAAACCTAAATTATGTATTTTCTTCCTCAGATAAGAAATTTTCCTCATCTTTCTTTGCCCACCACGTCTCTTTATTTTCATGAGAACCTTGAGTTTAGATAAGAGCACCTGAGAGAACAAGACCATCTCTCAGTATTTTGTATGTGATTTGTTCCACTTAGCCCACTGTAGTTACTCTGTCACACTGGAATTCTCAGTTTTCTGTGTTTTTGCACATCCTAATCCACACTGGATTAGTGCTGTGAAGGTTTAAAAGAGTAACCTTTTAAAAAAATCATCAGCTAACATTGTAATTCTTCTTTTCAGATTTACGAGGGAACTGCTCAGATACAAAGGATGATCATAGCTCGTGAACATGTTAGCAAATTTAAGGCTTAAAGAAACATCTGAAGTGCGTCCAGTGCTGCTGTGGTGTTCTGTGTTCTCATGGAAAGAGGATTTTAGTGCATTACTCAATAAATTAAAAAGGCATAAATCCCCCCCCCCCCCCCCCCCCGCACAAACACACTTTCCTTCAAAATCGTTTTATTCAGTACATTATTATGCACTGCTTCTGTTCTCCCTTTCGAGTCCCTCGCTTCATTCCCGACTAGCAAAGCTGGTATTTTCTAAACAGAATATTCTAAATTCCAAAGTGATTGGTTGTTCCGATACAAAATGAGCAAGAAATGAGAACCTCACAATGCAGTGTTTTCTCACTGTAAAATCAGATGAGCAGAATGTTATTTCTGACAGCCATTGCTGCCTTCCAATAAATTTTTTTTAAGACAAGTGTGGCTGGTTTTTATTCGTTTGTCACATCACTTGAATTGTATTTTGGGTAAGTTGTCCAGTGTCTGAACACATTAATCGCTGTGCTTGGTTTCTTGCGATGCCTCCAGCTCAGCACCTCGGCCTCATCGCTCTTCTCTGTTCTGAGGAGTCACATACTCCCCAACAGTAACATTGGCCTGAGAACGTGGCCTTTTGCGCTGTTACTTCAGCAAGTAAACGTTCAATTAGGATGACTCACTTCAAGTATGCAGCTTTTCCTTAAGAGAGGTGTTTATTTCAAATCCAGTATATTTAAGCCTGTTACTCCTTTCCGGAGACTGCTTCAATGAGGAGGCAAAAGGTTTGTATGAGCAAAACGATAGAGGTCCCCATCTGTGAGTGAGTTCTGGATTTAGTTTTCCACGGAACGGAGGTAACAACTGCAGGTGTATCTAAGGGCTGTGGTGTTCGCTGTGAGGCGGGGCAGCGCAGGAGGGGCTGCTTCCGTCCGCTTTACCCCGCGCCTGCTCCGAGAGCACCCGCACCCGCGGCGGCACCCGGGGAGCGGAGCCGAGCCACCCGCCCCGGGAGGGCCGCGGCGCCTGCCTGCGCGGGGAAGCAGCCGTGAGCCGACCAGCGGCCGGGCTGCAGCGGCAGCTCTCGGCTCGGCGGGCCGCGCGGACGGTGCCGCTCTGGGCGGCTCCGGGCTCCAGCCTTTCCCCGGCGCGGCCGCGGACTGGGGCTGCCGATGCCAGCAGGCGGAGAGTGGGCAGCTATAACGGGGTCCTGCCGTGCGCCTCTTCCCACCCCGCCCTGCAGCACGACGCTCCTTCCGTTAGAGGCGGTGAACATGGTGGGTACCGGCGGGAGGGCCCGGTCGGGCCCGCGGGTCTGGCAGCGCTGCGGGCAGGGGGGTCGGCGGCCCGAGGCTGTGGCGGTACCGGCACCGCGGGTGGCCCTTGTCAATCCGGTTCCAACTCCAGAGCGGAGTGGGAGCTCCGGCGTGCGGGGCCTCGGGCTCCGCTGGGCGGGCGCGGTGCGGGGCGCGGTGCGGGGCTCCTACTTCCGTGGTTCAGTTTATTTCTGCAGAATTGTTGACTTTTCTCAGCTTTATTGAAAGATCCTGTTGGCCAGTTTCCCTGGGAAGGGTCCAGCCTGACTGGAAAGCGGTAGCGTGTGGTGTGGCCCCTGACAAAGGGATCTTTTTTTGGTGAAGCGAATCAAATACGAACTGAGGGCGACTGGAATTAAGTGCCCAAATCAAAAGCAAAACTGCCCGATGGGGTCCAACACGCCAACCCGGCCGTACCTTCCAGCTGGAAACTACTTTTCTTCAGGACAGTATTGCCACGGTCTCAGGTTTCAATTGCCATAGTAAAGGGATTTCCTCAGGGCTGAAGAAACGGGGACGAACTCAGCATCCAAAGAGAAGCCGGGGGATGCCTCAGATCCCTGGTTGCAGGAAAGAAATAAAAATAAGAAACACAAGGAGGGAAAAACGAGCCAAAATTAGTGGTCGTCGGTGCGTTTTGTGTCCTTTTCTAATGTTTCTGTTGTGCGAAGAATGTGCCTGTGCCTGGTTACGGCCGCTGGCTCAGCCGCGCCAGGTGCTAAATCCTCCGGAACTGACAACACAATTGGCAATTTTGGTACTTTTTACAGGGGACACCACAAAAGGATGTTATAATCAAACCTGATGCCCCAAGCACGTTACTGTCAGAGAAACATGCGGACTACATAGCTTCGTATGGAACAAAGAAGGATGATTATGTATGTATCAGTTTGTTTAGTTCAGTTGTGGTTTATTAGTAGTTATAATAACCCTTATTTGCTTGCTCAGAGTTGAGGGTTAGATGCATGAGTACAAGCTACTTGTTCCTTGCCCCACAATCCAGAGTATAAAAGAAGGATGCCTTTGTTAATTTCCACAGGTCTGTGATGAGTTCTGGCATGTATTACCTGAGTGTAACTCTGAAGATTATCACTCTAGCTCTAGAATTACTCTGAGACCTGAGAAATTAACTACTTTTTGCTTTTTTGTCTGCTAACACACACAAGGAATGCACCTGCATTTACATGTTGCTCCTTCCATGGGACGAGAGCTCAATCTCACCACAGCACAGCTCTGTGCTCATTAGGTTTGGTAAATATTTAACTAGCATCAGTTTTGTAGCCATAGGTTATCCGATGTAGCCCACATCAATAAGATTCCAGTTCCAGCAGGTGAAAAATGCCAATAACTGCTTATGTCTGAAGTTACAGTTACCTTTGCTGGCCACAAAATAACTCCAAGCACTATCGCTTATTGTTGTTGTTCTTGTGCTTAAAAAGTACCAAATGTAGAAAGTAACGTGTGGGTAGCACAGATGATGTGACCAGTGGAAGAGAATTCCACACGAATTTTTACTTTGTAGTGCAACTTTAGATTGTGGTGGTTTTGGTGCTTGGAAGTAAGTTTCATTAAACGTTGGACTTGTTATTTTTGGGACTAGTTGGAGTGGTAGTTTGGATACCAAGATAATAACTGATCTGAAGTGAACTGCTGCTGAACTACTTGTGTGTGCTTAATTTGTCACTGAGCTTGATACTTTGAGCTAGAAAATAGAGGGAAGGAAGGGAATGTAGCATGTGTGTATGCATACACACACACGATGTACAGAAGACCTGTGAGCAGCTGATGCATAGTCAGCCATTAATGGGATGGAAGATGGTTGACTTGGTAGGAACTTTGTTAACTGATGAATTTTCATTGCTCTGTGTTGATGATGTGCTTATCTGAATAAGAACTAAAATAATGCACTGCTTAGGAATACTGCATGTCGGAGTATCTGCGGATGAGCGGAATTTACTGGGGGCTGACAGCGATGGATCTCATGGGGCAGCTGCACCGGATGAACAAAGAAGAAATTCTGGAATTCATCAAATCTTGTCAACATGAATGTGGTGGAATAAGTCCCAGCATAGGTCATGATCCCCATCTTCTGTACACCCTCAGCGCTGTCCAGGTAAATGTGACTGCGTCATTTTAGAAAAACAACACAATTTTTCATTAACGATTTTGATGATTGCAGGTTTACAAACCAGGTACTGTTGGATGCCAATGGCAAAAACTATTTCAGTATGTTATTAAAAAAAAAATCGAATGGACAAAACTTTACGATTTAGCTGTACCATTTTCTAAAAAATTGTCAGATTTGAGAACATTGTGCTTTTATTGACTGTATAACGCTGACTGCATTCATGATGAATTTTGTAAAAGTCATCTTGAAATACTCAGCTACAGATTTTACTGGAGGTTTTTGTAGTTAATTTTGCATTTTATAAATCTTTACTGTGCATTAAGGGGAAAGATATGTATAACAAGAACATGAGTAAAGTTTGGGATTTTATTTTTTAATGTATGTATTTCTATATATTATAACCATAATGGTGTAATATTTCTATAAACTATATATTTATGTAATACATTTAATTATGTGTTGTGTGTTTACACTTTAGTAGTGTACAAAAGAAGCATTGTAGTGCTCACTTCTTATTGTGTTCCTCAGATCTCCTTTTTTTATGTATAACTTAAAAATGATACCAGTTTGTTGAGCATTTTCTTTGTTTGGTGTGTGCCCTTCCCCTGAGAAAAAGTAACTCTCTATTTTACTTTTTCTCCGTAACTGTCTGCATTTTAGATTTAATTTCTGACTACCTCTTGTGTATTTGTTTTGTTTTGTTCTTCTCATGCAAACCGTTGTGGAAAAAAAATACTGAAAAGGCTCAGATAGTTCTGAACAGTTGGTTGATTGCTTGTCTAATATATTTCTAGTTGAAACTTATGTAACAAATATTGCAATGGTGTTGCAAATAATAGGATGGCATCCTGTTTAGAAAGGTGTGTTGGCTTTGAAACAGGTAGGGCAGAAGAAGGCTGTTTCCTTGGGTCACTAAGGAGCGTTGGCTTGTGTTATCTGCTCTGAAACTGATATTTATCACCATGTTAGCTCTAGAATTACCCCTGGGTACTCTGAGAATCAGAAAACTAGAAAGATTCTTTAGGCTTTTATATTTGAGCTTTTCCAAAATGTCCAATCAAACTCCTTTCACAATCTCCAGTCCAGTGTAAGGAGAAAGGGGTACAATTGGGATTGTTTAATTTTGCATATTAGAGACGTTCGTTCTTAAATTCTTCATGTTCTTAGGAGATGCTTTCACTTGGACTGAATGTGGCTGTAAATGTGCGAAGTTGAAGGGTGTCAGCAAGTGCTGACTACAGTTTTTGTGGTGACCTCAACTGGCGTGTCTTACTGAGCAGGCGTGTTCTGCGTGGACAAACACTGTTGGTTCTGTCTGCATACCCAGGATGTTTAAAGGGTCAAGTCACATCTGCCTTTGATCACAGCTAATAGTAATTTGTTCAGATTTGCTTTTAAAAGGAGCGTGCTGTGATTATGTATTTTCTGTGGAACTGCACGTTCTTTTTTGCATTTCCTTAAATTTTATCCAACAGTTGAAAGATTCCAGCTAACTCTAGGTGCTAAGTCATGGTTGTTGGTATTTTTCAGGATTGGCACTATAATATTGCTTAGTTTCAACTGTTCTTTCTATTATGCTATTTATAAATTCTTAATTACTCTCTTTACAGATTATGCAAGTTATGAGTAAAAGCAGAAGCCAGCTGGGCTCAGACACAGGACTGTTGTTTGCACATGACATTGTGTCAGAGGGCTTTGCTGGTTCAGATCAGCGCTAGCTCAGAAAACTTTGTGTTCCCTATTATGACCTTTATTTTTCTTCCAAAACATATTGACTGTGCAGTTTGTTTCTAATCATATTGTTCATACTTTTTCTTTAATTATTGCCATTTGGTTCTACTCATTGTATTTAAAAATTGAATTAAAAAAAAAAATCTTATACTTTGAAACTAATCATTGCTGACAGGCCTGGGCTGCAAGTGGTATCAGTGACCAGCTGCTTAACTTACACTTGCATGTGTCCAAGTAGCAGCAGTGCACAAACTACAAATTTGCAAGTCTAGGATCTCACTATCCCATTACAAAATTAACTATAATCAAATCTCTCTTCTACATAATGCTGACAGAAAAACAAATAAACCTGATTATGCTTTTGAAAGGATAGATAGAAGTTGGAAATTAACAAAACATGGAAGAGTTCAGCTTGAATTACCTATATTTTTCATTTGAATTGCAGTGAATGCAATTTTATTTGAATAATCCTTACCAAATAGTATTAACAGTCAATTAAATAAAGTCTTTTATATATCCAGGACTTAATTTTTTAAAATTTTTACCTGCCTTTGTAACTATGCCTTTTTTTTTTTTTCAGATCCTTATCTTATATGATAGTCTTCATATTGTTGATGTAAATAAAATTGTTGAATATATACAGAACTTGCAAAAAGAAGATGGATCATTTGCTGGAGATGAATGGGGTAATTTTTAGATCCTAAAATGTAGTGGCTAGGTTGACGTGTAAGTCTGTGAACTTAAGTTTCCGTGGATGGTCTTTTTGCTTGTATACGAACACTTGTTTTCTAGGCTATGAAAAAGAGATTTTGTGAAGGACAGAGTTGTATTTCCTTCCTTTGATAAATATTTTAAACGTCAGTTCCATTCTTTCATTAAAAATAAATTGTCTGGCTCCTAAAGAAGAAAACTGTGGGACATTTGTAACCTGTCAGTACTTTATATACTAGATATGCTTTTCCATAAGGAATGTTTTATGCTTGGTATTTAATGGCAGTCAGTTATGATCTTCATATCAGCTGCAAAAGGTTCTTTCCCTATATGGGAGTGAGTAAAACTGGTTTTGTACGCATGAATTCCTGCTAATACTGATTTTGTTTCTGCACATAAATCCTTTACATAGAAGGATGGTATTTTTAAGCTCTGGCATAAATCTTTAGTCACTCTAAAAATACTTATCCCCATGGAACACTTAAATTTTAATAAAACACTCATGTTACTGTTTTGGTAAAATTCAGCAGTCAAGATGAGAGCAGCATATGCATGCTGCTAAAGGGAATTGTTATGCTCTGGTAAAATGCTTCGTAGTTTGCTGCATTCTTTTTGTTGAAGTATCAAAACAAACATACTGAATGCACAGTGGGTTTAAGTTACTTCTGACAGGCACTTACAGTGCAGCTGAAGGAGCTTGATAGCTGGTGTAGTACAGAGCAGCACGTTTGTTTTACCTGTTTCAGCTCGTGGATTTCTTAAGAAGAAAAGTCTTGCATCAGTTTGATCCAAAAAATGAATATTTGCGGCTGTGTTCAATTCTAAATTTTGACTTCAAGTATTAATTGCTTGCAGTTTGTGCGAGGACAGTTATATTGGTATGGCCTTACCGATCAGTCGTCCCGCTGTAGGTGTAGCGGTTTTGGTTTAGCTTCCAGGTATAAGTATGCAGAAGAAAACTTGCAACTTTCATCAGCTGTCCTCTAAAATGAAAAATGGCTTCTACTTCTGCCCAGATTTAAGGCAGATCAGAAGGTGTGTCTGAGTATTTTTGAGTCCACTGCTCTGCAGTTACCCAGTAGAGCATTACAGATAAACTCAAATTATATAGTTATTTGTAAATTACCACTAGCTGAATTGATTTGAACATATATCTGACTATACACTAAAGGAGTTGTTTGCTCTTATTTGCAGTAAACATACAGATCACTTGAGTTGTAATGTATGCTTTCTAAGTTACTGAGGAAATAATTAATGGGCTGGAAGAAGAGACAGTATGGGGACAATTTTTGGCTGATATTTGTTGCTTTTCAATGCAAAACCGAGTATTTTAACATTTTGTTCCGTATTTTCAGTGCTGATGTAAATCTATTTTTTTGTTGTTAATAAAAATACACTTATTTCTTTCCCTGCCCCTCACATTCTAGGAGAAATAGATACAAGGTTCTCCTTCTGTGCTGCTGCAACGCTTGCACTTTTGGTAAGTCTTAAAGCGTCACTTACACAAGTACAGAGTTTTCTTTTTGGTACTGCTGATGTTTCTGCAGTTAATGAGCGTGGTAGAATATGAAGTGCATTAGATGCTTTTCTGACTTGCAGGGAAGGCTGGATGCTGTTGATGTGGAGAAAGCGGTAGAATTCGTGTTGTCCTGTATGAACCTGGATGGAGGGTTTGGTTGCAGACCAGGTTCCGAATCACATGCAGGACAGGTGAGTTTTTGAACTCGGGCATGGGAACATTTATCATGTTTTGTTGTAGGCACTAAAGAGTGTTTGACTAGTGACAGTGAATTCCAAAAAAAACCTCAGTATAATCCAGTTGAGAAGAGAATGCAATAGTGTAATTGGAAGAAATTTAGAGATCTCGCAAGGAAGAGAATCTCACTGACTTCTTCCAGCAGAAAATTTGCATAACAAATACCTTTCCTTTTTTTTCTTTTTTTCATGAAAGGGGTTATTGAACTTAACCTGAATTTATAAGTAGAAGTCAACTTCTATTAAAATATTTTACTGTTGTTGCAATGACTTGTTAATTTTGCGTAACTATGGTGAGCAATGCCATAGGCAGGATTCACCTCAGCACGTTCAAATACTAGAGGTATTTTGTTGAGAAAAAGTGTTGGGTTCCCCCACCTTCTTTTTTCTAAATGAGGAAAAAACATTAAACCTGGTTCCTGTACCTTTTCTTTATGAGTTTTATGTACAGTAGTGTTGCCCGTATGGTCTAAATGGCTGGATATTGTTCTAGCGTTTAAAGAAATCAGATTAAGTAGCTGAACCCACTCTGCAGCTGGCGTTTCCTGGGAGAATTAGATCTGCTGTGCATATTCACATACTCCTTAAAATGCCTGTTAAGGGCAACTCCTTTGCCTGCACCATAGTTCAAAAGTTTTCTGGGAATATCACATTTCTTTTGTAGTAATCTAGGACGGATTATTAGGAAAAGGCAATTAGGAGATGGCTTTAGTTGATATTGTGGTTTCTTGCAGTTTGTGCTCAGCTGTTTTCTTAGTGACCACATGGAACGTGACTGGAATGTGCTCTGTAAATGTTACTTACTAGGAGAAAATGAACAGGCATTAATCAGTGCACACGTATTACATGCCACATGGAAAGTAAGCCTGACCTGGCCAGATGTATGTGGGATTGCTGGGGTAGTAATGGTCAGGGTTAAACTGTTTCTCCTAGAGAACTCATTTGGTCTGTGGTTTGCTCTCCACAAGCCCTGGGGCAAAAGGCACATGCAGAACAAACCATAGCTGGGTGCAGAATTTTCATAAAGGCCATATTCAGTATATTTTCCAAACCTTGCATTAGTGTCTTATATTAATAAAACCTTCCTTTTCATAATTACGTTGTGTAGCTGGTACTTTTATGCAAAAGCAACTGTAACAATAACATATTATCTAATGGAAAACTAAAACTAATTTGAAACTAAAAGCTGAAATATGTCCTTATTTTGTTTTGTGTTCGCATGACTGTATTCCCGCTTTGAGATCTTCCTGCATTCAGTCTGCTAAACTGTACTTAGTTTTTAAATACACAAAAAATTTATGTCTGTAATTTTAGATCTATTGTTGCACAGGATTTCTGGCTATAACAGACCAGTTGCATCAAATAAATGTTGACTTGCTGGGTTGGTGGCTTTGTGAACGTCAGTTACCTTCTGGAGGTCTCAACGGGCGACCAGAGAAGGTATTAAGTGTCTTCTATTTTTTTGTTCAAACCTTAATAGAGATTGTTTTTCTAATGCTGAAGTAGTTCTGGAAAATGTCATGACTTCTATGAAATACTAAACTTTTCAAGGCAGTCAGGCCTTCATTTTGATTCTTCATTTTGTCACTAACACTTGTAGTGCAGTCCTTGGCTACACTTAGTTCGAGCACTCAGTGCAGGAAATCACACACACTGAAGGTCCTGGCGACCGCTTGAACCAGTATCCTGTTGAATCAGGGCTTGAATACCTGGTGACAGTGAGAATAATCTCTGCTGCAGGATTCGTACAGAAATCACTAGTAGATATGAAGTTCTTTGTACTTACTGCTGAAAAAGGCACTGTGATTTTTTTTTTTTTAACCTCTCCCACGGAGCGTGAAGGCTGTTCCAAAATCACATTCTTGTGGCTTTGTTTCTTGAAGGGGTTTGGAAAAGAGACTTTCCTCTCCTGAAAAAGGGATGTCCTCTGAAAAGGGACTGCATGCAGGGACTGTTAACCCAGATAAACTCTTTAAGTGGTGTTTTTCTGCAGCGATGTTATGACAGCACACCTCATAATTTCCAGAATCACCAGGAAAATTTGCAACATCCTGTTCAAAACAAAATCAAATAATAATCTGCTTCTCTGCTTGCCAGTTACCTGATGTGTGTTACTCATGGTGGGTGCTAGCATCTTTGAAGATGATCGGTAGATTACACTGGATTGACAGAGAGAAACTGCGCTGCTTTATTTTGGCTTGCCAGGATGAGGAGACTGGAGGATTTGCAGACAGACCAGGAGATATGGTAAATAATCCTTTACGCGATTAAAATATACTTAATTGAAAATTTCAACTGGAAAAGCTTTCTCATTTGAGTGTAACTCAACTTGTGATCCAGATGTAAGCGTTTTGCAGAGCCTGCAGTTTACTTTGAAGGAAAGGACATGGCAGAGTTGCTTTGGAAGGCTTTCTTGGGGAGCTTATATTTATATTGCAGTTGCACTGTAGGATCCCCCGCTGAAGTCAGTTGCCATTCCTTACAAATTCTGGTTTGCTTCTCTTAACACATACCACACAAATTGTTTCGCACAAGACCGGTTTGAAGATCTCTGTAAAAATACTGTGTTCGGTGGTGGGGTTTATTTTGGATGTGTGGGGTTTGGGGCAGTTTGGTTTGTTTTGTAAAATGAGATGCAAGCTAGAGTCCCGTTTTCTAGCACAGTACGTTGCTGCTCCCAGGTCAACATTTTACAGCACAGCTCTGTATTCAGAGACCACCAAAGAGCATTGTAATGTTGCAGAAGAGCGAGTGGGGAATTTATGGAAGTGGTACTTGATCAAATTTACTGTCAAAATTTTTAGTGCCTCTACTTCTGCTACCCTATTGCATGCTAATAGAAACACCTGAGTGCTTCCTGCCAAATTCAGTTGAAAATCATCCTAGCAGCAGTCAGTCAACAAGCATCTCTGAGAAACTCGTAGTATTGTAAATGCATGCTGTGGAAATTGTCTTGCCTGTCCATGCGTGTCAGCACAAGTGAGAGTTGGTTCAGTTGCATTGGAGACTTGCAGTTCTCTTGCTGGCAAAGAAAAGCTTTGTTCCATACAAATGAAAAGCTGATTGACTTTTGGAAACAGACACAAACTTTCTTTCTTCTCCCAGGTGGATCCATTTCACACATTATTTGGAATTGCTGGACTGTCTTTATTAGGAGAAGAACAAATTAAAGCCGTCAATCCTGTCTTTTGTATGCCAGAAGATGTCCTTCAAAGAATAAATGTACAGCCTGAGCTTGTGAGCTGAACCTCGTAGAGGCAAAAGGTTGATATGCCCGGTTGCTTTGGTTTTACTGATTTAAGTCATCTCATCTCTGAAACTGTTAGCATATTCTTGGTTGAGGTGTGTTTACATTATGATAGTAAAGCAATAGCTTTACTGTGGGCCTTGTCACTTTGTAAACTGTACCAGAACCAGCTGGTTCTAATAATCTGAGTGTAACATGTTCTTTGATTGTATATGAGAGATATAGAAACATTTCTAACCTGTATCTAAATATATGGGCCTTTGCGGTTTTTTTTTAAACATTCAAGTCAAAGTAATAGTGTGCATGCTTATTTTTTGTATTCCTGTGCTATCAACCCTGCTAGCCTGTCTTTACACAAGCATGTTTTGATGGTGGATCATTCAAAGCACTTTAAAAGAATATGAAGAAAAAACCCCAAACAAAATGCTACTTAAGTCACGCACTTAATGCCACACACTTGTGTATTTAATTCTTCCTGTTCACATTTGCCATCGCTTTTATATACCAAGAAACAAGCTTTTTCTTCTCATAGTAATTGATACCAGTGAAAACAAAAATTATGGTTCCATTAAATATATAAATGTCTTCATTTATTTATGAGTCCCTTAGGCTTTATAGGACAGTGACTTGTAACTGAATATAGAGATGATCCTCAAGTTTTTGCTAGGTTGAAATCCTGCTTTCATAGATTTTAAGACAATAATTGCCAACACTTGATTATGGTGTAATTGAGAATAAAGGTAGCTCTGGAAAATGTTTGTTCTCTGAAGGATGAAGTCCTCTTTGTATTCACAGGAGCCCTAAAATTGCCTCTTAATTTTCATTCCACATACCCTGGCTGAGACCGAATGTTATTCCAGTTGGACTGTAATATACAGTAAAAGGTACTCGTGAGGGGAGGAAGCCTGTGATAATCTCTGTACTTAAGCTTAAGGATGGTCTAAAGTTGTTTCAAACCCAGTTTTAAAAGCCAGCTGGTCAGTTTCATCCAACCTGCTCATGTCAGTAGAGCCTAAGTGATCTGTAAAGATCTTCTAAGGTTGTAGGTTAAAAAAGAGGTAAGTGCACAAACTAAAAACTACCTAAGAGTATTCTTCCATTCTTTACATTTTTTTTAAATAATACTGTATTTGTAGAAAGAGAGTCATCACAATTCTTTTTTTACACAAAATCACATTTTCTGTTAAGTGTACTGTGAAAAAAATAGTTGCCTGGTGTGTCTTTGTTAAAACCTGTGTTATTGTTACCAACTACCTCTATTTTATTAAAAGTACTGATGATATTTTTTTCTGAGCTTATATAGTTAGAAATTTTGCAGTAATTAATGTACTGTTCTCAGTCTTCAGTTACAGGTCCTTTATTAAAGTCTTTAAGAAATTTGTGCTTTCATAACTTTTTTTTTCCCCATGGAAATATTTATATGGAAAGATCCTGATGCTATCTTAGTACTTGATCTTAGGTACTGTGGTGTAGCCAATATTCCTAGCAATAAATTTTGCAAGATGTTGTATGGGAATTTGCAAAACAAAAATTAATAATTCAGGTACATTTATGTACATAAAATTGTGTATCTCTAGATGCGTTTGTTGAAAGTAAATCTGTGTGTTGGGGGCAATCAACACCCATTGTTACCTTGTGAGAACATGGTCAAGTTCAGGTATGTGCTTTATTTTAAAGATGCTTCTTTTCAGTTTTGTTGAGACAGCTTCATTGGCAAGTTCAGCTTTGTGGCTTGTGACTGTAAGAAAGGAAGGAAGATGGAAGACAGACATTCCTTTTGGTTTACTTGTATTTCTATAGAGCAGACAAGGTCCAGCACCAGCTCCAGGAGTCTGGGTGCACATGGGAAGTTGGATGTAAGACCTGAAATTCAGGACGGCAGCAGTAACTGGACCCACACCCGCTGTCTCTCGTCCTTTGCGGTGAGCTGGAGTTTGTGCCGCTGACATTTTCAGGGCTGTGTCTGGTGCTGGGAGCACGTGCGGTTCAGAACCAGGCATCCGGGGCGATGCTGCTGGGAATCTGAGCAACCATCAAGCTGCAGCTGACCAGGAAGAGCTGTGGCTGAGTAGAGCTGGGCTTTGAGGTTTGCATGTGTGTTAAATTCCAGAGGAAAACTTTGTCTAGTCAGTTAATTGAAACAGTTTTAGTGGTGTATATTACATGCTAATATACAGAGCAGTGTTACGGTGTTCTAAAAATATACATAGAAGGATGTGTACTGTAGACAATTCTAGATGTAAACAAGCATTATGTTTTTTATTGGGATCTTTTGGCATCTAAACTCTTAAGCAAGGGGAACCATTTGTGAAGCTCCTGCTAAGACAGTGTCTGAGTATTGTAGAATGAATGTGGCACAGATCATGTTTAGATGCTTCACTTGTGTTTCAGAGAGCACAGCAGAGCATTTCTTTGCATTTTACTGTCTGCAATTGCGTATTTGTGCAGAACTCATTGCTGCCCGTACCGTGTTCTGCTGTTCCGGTCATGGCTGCTCCCACAACCTCGTGTCTGGGGTTTTCTCTTCAAACCCCTCATGGTGGGTCTGAAAGTCACTAGTTAAAGCATAAGTATTTTTAAGTAGTGTATAATTGATATGCCAGTGCAACACAACGATCCATAGGAAAAAGAGGCACTTCTTGGTCACTACTTACAAATATGCTCAGTCCAGTCTTCAGACTCTTGATACATAGAGTAAAAACGTTAAAGAAACTCAAACTCCTTCTGCCATAAAGATTATCTTTAAAGAACCTATAAAAGTCACAGTGATTTCTCTCATGCTGTCCTATGTGCAGTTTACCTGTTCAATGAAATTGGTGGGGATGCTCCATAACCCACACGGGCAGATACACCCGAGTACCCCCACCATCAGCACAGGTATTTCTGCAGTGCCTTAGGAGAGTAAGTCTCGGTGTTTTCTGGGAGACTGGGGGTGTTATCTACAGTGCTAAATGAACCACACGCTGCTTTCTACTGTGAATCTTTTATTTCAGCGAAGGGCTGTACTCCTTTTTAGTGTAAACACCTGCCAACCAGCTTTTCTGTACTGTGTCAGCTCCCTAAAGACGCTGCATCACTTTCCCTCCCACAGATTTATTTGCTTGAAACGTGCAATGCTGAAGCCTGAACACTTCTGCACCCCCCAAACCATTTTGGGATGGCTCCCCACAGCCGCCTAGCAGCCGAAGCGCCCCCCCTCCACCGCGGGAAGGATATGAGGAGCCGGCGCAGGACGGCGGGCAGCTCCCGGCGGCAGAGGTCCCAGTGCCAGCCTCCCAGCTCCTGCAGGAGCAGCTCGGGGTCCGTCGGGGACATGGCGCCGGCTCCGCTCACCTCAGGGACCGGCAACGGCGGGAAAAGTTACCTCTGCTATCCCAGCAGCCTCCGCGGCTCCTTTACGCATGCGCTTTGCGAAGCGGAAGGGACGATCGCTCCACATGGAAGAGGCGGAGAGCGATCGGTACGGGGACCGCCACGGGCACGGGAGGGGAGCGGGGGCAAACCGGGCCGCGTCCCCTTGTCTGGCCCGCATGCTCCAGGGGGGGTGCAGGGAAGGGCAGCCGGGCCTTAACAGCCTCCCTGCGCGTCGGTTTTGCGTCGCTTGAAACGTGAGTTTTACCAGAATAAGCGGCTTCCCTAATTTACCTGAAGGTACCTACAGTACGTGCGCACTTGTAACTCTCTTTTCAGAAATTTAAATATTTAGTGGATTCTGGTTTTTTTTAAATGAAAGTCAGGATGCTACAATTATATTGTTTGCGCTAATATTCTGCAGTTTAATGATACATAAAACTCTTTATTTCCAGAAGTAGTTCACCTGATTCACTGGCAAAACATCTGATATTCTACCTGCAAAGCGCTCTTTCCCATAGCGATAACTACATAAAAACAGCATCTACAAACAAAAAATTTGAAGAAAAAAAAAAAAAATTTGCATCAGTACATCAGTATCACTCTTCTGGCTGTAGTAAATTAAGCTTTTTTTTTAACTGTTATTTCCGAAAATGGATTTTCGGTTTAATTTTGTTATTGATGGAAATGAGAACAATGAACCTGACACTCAGGATAAGATGGACTTAAAGCTGTGCTCACGAAAACACAAGCAGGAATGCACAAAGAAGAACAAGAAGACTGCTGAGACTGTAGCAGACTCCAGCCCAAGGCCGGGTACTGATAAGCACCAAGAGGAGACACCGAAGTTCTGCTTTAAAGCTGCCAAGGAGCACAAGATTCCTGAAGATCTCGACAAAGTACTGGAAAATAAAGTCATGAAAACAGCGTCAGACCTGTATTACACAAGTACAGCTGCAGTGGATATGAGGTGTTTGGATGGCACCGATGAGGAAGGCATCATCTCTAAAAGTGTCTCCTCTCACTCCGATCTCATCCCTGGAGTCTACGAGGGAGGACTGAAAATCTGGGAATGCACCTTTGATCTCATCAATTACTTCTCCGAGGCCAAAATAGAGTTTACCAACAAGGCTGTATTGGATCTTGGCTGTGGGGCTGGACTGCTGGGAATAGTTGCCTTAAAGGGTAAAGCTGAAAAAGTCCATTTTCAGGACTACAACAGCACAGTGATTGATGAAATAACCTTACCCAACGCAGTGGCTAACTGTATAAATGCAGGCAGTGGAGTCAACAGAAAAACAAGCAAACCTCCTTCAAAGAAGCCCAAAAAAGCAGAAGGACTCTTACCTGATGCACTCCACAAATGCAGATTTTTTTCTGGGGAGTGGTCTTCAGTCAGCAAGCTCCTGTTAAGCAGCAAACCTGTTTCAAAGTATGATATAATTCTCACGTCTGAGACCATCTATAATACCGACTACTACAGTGCTTTGCATGATACGCTGGCTCAGCTCTTGGATAAAAACGGCCGTGTGTATTTGGCAGGCAAAGTACTTTATTTTGGGGTTGGTGGTGGCATCTACATCTTTGAGAAATTCATTGAAGAGAGAAATGTGTTTAGGAGCAGCATAGTTAAAATAATTGATAAAGGACTGCAGCGATGTATTATGGAATTGGCCTTTAAAGATTCCAGTTAAAATTCAACCACTGGTCCTTCAAAAAAATATCTTAAAGACAAAATGTTTTAGTTGTCTATCTCTTTGCTTTTTTCCTCTATTGTTATTCTGGTTTGACAAATTAAGGATGCTTGTTATTGAGATGTCTGACAAATTCTGGTATCTGACTAGAAGTGAAGGTCATTCTGATTCTGGTTTGGCATAAAAAATATGGAGTTCTGCCTAACTACCTTCCGTTTATGCCAATTAGTTGCTATTTGTATGCATTTAAAAGTGAAGCGAGTCCCTTTCTCCTCTACTACTCATTCTTGTGCAGGGCCAGAACTGTACAGCACAGGAGTGGCTGCTGAGCAGGGCCTGAATCAGATAATTTAGCATCATAATAACCTGCAGAAAGTGGTTCCCAACTTAGATGTGGTTTAACTGCACACCAGATTTCAGAATCGGCTGCGTACCTGTGTGCTCTGCTGCTTCGCCACCAGAGGGGGGTGTGACAGTATTTATCACTGCTGTGCTGTTCTCACAAATCTTTGTAATGGTTCCATCTGTAATGCACACCTGACTTTTATTCAAGCCTTTGAAAAAAAGCATGCCAGAGGATATTTACTAGTGTGGTCTGTAAATTTTTGCATTCAGATTTTGATATATTACTCTAAGAAAATTTCAGCAAGTAATTGGGAATAGCAATTTCTGTTTTAGAAGCTGAGTTGAAAGAAGATTGTATACAAGAGAAGTTCCCTAAAACAACCAACCAATAAACCTACAAATGCAGTCCAGGAAACTGGAGGATGACAGAACTGAGCCTCAGGTGACAAGTGGGAAAGGAGATAAACTGTACTCTTACAGCAGATTGCCAGGTAAATTGCTGTACTTTTTTTTTTTCCCCAGAAATTAACTGCCTATACACTGACCCATTTTCAAAACTTGCTGGGGGCTGGTACTGAACACTCACACCTCTTCAGTCTTTTCAGCAGTATGGCAGGGCAGCAAGTGTTCAGAAAAGCCTGTGTACAAGTCACTCCTGTCTCCTAGGCTGAAGTTAGTGATGTTGCTGAAGAAATTTATTTTAAATATACAAACAAACCCAAAGAACTACAAAAACTGGCTGCTCGATATCACCAACAATTCACACAAAAATTCATTGCATGTTTTGTCTTAATTAAAACTGGACAAAAAGCTATTCCACAACCTTTAAAAGGTGCAAAGCTACTGCTTATTATTGCTTCACTGCAACAATAATTCATTAGGTGCCCTTGCAGAAATATAAACTTAGAGACAGCCACTGCAGAAAGATGGACACAAGGATGATCCACGTAGGGGAGACAGGACAATAGTCTGAGGGGTTGGAAAGAAACTTATTACAAGTGTGACCTAAATCACTTTAGCTATTGCGTAAAGTTCCCATCACTGAAGGCTATGAAAGTCCACAGCAAGATTCCTATTTTGGCCATGCTGCTATTAAGATAGCGTCATAGAGGATTTCCTGTACTTTGCAGAGAAGACTTAACTACAGTTGTTTCAAAAACAATTGTAAGCAGACTATGGGATGCTTTGGAAACTACTGAAGTTGGTTTTCGGTAGGAGAGAGGGGGATGATGCAGTCTGTTGTGCCATGGCTGTGACTGCACTCTGGAATTTTTCTGCATCAACTCCAAAACTTCCTGACGATAGACAGCTGCTCACTACAGACCGAAGAACAAAAGGAAGTTTTCGCAGATCAATAACATACTGTTAACAGTTCTATGTCAAAACTGAGAAGTTGGAAACAAAGTGACTACCATTTGCCATTTTTCAAACCTTAGTCATAAGACAAATGGTGGCTTGCACATCATGACCAAATAGCTTATTCTACACCTGCTAAGTCTAGTGCTGTTTCAGAGAAGCCTACCTGAAGTAATAAGAAACGCTGACCACTATAACAATGAATATGTTTAAGAACAAGAATCTCATGTATATTTTGATGAATAAAGACAACACCATCTTCTACCATAATGCTTCCTCCTGAAAATATTCCATGATCAAATTCACTGTCTTGGGTTTAATACACTACTCCTTTGCTCAGCATCCTTGCTTGATTCTTGGATTGCTCAGGTAGCTCTGTTTTCGTGCAAATACAGAATTGGCTTTTTTAGGACTTTCAAGTGAAGACTGCTAGAGCCACAATCACACAGTGATCACATACCTGCAAAACAGGAAGCTCCACACAGTATAATTAAGTTCTCATTTCAGAATTACAGATGAGAATTAATAAAGGGTGTTCTCAGGTGAAATCAGCAAAATTAGCATTGGGATTTCCAAAATTCAGATGAGTTTTATTCTTAAAACACTGAGCGGAAGCAGAATTCAACACTGAAGATTTCTACACTGGTTATTCTGTTGGTGTTTCAACATCAAATACTGGTTTCCCTAATCTATTATACATCACTAAGGCTTTCTCTGCTTCCCAAATCATCACTACCTTAGTGACCAGTTCCTGGCTTCTCTTCATGATCTGGAATAAAAAGCTTTCACTCACTTGTAATACTTGTACATCTTAATAGTTAGGGAAATTAACATTTCCCTAAATGACATTGCACTAAAAAATAACAGAATTGGGAGGATCCTCAACGTATTTTTTTTGATGACACAATAAACCCTCAACATCAAGCCCGATTTCTTGTATGAAGAAACAAAGGTAGAGATCAGCTGGTAACTCAGTTTGTTAGCTCATTCCAAATCATCACCCGTTTTCTCCCCCTGCCTTGTCCTCTCGCTTTTGAAAGAGTCATCATAATAAGAAATCCGGTCTAAGTTATATCTTTCCTGTAAGTATTGTGGAGAGAAACATTAAAATCAGTCATAAAAGATCTCAGGAAACTAAATTTAAAACCTTGTTTGTTTTAACAGGCGCTATCCTGAACTGTTGACTTCCCTTCTAAGACTATTTGCTAGTTTTGGGAAATGAGGCTATTAAATCAGTTGTGTATACTGGCACCAATTAAATGGCATCCGTTACAGTTATTTCACTAAAGCTTAGGGGGAAAAGCCGACAAGGAAAACAAGTGGGAAGTGCCCAATTTGCAAATTATTGACTTGTATGCTATTCTTGGTTACTAGGTACACAGGCATTTAATTGCGTTGTGTAATAAAAATCTTGTTAAGCAAAATCAAACCTGTGATCAGTGTTGTTATGGCATTTGAAGTGGGGCAGCCAGAAGACTATTGCACAAGGGCATAAAGGGCAGCACAAACAGCAACTGCAAAAGATGCCAGAGGTGCTGGAGGAGCAAGTCCAGGCTGCATTTGAGGGGAAGCAGGTGCCAACCAAAGGACCTGCAGCACCAGGTTTAACAGATCCTGCTCCCAGGTCATTACTGGGACGGAGATACCTGGAACTCTTCTCATGAGGAAGGGACTGGAAGGTCTGAGGATGAGAAGAACCAACCTACTCTGCCCAACCAATCAAAACAAAGATACAGAAGGGTGACATAAAATGGATAATTAGTGTAATACAGCAGTAACAGCAGGATATTTTTGGTAATAGAAACTGGACTAAAGCCTCTCAAATTTCATACTGTTTGTACTTTAAAAGTCACCACTCACCACAGTAGGAACCATAGCAAAGGGAAGAACCAGGATTTATGTACAAACACCTCTTGAAGACTGCAAGTCAAGAAGCTAAGCAAAAGAACAACAAAACACCGCCTTGAAATCCACAACAGCATTCAAGAGGAAACAAAGGTGAAAATTGTAGCAAGTAACTTCACAACAAATGAAGGGCAACATCCTGCCCTAACAGGAGAAAGCAGGTACTGTATTTAATTCAGACACTGCCTAGATGTACTGGGCCTGTCTGGGAGGGAATTAACTATAAGGTAATTATTGCCGTAAAACAAGCAAAAAGTATCATTAGAGGGAATAAAAGCAGTACAGGGGAAACACAATGAAACAAGTATTGTCAGAATTTGATATCACCATCAGCCTGCTATGGGGAAAGATCTTCCAGAAACATGAAAGATCTTGATCATTTTGCATGGAACACATATTAAATTACTGAATTTTCAAAAGAATGGAGTAAATAGAAGATTTAGATCACTAGTAAAGAACTGTGTCAACCCCACCCCACTCTGATTTTTATAAATGTGGCTTAGAGAATTTAAAAGCCTAAAGAGCAACAGAAAATAAATGAAACAGAAAACACTGTGGTCAGAAGACCAGAGAACAGGTTTGGTCCTGCAGTGTTTTTAAGCTGATGGTAAAATCCTGATGCATCCTAAATATATCAGCAGGATAGGGCTGCAGGAAAACATACTGAAGATAAAATGACGTGGGAGTGTTTAATTAGATGGCATGTCAAAAGGAGCAGGCAAAAAAAGCTTAGAACTGCAGATTCTGCACAAAGAAATGATCTGAAAGATATCTGGGGAGTGATTACTAAAAGTATAATAAATTACAGCAGAGCCCAGTTACTCCAGATTTATGGTAACATAGACATTCAATTTTATTTATTAAAGTAGAGCTTACAGAATTACCAGTTTTAAACTGCTTGTTGTGTTCATAAGTAGCTGATTTATTTCTTGTCATCCGACCACGTAATTTCATAATCTGTATATACTTTTTTCAGGATCTCTACAGTTACTGAATGATCTGCTTTTCCATAGCCCTGCAAGAAAGAACAAATACTTATTAGACACATACAGATAGTAAGTCCACAGAACCACCAAGTTCTTGTCAACACAAATCACCCAGTTATGATTTGATACTTCAAATAATTCACACACAAATCTAGTTTCTAGAAAAGTTATTCTCACAGTATCAAGTTTTAGTTTTCTGTTGTCCTCTCCAATTCCCCCACCCTGGATTCACAGAAAATGAACTGAGATAAGGTCAAGCAATCTCAAGTAATAAAGGATGCGTTTTTCACATCATGATTTCTCCAGCAGAAAGCTGTTTTTAAAACGTTCCCAACCCCTCAGCTACCATAGTTACTGAGTGTTCCTTTAAATCACAGAGATTGCACTGACCCACTTGAATGGATGAGCATAAAAACAACTGATTTGTTTCAGCTGAAGGAAAAGGCAATAAGAAGCTACGTGTGTGAACATTTGAGTAATATTCTAGCCAGTAAAGAAATCACAGTCTTCATGTTTTATTTATTTGCAATCTCGCCATAGCTGGTAAAAGCATAATTTAAATACCTGTGGCATCAAGGTACCAAAAGCAGAGAAACAAAGTATTTTCTATGGACATTGCTTTACAGGAGCCAAGAGGTCACCACTGCCTCTTAACACTAAATTGGCAGCTGAATTAATAATACAGGTGTCAAGCCTCATCTAAAAATACAGTTATAACAAGGACCCACAACCACAAGAATTTAGTAGAATAAGCATTATACACTGCCCTTCCACCCCATAAATATCCTGAAGAGTTTCTTTTTTCATATGATTCCAGGTAGCAAGAGTCATCTTGGAACAAAAGCAGCACTAACATTTAAAAAAAAACCCAACAATTCAAATTCCAACCTTCACCTCACCAAGGCAAACAGGTTTGAAGTAACCACCACTTTTTATAAAAAATTCATTTTAACTTAGTAGAACTATTTTCTCCTTGTCTACATTAGAAGCCTAGAATCTTTACTCACAGTATTACTACAGAAGCAGCTGTGTTCATCACAGAGCAACACTAGAAACAGGCTATAGCATTTTCCTTAAATTCAAGAAATCATTACTGCTCAACTGAGTCATAAAGAAATCAAACTTAAACAGAACAGTGGCAGGTAAGAAAAATGCTCTGGTTTTCATACTCTTGGAAGTTACTTTTATTCGCACAAAATGCATTTATATGAAACTACATCTTCACCACTGATTGTACTCTTCTCAATGCATACGTAGAACATTTACAATTTAGCTGGTCAACTACCAACCAACAGTTTTATTGGCAAATAAAGATCATAATATAGCTGCACCAGGACCCTGCAGCCACAAATGGGCTTTTCCTGCTCTGGCAGTAAGGCAAAAAAATTCCACGTCACAAGATGCTAACTTCTATTTTTAGCCCCAATTATAACTTGAAGCTGATATTATTCCACATTAAGTTATCTAATTATTTTTGCTTTGGTCTCCTGCCCTTAAAATGAAGTGCTCACAAGTGAGCCAGACAAATTTTCCAGTTAATGGTTATGCTGTGATTCAAGTTGCTGAAAGCCATCACACAGTAAAACCCCAAAACATCACAGATGAAAGGATGTGAAGGAGTATAAGAGATGCACTTACTGTAGAAAGCCCAAACACCCTAATTTTCTTGTCTTTGCTATTATGATCAATTTTCCCTCCTCCAAGGCACTTGCATTCATATCCCAGCTTTTCCATCTCAGGATTTACTTTTTCAAATATGTGATCTGCACAAAAAGAATGGTTAGAGCCATCAGAATACACACAAGGCATAAAATGCCCTAGAACTCTTATTTTCATCTATTTTACACTCGTTTTCCTCCAGTTCCCTTCTCTTCACCTGCAGGACAGGGAGGTCTCTCTTGATCGACATAAAAAAGCTTGAATTAAGGTTCCTTATTTTATTTTTTTACTTAGTTAACACATCTCATTCTCCTAAATTATCAGGCTTGAAAATGGCATCTGACAGAGACATCGACTCGCTTTTCATATTTGCATGAGACGTCTGTAAGGTGGGAAAGAAAAACGGGGGGGGGGGGGGGGGGCTTCCAAGCTGTGCCCCCTGACACCAGCCCCCACAGACCAGGGGTTCCCCTCGGATTCGCTGGGAACCGGGGTCCCCGTCCCGCACCTGAGGGCAGGCCCCGCTAACCGCTTCCCCAGCCCCGGCCTGGCACCCACTGTGGAACTCGGCCGCCTTGGTGCCGCGGACGATGTCTCGCTGCTCGCCGCCGCCCGGGCGCTGCAGCCGCACCAGGATGTACTTGAACGTGCCCTCGGGGTCGATCTCTACGTCCCGCACCGCCGCCATGGCGGGGCCGCCAGCCCGGGGTGGCGGGGAACGGGGCGCGTCACCGCCGTCCTGCGCGGCGGGCGGGAACGAGCCGCTCGCGCCTGGGGGCGGGGCAGCCGCTGCCGCCGCTAAGAGGGACCGGGACTGGGACCGGGTCGGCAATGCCGGCTGCTTCTCAGAGGTTGTGAGAGGCTGCAGGGGAAAGATGTTTCAGGTTGCCTGTCGAGGCCTTAAGGGTGCCCTTGACCATGAGCCCGTTCCTTAACAGCCGTTCTGCTTCTCCCCCAGCTTACAGAACTGGGGCCGTGCGGTGGGCACCTTCCAACGAACAGTGGTAGCACTGATAAGCAAGGGTAAAGATGGCAAAGGAAACACTTGTGGTATGACTCAGATAGAAGCTAAACTGTGAAAGAATTTGTCTTTCACAAGGAGAGTGTGCATCTGGCTTGACCTGGTAGGAGTTTAAACTGATAAGTTTGCGACTTGGTTATAGGTAAAGCAGAACTTGGTCCTGTTCTCCTTAATGCTTTGTCTTCCCAAGCACCTGCCTTGTTCAAAAGTGTTTTCCCGTGCCGTGCTGAGCTCTAGGAGCTTCCTGTTGGCTTTTAGGCCAAAGACAGAAAGCCCCTGCTCTGGGTGGTGATTGTTAGTGTGTCACTTTATGGGTCTCGGGAGTACAAAGAGGATGGCATGGGGCAACGGGGGTCTCATGGCAGAGACAGCCTGCCTCCCATAAAACTGCGCAGAGGGACTTTCCTTTTGTAATGGGATTACTCATCTAACCGTGGCGGTGACTGTTATGCTATTTTCTGAAAAATAAGGGGGCTTTTTATTTATTTGCTCAAGGACACTCTTCACAGCGGTGTCCTGAAAAGCTTTGTTGTGAGGGAAAGTATTGTAAATATCTCAAATTACAGCAAACCACTGTGATGGTATTAATAACTAGGACAGAGTAGTGGTTATTTTCCTTGAGTAGTTCCAACCACTGTTTGTTTCCTGTTCTGTGTTACATATGGGGCTTGTTTTCCACTATGGTTTGCAGGCTTTGGACTGGACCTACATGATGATAAAGCTGCATTGTTATTCCTTATGCCGTTCCTATCATCAGGTTGTTTTAATCTGCAAGGCCTTGTACAATTCACCTATCCTTATGTTATCTTTGGTTGTGCCAATATTGCAAGGTACTCTGAAGTGAATTGAACTGCTGGTGTAACAGAACGTGTGGTTATGCAGTTGTTAGGCTGAATCTGGAAGACCTCAGCAGAGTTATTGGTTGGGCTCCTGATCTGAACTTGGTCAAACTTCTCTACGTATGCCAGCACCCAGGGAGATTAAAAAGAAGCAACAAAACTGTGGTTCATGTGCCATGGTGTGATGGCAGGGTATGACTGCTGTAGCTATCCTTGTTCATTTTCATACAGGCATGAAATATTCTGGTGTGCATCATATTTTTACCTTCTGAAAGTACTTCCTGAGTGTCTTGAGAGGGATAAAGCAGATAATAGCCTTGTTTTCTCTGTTGCATCCGTTATAAGAAGGTCCTATGACTATGTTTTTATGTTTAATAAATGTTGAAAGTGTTAATAAATGTCACCTCAGTTTGCGATCATGATAGATATCAGTGTTACTGTATTGCTATGAATTTGATGAATATAGGTGGAGAACAGAGACACTGTGGCTGTTCCTGCTGCGGGAATGGGTTCCTGTGTGTCAGGTGAAATATTTGGGTGATGCAAACTGCTGATGGGCCAAGTAGATTATTGTTGTCATACTTAACTGCATTTCTGCTGGGCTTTGTGGTGGCATTAAGGCTGTCCTATTTGTATCTTGTATCAGTGTGTTTTTTTTTGTTGTTGTTTGTTTTACTTTAGGTGTGTATGCTTATAAATGTGTAAATGGACTTCCCATTTAAATGTTTCCATGCATTCGAAGATTAGATCTTCGCAAAAGAGAATCCTTGCCGATAGAAGGTTCATAGCTTCTCTGTCCCTTTCTCTAGATCAGTTCTGTGTGGTCAGTATTTTGCTATCAGACTTCAGTTATGGACCTACTTTCAAAATTCAAGCAAAGCACTAAGTATAGCATTTCATCTTCTCTGCTGGGCTGAATGTCAGGAGTCCAGCTCTGAGGCTAAATTACATTTAGAGTCACACTGCAGCCTTCAAATAGGTTGAGTATCTGAGATTACTCCTTTCCCCCGCGTCATGTTCTGTGTTTCAGCCTTCAGCTAAAGTCACTGAGTGGAAAAGTTTAGTACAGAGTAACTGAGAGTTACAAAGAAAACATACTGCTTTCCCTTTTTGAGTAACTTGGTAACAGAAAGGATCCCTGAAAAAGCTTGGGGTTAAAAATCCCAAATGGGTTTACCCCTTGTGCAAGGCTCATGAGGCTTTCTAATCTGTAGTTTAAAGCTAATTTGGCCTTGAGCAGAATTTTTAAGAAATTGTTATTGACTGTTGACAGCTGTAATATATTTTATCAATTTGGATTGAATGGAGTGATAGAGAAGAGAAGAGAAGAGAAGAGAAGAGAAGAGAAGAGAAGAGAAGAGAAGAGAAGAGAAGAGAAGAGAAGAGAAAGGTGAGGCTGTACTGTGGCTGGATGTGGAGATATCAAAGCCAACTGTAACTGAACATATTCAGGTAGCCGAAGTCATCTGGCTGCAGAAACACAGAATTCAAATCCAACTGGCTTATCCTGCCAAAACCTGGGATCAGTTTACTGTGCAGGTCTTGGACCTGCTATTTCTAGCTTGCTTGCAGTGCCCAGGCTGCACCAGTTAACTCACGTGGTGTCTTAAAGGAAGAAACTGAATTGCAGTTCAAGATAAACTATAACATTTCATTTGAGAATGTGCAAAAAAAACCCGTGAACCAGGAGTATCTTAATGTCAAAATATGTTCATATTTATTTTATTTAACCTCTGAACAGCAAGTGACTAGAAAAGGAATATTAATGTTGTGCAACTGTGTTAAATATGTATTATGCTGCAGTGAAGATAATAATGGGATTCTCTCCAGACATTAGGCCAGTCCAGGTTACCAGAGTCAGGAAAAGGGAAACAATCATCTTGAACTCCAGCTTTATAAATTTTTCCTTTTATTGAGTTATTTGACAGCAGAACACAAGATGTAAGGATGTGCTTGGCCTATTGTTGTGTTACAGGAAAATATTAAGAAAAGATTTTTTGGAGTAGGTAATTTCCATTGCATGTAACTCTCATACAAGAGAGAAAATAAAATGAGCGTTAACTTTCAGTTATACTTGCCCCTTGAGCTGAGCTGAAGAATGCCTAATACACCGGTGAAAATGAAGGACACTGTTGTAAATTATTACTATCATGGACATCAAAGATTACAGGTCTGCTTTGCTGCTTGGCCTGCTCATTTTAATAGGCTTTGAACGAATATTTTTCTTCAGCAGCTGTTGATTAGCAACTCCTCAGATTAGCAAAGAGGCCAGAACAAATGCAGGATAATAACATTATCTCTCTTGGTATTAACATCTTTTGGATCTGTCCGTGTCTAGTCAGTTCAGAAGCGAGAGACTTGGTTTGCACACTGGAGGTTGAGAATCCGAGCCAACCTCCGGCATGCGGGAGTGGAAAGGACCTCTGCTGTGTCCTTTATCCATCGGTCTCGTATGAGCCCTTTCAGAAATTGAACATAAAACCAAGTTTTGGAGATTTTTTTCCAACTCATAGAAAGCAGTTTTATAACCTCATTGCTGTGCTGTTCCTCTTAATTTTCACTCTACATTTACTCACAGATGGTTTATATCCATTTTTAGTCCAACCTGCCTTGAAGTACTGGACACATGTCCCTGCCTCTAGAAGTCCCCTTGGTCAGTGAAACCAGTCTGCTGGGTTTGTTTTCAGGGCTCTGCTGTCCTTTGGTTGTCCTTCCCTACCCTTAGTGTCCCTGCCTTACAGCATATGTTGGGGACATGACAAAAGTACGATGTGCAGGTGATGATTCCAGAGGCCCAGCTGTTACTCTGTGCTCTGTAGAGACAAACGGTGTGAATGAGTTGTTTAATTGATCAGGGTTCATTTATGTGGGATATATGACATCCTGACTAGAAGGGCCTTTCAGCCACAGCTGCTTTTCTCCAAGATAAACTCATGAATTTGCCTTCATGGAGCAGAGATATGAGGGTATTTTGAACGGTGGTTTTAGGGCTTGGAGGTACCCAGCAGGGAACCTGTGTCCTTCCTTAGTCATGGTGTTGGGATTGCAGTTCTCTAGGAAAAAAAAATCAGAATGAAGATGGATGTGGAATGTAATTGTATCAAGTCTTACTTCCGGAATTCTTGATATAGATTGAAGGAAAAAGGTAGATTATTTTTATCGTTATGGTGATCTACTTACATTTATGTCTGTGGGCTGATTTAGCTGTAGCAGTAATTCTGCTTTGAGACAAGGTACATCACATGTAGAGCAAAACAATGAGAAGCTGCTTTCCCAAATGCTGTCATTCAGGTCAGAGAGTAGTGTTTGGTATACGTAGGAATGTATTCTTGTTACTCCATGTTACTAAATTACATACCCTAGTAAGTGAAGTGCCTTTAAAAGGGCATGTACACTGTTTATTTCAGGGGAAGAAAATTGAATCCTCACTTTGAGAACAGATGCAAACCCACAGAACTAGTGGTTTAACTTTTTTTTTTTTTCTCCCAGTAGCTAATGGTACAACCCGAGTAAGAGATTAAAAACTACAATACTGTCAATTTTGTTCTGAATTCTTTCCCATTGCTTCAAGTGTCTAAGCACATGTATTAGCTCTCATTTTTGTTAATAGAGAGAGAATGGATCTCCTTTGACTTAACCTTTAGATAAACATTTGTCTGTCTTTGACTCTAGAGGATATAAAACAACTGCACTCCTAATTTACTTATATTTTGGAAGGCATAAATCAAGGTCTTTCGTTCTGTTTTGTCACTAGGGTAGCTTCTTCTTTGTAGTTTATGTATGCAGTCTAACATTATGGAAATTTTGTTGGAAGAAATGCAAATAAGTTCTTAACTGCTTCAAATAAGAACATTATTTTTATAGGTGATAAATGACAGTCTCCTCACATGCTGCTGATTATTACTTCTGTGGTCTAAATAACCAGACTCTGCTGGGGATATTGAGGCGCTCGGGGACAGGGTTCAGTGGCAAAATTGGCAGTGTTCACTTTATGGTTGGACTTGGTCATATTAAAGGTCTTTTCTAACCTAAATGATTGATCTATGGTTCCATATTTATCCTTCTTGAATATTAGTTGGGTTTTTTTCTCTCATTTATCAATAGGCATTTACTCATGTTTTGTAGTCACACAGCTGCAATTAGTAGCAGAGTCTGCCCTGTTCATTCTTTCGTGTTGTCTCTCCCTCGTAACAGTGCAAATGGAGAATGGGAGGTGGTGTCAGCACTCCAGTGCTACTGGTAGTTCACATGCTGTCTGGTAATCAAAACAGTGTTTTCTGGGAAGAGAGCCGAGGGAGAAGCTATTCAAAGAATTTGCAAAACAAAAAACATTCCTCATGATGACTGCTTCTACAGAACCAACCACCTGCTTAATCTCCTAATCCTGCAACTTCCTCTCACTCCTCTCATTTGCCAAAAGCTGTAGCTGTTTTGTTCCTCAGAGCCAGTGTCCCCACCAGTGTCACATCTGGGACATCTCACCTGCTGAGAGTGTGGCACTATGGAACAGACCTGGGCAGTAAAACCAGCAGTGCTGGCTCTATGCGTGGCTTATACATATAATTCTTTCTTACGTGTGCACAAAGGGTGGCAAGGCTCCGAGAGCTTCTCTGCCATAATTTCCAACAGTAGAATTCAAAATAATCAAGTTCTGCATGGGATCAGTTCCACCTGCAGCTGCAGGCAGCCAAGTATGCGTGATGCTAAGACCAGCCCTGCTTTTATCTTAACTCGAGGTGTGAGTTGTTGCCTCTGCTCCTTTGTTCTGTTTCATGTTTCAATGCACTGAATCACACCTTGCCAGTGCAAGTGATTCTTGGCCTCAGGTCAGATTATTGAATGTGTATTTTTGCCTGCTTGGAGGAAATTGAGCAGCATGAGTCACATCAGAGAGTTCCCGAAATGAGAAGTGGAGATAAGGTTTTTCTGGCTCCTGGGGTTTCACTCCAGACAGAGTGGAGACTCTCTTAGGCAGCCTGAGAAATTCCAGCTTCTTTGTGGCAGTTGTATCACCTACCTTATTCACACTTAATGAGACACAGAGGCTGAGGGATGAGCATGTTTTCGGAAATTATCTTTTCTTCCCATCTAGACCTTGGGGAAAACTTGGGCCTTAGACCTTTTGTCTCTGAATTTCTAAAGAATTAGTGTGTCAAGCTCCCCTCCAAACAGGAAACACCTTCACTACTGGCATCAGAAATCTTTTTTCCCCGTCAAGGCTGGCTAAAGCTCTTACTTTTCTACTGAGTGTTACTGTGCGTGAAGATGGAGTTTCTTCCACGACTTCAAAGTTTCAAGTGGTTTTACAGCTCTTTGCCATGGGATAAATGTCTGTTATACAAACTATTTTGACATGAATACTTAAAGTGTTTTAATTTAGGAATGACAAATATAGCTGCTAGGAGAGAGGTGGAACTGCATTACACAGAGGTACTTAATTCTCTGGTTTTGTCTGTTGACATGAAAGCATCATTAAAATGTTTAAAAAGGAATGCTTGAAAATAGGTAGATGCAGTTATCTTATTGTCGAGGGTTAAGATTGCGGGGTGACAATAAAACCCTGGCAGATGTATTGTTAACCCACACTTCCCCCTCCCTCTCCCCCCTTTTCACTAAGGAGAGGCGATTGGGAGGAAAAGAAGCACAGAGTGAAGAGAGTTGGAAAAAATTAAAGATGTTTTACTAATGCTACTAATAAGAATAGAGAAAATAATACAAAATATACAAAACCAATCTTGAAAGTCTCAGCAACTGCAGAGCCGGCACCCAAAGTCCTGGATTAGACTCTGCAGCCAATCGGAGCTGGATTCAGTCTCTCACTAGGCCTCAGTTCGCAGGGATGACTAGCAAGGTCCTCTCCTAATGTCGGCCATAAGCAGCAGGGAAAAGGGCAAAAGGGGAAAAGCGAGCGAGATCCTCGTGATCTCCCACTTTTATATGAAGTATTCACGTGAATGGAATGTTATACACAGTTGGTCAGTTTCTTGCTCACTTGCTTCTCGTCGCCCATCTCACGAGATGTCCATCCATGCTTATCAATAAGTTTGCATTCCATTGCTAGGTTTACCAAAACATGTCTGGTTCTCCAGGAAAATGCAGTTAATACGAAGGCTTTAGCTGACAGGCAAATTCACTGAAAGAGAAACTTGTTTTTAGCAAAACCAGGACACTTATAATGTAAGTTATGAACCATTCTTAAAAAAATACATGGAAAATTAATCTGTCTCTATATGTACATACATGTGTATGTTCTGGTTACCTGAAATCCCACCATATACTGTATTTGCCTTGGTTTTTGTGATTTCAGCAAGTTCAACAGATACTTTTAGATGATCTGAAGTTGTTTTCCACTGCATTCCATTTTATAAGCTACTGATAAAGATATTGACGAATGTTTCTCAAACCAAGACTTGAAAATCACCAGCAGAAAGCCAGACACCATGAAACTCCCATTCTAGCATTTCTTGGCCTCCTTATTTAGAAAAATTTCCTTCAAAACTTTGTCACTACAAATGAATCTGACCACTACTTGTTATGCACCAAGTGGACATAAAGAATTGTTCATCTCATGCCTCCTGTGTGCTCTAAAATACATTTAAGCTTTATTGAATAGATTTTTGTCTTCTAGCATCCTTTTCTACAGCAGGGTGGGAATAAAAGTTAGATGCCTTGGGTGTTTGCTCATAAACCATATTTTCTGAGCATGTGTTACTTGAACTGTGATCTGTGGGGAACTAATAGTTTGGAAGATTAGATCACTTACAATCTCCTTACAAATCAGACAAGCATTCATATATGTTTCAGAGAAGACAAAAAATGAGGGTGTTCATAAGAAATAAAATTAGTAAAGTGTTTTGTTTTGCTGTAAAAATAGTGCAGGATATCAAGATTGTATGAGATGTTTCTAGTTTCTTTTCCAAAAGAGAATAAAACTTTGATCTCGTTCTATGTAACGTGTGACCTGTGTTGATCAGGATTTGATTGTATTTTGTCTGCAGCTTTCTGAACTTGTGGTATTTAAGATTAGGTGCAGTGTACCAGATGAGATTTTGCAATAGCAGATTGGATAGAATAATTGCAAATTTTTCCTTAAAACATTCCTCTTAATATATATACTCCTTATTTTTAAAAAGCACAACAAATGGTTAACCCATATTGAATTTGTGAGCTGCTATAACTCCTAGTTCCTTTTCTGCAATTCTCCTGCCTAACCAGCAGTTTTCCACTTTGTTTCCTTTTTGTTGTTGTTTGGTTTTGGTTTGGTGTGTGTTTTGTTTTGTGGGGTTTGTTTGTTTTAGATTAAGACCATTGTGCTTGTTCCTCTCGATTTGTCATCATTTCTTTAGGATCATGTTTCTAATTTATTAGAACCTTTGAGCCCTATATTGGTCCTTTGGAACTCTTGCAGTTCCTGAAATCCTGGTGTTGTCTGCAGATTTTCTAGGCATTTTAGATGATAATTTACTATCCAACTTAAATTAGTTCAAGTCAGTTCAGGGTAAGCCCTTGCAGGGCTCATTTCTATGGATGTCTCAGACTGACAGTGATCTATGAAAAACTGCCCTTGGAGTAGTGGTTAAATGTCTCGCATGTTCATTTTATGGTGATTTCAGCTAAGCACTATTTCGCTTGTTTGCTTGTAAGAATGTCTCATGGTACAGCACTAAAAGTCTTAATTATAGCAAACTGTAGTGCACTGTTGTTTCTTCATTACTCACTCAGCCTTGAAGTACAAACTAGATTCATCTTCCAAGAATAAATCAATAATATCAATGTCAGCTGTTCTTGACAGCTTAGTAGCCTTCTGCTGATTTTCCGATTGTTTTTTCAGTATGGTTCAGTATGTTTTTTCAGTATGGTTCTACTGTCTTTCCTAGAGGCTCATGTGGAATGCCAGGCTTCTAATTAATTACCTTCCTTTCCTAGATACAGAGAGGCAGTATTTGCTTTTTGGCAGCACTCTGACACCTTTCCCCATACTCTCAAAGATTGTTACTGAGGCTTCAGATACTTAAACAGTAGCTTGATTGGCTGTAATCTAAATAATCATAGTTTTTCCCATACTCTGACCTGTTCTCTTTTCCCAATGCATGAGGCTATTACAGTGAGTATCTGTTAACTTGTCTGTGCAGAAAGAAATGACATTTGACATGTCATCTCCCAATTGCTGTCCTTTAAAGAGCAGACCTGGTTTTTGTTGTTCTTACTCCTAATGTGTTTATATAGCCTTTTCTTACCTTTTGTGTCTCACAGTGGTCTATCAAATAAACCTTCCAACTGGAAAATGAGTTGCTGCTACATAATCCTTGTTAGGCACCTTCATTTGTAAGGGAAAAGAGGTGATCTGGAGTATTCACATTCACTTGTAAAAAGCTGAGCTTTCACTTGTGGAAATGAAGGTCTGGATTGTATAGGAACAAGAAGCGGTCGGCATTTCTAAAACTGTGACTTGATTTAGGTTTAGTGTTTCATGTTTTTCGGTTAGAGAGGAGTTGGATTAATTTTCAGGAACTATGGCTGTTCATGTAGCCCAAGAGGGGGAGTGAGTGGACAACTGCACCCAGCTCAGTGCGGCACAAGAAATGAGGTTCTTATATTCTCAAATCAATTGGCAAAGGAAGGAAAAAAAAGCACCAATGTAAAATAACAATGAGAAGAGAATAAATAAGTAGTAACATAGAAACCAGCCAAGAGGCAGACTGGATGGCATTTCTAGCTTGAATGTCTGCAGTTCAAACTAAGTAACCATATTGAAGATATTTTTCCTGAAATACCTATATGACTTAGGTCCAATATGAGCTTTAGTTCACAGGAATCTCAGTCTTCCTGAAAAACAAGGTTGAGGTTTTTAAGTGCCTTTGACTTTCAGTAGTGAATTTTTAACCTCTCAGTTGCGTGCTCCTGAATATGCTTTTCAGGCTTGCTTTCTTCTGAAAAATTTGTACATGTATTCATATTCCATTATGTTAAAAGGAGATTAAAAATATAATTGGTGGATGGCAGAATTCCCTGGGAAAAACCAAAAAGAGCCCCATGTGAGTGATGCACAAGGGAATGCTGCCAATAAAAAGAGGCAGTCTTTTTTTAGGCTGGAGTTTTTACAGGCATATTGCTTTTAGGCTTTGGTGGTTTATTTTTTTTCTGTACTTTTTTATCTGCTGCAGACAAGAGGTCTCAGACAGCCCTTGTGAAGGAAAACTATTGTAAACTGTGAAATGCTCGCTTCCTTCCTCCGGAGATTCCACTGGCAAAGTGATTCTGATAAAGTTTCCTCCACTCAACTTTGGAGCTTCTGCCACGAGAGGGACGAGCACTTACCAGTAGGAAGCTCATAAAATGACTTGAAAAAGTGAATCTCCAGGAAAAGGTGCAGCATTTTCTGCCTACTGGCTCCAGAGAGGATATAAACTGTTTTGGAGCTGTCTATAATTTTTCTGTATATGCAATTATAACAGCTGATCAATGTTTTAGAAAAAAAAAAGGCTGCCCAATCTAAAGTCGTTATCATTAGCTTCTATTAGGATAAAGTGTACATAACCCCTGTGAAATTAGGCCATTTGACAAATATTTTTCTGTGGAAAAAATTAGGAATTGATACTAGCCAAGATCTTAGCCTGGGATCCAGGAGCCACTGATTTTTATTCTTTAAGAACAGGCTGAGGATCCAAAATAGGAGCTCAAACATGTCCTGTGTAACTATAATTATGCTTTACAGATATGATGTGGGTGCTACCCTGTGTCCTCTTCTTGCTGACAACCTGTGTTGAGTCCTCTACATGCTGAGCATCGTTTAACTTGCCCATGATAGTCAATCTTTATCCCTGGAATACCAGGGATACTGGCAACTGGACTGTCTGGTGCAGCCTGCATAGTAAGTGTCTGCATGGACAGGGAACAAGGGGTTGGGTGACGTGGCAGATCAGGCACAAGGGAGTAACAGCACTCTGTATCAACCAGGGTTGAGAGTGCTGGGGAATGTGGACTCTGCAACAAGCTTCTAGTGTCATGTCTTTGCACAGGGTTGAGAACTAAAGTGTCAGTCGTGATGCCTGTTCCCTACTGACAGCCCTCAATAGTACTTGTGAGACCTTCTGTAACAGAGGTGAGAAGGCTACTTAAGTGAGAATATCTAAAACTACTTTTGTATGTAGTGTGGAAAGTCACTCGCCTTATCACTTAAGTGGCGGAGGTGCGAAGGTTTGCATGAGGATCAAGATGTGGAGCCTGGGGGTGCAGCTGGAATAATATTGTGCAAGGAACTGGTGATCCTTGTGCTCACTGCCTTCTCCTGTATGCTCTGAATAGCCCATGTACCAACCCCCTATAGCAAAGTGTTCATGATTAGGATCAGGAACGTGTCTCTGTTCCATGGGCACCATGTGACTGTTCTGTATAGTAGTATAATTAATTGATGTACACACAACAGGTGTGCATGGGTTCGGTATGACACTAATGTATTGTCTTGTCCACCTGAAATATTGTACGCACCTGTTCAGGTATTGTAACTATTGACGTAAGGATGGTGGAGCATAGGGTTCAAGGGGCTTTTCAAAGCTAATTCCACACTCTAAGCTTGGCTGCTACAAGTGACTGATGAATATGCCTTGTGAACAAGACTCTAGAAGAGCACCAGCAGTCCTGGGGCTGGCAAGCCTTACCACAGATGAGAACTCTGCACAGCTTGTTGTGATCCACAAGGAAGGGCTTGTCCAATGCTGCTGCTTCCATCTTTTACCCAAACTTAGTTAACCAACTTTGAGTTTTGGTGCCCTTCTTACTGAGATTCCAAAAGTACCAGCACCTCCTTGCTGCGAAGCACTATGCTAGATGAGAGTGTGGAATCTTCTTATTCATGCAACTCGCTCAAACTAACCATCTTCCTCCTTCCTGACATCCTGGAATTGTGTGTGTCTGTCAGTAAAACCATGTAACAGGGCACTTGGCAGTTTGTCAGCACAGTGTGTCTTTGTGGGAGGGTTGATACAGCCAGGGGAAGCATCAGGCTTAATGTAGGGGAGGGCCACATCCAGGGGTTTTCCAAGAAATTTTTTTCCATGCATAATTTCCCGTCTGATGGAAGACAGGCTAGTTGAGAGAATAAAAAGCCGTAGCAAAGGCAAGGGATTACACGGTGCAGACACTTGGAGCTGAACTTAAGATTAAGTCTGTACGTGGCAACTGAGCAACGGAGAGCAGTCACTGAGAAATATCGCAGAGGACTTTTGCCACCTGGCCCCCCCAGCTGCAACTTGTGAGTATAAATGGAGCGTGTCATTCTGTTTCATTGCTCAGCTAAAGGAAAACTGGACAGATGGAATTCTGTGTTGGTGTTCTTTAAAAGCTATTTACATTTAAAAGCTATCTTGATATTAAGAGCTGTTTTAAAATGGATAATATCCTAAAAATTGAAATACTAACTCTTTAGAATAATTGTTTAAAAGTATGTAGAAAAGATTGCATAGACAGTATTTTATATCGAGTCATTAAAAGGTGGTATTTATTCTTTACAAATGTGTTCTTTTGATCTCTCATAGCCATCTGCTTAAAAGATAAAGGGAAGAGAAAACTCTCCAAAACATGATTTGCTTGTGGTTACTGCCTCTTCTCTCTTATGGTAAGTGTGTATTTCTCTGTGTGGAAAACTAGTTGAATGGCAATATTAGTGTGACTGTTCTGTTTGAGCTCAGAATCAAACAGAATTTGTGAACCTGACCTGAGTTTAGTCAGGTTCACATAGAAGAACCTCTGGCTGCACTGGTATGTTTCCTTGCTTGACTGACAAATATGTAATTGGCTCTTGTAGTTTGCTATGAGGTCTGCAAAGCTTTGGGTAATCAGTCGTAGTTTCACAGGCTGAAGTCGCTGCACTTCATGCTGACATGCCTGGTTTGATGCTTGCCAGTTAAACGTTTGTAAAAATGGTTACCACTACTTTTTATGCAGTTTCAGATACTGACAAGTTTGCAATATTTATAGAGCTCTATATATACTCTTCTAGAGAGTGCGAAGGGACAAAGACACCAACTTTTTTTGAATTCTTTTTGTTCTAGGACTTACAATACTGCAGGGGGTGAACTGTTGGACATACCATTATTCAGACACAAATATGACCTACAGGGAAGCAGAGCTGTGGTGCAAAAAGAGGTACACTAACATGGTTGCCATCCAGAATAAGGATGAAATCAACTATCTCAATAACTTCTTACCCTTCAATCCGGGTTACTACTGGATTGGAATCAGAAAAATTAATGAGGTGTGGACCTGGATTGGAACTAACAAAGAACTGACAGAAGAGGCAAAAAACTGGGCTTCAGGTGAACCAAATGGCAAAGGGAACAATGAGGACTGCGTTGAAATCTACATCAAAAGAGGAAAGGATGACGGCAAATGGAATGATGAACAGTGTGAGAAAAAGAAGGTTGCCTTGTGCTACACAGGTAGAGTGTAATAAAGGACATTCTAGTGTCCACCTGGGGAGATGAGATGCTGGGTGGGAGGGGTTGTTTAACCTAGTCTTACATGTTAACTACCTGACCCTGTAAGCACTTGTACACTTATCCTTACTTCCAGGCCTGAGGTTGTTTTTATTCTAAGAGCTGGGTTGATCTCACCTTTTAGCTCCCAGAATATTATATGTCTTTTATGAGCAAATCACCAGACCTTCTCTATAATGAGTGTAGAGAAACAGGCTCTTCCAGATGGTGTTTTTCAACCTGCTCTCAAGTGGGTGTCTCAGCTAGATTACAGTGGCCCCTTTGGAGGCATCTGTCTGCTGACTGTAGACTACTGGTTAGATTAGACACGTTGTGTAGAGGTGGTTAAGGCTAGGTCAAAAAAAAAAATATCTGACTCACATATCAGCCAAATTAGAGCTGTGGTGAGTTAATGAAGAATTTACTTGTTGAGGATTTATACCTACCCTATAGTATATTGTTCCTTTTGCATTTTAAGTATTGCCAATATCTACCTGAGAACAAGTGGTTATGGAATTTCCTGCCAGTAGAATCATTTCACTGTCAACTAGTCTGTCAAATGTGGTGACTTCTGAACTCCTGTGAAATGACAGGGTTAAGCTTATGTATCAAACCCTTTGCTATTTTTTAGCTGTACAAAGTGCTAGTTTAGTGCCAGAAAGATAAACTAAGTGCTAACCTGGTTTCATTAGTGGCCATTGCTGATTCTTTTATAATTTGCTGTATTTTTTCTTTTCTTCCCAGCTTCTTGCAACCCATCTCTCTGCAGTGGCCGTGGAGAATGCATAGAGACAATTAACAATCACACCTGCCGTTGTAACCCTGGATTCTATGGGCCTGAATGCGAGTTTGGTAAGATGACTTCATCCCACTTTTAAACCAGGGTGCTGTTCTTGCTAGCTAGTGTTCAGTTTGGCTTGTTGATTTATCTGCTCAGCCAGTGAGACTGACTGTATGTTCTTGTGGTTTTGAAGTTGAGACTTGTGATCCACTAAAGAAACCTGACCACGGGAGCCTCGAGTGCAACCATCCGTTGGAGAGCTTCAGCTACAACTCGTCCTGCACAGTTCAGTGTGAGGAAGGCTATGAACTGACTGCGTTGGAATCTGTATACTGTACCTCTTCTGGGGTCTGGTCAGCCCCCCTTGCAGCATGCAAAGGTAAGCTTCTCAAGCAGTGACACTTGAGCTTTCTACATGATACATAGCTCTGTAAGCTTCAGTGTTGCTCTGTTAGTAGGTACAAATTGAAGTTCTGGCCTATTCCTTTGTAATTATGCAGTGGAGGTGCTATTATATTGCAGGACACAGGTCTCTGTGCCTGAAGAGAAGTGGGCAGCATGAATGTTCTGGCCATGCTCTAGATCTCCTTGTAAGGAAATACTTTTCCACCTCTTAGTAGGGAACAGAGATGATCCAGCTATGAGACTACTCAGGACGGGCCAGTTACTCCTGACTGTAGGAATTATTTTTGAAGTATTCAGCTTAGAATAAGCTACTGTTTGAAGCAAATAAAAGCATCAAGCATCACTAAGCAGCAAAATAGGAAAATTTTTGATTGTAACTATTAACAGTTGCTGTCATGAGCTGCAGATGGTTTTACAGCCTTGCCTTAAGAGTCAGTGTTCTGTTTTGAGATCTTTCCAGTCCTGTATGCTTTCTGAAATGGCAACATAGTAGAGCTCTTTTCTAAAGCTGCTTCCTTTTAGTGGATATGTTGCTAACTTTCAGGAAAGAAAAACACAACAAAACAAAACTTCTAATGGTTTGTTCCATGCTAAGCTCTGTGCTGTCTCTTATGCCTTTTAGCTGTGACCTGTCCAGCCTTGGAAGTGCCTGCTCATGGTGCTGTGAACTGCTCCCATCCCTCTGTGGAGCTCACCTGGGGTACAACGTGCAGGTTCACCTGTGAGGAAGGATTTACCCTGACAGGACCAGAAACACTGCAGTGTGGGTCTTCTGGGGCCTGGGACAGGCAGCAGCCCTTCTGTGCAGGTACCTTTCCTTACCCCTGCTCACCTGAGTTCTTGGGGCTCTCAGCACTGGCGTGTTGAATTCCTGAGGCATTTGTGCTGATTGCTGTTGTGATCTTGTGTTGCAGCTGTGAGGTGTGAAGCTGTAAGCTGGCCAGAAGAAGGCTTTGTGACCTGTGACCATGCTCCTGGAGATCTCACCTATCGCTCACATTGTGATTTCCACTGCAGCGAGGGCTACATTCTGGATGGCCCATCCAGTATTGAGTGTACTGCTCAGGGACAGTGGTCAGAGCCGGTGCCAAAATGCAAAGGTAAGATTTACTCAGTTGAAAATCATAAATTAAAGCTTAGAGTGTCTCATAGTCAGAACAGACTTCCTCATTCAAGTGTGATCAAGGTGTAAGTCATCCCTAGCATGTTTATAGCCCTTCTTATAAGCAGATCTCAAGATGGGGATCATTTAGCCTGTTTTGTTAAAGAGGAAACAGCAGTGCAGGGTGACAAGCAACACTCAGGAACTGTGTCCCCAATACATGATAACAGGCTTTTGAAGTGGAGTGGAATTGTTTATTTCATACACTCCAAATGGGAGCCAGTGTTTGTTTATGCACCCTTCTTGTTGGAATATAATCTGGAGTCAGCCTCAGGATAGCTTGCATGCTTTCAATGCATGTTTAAGGGTTCTGGCTACACTGTGGATCACACTGAAATCCCCATTTCCTGAGCCACTGGTAGATCTAAAGTACTATGGCTCTGCAGGGGACAGTTCCAGGCATGATGTGTCCTCTTGTCAGCTCAAAGGAGAGTGTTTATCTGGATCTACTCCAGTCTGAGATCTGTGCTATCTCTTATAATTTTCAGCTGTGACCTGTCCTGCCTTGGAAGTGCCTGCTCATGGTGCTGTGAACTGCTCCCATCCCTCTATGGAGCTCACCTGGGGTACAACATGCAAGTTCACCTGTGAGGAAGGATTTACCCTGACAGGACCAGAAACACTGCAGTGTGGGTCTTCTGGGGCCTGGGACAGGCAGCAGCCCTTCTGTGCAGGTACCTTTCCTTACCCCTGCTCACCTGAGTTCTTGGGGCTCTCAGCACTGGCGTGTTGAATTCCTGAGGCATCTGTGCTGATTGCTGTTGTGATCTTGTGTTGCAGCTGTGAGGTGTGAAGCTGTAAGCTGGCCAGAAGAAGGCTTTGTGACCTGTGACCATGCTCCTGGAGATCTCACCTATCGCTCACATTGTGATTTCCACTGCAGCGAGGGCTACATTCTGGATGGCCCATCCCGTGTTGAGTGTACTGCTCAGGGACAGTGGTCAGAGCCGGTGCCAAAATGCAAAGGTAAGATTTACTCAGTTGGCAAATACAGTTTTCTTGTCACTGGACAACACACTGAAATCAAAATCCTATAGCGTCCTGGCTCCAAACTAAACTCTGTGCTGTCTTGTGTTCAGTTGTGATTTGCCCTGGCTTAGAAATGCCTGCTCAAGGCTCTGCGAACTGCTCCCATCCCAAAGTCAAATGAATTTGAAAATACAGTGCAAAAAACCAGGGCTAAAGACAGGACAGTCCTTAATGACTCTTAACCATTGCTTTCTATATTTCAGTTGTACAGTGTGAACCACTGAGCTCTCCTGAGAAAGGCTCCATGGATTGCTCACACGGTGCTGGGAACTTCACGTACAACACAGCCTGCCACTTCAGCTGTCTGGAAGGATGGAAGCTCAATGGTTCTCATGTTCTTGAGTGTGGTCGTTCAGGAAACTGGAGTGCCAGTCTGCCCACATGTGAAGGTATTTGACCCGTGACCAGCTGGAGGTGGCAATGGGTTTCTAGTCAAATGGAATATGGAAGGGTGGAGGAGGTAACACCAACCAGTGAGTTAGAATCTCTAGTGAAGTCCATGAGTTAAAAACCCAACCAAATCTCTCAGTATGTTTTTTTGAAAATAGAAGAGGGCAAAATTCCTAAAAAGTCTTGGTGAAAAATACTGATTTCTTATCCAAAATCAAAAGCTGCAACTTGACTTTGGGTTGGTTTGTTTGATTTTTAATTAAAATATTTTTCATATTGAGCTTTTTCTATGTGAATAAAAAGAATTTTTTTCTAGAGAAACAGAACCTTGTGGGGAAATTTGCATGTGAGACTGGAGGTCAGACAGACCCTGGTATAGCTGGGTTGTTCGCTTGCCATTGCTTTGGCAATAGGTGGGATACTTTTTAGTATGCAGCTTTTTATTTCGTATGTGTCCTCTTTCAATAAGAGAAAACTAAGGGTTATAAGCTGCAATTCTGGTTCCTCTTTAAAAGCAGAAGGAAAAGGAAGAAGTAGAGAGGGCTTTGAAGATCACACATGCTTCTTGATCTCACTGAAACGTTTTCATTCTTTCAGCTTCTGAACAAGTCAGCTATGTCTCTGTGGGCATAGCAGCCACAAGTGCCTCTCTGTTGTCCACGGCATCATTCCTTCTTTGGCTTGCAAGACGTTTCCGAAGAAATGGTGAGCAATTGGACTGGGTCCACCGGTTTTAATTACCTTTCTGAAAAATTTTCAGTGGAGGGGAAAAAAAACCCTCCAAACTTCAATTCCTTGCTTTTTGAAAAAGTGAAAATTGCCATACTGAGACAAATTGCAAAATTATTTTCAAGAAGCCTGCATGCACACCATGTTTGGCTTTTGGATGAACATTTAAAAATCAAAAATAGTAAAAACCCAAATGTTTAGGAAACAAGAATTAGAATTAAAAAGGAACATTTTATGTTGAGATAGGGCTAATGACAGCACAGTAATAACTACCTGTGATACTTATGGCTAGATAATGGCTTTTTATTACATATTCAGAAATTAAGAGGCTTTGAGTAGAAGAAAAAGTTTGCATAACGGGCTTTTATCTTGGAATGCTAATATATTTTCTTATTCTTCTTGCAGCAAAGAAATTTACTCCTTCCAGGTAAGCTATGTCTCAGAAAAGCAGCATGAAAAACACTGCAATAGCTTTGTTAAAATCCAGTTGATATAAACCAGTTGTCATTAAAGTCCTTTTCATTTTTGTTTTTTTATAGTAGCTGCCAGAGCCTAACCATCGAAGGCAGTTTCCAAAGTGCTGCCCAGAGTGTTTAACTCAAGGTGTTTCAGGTAAGCACACGAGCTGGCTGCACTTGCACATTCTCTTCCTTTCAGTCATGCAAGCAATCAGAGCTGTTAATTGCTATGCAGTTGCTGAAATAGCAGTATGTGCTTTGGGCTGTCTAATATGCATCTTGGCATGAAAGTTCCTAACAAGACTACTGGATTTATTGCTTTATAAATGGTTATTCAGCTCCTTCAGGATGATTGTGCTTGGCATTCTGTCCAGCTGCATGTAGCACTAGGAACACTGTTGTGCATTTTTGCTACCTGCTGCATACAAAATTCCTCTGAAATGAGATAAAGTACAAATCTATGCCAATTATCCAATTTATAGAGGAATTTTGTTCTCTCTGCAGGAATTGAAGCCATCTTCACTTATGTCTTGGACATTTCCAGATAATGAAACTGCATGCAAATCAGCAGCTGTCCAGATGTTTTTACCTCTTGCTGACAAGATGATTGACCTTGTGTATTGTTCAGAAATTTTGAACTCAAGCTGCCTGGTATTCCCATTGAAGTCAAGCAGAGAGTAAAACTCTGGCCTTCTGGCAAGACACTGTCTGCATTCAGTCATGTAGTTATCATAACTGGGAGCTTGCCATCTCTTGTCCAGATGGTGAGCAAATAGTAAGCTGCTGCCTAAAGAGGAGGCTGGTTTCTCCTCTGGTCTACTCAAAGGTACCTAGGTGAGGTGAAGACAAGCATTATTTCACATCACTTACTACACTGCTGGAGATGTCTTCTCTGGAGTCATATGGGTTATACTTGCAGAAACAGAATAATTGGGATGAAAAAACATAAAGTGAATAGCTTTGAAACCATTTATCTGGTTTATTGTTGATTTCAGTTTATTTTAAGAGGATGTCCCAGTCAGTAAATATGCTTGTAGTGATATGGGCAATTATTTGGGTTTCTGCTGCATGTCTCAGAAGACTTAGGAGCTTCAGACTCTTTTTGTAATAGCACTAGGAATTGTAGTGCTTATACTAGGTACTCTGGTTTCTGAATGCAGCAAGTAGATCTGAAATGATCTCATCCCTGTGGGATTGTGCACAGTAATACCGGTGTATACGTAAATGTTTAATGGTGAAATTTTTACTGTGGATATTTCTGTGCTGTTAACTGTAAATGTATTGTAAAGTACTTGTTCCTGAGTAGGTCTGTGGCCATTGACCTGGGCCCAGGTAATTTTAAAATAATTCAGAAGTGTTTGTAAGGATTTCATGCCTGCCTATTATTTACAAGTGAAATGTAATCCTGAAATTTGTGTGTATACATATTGCAAGTATGATTTATTAAGCTGTTAAAGGACTTGAAATGGGAAAGTCTTAAGTTATGTGTAAGTTATCATAAATTAAAAATCTCTGACATCATCTGATATGTATTGTCCTATTTGTAACAGTATTTAATAAAATGTTTTAAATGTAATGCTTCCTTTTTGGAAACCCACATCATTTAAATGATTTAGGCCAGCCCTGTGGATATGGCTTCAGCAGCAGAACTGGCTACCTAGCAAGGCTGTCCCTTATTTAGCTTTCTGTTTTCTTGGCAGTCAAGGAAAGAGCAGCCAGCAGATGGCACTGGCTGCCTGGGAGCGAGCATGGCCAGAGCCAGACCCCAAACCAGCATTCCCAGACCTGAGAGGAAGGAGGAAGGCTCAGCGATGTGTCCCATAAAGCAGATGCCTGGACTAGCTTTGTGAGAGGCACGCTCAGGAGAGAGAGGAGAGAGGAAACAAAAGCAAGCAGGTGATCTTGGTGCATGGTAAACAGCACAAACCCACTCACCCATCTGGGTCTTTAGCAGCCCTTTCTTCTGGCAAGTTAGTTAAGTGGGAGACCGTGGGCTAAGAGGTGACAGCACAGCTCTGGGGATTAGTGGTGACTGTCTAAGGACCTCCACTCCCATTCTGGCTTGGGCTGTAGTGAAAGACTCTGCCATGGACTAGTGCTGGCCAGACACTCATGTGGCCACCCTTTCCCAACCCCTAACACAGCCGAGAAAGCTGCCCTGTGGCTCTCTGTACCTGCTGCCAGGAGCAAGCCCTTGATGGTGAACCTTGAGATGGATTCCTGCCCCAGGCAAGGCTCAGGAGAACCTGGCAGGCCTGTGAGCAAGGGAGACAATTAAGAGGTGCTATGCTGCAGTGGACAGGGCCTGTTGCTGTTTATCCCAAACCGATTAACAAACTGAGAGCGGCTGTCGGAGCTTCCCCCGCCTTGATAAGGTGGGGCCCAACCGTGTGAGCAGATGTAGAGCAGTAATCCTTCAGGTTCCCTGAGGGGACGTAGAGATTAGCCCGAAACGCCCTGCTCTGAATCCCTGCAGGAGCTGTTTTGAGAGCTAAACCACCACATGGGTCCCCCAGCCTGTCCTTGTTGTTGTCCTCTACATGCGTGGCCTTGTAGCATCCTCTAGAGAGAGCTGCTTGGGCCAGCGTGGCTCCCACCCTGCTGCAGTCAGGGCAGCCCAGCTTCTCCTTTCCTGACCAGAGCTGGAGATTCTAGCAGCTTTCCTTGGGATCTTACAGGGGCTTTATTACTAGAAAAAAGGCTACAAAATTATCCTTTTTCTTTCTCCAAGGCTTCATCCCTTGTGACTTCTAAAGGCAGCAGGAGTAAGACCACATTTAGGTGGGATTAGTACTCTACCTCTCCCAAAAATCACTTCCCTGAAGGGGATCTCCTTCCTTTCTGTGACTTTGGGGTTACATCTATCCTCATAAGTAAGGTTAGTCCAGGGCACAGGCAAAAACCTACCCTGTGCTTGTCCAGGTTGCTTGATTCTTGGTCCTCTCCTGGCGCTGTTTTTTCCTGCTTCAGGATGTGAATTACCAGTTATGACGGCATGGTGTGTCCAGGCCTTTAGGATCTTCAGGAAGCAATGTTAATTGCAGTAGATGCGTCTCTGTTGCAGTGCCTGTGAATGCAGCTCTTCTGTTTGCTACTTGTCTAATTCCTGTGCTGGCAAGAATGGCCATGCAAATGTTTGCTGCCAGGTGGTCATGTAGTAACTCCACTGTACTGCTCCTCTATATGGTGCGGTGCTGTGTCATCACCGAAGGGCCGCAGGGTCTTTGCCAAAGGGATTTTCCTTATTTCCTGTTGTTTTGTTTCCTTTAAATTCCTCAGTTCTCCCCAAGCCTGTGGCATTGTTCAGAAAGGGATCCGTGTTTTGCCTGGCATCTTATTTTGGAGCGGATGTCTGCTTGTGCCATGACCTATGGAAGCTGTGAAGGTGACATTAACTGGGAGGCACGCATGTCCTTTCACAGCTCTGCGTGTTCACTGCTTGGCAAGGGAATGGTTTTTGTGGCGTAACTTAACACATTCCTGATGAACCGAGCTACCCGGGTGGCTTTAGCTTTTTACATCTGCAGTCCGACAGAAGAGGACTTAAAAACAAAACTTCACTTAAAGTCTCAAACAGACAGGCAGTGTTTGATTTGGGGTGGGTGTTTCTGTGGCCTTTGGTGATATGGACAGTATAAGACCTGCCCAGATTGGGTTTGTGTCTTCTGTTTTCATAAGCAATTAGCAATCAAACAAGCAGTCATTTACTAGGGCTGGCTGAAGTTGCCTTCCAGAGCTTAAGTTTTCAAGGGCTGGACTGGACCCAGCGTTTGGCCAGCAGTTCTTCACTTACGAAGATAAGTCGCTGCTACAGGCTACGGAGACTGCACATCTTTGCAGCTCTTTGCGTGCTTTGTAGAGGCCTGGCAGCAGGGACTTTGAAGCAGCAGCTCCCGCAGGAGCTGGTGTCGTGATCAAATCACTAACCTGCTCAGCTCCTGCTCTGGGAGCTGTCAGAGGATATTAGGGCCAGGAGGCCAGCCTGCAACATGCAATGTCTTTGCAGTGCAACATACTGAAGCCGTCGTTAGTCTGGTTTCTGTCATGAATCTTGCTCCTGTTTGGATTCCTCCAGTACTTGCAGGGGGCTGGCTTCCTCCCCTTGCCTTGAGCATGCTGCTGATGGGTATTTGGTGAGGAGTCTTCAACCCATAGACCTACAGGAGCAAGTTGCCATGGTGAGCGCTAGGTCAGGGGCGGAAGAGTCCATGACTTTGCTGCTCTTTGGGAACCGTAACTCACACCAAATGAGAAATAGAGCACGGGTTTGTCCATGGACAGGCAAGCCATCCTCCTGTTAGTAGTGGGCAGCAGAAGCTTGGTGGAGGGCAGAAAAGCAGGCAGCAGAGCCCAGCCTGTCATAGCACTTGCATAGTTCTACTGTGGAGCTCCCTCATCTGTTTTGCAGCCTGTCTCATGCATGGCTTTAGGGAGAAACAAGCAGAATTGCAGGTTATATTTGACCAGTGGAGTCAAAACCTGCTGGCTGGTTGTTGCTACTCACCTGACACTATCAAATCTCACCTAAAAGGGAGGCAGACTTGGCCAACACCATTCAGCCGTGGCTCCAGTGGTGAAAAAAAATCCACAGCTCACAAAGTGTTTCCACAGCTGATGATGGCCAATGCTTTTCCTGGCTCAGGAAAACTGCTGCCAAGAACAGGACAGCATGCAAAAAGCACAAATGCCTCCAAAGCAAGGCAGCAGATGCCCCTGGGCAGCTGCCAGCAGGTTTTCTACCTGCCTTCCTACTTCAGGGAAGGACATTGCCTGAAAAGCCCAACAGTTGCTTTGACTTTCAGCCTGGGCCAAGTGGGACCTTCATCAACTTCTCGCCTCGCCAGCTGCCATGAAAGCAGTGATGGCAGGTGTGAAATTGCAGGTGACTTGCTTGTTTTTGGCACTCTAGTGCTGTCATTTTGGGCTTTTGACAGCCTCTGAGTGGGCAAGAAGAGGGAATCTCACTGAATCCGTGCCTTCAGGAGCAGGTCTTGGGTCACAGAGTGTTTGGGTGGAAGGAAAAGGGTTAAAGGGGAGACAGGAAACACTTTGTTCTGTACTTATTCCACAGGATGATTTCTGGGAAAGGAGAGGCTGCAATCAGGCAGGCTGTATTCACTTTGGGATCTTGGGGAATCAAGCCCAGCCAGGACTAAACCAACAGGAAAATATAGCACAGTCCACCCTGCATGAAACAGCCATGTCCCTGCTTCACCTTATCTCATGTCAGTGCAAACAATCCAGATAACATAAAGATCAGACATGGTGAAATGCTGGCTTCACGTGAATGACCAATATATCTCATGGGGAAATGAGCAGAAAAACAGTGGGTGTAGTCCTAGTAAGCCCTATATCCTAAGACGGTGAGAAAGGGCCCTCTCCAGTCCTCACTGTATTTCCTCCTTCTCCCTTGTGTTGGTACCAGGGACCCCAGGTTGGTCCCTGGCCGGGGAGCAGGGGATGCTGTCTGTGTCATGGGGCTGTTCCCGGGCTGTTCTGGGTGGCCCACAAAGGCAGCAGAGGAAAGCTCTGCAAGTGAGTTAGGAACTGCTGGGTCAGAGAATGGGGGGTATCTAATCTACTTTACAGCAAATCATTTTTGACCAACACAGCCCCTACAAACAACCAGATGTAGCAAAGGTTCTTCCTACTCTGTCAAAGGCACTGGTGGAGAAATACTCACCTGTGTCAGTGATCTCTTGCAACTAAAGGCAGGGAATTTGACTGAAGCACTTGGCAGTGATGAAGTAGTCATGATGGAGGGATGCAGGAGGGAGAAGGGAGACAGCCTGTGTTTTCCGCTGTTCTTCTGCCTCTCCTGAAAGGAAGAACAGCTTAATCTCTGTTTTGCAAGACCCTTCTTGCTTGGCACTTGTGCTCTTCTCTTTGTCTCTTTTGGTGGAAACAGGGCTTGGGGTAAAGGTGAGAGACCCTCACCATGTGCCATTGGAGGGAACAGTGGCACTTTGCATTGTGCAGGCAATTGGCAAAGCCACAGTGAATTTTGCCCACGCTACTCAGACATGCAAAGTTTGCTCAGGTTTATTTGCACTAAAGACAGGCCAGCCATTTACCTGAATGTGTTTGTCACTCTGCTCTTTTGAACTGGGGCAGCTGAATATTACTGCTGAGGTCAGTACAGATCAATCTGTTCATTTTCTTTTCCTTCTACTAGCTCTTTCTTTGGTAATATTCAGTGCCCTGTTTAATTTGCCCTGCCTGAGTAAAGGGTTTAGCTTCTGTTCAAAGTGGCATAGAATTCCAGCTGATGTGCCAGGAGGAGAGCACACAGGACATTACAAAATCTGTGCCTTTCCTAACATTGAGTTTAAAATCCAGATTTTAAAAACATACTGGATATAAAAAGTTGGTTGTAAAGTAACTAATTACTTACAAACAAGCATCTGGCTCACTGGAGTCATGTAAGTGCTGAAAAGAAGTCAGACACAGATCACCCTTTTCTCCAGACTGCAATTCATTCAGTTTGGCTGTGTTAAATTCAGAGGCAGTTCCTTTAGGTGCTGACAGAAGCGTTTCAAATGCTGCCAGATGAAGCTAATAACACGCACACACACGTGCCTGCGCAGACATGCACAATGGGTCAGTCAATGCTTTTGTCGCTCCTGTTTCCTGTTTCCTTGCGCACACACAGGGCAGATTTTGGTTCTCAGCCCATTAATGACCCTTTGCAGCATCCTTCCCCATCTGCTAAGTGGGAGCAAGTCTTGCAGGTCAGACTTTTAGTGATAGACTTGGACTTTTAAAGCACTGCATTCATGTTCCAGCATGAGCAGGGGAAGTAGTGATGATTGCAAACAGATACTCTTTGCTTTCATGGTGGCATTGAAATGTAGCTCCAGAAAATGATTTTGCCCCAGAAATGCACTCTGCAGGAATGAACCGTCTCTCTTGGAGGAGCTTTTGGAACATGAACCGCCCCAGACTTTGCTATGAGCAAAGCTGACTCTGAAGAGCAGGTTTCTACCTGAGCTTACACCTGAGGAAAATAACTTGTCGGAGGATCCCAGGATACAGGATTTGAGGAGCCCTGAGAATTCGCCTATTTCAAAACCCTGTCCCACCCTGTGAGTGATGACACTGCAGGTGGAAGCTGGTGCTGTGCACCCTGTGCAAAAAGCAGGGGCTCTCTGAGAGGAACCTGGGTGGCTTCCAGTGCAGTGGCACCCCATGTCTGCAGTGATGCCCCAAGGCACCCCGGCGGGGTTTGGGTGCACGGATCCCAGACAGCGGGGTTGGTTTGCTGTCTGATTTGGCTATTTCAGAAATCCAAAGCTGGGGCTGTTAGCTTTTCTAATACTGAGGCTGTGATCTGGAAAAATGAACACTAGGTTTAATTTCCCAGCACTGCTGATGGCTAAATGTGGGAAATTCATGCCTTTAACTTGTGTCTAAAACAGAATGATACTGGACTCCTCAGAGGAGAGCTTTGGGAAGAGCAGAGGGACCTGTACCTGGGGAATGAAAACATGTCCTGTTCTTATTGTTCTGCTCTCTATCTGCTGCTGGATACGAGGCCAAACAGGCCTTTGCTTTGATCTGGGACAGGCGTCCTTCTGTTCCTGTGTCTGGAGTGGGAAAATCTAAGCCTTTGGGGTGTTTGGATGCTGTGGGAACAGGTGTGATAGGGGACCTAAAAAACAACAGATCAGAAAACATATGGGACAGCTCCAGCTCTTAATTAACCTAATTGCTGTAGCTTCCACGAAGGTCTGCATGCTTGCCGCGCGTGTTGTTTCCGGTGCAGGCGAGCACCGGTCAATGTGATAAAGCACAGACACAGTAATGCTATCAGCAGCCTCTTCCTTTCCAGAAGGACCCCAGCAGGCCAGAACCCCCCATAAAACCCAGCTGTTGGGTCCAGGGTGCAGGTCCTCACACCTCCACATACAGCCCACTCCTCCAAAGAGGTGCGGTAGGCTTCTCTGGAGAGAGAGCAGGGGTGAGGCGTGAGTTTTGAAAGCCAACAAGGGTTATTACAGCGCAGCGGTTGGACTGGTCTGCCTGTCCTTCATCGGAGCTGACGGCTGCTGCAGCGGCAGTGAGTCACTGAGGCTGCAGGTGGTGGGCTGGTAAGTGTATGGGGCCAGCTCAACTGCATGTTTGATGGCACAGTAAAATGGCTAGATATTTATAGAAAGAAATTGCGTCCTGACTTGTGAAAATAGAACACCCTAAATGCTCTTTGGTGAAAGAGCACTAATTGGGCTGTAGTCTTTCCTTCAGGGTTCCAGACCAAGAGAAACGGTAGTTGAGAATCTTTACTGACCTCTTGTGATGCTCAGACAACAGCAAATTTTTTCACTTCACAGTCACTCTTCCTCACTGAAGTATTTGGAGAACAAGGTCACTCCCAGTTTAGTTAAATGTTTGTCTTTTTGTGGCACTGAATTGTAAGTAAAGCTGTTGTCCCTAAAATACTACAGATACCTCAAAGTTTCCTGAGGTTCAAAGTTGTCCTGTAACAACAATCCTTGTGTTGTGCTGCAGACTGAAATTTGGAAACGGGTTGACCAGATGTGTGGTATAGAGCAGCCCAGACGGCCAGCCTGCTCTTTGTGAGGGAGCAGCTATTCCCACGCATGTTTCACCCCAGCAAAGCCTGGATCCTCTCTGAAGCTCAGGGGCTGGAAATGTGAAGCAGAGGGAGGTGCAGGGATGCTTGCGAGTGAGGAGAGAGAGTGCAGTGTCTGACGTGGGCACATCTTATCTGGCCGGTCAGGACAAATGTTTGTCACCTTTGGATTCACCGTGCTGCCCAAAAAAGCAAAACAGACATGTAGTAGTGTTGGCAATCTCTGTAGGAACCTCCTGTCTGCCAGATTCTCTCTCCCTGCCCTCCCAGCAGGTGCCAGCTGGATTTTGCTTTCTTTCATCCTATGATCATGTTTCATCAAAGCAAGCACAGTCAGGGGATGCAGAGCCCAAAGGCTTACTAAAATTAGGTATGATCTTTGGTTCTGTTTGCAAGTAGTTTCTAGGTATGGTGATGTCTGACATACAAACTGGCTAAAATCAGGGTTTGCAAGTCCTAAGTGCAGCTATGTTTGTATTATTGTTTGCAAAGTCCTTTGGAGCAGCTTTGTGCCTGTTAGAACAAAACAGCAGCATGCAGGCTCAGATCAAAGAGCCCCTGTAAAATAGATTTCAACATAGACAAGCAGCCTACACTATCAAACTAGCTGATAAAGGAGGATCGCGTGAGAAGCATCGTGGCTGCAATTTTCACACAGCCAAACCAAGTTTGAATAGTCCCCATGACTCAGTACTGGAGTCATACAGGTTCACTGTGGAGATCTCTGGGTCTTCTGCAAAACCAGCAAATGAAAAAGATGTTAAGTCCCAATTAAGTTAATGGGGCTTAAACAAATCTTTCAAGTTAAATGTAGTGGTTTGTGGTTTGGTGGATCTAGATCTTGCTAAAGCTTCCTTTCCCCATTCTTCTTATCAGAGCAACTTAAATAACAGTGGTTAATAAGGAGGAATTATGAGCAGCAGTTTGAACCCCAAAGTGTGACCAGAGTAGGTGTTTGGAATGGCTATGTGGAATACCTTCAAAGAGGTGATGAATAAGCAGCAGAGGTAAGGAAGGAGAGCGAAAAGTGTGGTTTGTGCCTGAGCTTATATGGGGTTTTGAGTAAAGAAGTGTTGATGTTGGGTCTCTGGTTTGGCTGATTGCCTAACATGCCATGGAAATCACTGCCTGTTGGTAGTGCTGTCCTCATACCTGGGCTAGAAGAGCATTTGTTTGGTGTTGGATCTGAAATAATAAATCATCCCAAATCTGATCTGCTCTTTGGGCAACGAATTTGGTCTCTTCAGGTCTTCATTAAGACCTGGGTGGCCAGCAGCGCTCCTCCAGGCCTGTGCTCAACCTGCCTACAGTAAAATAGGCTTCTAGATGTTGTGAACCAAGGTGAAGTCAATCTAATTTTTCAGTAGCCTGTGCAAACCCATGGTACTCTTCTGGTGCAGAGCCTTCTCTTTTCCCTTGCCCTGCTACGTGATTTCCACATATACTGTAGCTTGTGAGAAGGAAGGAGGGGGTGTATGGGGTGTGTCATGCTCCAGGACGAGAATGGAGCTCTAGTCTAGGATATCCTTATAGGAGCTGAAAGGATGCAAGTTAAAAAAAAAAGTAAAAGAAGGCGATTCTCCACTCTCTGTTTACCTGTCCTGAAGACTGCCCTCCCAGCAGCTCCTTCTCTGCCCCAGGGCGACACAGGGGAAATCCTGGCGGCAGCTCTGGCTTGGGGTAAGAGGCAGCTTCTGAAATAGACTGCTCCTAGACTGTTAGGACCTTTATAGGCTAAATCCAACATCTTAAACTTCACCTGAAAACAAATAGGCAATCAGGCATAATGAGCACACTCCTAGGAAGCTTTGCAAGGCATGCTTTTGTTGTGACTCTAACTATAAAGGTCTACAGCCTCTCATTTGAGAAACAGACAACAGCATTTTTTTTTTTCCTCTTAACAAGGTTTCCTTAGAAATGGATCCACTGCTGAATCCCGAGTCTGCCTGGCATATTCCGGGGGACATCTGGCGTAAATTCTTCATTATTAGATTACACTAGTTGCAGCAATAATCATTCACATGGGATTATTACATCCAAGCTTGTCTCATTGCCTTTATCCTTTCACACATTGTCTTTCCTGGTTCCCCTTCAAAGGGCTGTTGTGAGTCTGTGTTGGAGCAAGAAATTAACTCGTTAGTAGTTTATGCATCATTTCCTCCAGCCACATGTATTTAGGGCAAGATCAATAAAATATAATAAGGAAGCGGGTGGGTATTGTCACTGTGGGGCTGAAATAATTCCTTTGGTATCACTGTAAATCCTTCCCTCACATATGAAAACCTGCAGTTCTGTCCATCATTAGCTTATTTTGCTGGCTGTATCAACAGGACATTGATTCGTCTCCTTTGTGTGCTTGCAGAGTTCATGTCCTGCTACTTCTGCTTGCAGCCACACAAAGTGCTCCAAGTGGAGGTTTAAGATTTTGACAGAGAAGTGTTTTGTAGCCTTCCTTCTGGCTCCTGTTGTGTAATTAAAGCTGTGCCACCTAACACTGGAGATCCGTTTGTGGAGTGGCTCCATGCTCTGGCAGCTGCTGTGATGTGTTAGGTCTGAGAAAGGGAAAGGGATGGCAAGAGGGATCCAAGCACCGCAGCTCAGGGCACAGACATCTTGCTGTCTGTGGGAGCTGGGGAGGCAAACCTGAGTGGATCTGAAATGCCAGTGGCAGGTTCAAGAGGATCTGGAGTCCCTGATTAGTGATAGAGCTGCTGGGCCAGCCCTTTCTGGGTAAAAACAAAAAAACAAATAAAAGAAGGTTCCGTTTTACCCATGGTAGTGTAAGGATGTAAGAGGGTTAATGCTTGTGGGAAGATGAGAGAGCAGCCAGAGCATGCTGGATTTCTGTGGCTCCTGAAGAGGCCCATGTCTAATTCCACAGGGTATCTTACCTTTCCATGTCTCTTTTCTCACCTCCTGGCTCCAGTCCACAATACCATGAGGGGTTTCAGCTCCATGAGAACTTGAATTTGAGGAATTTATTGCAATTTCAGATGAAGAATTTCCTGAAAGTAGAAGCAAAATCAAACCAGCAATTCAGTGCCCTTGCTAGCTGTGCCTGCCTGGACTCCCTGGGGCCATTTCTCTGGTGGGAGATGTCCTGGCAGCTGGCATTGATGTGGCAGAGGCTGTGTGGTCCACCTTGGCTTTAGCAATTCTCTGTCTGCTGATCTGAGGAGATTACAGCAATGCAGAGGCTCCAATTTCTGAAAGCATATGGAAGGAGAAGTCTTGAGCTCACTCTGCACTCTGGGACCTGCATGTTTTATTGCTGTAAATGTAGAGAAGTCTGAGAGAGGGAGGTGGTTAAAACCCTCTAGAAAGTCTGACTCATGTCACAGAGGAATATTCTTTGTGGGGTTATGCTGGGCCGGGCAGCACACAGTGTACGGGATGGATGGGACAGTAAAGTCAGAGCAATTCTGCCCTCCACAACCCCAGCGATGTTGACACAGCCTGAAGGGGAGTGCAGAGGAGATGAGATCCTGAGATTATCAGTGCGGATAGGGGAGAGGAATGTTGTTTGCTTGTAGCTCCTCTCCATGAGGACTGGCAAAATCCAAACATGGAGGGAAGATACAGGCAGACGCCCATGCACAATTTGAGAGTGTAACAGAGATAAGCAAGCTCAGGGACAAAGCCAGGGGCTCTAACTTCAGCACAAGAAAAACTGGTCACAGCACAAGCTGGTTGTCTTCTGGAGACAAGGGTCTGTCCAGGTCACCTGCAAGCAGCTAGTGACACTGCTCCCTTGTCACCTGCCCGCATCATTCTCAGACAGCTTCAGTGAGGCAAAAACCAGCTCTGCCTGGTCTCCACTGCTGTCCAGTGGTGATGTGGCTAACACTACCACCTTCTTGGTGGCAAAGTTTGTTACCAGGTAGAGTGGGTAGACTTGCAGATGAGAGAAAGAAAGGACCAGCTGGCAGAGAGAAAAGAGGAAAGCAGAATTGAGACAGATGCTCAGGCAGGATGTCAGTTGCTTGCTTGGTGTCATTCCTTTAGGAGCTCGGCTTAGAAGAGAAATTGCTTCCAGGGGACACTTTCTCGGGAGAGCTGCTTTGGACCAACTCCTTTGCCTTGCAGGGCCTTTCCCAGGCAGCCTGTGCCACCAGCCCTCCCCCTGTCATTGCAACATCTCCAGCTTTCCAAAGAGACAGAAGCCCAAAGAGCAAACACAGGAAACCCCAGCCCTGGTCAAGGTCTGGGAGGTAAATTTATAACTTAGGACATATCATGAGGATGCTGCTCTGTAACATGTAAACACTCCTTTCTTTCTCCAACAGCCCAGCGCAGCTGAGAGAGCTGATCCCAAACCTCCCTTCATGGTTGAGTCCGCTGAAGAGACAGGACGCAGGTTGGGAATGCAGCCGGGCACGCAGGCTCCTTATTCCCTGGAGATGGGCTCCTTCCCTCACTTCTGTAAGTCCTTGCCCTGGCCCTGTGCAAATTGGCTGTGGGTTGGGCAGCTGCATGGAGGGGTGGCAGGAGACCACGGTGGCCATTGCCAAGAGCTGTGGGGTTTGCCTGACCTCCTGGGCATGCTACTCCTGTAGCAATAGGCACTGACTAAATGAAGCCTTTAGGGGAGTTAAATTCAGGCACAGGTTTTGGAAAGAGACCCTTGTAGCACTGTGTTGCTCTTTTCATTGCAGGAGGGAAGTCTCAGTTTAAACTGAGCTATTTATCAGGAAATGTGGTGGGACAGATGGGCTGGGGAGGAAGTAACAGCTCCATCCCTGAAGGTCTTTGGTTTGATTTGGGGCAGGAAGATGGATGAGATGAGCTTACCAGGTCCTTTCCAGACCTGTTTTCTGAGAGTCTGTGCCTTCCTCCTGCAATGGAGGGGAAGAAGAACATTCGGGGTGTGGAAGGAGATGCTGTATTTACAGGTGAGGGCTGTGATGGCTTTTACTAAAGGAGTTCTGGAGATCAGCTCATGCAGGTTAATGAAGGACAGGTGGAAGTTACATGTAAAGCTAGTCAGGAATTTTCCATGAGAATAATACTTTTAACAAGGTGATGTTTCTCCAAAAGCTGAAGCTCTCTCTGGATGAATATTGATTTTGTTAAATATATTAAATATATTTGTGTGTGTATGTACAGAGAGAGAGAAAGAGAATTCCACTGGGAAAACTCTCTAATGGTCTAATTCATTTTGGATCCCTTTGAACCTGGTTTGTGTTTTGAACTGACTCCATGGGTTTCACTACCTCTGCTGTGTATGTATGAGCTCTTTGCAATATATGTATAACAGTGTTCTAACCAAAAGGAATATATTTACTTGCCTCTATATATTTCCAAGTAACAAAAAATTTAAAACCACTTTTTTTGCTTCTTTCATAGCATATATATCACATATCAAGTTTTATTAGCATCGGCAGATATGATTCCTGTATATCAGGTAAACCAGTGGCACAACAGCTGGATGCAAAGTCACCTTTCCTCCAGGGGCTGAACACTGGGAATCGAAAACCTTTTGTCTTGGACAGATCAGAAGGCTGGAGGGATTGAAGACAGGGCAGGGATTGCTCCTGAAAGGCCTGGAGGTGTTACCCGAGTGCAAACGGGCCTGCAGCAGGCTGACATGATAAGGCAGTGGGTAGGAATTTGCTGGCTCTGGCTTGGGTTTGCAGTGAAGGTGCGTTCCCCTCCTTTTTGACTCCCTTCCCTTGGCTTTCCTTGGTGTGTGTTAGCAGCCTGTGAGGCCCAGCAGGGCCTGTCAGCACCTGCCATTGCTCATGTCTGCCCCAAAGGCAGAATTGTTGGTGTCCAGGACTCACTGAGCTGGTACCAGCTCTGAGCATGGTGAGGGGCTGGCAAATCCCTCCTGCAATCTGGACTCAGACCACCTGTGAGGCACACAAAGAGACTGTGGGTTTAAATCCTTCCCCTGAGCCAAGCTAAGGGGAAGGAGGCTTTGGCAAAAGGCAGCACTGAGGGCTAGGCAGGAACTTGGAAGCATTTTGGAAAAGCCGCCTAGGCTTGTGCCTGGTGATAGTGCTGATGTACAGGTCCCCGGATGAACCCTGTGCGATTCTAGCAGGATTTCTCTAGTATCACACATATGGGGAGGTGATACACAGGTGTAGACATCCTTGGTATGTCTCTGTGTTGGCAGAACCCATGTTATAACCAGGGCATTGAGGAATTGCTGTAATTTAAAAATATTCTATTTATTTACTTTTTACAAGTACTCCAAAACCTCAACATACCTGGACTCTAAAGTGGTCCCAGGGTGAGGGGAGTTTGGGTCAGATTCCATCAGTTTTGGAAGATTCCCTGGCTTTTTACTAAGGTGATTTACTTGAGAAACTGCCAGCAAATGCCTGGATGCTCACAGCTGTGTTTCCTACCGAAACCTGGACAAATGGGTGTGCCGGTGAGTAAAGGACGGAGACAAAATTATATTCTAGTCTCAGAGATGTAAAAAGCTGATCTGGGTCATGAGAGCCAACCTGTTTCTCAGGTTGAACGAGGGCTGCACAAGAACTCTGGATGGTGTTCAGCCCTAGTCTCAGTTTCAGGCTTAGTCCCCAGATTCTGTTGTCAGGAAGTGATCCATACAGAATTTGTCAGCAACTACAGCCAACAGAGTCCAGAGTTTAAGTCTAGTATGTGCTGCCAAAACCAGCTTGCAGTGGGTTAGCCCCTTCCACTCTGCCTCTGTCAATAAAGCGAGCATCCTTCCCATCCTGACTTTTCCCAGCTGACCTTTTTAAGCACGGTTGCAGGTTCTGCCCGATCTTCCCTTTGACAGCTCTGAAGATTCATTCCGAACTTTGCAGAGGCAATTGGTTTATGGGAGAGATCAGCAACCTTTCATGGTCACGGGGCCAGCCTACCTTTGTCTTTCTCAAAGACAAGCTCACGCACACCTGAAAACATTCGTAGGGAGCTGGGAGACGCTGCCTTTGCAATGGATGAGAAGGTCCCCTTCAGACACTGAGCTTGGAGCCATCTGGCTTTTACATGAGAAAGAAATTTCTGTATTGAATTCAGGGAGCTGGGAAATCACAGGTGACTGAAACAAGAACAAATTCATCTGCAACTTTCATATAACTCCAGAAACCTTCTAGGAAGACTTTTATTGCTGGGCCTACTCCTTCCAGTGGAGAGGGTATAATAAAAGCCCTTTAATTAGCTGATGAGAAGGAAGTTTCTTCTAGGCTAGACCTAGAATGTTGCAGGAGGCATTATTGCAATTATAGCAGTAGGGCAAAGGGTGGGTGAATGTTTGTTGCAGGTGTTTTGAGTCTCCTTTTGATTTGTTTCAGCTGAAAACCCAAGGTGGGCATCTCAAGGCCTTTTTTTTTTTTTTTTTTTTTTTTACCCAGAGGACGAGGCTAGAAGGTGGTTTGGAGGGAGACTTCTATTGTTGTGCTCCTGTTTGTTTTTTCTTCTTGCTCCTGCTGCTGTAGCTTGCTGGGGTGATTCAGAAGTTGAGCTGAAAGTCCTCACCATGTACTTGGTGGGATGCCTGGCTTTTATGCAAAGTAAGACCCTTGCTTGTTTTGAGCAACGTCCTACTGCTAAGTGGATGCTGCCTCTCTGGGGAGGGATGCTGGGCTGCCCTTGGGAAAGGGAGAGGATGGGGCAAATAGGTGTTGTCTCAAGGCTCATCCACATGTGTGACCATGAGGATAGAGAGGAAGTCTCTGGGAAATTGCAGTAAATGAAAACAAAACTCAGTGTTCCAGGATGGTGAGGCACAGTGTGGTGTAGCAGTGCATTGCTGTGCCCTGCAAGCTACAATGTGTAAGGTCTTCTTTATCTAGGTGATGTGAGGTGTCTTGAGTAGGTTTCTCTGTGTCGTCTCCTGTGGAGGGGCCTCGTGTAGGGGTGAGCCTGGAAAAGGCAGGCAGCAGCGTGGTGGCTCTGACACGCCAGGATGCGAATGCCCACACTGTCCTTGATGTTGGTGGCTGCTGAGCACAGCTCTCTCCTCAGATGGGCCCTGTGAATTTTCTGCAATGCTCGTTTGCTTTCTTGCTGCTGCTTTTTAGCAGGAAGCCTTTGACACAATTCTGGCAGAAGTCGCTCTAGCGTTGTCCTGCCTCTTCGGAGCTTTGTACAGAAGTGTTGGATATTGAACGAGATATTCTGTGGCCAGGTCTTGGATGGCCTGTTACCTGTGAGGTGTGTCAGAGGGGGCAGCTGGGGTGTGAGGAGGCCTCTACACCCAACTGGCAGAAGTCCTGTGCCGTCTGGAGGTTTACAAGGGCTTTATCTGTACTTTTTGCCATAGCTTATATTACTGTAATTACACGTATATATATTTGTTACTAAAGTAAAGCCTCTGTTTTCAGTGTTTTGATTGAAGAAGAGCAGTGTTACATTGCAAATCTAGTCAGAGAAGCTGTTTTTAGAGACTGAGGGAGACTTGGGGGTGGATTCTTCTCTTGTTGGCACTAACCCTGCTGGGCTTGAGGGCACGAAGTTGAAGTGCACAAGGAATCTGTGTCTCCTTCTAAAAACAAACAAGGTCTGAGTTTGCAGTCCCTCAGCACCCTGGGGAGTATGTGGGGCATCTGCTGCAAGTCCAGAGCAGATGCAGTTGGCTGGAGAAATTGGATATTTTGAGGTGCAGCTTCAGTCCTTCCCTTTGGGTCTTTTTTCTTGGGATTCCCAGCTGAAAGGAAGGCATCAGAGCAAAGATGCCTTGGACTGGGTGCTGATGGCCACATTTGCGGGTCCTTGGCATAGGAGCCAGCAAGGCTATGGGAGGATACAGCAGTGTTTTGGGAGGAAGGCTGCCTCAGTGTCTGGCTGGCCCTGGTAGCAGCGAGGGGGTTAAGGCCCAACCATTCTGCCCAATCAGTCTGGCTTGCCTGTAATAACCAATTAACGGAGTGTAATTGTGCAAATCCATATGTGGCAGTAATTACCAGGGAGATTAATGGATTCCTTCCTTTCTGAGTGGACCCCACTGCAGCTTGCCAGCGTCCCCCCACCACCCGAAAGGACTGGGTGAGGGGGAAAGCAGGGGAGCCACTCTTCCCTGGTTGCTCTGTGATGGAGCCAGGCGGATGGAGAGGCCCCGTGGGGACTGTCCAGTGCTTGTTTAAATAACCCTTTTCATTTCCCTGCGTTTGCCTACATACAGCTCGCTGCTCCCTGGCTCAGACCTGGCCTTGTAAGGACAGTTCGTGCCCAGCCTGCTGGGACTCGGGCTGCCGTGTTCCTGCCCTCCCCATTGTCCATTCATTCCCTGCTCCCCTTTCCCCTGTTTAGCCCTAATTGCTGCAGAACATTACATTTGTTTTCAGTCTTCTTTTGTAGCTTTGTTATTCTAGTTGCAATGGGTAATCCAGCAAACTGTTAAAGGCATACACAGGGTGAGAAGGAGAGAGCAGGGTGTTTGGGGAAGGTTTTCAAGCCAGGCAATGGGGTTGCATTTGGGGGATAGTGGCTTGCAGGCAGCCTGGGCCTGCCACATCCTTTGGGATGAGTTTTCTTAGGGATATAAGGCCGTAGAAGCAAAGAGTGACCCTGGAGCAGGTGAATACTTCCCCCTGTGAATGCCCTGGGGAGGGAAAGAGGACACTGAAGCCTGCTGAGGGAGAAAGGGGTACTTTTGGGGACCTGTCCCTTGTCAAGTCACCTCCTGGGCAGCATGGGCTCCTCCACAGTTGGACTAGCACCTTGGGTACTTGAGACACAAAACTGCCTGTCCCACTTGGCTGCCCCACGCCAGCATTGCCTCCGCATCACGTATGTGTGTCTGAGACCTGCTGACCCACGGTGTGGAGGGAGCAGGGAAGAGCTCAGCCCCATTTCTGTGCTGGGTGATGATCCCAGCCTCTGACAGACAGCTCGTGCAGGGCATCAGCCCATGGGGAGGACTGATGTGCTGGCCGGGGATTGGTCTGTCTGTCTGTCTCTGTCTGCACGCACAGGGCTGTGGGTGCCCTGAGGGTGGCTGTGCTTGCACAGCTGGGGATGGGGCAGGTGGCTGAGAGCCCAGTGCCCTTTAGAGCTTAGGATGGCAGGGAGCGATCACATCACATCTTGCATCAAGCATCCTTGCTGCCTTCATCAGGCTGAAAACAGTGATGCTGGGGTTTGAACCTTGGCTTGTGACTTCTATTTTTTTTTTTTTTTTTTTTTTTTTTTTTTTTTTTTTTTTTCTCCCCCCCTTCTTTTTACACACTTCATGTAGGCTGGGACTTGGGCTTGGGGGTAGGCCAGAGCTATGTGGGCTGAGTGAGAGCATCCCATGGTATAAAAAGCAGAAAGATGGAGCCAGGCCAGAGGTCCATCTTGCCAACAGTGTGTGCTTACAGGGGAGGTAGGAGCAGGGTATGCTTGAATTTCCTTTCTCCAGCAGGTATCTATCAGTAGCTTCTGCCCCGAACTGTTCAGCATCTTCCATCAGTGATAACTATGCAGGTCCAGGGCTGGCTGCCCCCAAAATCTGATGTGATGTCTGCACAGACATCCTTGCAGAGCACTGGCTGGCCCTTGCGTGGTTGATCTCCAGCAGCCCCAGCCCAGTTCACTGCGGAGAAGGTGACAGATGTAAATGACTGTTTTCTTTTTGTTCACTCATTACAGAGGCCAGGATGTGGCTGCTCTTAAGGAATGGCCATGCAAGGCGCTCGGCAGAGACACAAGCAAGGCTTCTCTCCAAGGAGGGAGAATGTAGATGATGGAGGAGCTTATTGCTGAAAGGTGATAGGGATGCACAGAAAGGTGCATCTTCCTAGAGGACTGGGAGAAGTTGGAGAGCCCTGACGGGGATGCTGTTTTTGTCTCTGCTTACTAGGGGTTCTGGGAGCCAGCCTGCACCAATAGCTCAGTTTCCATCCAGAAAGAGGCACTCTCAGGTATTGCAAACGGGGTTGTTTTGTTTGTCAGAGAGCCGTGTCTGTTGGTGTCAGCTGAGGCCCTTGGCTGTTTTAGCTTTTCCATTTCACCTGACCAAAGGTTCATCAATACACATCTCTCCTTGCCGCTGTGTCATCCCAGGTTAGAGATTATGTGTGCCAAAGTACTGCATGTAAACATGTCTCTTGGGCCTGCGCTGCTTGCAGGGGCTTGAAGTAGCTCCTGTCTTGAGGGAGCAGCCTCGGAAAGCTTCCCACCTGGCACAGGTGTCCAGGGGGATTCAGAGAACTGCTTGGGCCACTGAGGGATGTGTCTTGCACGATTTCTGGGATGGTTGAATTGTTCAGTCTTTGCTGCCCTGGATTTTAGGTGCCATAGTGGCAGTATTTGGTGCATAGGCATGATTTAAAAGCCTTGTTAATAGAATGAGCTAGGGAGCCTGATTTGTGTGGCTATGGCTTAGTACCCGTCCAAAGTTCTCTGTGGGAACAACCCTTGATGTGTGCCGACTCCCAAACTGTGCTTGAGATGTATTTGATGGAAAGTGCAAGGGACCGTGTTTACAACCAGCAGCACAGACCCTAGGACCCTGTGCTGGTGAATTTACTGGTACAGATTAACCTTTGGGGTTGTGCTGCTGATCTGGAAAGCTTAAGACCTGGAAAGGGACTGGGCTCTAGATTGTTTTATTTCAGTTGGGATATGTCTGGCCAGCAGAGGAGACACCTCTGTGTTGAAGAAGCTGCTCTTGGATCCTCAGGTCTTGCTTTAATATACAGTGTGTAGGTTTCTTAAAAACTCAGCTCAGTGCCAGTGCTCGAGTGTGTGTTGATGTGCCCACATCATCCCAGGCCCTTCCTCTGCTTCTGCTGTGCAGAGACTGCTCCTTCTGCACAGAGGCTTGAAAGGACGGGCCCGAAACATGTGGCTGTGGGCAGGTGCTCACTTCTTTCTCTCTCTTTCTGCTGAGAAGAGGTTGGGGGGACAGGGAGCAGACAGTGCCAGCAAATGTCATTCCACATCCCTGCAAATTCTTCATGTGTTTGCTCCTTGCTGCTGTGCTGTCCTGGCTCTGTATTGCATGGTCTGTGCTTGTCATGATACAGTGGGTTCCTTTCTGTGGGGCACAGGGAATTTTGTCATGCTCCAATGGCTTTAAATACCAGTGGATTTTCCATTTGGTGCAGGGAAACATGTGGCTTTTGGGAGGAGAATATGTTTGAAATACAACGGGAGGGCATTGATGAGGAAGGAGATGCTCAGTGTAGCTGGCTCCTTACCTGCCCTTTGGCTGTGCAGATGGGTGGAGGGTTTTAAACAGCTTCTACAGGGAAACACTGAGGGGAACTGATCTCATGGGAGAACATTCTGACTGAGCTTCATGTCATGTTTGTCTCCCTTTGGCTGCCACTGCAAGGTGAGTCCCAGGGGAAGGATGGCTCCTAGAACAGATGAGGGATGTGTGTACCTGTCAGGGCAAAGCAAAGAGATGGCTCAGTCCCCTGAATGTCAAACAGACCAGCCTGGCAGGGTCTTGAACTGATGTTATGACCTATAAAGAGATGAACACAAAATGAACCTGTTGGCTTTCTAATTAATGAAGGGTGTCTTTGGGCTTCAGCTGCATAGCTGCATGTCTCTGCAACATAGCATCAAACAGGGTGTGTCTCTGGGCAAAGATGTGGTCTGGTTTATTGTTTGGAGGTTTTTTGGTGTGTTTTTTTTTTCCCCTGATGACTCAGAGACATTATAGGTGTGAGCTGGAGGCTTGCAGTGTGCAGGGCTGCTGTGCTAATAGTGCTCGGCCAGTGGTGCTGGATCAGAGTATTTGGAGCAGTGGAAACTTGTTCCAAGACTTGCTTAAAACTCAGTGGAGCTCAGGAGAGCCATCCCCAGGAAGATAATGTCATTACAGAAACAGATGAGATCCTTGTGCATTAGAGGAGATGGTAAAGCATTGAGAAACCTACATCTCCCTGTTTCATGCAGACACACGTGTATTTTAGCAGTGTTTGATTTCCTCCGTTGCTCTCAGGCAACCCTGGTGTCTACTGGAAAAGAGCTAAGGACCCAGTGGCACCTGGAGAAATGAAGCAGATGTGCAACTGGCTGGCTCCTGAGGGGCTGCAAGCATGCTATGAAAGGGGCAGCAGCCCCACAATCACACTGTAGCTTAAAGAAAACACCTCATTGACTGGAGCAAGGACTAAACTGCAAAGGCAGCTGGCTGACAAGTGCCAACTGAAGCTGCCCCTTGGCGATACAGTAGATGTGGCTTTCAGGCCCTGACCCAGATCAAAAGCTCTGTGGCCATGTGATGCAAAGTGCTAATCTGGCGTAAATGCCTTCTCAATTCTTCAGATCTTTTTAAATAATAGTAATGGGCCAACTTGATAAGGCAGGCTTTATCCTGGATGAGATACACTGGCTGCTGGAAAGCAGATCGTGTTGTAGACATAAGAGCGCAGGAGAGACAGGACTGATTCAAGGAAAGCCAGAGTCCTTTCTATGGCATTAATGTGACATGTGTGCAGTCAGATGCTCCAGTTGAGAAACCCAGTGTGAGCAAGCTTGAAGTCTGTGGCCTTGCTGGCTTGGAGAGAGCATGGGTTAGAAATCCAAGGGTACATGCTGACACAGAAGGGCCTGGGATGAGGTGTCTTATGATAGATATCAACCTTCTGGGCTTTTGGGGCCTGGCTGCTGTGGCTGGGACCCTGGGGACAAGGCTGTGGCTGGTGATGGTTACTGTGCACTCAGCCATGAAGGTATTGGTACTAGCACCTGATGTGAAGCTGTTCCTCTTGGATGCCTCCAAACCATCCCTCCCTGAGAAAGGAGCTGCTCAGAGCAGTAATAACCCCTGTTACCTTGAACTCCAAGGTATCCGCATTTGCCTGTCTGGTATAAATAGACCGTCTGAGGCAGCCAGATGTGATGGAGATCGACAGGTTGTCTCTGGAGCTTTGCACTTGCTGAAGCAGGAGGAAATGTGAAAGCATGTAGGTGGGGATGCACAGGGTGAGAGCGGCAAGTGAAGCCCCTGGCTGCACAGTGCGTATCTGCCTTGGGGAGCCCTTGGTGGCCTTGTGCAGGGCAGTGCTGTGACAAGACCTTCCCCACCCTGTGCTGAGCTCTGGTGGCCATCAACACATGCAAGATCCATCCAATACCTTGGTCTGTCCCACATCAGCTGTGTGCCACTCAGGTAATGCCTTTGCCAAGGAGAGAACCATAGTCTGCTCACAGAAATCCAGGTTTCCCAGCAAAACAGAATGAAGAATTGAGCAGGATCCAGGAAATAAATAAATAAATAAACAGGCTTTTTGAAAGCTTTCCAGGAGTTCTGCAGAGACAGATAGAGGGACTGAGTTTTACTTTGGTAGTTTGTTTCTGGTAGTCAGAGAAGCCCTGAAATCTGTAGGCTTTTTGTTACTGAGAGGGTTTTGGTTTTTATTTTTTTTTTGAGTCTGTGTCCCTGCAAGCAATAATGGAGGGTTACTCTGGTCAAGGAACCATCTTCTGTTGAAATATTCCCTCTGAGAAATAGTTGTTGTGGGTGAGTGGCAAAATTGGGGGCAGTTACAAGGGCTGTGTCTTCTAAGGTTTCTCTGAGAACTCTTATTCAGGAGATGAGGAAATCTTGGTCTTCAGGGTGTAGTTTTCTTTGGAGGAAGGTAACCTACCTGTTTTCAGGCATTTTGCAGAAATCCCAGCTTCACATCATGTGTGCAGCAGTGTTAAAGAGGGGCTTGCATTTAAATGACAACCTGCAGGTCCTCTGGCACTCTGGTTGGAAAGCTTTCTTGTGGAGTGATATCAAGGAAGTATCAGGTGAACCATTGCTTCGCCTGTCCTTTGAAAGCCACTTGCTAAACAGCAACTAACATGTCAAAGTGGAATTTAAGAGCTGGGTGTTCATTTAACACCAAAATCTCCTCTGGACACGACAGCCTTTTAGTCAGAGACCTGCCTTTGGATCTGAGTGACTTCAGCACTTGCCCAGAGAAATCCTGGATTAATTCAGTCCTTGACCAAACTGGAATCCTGGTTTTATAGCCCAGTTTGCTGCCTTGCACCATTGCCAAGAGAAGTCAGGTACTTACCTTGAAACGCAGAGGGATGCGTGACTCTCCCAGCTGCGCTATTGTGGTTTCTTTCTTGTCTCTATGATCTTTATTCCTGCAAAACTAAAGAGATGAAGTGACTTGTCTGAAAGCAGGCAGGGAGCCACGAGAGCCCAAGCCCTGAGCCAGTATTCCGTTGACCCAGCCATTACTCCTTGATACAATACATGTTCAAACCTTTATCTGGAGTAGCACAGATCTCCTGTGTAATGGGGCTCACATATCCTTCTGCAAACCCAACCCAAAGCAATGGATGCTTTTGACAAAACAATATTTTCCAGAGGGTCCAAATGGCTATTTTTTTGGGATCCACCTTCCCAGGAATACTTTGCTGCATGCTTTTCCATGACGCTACTGCTGCTGACCTTTCTGCTCTGGCAAGGGAGAGTTGCTGGGAAGCACATAGCCAGCGATTCTTCACTCTTACAAAGGCTGGGATTGTTGGCAGCTTGACGCCCCAGAAAGTGTCTAATTGACTTGACTCTCTCTAGCTGGGCTCCGAATGGATTTTCTGCCTCAGGATATCTCGGCGTTATAGTGGACCTGTTGTTTTTGCTCCTCGCATGATATTAAAAACGGCATTGTTGGAACAGAAAGCGTGAGTCAGAACGGATGTGCGGAGGGAGCTGCCTGTTGCCCCGTGAATAAGTGCCAGCGCAGAGGAGCAGAGCGAGACGAAGTCACCTGCCAGCCGCAGTTTGGGGCTGAAAAGTTTCTTGGAGCATTCCAGAGAATGAGCTTGTCTTGATGGTATAGATGACACCTCATATTCAGAAAAGGACACGTTAACCTGCCCTTTGCATCTCAGATAGGGAGCATTGGCACTAAAATATCTCCTTCTGCAATATTTGCCTGTTCCGGTGCAGGCTTGGTCCCAGGTGCCTTGAGGGCTGGGCAGATGGCTTGCTCAGGTGTCTGTGTCACCCTGTCATCTGTCACTGGTGCCTGGGAGCATCTCACCTGCATCTATGTCAAAATGTGCTTGTGCCACCACTGGTGCCTGCCTGGGGAGGTAATTCCCTGGGAGGAGTGGGCAGCTGGGCCCCACAACCAGCAAAGCGGCTGGAGGCGCTTAGGCAGGCGTAAGAGGATTCAGTGACACCGCTGATTAGTGTTGGAGGGCCTCATTACGGCACTGGTAATTGAAGGTCTCTCAAGGTTTAAACAGACTGGGAATTATCCGCCCTCAGAGGTTGCTCTTGGCTGCATTGGATGGTGCTTTCTGCAAGGTAGGCAGTGCCCTCCCTGGAGCAGCCTGATACTGGGGATGGTGGCCTGTGCCCTCCGGAGTGTGGGGAGGGGACCCACAAGGGGTGGCAGCTGTGGGGTGCAGGGAGAGATGAGGAAGGCCTGGGCAGAAGGAGAGGGCAGGATGTGTTACTGCAGGTGTGTTTGTGGGGCTGCTGTTTGAATATGCTGCTGCCACTAATTGCATTAGCCTGGTGGGGCTCTGGGGCTAATTTTATTAGGTTGGTGTCTGTGATTATTGCTTTACAACAGACAGTGGTGAGAAAGGCTGAGGCTGGATGGGGAAGGGATGATACAGTAGCTCCCTTCCTCTCCATCTCCAAGAAATCATAGGAGATACACCACTTTTGGTGGCTTTTGCCTGTCCCAGGCCATTGTCAACTGATACAGTAGGTAAATGAGGTTGGTTCAGTCTGTTAATTAGCCCTGAGAAACCCAATTTCAGGTCCCGACTTTGCCACTGACTTTCTGTTTGGCCCTGAGCATGCTACCTGATGTCCCAGTGTCCTCCCTTGGAGGCAAGCAGGGAGGGGAATGGGCATTTTGGCTCCTGGAGTGCTCAGTCTGGTAGCCCCTGTTGCACCTCACTAGCTGTGTGAAGGGAGCTCCAGCTCCGACCCCAGCACCCCGTGGGTGGTGGGTTTTCTCTGGGATTCCGTAGCTTCGAAGCAGTGTGTCTGGAGAAAGATGTATGTGCAGCTGTAGAGTTAGAGGGCTTTTTATTTCCATATGCTGTTCCCACATGCACAACCATTGGATGCCTCTGCCTTTAAAAAGAGATGGGTGGGGGACTGATGGGATTCTCAGTTATGTTTGAAGTTTTCCTGGTCCAATCCAATGTGCAAGGAAGAGGGACCATACTTAATCTCTAGATTTCATGGTTCTGGGGCAGAGTGGAATAAGATTATTCCACTTTAGATCTTCACATGTTTAGGGTCTGGCTTCAGAGAGCAGCATCTCAAAAGCCTTGAACTAGTGCTGGGAGGTCTTTGAGATACTATTCCAAAACACTGCTGAAATATTGGCTACAGTACAATGGCCTTGGAAAGCTAATGAGGAGGTGAGTGAGTCCTGAGACCCCAACACAACATTAGTGTCTCAGCTGGCTTGAATCAGCAATGCTTTGTCAGGGGTCCCACTGTGACTGATACCCCCCAGGGTATGGCTGCTGGATGGCAGTCAGCACTGAGTCCCATGGCAATGGTTTTCCTTCCTAAAATAACAGTAGCAGTCATAATGTCTTCTCCTTTTACATAACAAGGGGAAATTAAAAGGATTCAATAATTTGAAGCAGCCACTTGTGCTATTTCTAGAAGAAATTAAGGGGCTGCCTCTATATAGTCCTGCAGCACTTAAGAGAGACTGGGCTGGTTCCTGGAGTCTGTCACAGACTGATTTGGGTACAGGGGCCATACTCCAAAACCGATGGTGGTCCCCTAAATGAATTGTCCAATGCTTGTTTTGCCTGAAGAAAAGGCCTGGAGGGGATTCCTTGCTCAGTGTGTGCATGTGTTCTGCAGCACTAAGCACTCACTAACCCAGATCTGCTAAAAATCAATGAAGTAATCCACTTACAGCTTGGGACTGCCAACCTTTTGAAGGAGCTCAGAGCTGTTTTGTCTTCTTTCCTCTCCCCTTTCTTCTAAGCTGGAAGAAAGAAAAGAGGGATGGGGAAGGGGATGCTGGCAGAGCTGGACTAAAATCAGGCTCTTTGCTCTGGGCAGATCAATAAAAATAATTCCCCACTAAAACTTCATTAGCATGGAATTAAAGCTGCTGAGATCCCATGTGATCGGTGAGAATTAATGGTACTACTAAATCTGAGCACCGTTCGTGCTTAAAACGCAAAGCTGCTTCATTGCTCACACCTCCCTCAGTGCTGCTGGGGCTGAGCTAGACATGCAGCTGGTTCTGCTCCTGCCCTGCCCCATGGCTGTCCTCTTGTCCAGCCTGGGGACAAGGGACAACCCAGGGTGGGATGGTGACAAGATGCAACTCAAGCAGGTGGAAGCAAACCTGTTGTGCAAGCGTGGATTTGTCTCTCATACTAGTGGCTCAGTTCTGGTGGGCCCTGGTGAATCTCTGTGGGGTGATGGACAGATGATGGGAAAGGTCTCTGGATGGGTGCTGGACAGGCAGGTTTCTGGTTGTGCCAGAGCTTTCCCCTGATGTTGGATCGGAGAAACATCCCTCTGGCAGTCTGTGCCTGGGGCTGCACAAAGTCCCTGTCCTCTGTGGAAGTCTTGGATCTTATTTGAGGGGGTGTATGTGAAAATCACTTCTTTTGGGAGCAGATTGCTTGTTGGGGTTTTCGATTGCAAAATGTTTTATTTTGTTTTGTCACAGAGGAAAAAAATCTACCTTGCTGAGAAATCCAATTCTCTGCCCAAAGATTGAAACAAGTCACCTTGCAGCTGGTTCTCTGCAGCACCCTGGGTCTATGCCTGTGGGGCCTTGGGACATCCCTGCCCATGCCTGGCTCTTGCCTCCTGCCCCGAACAAGGAGCCCCAGCATGGCTGTTAAACACCAGCACCGGAGTCAAAGCCAGCATTATCCTGAAATAGCAAACTTTGCCTAGAGGTTAGAAATCTCTGGGGCTGCTGGTGAGCTGATGCCACTTGGATTAGTGCAGGGTAGAGAGGGTTTTAGAGGGACCCATAGGTGAGTGTGGGGCAGCACCCACTGAAACCTGAGCTCTGCCTATGGCTCCTGCCCCTGGTGTAGCTGTGGACACTTGGAGGAGGACTGGCCCTTGCTGAGGACATTCACTGGAGATGTCCTTATATGTCGGAGTGGTGGCAGGGGGAGGACACAAGCTCACCTGGACAGGGAGAGGGGCAGGACATAGCACCACGCAGATGCTGCTGTGTTATGCTCTTGTGCTGGTTATCAAACACTCTGGTCTCACAGAGCTCAAAACTTGTGTCCTGCGAGCAGGACGTGAAGCATGCTGTGCGTCTGCCTCTCCTCCTCTGAAACAGTTCTGCAGTGCCGTTTATGTTTGTGCAATAAAACAAATGAGATGTGAAAGGTGGCCAGATAGAAAATACAAGAGCTATCTCTTCTGTTTGTATTCACCCTGCAAGACTGCAGTTCCTTGTTTTTTGCCTCAGTAGAACCTACTCTGAATACTGATCTCTCTCTCTCTCTCTTTTTTTTAACTGTGAGAAAAACCAGTGTGTATATACCTGGGCCACAGCTAATAGGCTATGCAGAGCACTGATACTATTGCCTGCAAACCTCCTTGCCCCTGACACCAGTCCAGTTATCCATTAATTCTTCTAAGTGGAGATGCACTCCCAAATGGTGAGCTCCTGTGCCCAGATAAACTCCAAGTCCCGGGGTTGCTCTGGTGTACCTGCTGTCCATAAAGAGCTGTGTGCCCACGGCATGGTATCCTCCTGATATTGCATGTTATCAGGTGCTGGTGAACAGATGCAGAGCAGAAATCACTTTTGAAAAATAACTTAAAAATCATTAATATGAGGGAGAGGGGAAAAAAAACAAACCACCTTCCCTTGCTTAAACTCTCTGGAGAGAGAGAAATGGGTATGGCAATGTCTGAGAGCAAAGCAAGAAACAGAGCTAACAAGGGTAACCTTTCTTTCTCTGGCACACGCAATACCTCGGGGCTGACAGCACCTCCGTCAGCACCCGCCCGCGCTGTGGCTGGATGCTGTAAGCAGCTCTGTGCTGGCAGGGGGCACATCTTCCGCTTGCAGCCTGCGTAGTGCCAAGGGGCAGCATGGACCCTCGGGTGACCTGGAGTGAAGGGTGCCAAACATCCTAATCTGCTGACCTTCCGTCTCTTTTTTTTTTCTTGCTGCTTACATGGCTTGCTCCCTATCCTGTACACAGGGGTGGTTTGTGGTCTCTCTGGGAAAGAAAAACCCCTTGCTACCCTGTCCCCCCTTTCTCTGCCAAGCAGCTGGTGCTAACAGCAGGGCTGCAACCCACCTCCTCCAACACGTGTAAATCAGTGCAGACCTTGGTCTCTGCTTGATTTACAACCTCAGGCAAAATTCCTCCCAGCTCCGTTCCTTTGAGGTGACTTCATCCGAGGTCACCCAGATCAGAAACAGCCAGCTGTGCTATTGCCTGCATCCCTGCCTCTCCCCAAAACTGCAGCAGTTTGGGGGGGCCTTCCTGGGGCAGGGAACTGGGACTGCTCGCCCTTCAGATTATGAGTCGCTGGAAGAGGCAGTGCTGGAGACTACATGCAGCTTTGCCACAGTCTGGCAACTGCCTGCTTGTTTCTGCTTATTTCTATGTATTTTCTGCAATACTTCTTTGTCATGCTGGGTGGGCACTAACTCAAAGTTGCGGATGTACTTATGGGACTGTCTGTGAAGCATTCTGCTGCTATGGCTGTGAACACTTTACGGACTGTATGTGACAAGGATTGAACCCCCTGGGGCTTTGTCCCATGTCCTCACCTCTCCTTATCCCATACAGCTTTAGCAACTGGTTAGTGATGCTATTTTGGGGTGGTTTTTGAATTCCTTTGGGTGTAGCTGGGGAGGAGAGTTGAGCTCCCAGCTCCACCAGCCCCAGGAAGGTCCTGGTCTTCCTCAGCCCTGGCTGTGTTTCTGAGGGGTGACTGCAATCCAGCACTACAGGGGTCATGACTTGGTGCCAGGAGCACAGCCGAGGCCAGGCTGGTTGTGGGACAGGAGCATGGAGCTCCATGCCCTGCTCAGCCCTCACTCCAAAATGCTGGGATGGCTCCATGTGTGCTCCTGCCCTGTCCATCAGCCCCCTTGTCCCCAGGACACCAGCCCCTCTGGGTGAGGGTTGGCCTTTCCTGTGTCTGGAAAACACCTCCACATGGCTGGGGCTAACATAACTAATAAACTGCATCGAGTTTTCACTGGTGGAAAAGCAAAGCACCCCCCTCCTTCCCTACGATGCTCCTCCCCCAAACAACTTAACCTCCCCACCTCCTCCCAATTTCTGATCTATACTGGGCCGTCATGCATTGATTGGCGTCTTATCCAGGCGATTATGCTACCCAGACGGTCTGCCGTGAATTTGCAGGGAGCCGAGACAGCTGAGCAGGGGAACCAGCCCTGAGCGGCAGCGAACAAGAGCATGTCTCATCCCGGCGAGCAGCTGCTGCTGGCGTGAAGCGAGGATGAGGCCGCGGGAGGAGGCAGCTGCCCTGGGTCCCTCCGAGAGCCCCCGCTCCTGCAGAGCCATGTCCCGACCCCGGCGGGCTGTACCGCACTCCGGGCAGCTTTGAAGTTAGAGGAGGCAGTTGTGTTTAGAAAGGCAAGAGATGAACTGAAGATTAAACATGTATGGGAATTATCCTCACTTCATTAAGTTTCCTGCGGGCTTTGGCAGTAAGTATTTTACTTGCGTTTGCAATCTGTGCCTTCTGGGCTAGGTGGAGGAACTGATCCCTCAGTAGGAGCATGGTGGGGTGGGTAAAGGGAATTTAAAAACATATTTAACTTAGCTCTTATGTGGTTGTAACCTGCGGTGCTTGTGACTGGAGCTGTCCTGTGACTTTATGTGCTGTGAACTTCAGCATGGCCAAACCAAGCTGCCTGAAATTATGCAGGCTTGAGTGAAACCGTGACTCTCTGCTCTGAAGTTTAGTTTATGACATTTGAGAGATGTGTTTGCATGTGATGGGCTCAATCTATTCATTGAAAGAATAGGATCAAACCAAGTAAGTATCTTTCCAATTGCATCTTTATTAAATTGTTAGAGGAAAAAAAAATACTTTTAAAACATAAAACAGCCCCCAAGAAATCTAAAGAGGGCTCTTTCCTTGCCCAGTGGCTGTCTCCTGCCCTTGTGACACAGATACCACCATAATCGCGTGAAGCTCTGTCAGATTAGCCAAAGGAGGCTGCACAGCGAGGCAGCGGTCGGCGAGGGGCTGCGTCTGCGTGGCTGTGAGCTGCAGTGCCCCCGCACACACCAGCTGTGAGGGAGCCCCAATTGCAGAAACCAGCACTGCTCTTAGGAAATGGGGCTTAGCAGTTACCAGGGCTCACTCATTATTTTTATCTGAAGTTATTATTCTTGTCCCGACATTTGGGCTGTGTAAGGGGAATGGGTTGAGGGAGCTGTGGGTGCTCCCCACTTTAGGCAGGGAGCAAGCAGGTTGGAGCACTTGGCTGCAAGGGGCTGGGAGCACCCACATCTGAGTTGCTAACAAAACACTGATGCTGCTCCAGGGAAGTGTGTTGTTTATCGATATGCAAATTCATAGTATCTCTGGAAAACTCCTCAAGTTGCTTCCAGCCCTTCAGGGTGGGTAAATGCCTCTCCAGGACTCTCTCTGGAGGCCCCCAGGCTGTATATATCAGTCTGTTATTTCTCTGCTAGAGAAGAGGTTTGTGCAGATATTGGATTGCACATGGGAAGTTCCCACTATGTGTATATTTTTTTCCTTCCCTCTTGCACCAGATGCTCACCTCTGGTAATTCTCCAACTTCAGAAAAGTCATTGGTATTGCATCAAGTCATCCTCAAGTTTCACAAGAGCTTGACTTTCCAAAATACCTTTTTTTTAGGCAGTTTCTGCAGAAAAGAGACGACTCATTGGAAGAACCTATTGCTCACTGTTGTTTTTAAGAAACAAGCAAAGACAAGCCAAGCTCTCTCCTATTGCTGCAATCAGAGTGAAACAATGGAAGTGTTATTTGTGTTTCATTTGTTGAGTATTACAAATTTACAAGGAGGCAAAAGAAAAGTGACGTTCAAACTGATCTTCATAAGAACCAGGCACAGATCCCTATAGAGATAGAGGTCACAGCACTCAGCAGAGCCTTTGGGAGATTTCTAGGAGAGGAAATTGGTGGTAGGAGCAGAGGTATTTCTGCTCCACCAATAAAGACAAAGGGACTATTCTCCAGCCCACTGACAGTTCAGTATGTTGGGACTTTAACTTCCATTTAAAAGTGTATTTAACTGATGTTTTAACCTGCTTCTAACTTGATTTAGAAAAACAGCAGTGTTTTCTGCAGATGAACTGCTGACAGAGATGCAGAAGCATTGGCCGAGTTTTGTTTGGACTGCTTTAAAACACTCGCTCTGGCCTGTCCTGTGCTCCTTGAACACTACAGACCGCTCACATCTTCCCATGCTCCCCAGGCAGCTTGGGGGCCTGTGGGTGGTGTGGGGCTGCTTCTCCCTGGGTTCTTGGGTTTGCAGAGAGGGATTCCCGGCTGCTTGAGAAAGCAACTGCTGCTCTGGGCACACAGCTTTAGGGAGTCCCATGGGCTGTGCAAGGGGACAGTGAGAGGGGTGAAGCAGAATAGATCATGGTGACCATTGATGGAGGGGATGTATGGCAGCTTCCCACTGCTTTGGGGACCATGTGGCTAGCCTGCATCTCCATCAGGCCCACAATATGTTTGTGGACTTTGCTGCTCCCCTCTCCTTTAAAATAGCTGTGAAATTATTCCTGATCCTGCGATGGTAGAAAAGGGCAGTGTCCACACTAGGCTGTCAGCTTTGTTGCATTCATTGTTCTTGCATTGTGTTGCTGGAGGGCAGAGTTAAGGTGATGTGGCTGCTGCTGTTTGGCTTGTCTAGATCTGATTGTGTTCAGATTTCCTTTAGTTCTGAAATTTTGGGCTTCATTTTAAGCATAACAGCAGAAAAACCCCATGTATTTGCTTTCTTCTTTTTTTTTTTTTTTTTTTTTTTTTTAGCATTTAAGTGTTAGATATACTTTAACTTAATTTTATCTGCATTCAGGTTGGAAGGAAGGAACACGTTTTTAACGTGTAAGTAACTGTCACTTTGACCTTAAATGTCTGAATAACACCATCGAATTTGTCTGAGAATGTGCATACACAAATTGGTAATAAGCACATGATTTGTGATGAGAAAAGGATAGTCAGACTCTGAATTGTTACAGATGAGTTTGTAGAGTAGCAGAGAAAGTGTTCAGATGAGTCATCCTTAGACAGCTAAAGCAGATGTGCACTAAGGCAGAGGGATTTGCCTTTACAGCCTGGGCTGCAGAAGCAAGGAAAGGGCTTCAAAATGTGTTTTTATTCTCCAGAAGGATGCATTTCATCCAGAGCCCAGCTCCCAGGGCAAGGAAAGATGCTGTGCTGGCTGTCCTCTCTCTCTGAGCACTCTCTGGCACAGTTGGTTGGGGACAAGAACTAATTTGGCTCTTCCACAAAGTCTCTTTTATTAGTACTCATGTAACTTGGCCTGTGGCCACGCCACCTCCGGTTGCAATCTTGTCAGCTCTCCCAAGCAAAGTGAGGTTAGGCCAGGTCGTTTGGGGGATAGGGAGAGGAAAACCCAGGTTGTGACTGGAGTGGGGCTGCTGCCTGGCTGTTTGGCACCTTTTCTGCCCATGGTGGTCCCAGGTTTTGTGACCTGCAGGATGTTTTTTTTCCCAGGGTGTCACATCTTGTCCTGTCTGTACCTGTAACTGTATGTGAAGATAGACCCAGCAAAGGTGTGAGAAAATCCAGTGACTGGGCAACTTCCACAACTACAGAAATGCAGATTTTGTTTGTTTGTTTGGAGTTAGGTTTGGTTTGTTTGGTTGTTTTTTTTTGAAGCAGAAATCATTTGCCTTCAATTTCCTGGGGCAACTACTGACCCTGCAGCCAGTGGGATCCTTTCTGTTGGGCACCTGAAGCCTCTTCAGGAGTTTAAAGACCACTGTAGGAATTTGTGCATGTTTTTCCAGCTGGATCCTGTGCTGGAGGTCCTGCTAATCCGTTAATCATGAAAAACTCTTCAGGTCTCACATTCAACAACTTTTATTTCTTTGGAGATGAGATGCTTTATCCTGTTATTGTGTGTTGCTGTGGTCACCAGAGGTGTGTGATACCTTGTTAGGGTGAGTAAATTTGACTTGCAGTCCTTATTTTGATTACCTGACAAGCAGTTGCTAAAGGAGTCTTTGGTTGACAAGATGACCATAGCTGTAGAGTTACCCTATAATGTGTGGATCCTGTCAAAGCCATGGCAAAGCCTGTGTAGCTTCTGGGGATTTTGCTCCTTCCTTCCTTTCTCCTTAGCTTGGCTTCCTGGAGAGGAGAATATGTGATTGCACCACAAATGTGTCTTCTCCAAATGTCCTTGGACATATTAGGCTGTTGACCCACTGTCCAATTTTAGTCAAATCAGACCAAGATCTCAAAATATCATCTGATGCTGAGCTTGCACCAGGGCAGGTGAAAGTCTCATCTGCTTCCAGACCACAGCTTCTTGTGGGGCTGGGTTTTGGGTGGCCCCTGTTTGCAAGGGCAGCACTGGAGTGTTACCTGAGAGGAGACAGAGCCACAATTTCTACCACCTGGAGAGCTGAAGGAAACTTTCTCCTGCCCTGTGCACATCCCTGTTGCAGAAATCCCTGCTCACGTATGTGCCAACAGACCTCCAAAAATTTTTGCTCTTCTTTGATGTTAGCTGACAGGAGAAGGCTGCTTTATTTATTGACTCGGAGTTGAGGAAGAAGATGGAAACACAAAGGTTGCTGGACCTTAAAAGTGAGGCAAGGCAAATAACCTTTCTGTAGGGTATTAGCATGGCAATCTGTACTGTCTGCGGAAATTTCCTTGGGCAGGTAAAAATATCACCAGAAAGGGAATAGTTTTTCAGTTTAGCTTCCCTGTAGTAAATAAAAACTACTTGTGCAGTCATAGCAGCAAAACTGTGTTTGATTCCCATTAACATGGGTTCCATGCTACATAACTGCATCCAGTTTCAGGAGTATTTCTCACAGGTATTTCCCCTCGAAGGTCATCCCCAAGGACGAGCTGCCTCGAGCTGTGCCTCCTGCGCACGCCCGTGCTCCTCTGCTGAAATCAGCCCTTCTCTGCATGTCTCTTCCCACTTCTTGGTGCTCTCAGATCTGCAGAGGATGTATCACAGTATCTGCAAAGTTGTGTTAGTCGTGTGTCAAGCAGAGCAACTTGCACCTTTAATTGTTCATGCCAATGAAATGAACCCTTTCTGTGTATATCTGAGGCCTTGGAAGCATAAGTGTGTTTTTCATTATTGAAAGAGTTTTGTTCCAGCTTTTGATTCTCTCTGACATTAAAAACAAAACTGCGAAGGTTGAAAGTATCATCATCTCCAGGCTTGCCAGTGATCTGCAGGTCTCAGAAGGCAGGATCACTTTAGACCTTAGCTGAAGAAAGACCCCCCAGGTGTTTAATACTGATCCCTTTTCTCTCAAGGCTTTGCCAAGTGTTATAGCCGAAGGGGCATTAACCAAAACAAACTTACAACCCATGTTGGTTAAATAGCCCATCTATGTAGGGCTTGCATGTTTCTGGTCTCTGTGCATTCTCATTCCACTTTCTGCTCAAATCTAATGGCTGAGATTGGTGTTTCCTACCATTATTTGGGTGAAAATCAAGGCAACTTTATTGGTTGCAGCTTGAATGCTTCTCTTTCTGCTGCCTTTGCCTTGGCACTGGGGGTCACTAACACGCTCTTGCAGGTAGTCTTTGCTTCCACACCTGCCCCAGCTTTACCTGTGAAGTGCTTACAACACAGATGTATCCAAGCTGGCTTTATCGAGCTGGTGTTGATCCTGGACCAGTTTAGCTGTGTTAGCCCAGACCTGGCTGTTTAACATTGGTGTGGTAGACCTGGAGCTTTGTGCTCTGCAGATGCATCTGTTGGACACCTACACATCTGCTGTCACGTAGACGGTGTTCATCTGTTTGATTTTTGTAAGGCTATTCATGCAAGTTTCCCACCTCTGGACTGAGATTTTTCTAAGGTGGAGGTAAAACACAGATGGAAGTGGGGGTATCAAAGCTTTGTGTCCTTGTTTTGCTTCAGTGCCTGGTGGGTGAATGTAATGCTGTTGTTCATGTCCTTAAGGGCACTGTTGTCAAAATGCAGAGAACAGGGTGGTTCTTAGGGTCTTCCCTCATCATTTTTTCTAATGTCAGCAGAGTTGTCTATGCAGACTTTAGATATCATCCTTATTGTGAATGCTAAAGCAACAGGATGGACCTCATGTCTGTGTGCACACTTCCAGCCCACGGCTGCTCTCTGCTGCAAGGGTTGTGATGCATTTGCAGAGGCAGTTTGAACCAGCAAAGCACCCAAAAGCAAGTTTCTTCTCTTTAGAATTTGCTTTCTATAAAGAGAAGGCTGGTGTGTGTGTGTTTCTGTACAAGAGAGCTTGTGGAGCATTGATTGAGGCACTGGGTTCTCTGGACACTGCATGTTTGCAGTGGAGATATCAGAGAATCCACACAAGGAAGTTCCCTCATGTATTTTTTTGTCTCCTGGGGGAGCAGGGGAAGAGAAGACAATATCAGGCTTCCCTGAACATCTGTTCAGGAGAGGTCCTGTCCAAGCATTAATGTGAAGGAGGGAGGTGGGGGAGAAGCACATAAACAGCCTCATTTGTAGATCAGAAATAAGTTGGTCTTGAATCTGGAGTAGGTGGTTCAAAGCAGTCACAAGCCCTGATGCTCGATGCAGGGTCTCAGCCAGTCTTCCCCAGCAGATGTGGCATCCTGGACAGCCTGGGAGCCGCGGTTGGTGCTTGCAGGCAGGGGCCATGCCAGTCACAGAGCCCTCGTCTCCCAACGTGGGGCTGTCCTCCACTTTGTGGGGCCGCCCTCTGCTCCGCAGGGCCACGGCGCAGCTGGCTGAGTCCCCACCATTGCTTGTCACCTCGTGTTACCTGACAGACAGACTCCAGCCCCGCTTTGGCCTGTGTAAATGTCACGTGTGCCGAATGCCACTGCAGAGGCAGCTGGCTGTGGCTGCTGTGCAGGACTGAGTCCCGTGTCCCTGGTCCCCTTGGCTCTGTCCCAGAGATGCTTCCCCACTGGCCCCAGTTCGCTGCTGTGCTGGTTTCTGTTTGTCTCTTAAACGTTCAGAGAAAATACCTTGAGGAAAGCCATGCCATCCCTGTGAGCCCCAGGCCTTTCTGGTTGCTTTCTGCCAGGAGATGTGGGACATGGACAATTGGTGTTTTCCTGCAGATAATTTCATTTAATCATTTTCAACCAAAATGCATCAGACTTGCAAACTCTGCTGTCAGGACTGTCCAAGCCATCCTGCCTGCTTTGGACTGAAACCACTTTGAGGGTACTCATCTTGGGGAATAAGTAACTCTAATATCAAGGATGCTTTGGCATGGCTCTTCTTGCACATCTTCTGCCGTCCGTGCAAATTGTTCCTCACCCAAGCTGATAACCTGTTAGCAGCCACATCTTGTGTCCCTCTCAGAGTGCTCCAGCTTGAGAATGAGAAGCTGAAAGAAGTGTTTGCCCAGGTGCAGGAGGGGGCATTTCTGTTCCCTCAGGGACTGACTCCCAGGGAAGCACTGGAAGTCGAAGTTTGGACTGGCTTGCGGGAGTGCTTTGCTTTGATTTTGTTTGTTTGTTTGTTTGTTTTTTGTTGTTTCTGCTTTTGTGAGTGGGGTTTCTATTACAGTTTATAACAGATGGATAAAATTGTTCATTGGTAAATGGAAAGTTAACACTGATGGTTTTGACCAACATCTTTGTCACAGCCTTGGCAGGACAGTGTGGCCAGGCACTGAGGAAACAAACATGTTAACTCTGGTTTGTGTCATCAGGCCCCAGCAGAGCCTGGCTTTACACCTGTGTGCTCTCCAGTAGATATTTTTATTTATCCATCCGCCTTCACCAGCAAACACTCCTTTATCCGTTTGTGCTTCCTCTTTGGTGTCTCATTGCTGGGGTGACAGAGGTAGGCACAAGCCCTCCAGGCTTCCTGGCTTCAACCTTTGGTCCTATCCTGGGAGCTGGGGGTCCCTCTGGCCATAGCCCTTGAATAGTCATCTCTTGGCACGGACACAAGCACACCGTGGGACTTGCCCTGGCCAGCAGTCTCCTTGGGTGAAAACCTTGCTTTGGGTGCTTGTGAAACTTGGAGCCTTTCTAATGGAGAAACTTACTGGTGACAGTGTTTCTGTGAGGTCTGTAGTAAATGTAAGTGATTAAATAACTCTCACAGAAGTCTTTTCTTACCGTTTTACATCTTCTGCATGATACTTCCAAAATGTGCCCTTTTCCAGGTTAATAGAAAAGCATGAAGAATCATTTTTCTCCTTAGCTGTCCTGTTGTGATAGATTTCTGCCCAGTCTCCCCTTCAGTGACTTATTTTCCAAGCTGTAGAATCCTCAAAGGCAATGTTCTTTATCTGGTTGTTTAAAGAGGCATAAAACCAATTTATTTATAAGTCTGCTACAGATGCTGGGGAGGACTGCATGGTATGGTACCAGGCTACTCGCAGGTGATGAAAAATGCATATGCTTTTCTCTGAAGCTGATGATGGCACAAAGCAGGATGCTCTTCTTAAGTCCCAGGAAACAACTGAGGTGCCTCTGTGAGCTGAGCATTTAGGTGAGGTGGGGGCCATGCAAACAGCACATTTTCTGCCCACTGCTAAAGGCTCTCCCGGCAGCTGTCTCTGGGATGTGAAGGGCTTTTGCGCTTGGAAGCCATTACAAGGTAGGGGTTTTGCTGTCTGCTAACAGAAAACAGGCTCTGTGTCTCCATGAAGGTGGTGGGGGACATGGGGTGACTCTCTCCAGCAGCAGGAGCCCTGGCTCTGCCTCCAAACCGCCTCGCTGCCTCCAAGGCTTCTGTCGTTGTCATTGAGCTGGCTTCCTCTTGCTGCACATCGCTTTCCCACTGGGAGAATTGATCCAAAAAGCCAAAGCAAGAATTGACAAAGACCTTTTCTCCCCTTCCCTCTGCAGAATTAAGTCTGAAGTGGGTTGATAACGGTGGATCGAGTCCTCCTTGACTCTGACAAATGTCTTTAATGTTATTCAGCAAGCTGACCTTTTCCCGTCTTTATTGTGCATCTTCCCTTTGAATCAGATTTGATTGTTACTTCAGGTAAAATAACAAACACTGTCACATAAATAACTTTTGCAATAATGTTAAAAGGAGGAAAAAAACCCAAACAAACAAAACACCAAAGCGCTGCCTTACTTGCAAATGCAATGGGAACAAGCATCCTCTGTGCCAGCCATGGAAAACCAACTGTGACCTTCCCACACAACATCTTTGCCTTGCTACTTCAGGGAATGATCTCCTGTGTTGAAAAGCCAACAGGGAAACAATAGTTCATTGAAATGTTAAAGACAGCTAATGCTAACTGGGGTTGATAAATTCCAGGGGAGGGAAAAAACGTTATATAAATCCTTAAAATACATCTAGATACGCAACCTATTGAGACTAGTGGGCATTTGCTGCCCAAATACCTTCTGAATATTTGAGACTGGTCTTACTGAAGACAGTGTTTAGGCCTAGGGTGAGGTGTTCAGCCTCAGAGACTGCTCTGAATGGCAATGATCAAGGTTATATTGCTTTTCTCTGCCACCTCTTCCCTGGTGGGGTTCAGGGGCAGACTGATCTCACGAGGGTTACTTGTGAGGCTCAGTTTGGCAATGTGCACCGGAGCTCTTTTGTGTGGAAGGAGGAAACGCTCTTTTCTTGTGTCTGGAAGACTGTCTGCCCTGGCATGTCTGTGTGGCCACAGTCTCTGCTGTCTCGTACTAGGTGAGGAAGAGTAATGGATAAAATATTTTGTGAGTGCCTTGTCCTGTTGTCTACATTGCTGGCATGTTGTGTGCAGTTTCTGTCCCACATTGCTCCAGCTCCTCCTGAGGATGTTGTCATCAAGTTCTGAGAGCAGGAGGAGCATGTGAAATGGTACTGTGGAGAGGTAATTGTGTAGGAAGGGAAAAAGAGTTGAGCCATGGGAAGAAGAACTCACTAAGCACAATGCCTGAGCCATTGCAGGCACCAAAGGTGTTTCGTAAGACATGAGGAGCATTTAGGGTTTTCGGCCAGGTCAGTGGGGGTTCCTGGTTTCAGATGTGCGCTGTCTGTGGAGCCAACCTGGAGAAAAGAAATAGGACCTTGGGGAGCAATTCAGAGAACACCAGCCTGAGGCAGGCAGGCAGGCAGCGGTGCCTTCTTTCCAGTCAGCTGAGGCGCCAAAGCAGTGAAGAAGAATTGTGTTGTTAAGTATTATCTTCATAATATGTTTTGTTGCTGTATGAAACTCTGTTTCTTGTACCATAACCAACATTTTGTTCTTTTTCTTTATAGTATAAAGCCTGTTTGTTGCTTGGCTTTGAGTATTGACCAGCATCTATGCTGACATGAACAAGGCTGGGTAGCTGATAACTGTACAGCCAGCCACGCTCATAGCATATTTAATATTTTTTCTTCTCCCTATAGATTCCCCTATTCCTGCCAGCTCCACATCTGTGAGCCCGTCGTCAAGCCTTTCCACGGGAAATCCGGTGGACGGGCACCACAACTACCTCGAGGCACCTGTGAACGCCTCCCGGGCGCTGCCGTCCCCCATGAACGCGATCGGGTCTGCGGTGAACGCGCTGGGCTCACCGTACAGAGTCATCGCGTCCTCCATCGGCTCTCACCCCGTCACTCTGTCCTCAGGCCCGGGCATGAATTTTATGACGCACGCCAATCCGCAGGTAGACAGATGGGCTTGCCTGCTTTGCTACAGTTCATGGTGTTCAGAGTGGGTAAAGTCCCAAAACTTTAGGGAGTGGGTTGGCTAGTGAGGAGTCTGGTGTATTTTGGCTGCTTAGAGATCAACTGTAAAGAACAATTTCCAGCGTGTGAATCTTTCTCCATAAATTCCCCTGGGACAGACACATAGAAGACACTTGTATATACTTCAAAGTACCCTGCACAGTAAGAGGAGAGGGCTAATTCTGAGGTCTGTTTTCAGCATGGGTGCAGTCCAGTTCCCCTCCACTGCATCTATTGTGGTGTGTACGATTACTGTATGTGGAAATAATCAGGATAGGCAAGGGCTGTAGCATGTGAAGCATTCCCCTTCTTCCTGCAAAAGGATATCTGCTTTGTTTCACTATTTGGAAAGGAGACCGACTTTCTAGAGAGAGACAAATGTTAATGCTAAATGCCAGCCACGTACATTCTGTTGCATATAAACTTTGCCTGAAGAAAAATGAAGCGCTTCTGTCTTTACTGCCTGAGCTCACTCAGGTGCTGGGGTTCCCCTCCAGACAGAGGTCGGTGCCTTCCCAGAGCTGTGAGCGGGCTTGGGAGCCTCCCGGGGTAGCTCTGTGGGGCAGGGACAGGTACCTGCTGCCACAAGAGCCTGGCACCACATCTGGCATGGACCAAGTTAGCAGTGTGGAATTCTGAAAGTGTGCTGAAATGTTTTGAGAGTCCTGATCTAAGTGGACGTTCTGCCTTTTATTAACAAGACTTTGCGTTTTATTAGTGGGACCTGAAGGTAAGGAGTGCTCAAGAGTCTCATGGTTCCTGCTGGAGCAGCAGTGAGAAGATGGTCCCTCAGTCCTCTGCCCTGTACCTCACTGCCACTCCACAGTCTGGCTCAAGTTCTTCCTAGTGCCTGCCACCAAGGCTGGGAGAGGATGGTATGCTGGGGGTCCCTTAGGAGCTCTGAGAGGGTATAAGGGTGATTTAGCAGGTTTGGCTTTACCTTTGGCCAGCATCCTCAAGTCCTGTATGGGTCTGGGCTGTCTGCAGTGGGTGTGCTGGTCACCCTTCCTCCCCTCGTACCACTCGACTCTTCCTCATCAGCCTGACAATATTCATGACTGTGGCATCCAGGGCAGATCCTTCCTGGTGGTGGAGCTGGTGGCAACATTGACTACATGGAAGCTTTTCCTTTGGGGCTGGGGATGCTTCAGGAAGCAGTTTTCCCCAATCTGGGCGCTGCGCCAAGTTCCCAGCTCTGAGGAGCAGGTTTCATTTGTGTTGCCTCTAATTCAAGGAGACAGCTGGGCCTTGGGGATTCGGCAGGGAGGCAGCTAATGGATTTGGGTTCAAGCGGTTGTCCCAGATATCATACATGATTGCACTTAACCTGCAGGAGTCAAGCTCCAAGGACACTGGTGGCTAAAACTGCCCCTTTCCCTTTTTCCCCCATACACCCTCTCTCCCTGTTATTGTCTCAAAGTGCAGCCAGAGAGAAAGAAGAGGTGGTAGCTGAGCTCTGGATAACATTTTAAACTGTAAAAGTTCCTCTTCTTGCCAAGAAGAACTTTCCAGGGTAAAAACAGTGGCTGAAAACTTGTGGGGAGGAAGGGGTCGATTTCTCTTTTCCTGGAGCCGAGTTTGGATGTTGAAGTATAAGAATTTGGGACTCCTCAGTGCCTGGGCTGGATCTCTGCTGCAGAGAGTGAACCTCTGCGTAATTTTTTTCCTGTACACTTTCATTTTCTAGTGCAGCAAACCAATTTTTGCTGGATAATTTGTATTTTCAATGTCATCAGAATGTTGAAGCTTTGAAAACGAAGGGACAGGAGTGAGAGAAGATGAAAACGGGCTTCATCTTTTTGTTTTTCTAATGACAGGTCCAAAATTCCCATGGGATGAACCCTTCTTGTTCTTTGCTGAAATTCACTGTGGACATATTACACTTTTTCATGGGAGACAGGCAGTTTCTTGGAGCAAACAGAGAACTTGCAAGAACATGCATGAAATCAAGTGGTTTAGATATTATGGAGACTGTAATGAAGGCTGTAGCTGGATATTAATGCAAAGCTCTTGCTGGGAAGATGAAATTGAGCTGATAAATTGGGGCAGCTGTTTAAAACAAGCTCAATGAAGAAGAGACCATCCTCAGCCCTCGAAGCATGGCAGTGGGAGAGATGATTTGATGGTGGTTTTGGAGACATGTTGCTCTGCCTAGACAGCTTTTGACAAGATGTGGTCCATGGCCCTTAATCCTCACTGCCCTGCCGACAACAGCTTGAAAGCAAATAGCAATAAAACAAAGCCCTGGGCAACATCAGGCTTTGGTCTCTAATCGATGTCGGTTTGTAACCTTTAACTTGCAACAGCCGTGAGCAGCCCCCAGGGATCTCAGCTGGGAGCTCTGGGCCGTTTGCCTGCATCTCTCTGTAGCTGATTTTTTTTTGGATGCTCAGCCTGCTCCCTTTCTTTTAAATCTGGTAGCTCTGGAGTCCGCTTCGTTCTCCAGCCTATGATAGTGTTTGTGAACCTGAGTCCCAGGGAGTGCCTAAGATGCCTGTGTTTTCATGCATTTATGCAGATTTGCATATCATGAGGCAGGGAAGCTAACCCACTTAACACTTTTTTTTTTTTTGAAAAAACCCCACACTATTACAGCTTTCCCAGCCATGCAGCAGTGCAGATGTAATTGCAACATGTCGCCTGGCCACAAAGCTCTTCCTTACTAAGCTGTTAGTGCTGGAGGCCACAAACAGCTGGTGATCAGCATGCTCTGATGAAGTGGGCACGGTCCCACCAGCCTTGTCACTTGGAGGCTGTAACTGAGCAGCTGAGGGCTGCTGCCTGCCCTTTTCCAGCTCTGCTTAGTCTTGGCTTTGGTTACAGCATCAGGGCAGGGTGAGAGGCAATATCTGCTACCAGGCATCTGCTTAAACCCCTCCAGCTGGATTAATGGAGGGATGTCTGCCTGCCCATGGCAGCCCATGGAGTGGCCTGTGGGACAAGCCCAGCAGGAGCAGTAAGGGAGGAGTCAGCTCTGTTTGGGGATGGTTTCATTGAGGTATGTGTCTTGACCCTCTAACCTGTCTTGTGCCTTCTGCTTCTGCAGCTCAACGTCCTGAACAATGTTAGCAGCTCGGAGGACGTCAAACCCTTGCCAGGTCTCCCGGGGATTGGGAACATGAATTATCCATCCACAAGCCCGGGTTCCTTAGCCAAGCACATCTGTGCCATCTGTGGGGACAGGTCCTCAGGTAGGAGGTTTTCTTTCTTGGGGAAGGCTTTGTGCAATGAAAACTCCCCTGACGCTCTGAAATGAGGCTTGCGCAGGAGCGAACGCTGCAGAAGCTCACTGGGGCCATGCTGGCATTGCAGGATTCACAGCTGCCTTGGCTTACCCAAGGGCAGGCTGTCTTTTTGGCAGAGTAGTTGCGCTGTGTCCCCAAGAGAGCAAACCTAAAAGCCATGCTCTTCTCCTTTATGTGCATAATCTCATTTTACATTTTGTTCTCATTTATCAAAGCTAAATATATCAAAATCATCCTGTGACCAGCAGACTGCTGCTGGTCACTATTCCTGGCAAAGAGCCACTTCAGCTAAGTCAGGCCTGCTGAGGTGATGCCCTGCAGCCCATTTTTTCCACCTTTAGGGTTGATTTGAGCTCTTTCATGCTGGAGGGAATGGCAAATGCCTGTCTGCCCACTGACGGCCTCCCCTTGCATCCCCAGGGAAGCACTACGGGGTGTACAGCTGTGAGGGCTGCAAAGGCTTCTTCAAGAGGACAATCCGGAAGGACCTGATCTACACCTGCCGTGACAACAAGGACTGCCTCATTGACAAGCGCCAACGCAACCGCTGCCAGTACTGCCGCTATCAGAAGTGCCTCGCGATGGGGATGAAGAGGGAAGGTGTGTGCAGGCTGGTGGAAGGAACAGGCTTATAGAAATTTTCCTAACATTCATTAGGGTAAATCTGGCTCTTGGTGGCCCTCCAAGGGTGGAACATTCCAGGAACCCACACTGGCAGCTTCGGGGCATTTTTGTCCTCATTTTGTAAAGGAAGTGAGGCTGATGGGGAAGCTCTTATACTACTTTTCTTCCTGTCCCACCTTATTACACGTAATGGTGACTATTGAACTTATTAATTGATTTTTGACCCAACCTTGCCTTTAGTTAGTGACCATTAATGGCCTGTCCTGGAATCCCTGAACCCTTGTAAACCTCCTCTGTGGACAGCACGAGGCAGTGAGGAATCCTGCAGCCTGATTGTCTCTTGTGTGAAGAGCAACCTCCTTTTTTGTTTTCAGCTTGCTGGCTTCATTTCTCATCAATTCTTGTACTGTAAGATAAGGGTGAACGATTTATTTTTATCTTTTATTTCTCTGTTATTTCCACTCCTAACCTCACCTTTGGAGAGGAGCTCTGGTACAGCTCACAGCCTGTGGTGTTTTTGTGCTGCAGGAGGGAGCTGTAGGGATGCAGTTCATGCAGCTTCTTCTATACTCTGCATACACTTGCTGTAACCCCCAAAGGACTGTTTCTTTCTCAAACCACCTAAGGTGTTGATCTGGAGCAAGGATCTGACCTGGGGCAATTGGACTCAGGGGTTTTGCACTGGCTTGAAGGAAACTTCCAAGAGATGCTGAGAGTGATAAGTGTCTGTGGTGAGTCCTGCAGCCCTGCCTCTCTCCTACACAACCCTGAATAGTGCAAAGGTCTTTGTAAAAGCCACCACCAAGTGAGTTTCTGCTGCAGGGAAAAGCAAGCCCAGTGGCATGGTTGTTTGTCTGTCCACCTCTGCCCTCTGCTGCTCCCGCCTTGATGGAGCAAGGACTGCTGAGCTGGATTGTTTTCTAAATTATACTGACAGATGCAAGGTCAGGTAGTGACAACTAGCAGAGCATTTAAGCTGTTTTTTTGTTTGTTTGTTTGTTTGTTTGTTTTTTGTTTTTTGTGGTTTTGTTTGTTTGTTTGTTTGTTTGTTTTGTTTTTTTTTTCCCCAAGATAAAATAACTGTGCTGCTTCTGGGGTTGAATGCTGGCAGGCAGTGTAGCTGTCCCTTTTGGAGGCCACGCTGTCCCCCTGAGGAGCTGCTCCCTGCGCAGGAGCTCAGACTGTGCAGGGCAGAGCCTGGGGAAGTAGCTGTAACAGTGGGCACAGGCTGAGCCTCGTCCTGTTCCCTGTAGCATCATCAATGCTGTGCTGCCTCAAGTGCTTAGGGCAGCGGGGAACTGTGAAATGCCAAGCTTGAATCAGAAACCTAATCCCAGGCACAGCTCTCCCTTCCAGCTGGGTGCAAAGTGGTTCAGAGGACCAGGGCATCAATGCTGCTTCCCTTGGTGAAAATGTAAACCTCAGGATCTTGGTGGATCCTGTGGGGGGTTGGCTGCAATAATCACAGGAGGCTTTTGGGGAGCTGCAGGAACTGGGGACAGATTGCAGCTTGAGCAAGGAATCCTGGATGAGTTTGGGGGCTGAGTGATGGGACTGGTGTCTCCTTTGCATGCTCTTTTTTCCGCTAAGATTTTTATGACCTTAGAAACACTTTCCTGGCTTCTTCTTGTCCATTGCCCTGAAAAGGACAAATGCCTCCCACAGCTGGCTTGTGCACGTGTGTCCTGTGTTTCCCTCCCTCACCAGTGCGAGACTGGATGCCCCACTGAGCCATCTCCTTGGGTGCTGCCAGTTCCCCAGCAGCTGGACAGTACTGGGAAGCACATCCTCCCAGCTGGGAGAAATGTAGGGGAGTGCTGAGCGTTACAGAGTTGGTCATGAGTCTCAGTGCTGAGGAACCTCCTGTGGTTTGGCCCTGCCTCTGGGAGCACCCTGACATAAGCCAGGGTAAGGCAAGGCTGATGCAAGAGCTTCTTTCCTGACACCACTGCAAACAGCAGAGCTGTAAAGACAAATGGGGAAGAAATCTCCTGATCCAAGTATCTGGCCTAAAAGCTTGTCACACCTTTATTCCAGCAGCACTTAACCTAATTGTGAAAATGGGGATCAAATTCTCCTGCTGGCTTGCTGTGGGCTTGCTGAGCTGGTCCCTTTCTTGGTGTCCCCTGGTGTTTATGTCCGCTCTCCTCTTAAACGACTTTTTATCCCTCGGCCTTGATGGTTTTCGCACTCCTCTGGACACTGTCTGGTGCTCAGCTAACAGGTGGGGAAGCTGTTCAGCTGTTGAATAGCGAAGCACCAATGTCTGCGTGGCAGGGCCAGCTTTGCAGCCAGTTTCTCCCCCACTGAACCTTTCATTTCAGGTGTATAAATGCCTGCAGCTCAGTACAGGCTGTTCTTTGAGCCCAGGCCAGCTGCCTACCTGTCCCTTAGGGGTTATATGGCACTTTGGGCACCTGCCCAGGCTCCTACGGGGAAGTGATGCTACTAGGACTGTAGCAGGGTTGGTGTCTTGGGATGAGCTAAACTGATGCCACCTGCTGGTCACTTGCCTTTTTTTTTTTTCTTTAGAAGGATTTCCTTATTTTTCTTTGGGTTTTCTCTAAGAAAATTGTGCATCCAGGACTTCTGTTGAGCACAAGGCATACCATGTACACATATCCTATGTTGGCATGTCATCCACACACCCAGCAGCCCTGGGAGTTAACAGCTGAGGTGTGGAGAGGATTTAAGTGACTCTGTTCCTCCAGCCAGGAGATATTCTGGAAAATCTACAGAGATGAGAGAAGAGATTTGAAAGTGCAGGGGCAATCAGAGGTGCTGGGGTCTGCTCTCTAGCAGGGTGGGTTGGGAAGAGAGGTGGTGAGGTGGAGAGGTGATGCCAGGGCTGGGCCAGGCTGGGTTTGCTCAGGAATGAGTTGGGCAGTGTGTGGATCCAGCTGGGGATGAGGGACCATCCAGCCCTGCCCCTGGGTTCTCTGGCTGCTGCGGGACTGCTGAGCACGCAGTGAGCGCAGCAAACCTCAGTGTGTGGGTGCTGGATCCCTCTTGCCTCCTCCAGCATGAGTCCAGGCTGCCACCTGCAGGCATCAACTCCTCTTTATTCTGGAGCTTCACAACCTTTTGTCAAATTTGGAGGCCGCTGGTCTACAGCAGCCCCAAAGTTATTGGGGTGGTGGTGGAGGCAGCCTTTTTAATGGATGTACATCTGAAATACTCATTTATTTTCTGCTTTGCCCCTCCTGATGGGGTTTCTCATCCCTCCTCGCAGAGGAAAGGGAGCCCACCGTGAGCAGGTAAGTGTTGCTGTGAATGTAGAGAGACACTTTTCTGTCCTGCAGCTGTGCAGGAGGAGAGGCAGAGGAGCAGGGAGCGGAGTGAGAATGAGGCTGAGTCCACAAGCAATGGCAGCGAGGACATGCCTGTAGAGAGGATTCTGGAAGCTGAGCTGGCAGTCGAACCTAAGACGGAGGCGTACAGCGATGTGAACACAGAGAGCTCGGTAAGGGACACTAACATTGTTTGCAGCTTGAGATGAGACCCTTAGAGACATGATTTGAAAAGGCAAACCCATGTGAATGGCTAGCATTTTGCAAGGGTTTTTTGCTTTTTACCAACTAAAAATCACCAGCAATTTTTCTTTTGAAGCTACTCAGAATGACAACTAGAAAACAGCCTATACTTTATGTTCCTAATGCTTTTCTCCAGTTCCCTTTGGTTTCAATGAGTGGATAAGGCAACAGCTGGATGCTGGAGAGTCTGAGCCCTGTGCTGACTTCCACAGTTGCACAGGCCAGTGATCAAGACTGGAATAGAGCTGGACACAGCAGTTTTACTGCTGTGGTTTTACTGGTTTGGATAAAACTGCTGTTCATGCCCATTGCTTGATGGCTTTTAGATATGCCCTGGGGAGCAGGACTGCAGCTTGCCGTGCAGGACTTGTTCTGCGAAAAGCAGAAAGCAAATAGAAAAGTTTAGCAACCAGCTGATTTAGCTGGTTGTAGAGGGGATAGTAGTAATAATTATGTTCTCTTTCCAGTAGTGCACAGCTGAGGTTATTGGCAATTTAATCATTTTACTTGTGGCTCTGAATATTGTTCACTTGATCCAATACTGTGTGAAGTGCAGACAGTGATTATAAAATATTTTACATTGACGATTTCTCCTCTTTTCCTCCACTCTTTTCATTTCAATATTGCTTTTTGTCAGACAAATGACCCTGTCACCAACATATGCCATGCGGCTGACAAGCAGCTCTTCACACTCGTTGAATGGGCCAAGAGAATCCCCCACTTCTCTGACCTGACACTGGAAGACCAAGTCATTCTCCTCCGGGCAGGTAAATGCCCCCACCTGTGGCCTCTGTGGCTGTTCTTGGTCCCTTCATCGCTTCTTGGGGCTGTGTGCTGTGCCAGACAGGCTGGGTGGTGAACAGGACATCCCAGCTGATCCATCACTGCTGCCGTGGGGTGATGAACCTGTCCTGAGCCATGATGAGCAGTTGACAGGGGCTCTGGATGGGGCAGTGAAATATACTCTTTGTTCCTGTCTTCATGCAGGCATGTAGGAGGGCTTGGGGACAGTGAACAAATGTGTCTTTTTAATGTGGTTCCTGTAACTGTAGAACTTACTATGAGGGGGGGCACATTAGTGTGAGATGTGCAAAATATAGAGTGTTTCAAAAAGATGGACCCAATTTGGGTCCATTGTTTTGAAACACCCTGTAATGTAAAAGGGTTGCTGATGTAAGGAATATGTTTTTTAGAAGCAAAACCCAGCATCTTCCCCGCCCCCCCCCCCCCTTTCTTTTTTTCTTGTCACTTTGAGTCTTTTCCTGCACCTCCCTTGCTGCTGGTCAGGGTCCAACAAACACTCCTTGCAGCATTGACAAGGGTGCAGCTGGTACCTGGGGTCCCATCTCTCCTGAATCTGAAACCATCACGGAGAAACCAGCTCTCCTGTTCCATGCGGGATGGATTTTTTTTGCTGAACCGCCTCTTGTGTCCTGCACACTTCCTCTTACAGGCTGGAATGAGCTGCTCATTGCTTCTTTCTCCCACCGCTCCGTGTCAGTGCAGGACGGCATCCTTCTGGCCACGGGCTTGCACGTGCACCGCAGCAGTGCTCACAGTGCTGGTGTGGGCTCCATATTTGACAGGTACGTGGCCCGTTCTTGTCATCCCCTGTCAGCAGTGGCCAGGCTGGCTCTGCCTCTCCCCTTCTGGGAGACATGTCCTTAGTGAGAGCTAGAGCAAACCTGTGGTGATTTGGCACAGAACTGGCTTAGAATGAAGATGGAACACTTGACTGGCTTAAAAACCAAGAATGGGATGAAAACACCTTGGAAAGGAATTTGCAGCTGCAGAAGCAGATCCTTGGTTGGGTGTGCAGGGAGAGGAATTCCTCTCTGCCTTATATCAAAGAGTTTGCTGTAACTGGATCTAGAGCTAATACTGTTCAGCAAGAGCTTTAGCTGGCAAAGCCTTAAACCCCAACTTGCTTGTGTAATGGCTGCACATGTACTATTTGTGCCATGCCAGCTCCCTGTCTGGCAGGATACGTGCCACCACTCTTACACAACTGGCACGTGTAAGGGCAGTGCCTGTGTTTCGCACAGTGAAATGTGGAGGAAAACCCATGTGGTTTTCCCCAGGTGAATGCAAATTCTTCTCCATAGTCCAAACAGAGCACAGAGGGCACATGCTGGGCAAAGTGAGAACGGGAGTGAATTTGATGCTCAGGTCCATGAATGCTGCTGATGCACATGTAGAAGAGCAGTGTATGGGATGGCTGTCCCTCAAAGCTACCTCTTCCTGCAGAGAGGATTGGGGACATTCCCAGGGCCAGTCCCAGATGCTTGGCAGCCCCCAGCCTTGCTGTCTGTACCTGTCTCTGATGATCTGCCCACCCTTGTCTCCCACATGCAGGGTTTTGACAGAGCTGGTGTCCAAAATGAAAGACATGCAGATGGATAAGTCGGAGCTGGGGTGCCTGCGAGCCATTGTCCTGTTCAACCCAGGTAAGTCTGAGGCCTGGAGCAGTTCCAGATGACACTTCAGACAGGTTTGTCCCCATCCCTGGGCACATGAGTTCTCGAGTCCTTTCCCACCCATGCACACAGTCACTCTGATGGCAGTGGAAATGTCTCCTCTGCAGTGATTTCCTCCCTATCTGTATTCTCTCCCTTGTCCAGATGCCAAGGGATTGTCCAGCCCCTCAGAAGTAGAATCGCTGCGGGAGAAGGTCTATGCCACACTGGAAGCCTACACGAAGCAGAAGTACCCTGAGCAGCCAGGGAGGTGAGTGTCCCCAAGCAAGACAAGCACCTTAAGGCAGCACAATTCCCATCCTGGAAAGAGACTGAGGCAGAAGTGTCTGCACCAGCTCTGAGCGAGCCACCCTGGGCCAGAGCCCTAGAGCAAAGCAAGGGCAGGACACCAGTCAGAACTGCCAAAGCAGTCCAGTTTCCCACAGGCTGACCTGTGCTCTCAGTGCCCAAATCCCGGGCCAGACCCTTTGGGGTGCTGGCGAGATGCAATTTTCTTGCTATTCAATCCAATCCTACCCTCTGCTGGCCAAGTTCTCAAAACGCCGGCAGCTGGATCCGTCCACATTGCCACCGGCCAAGTGATGTGCCCACAGCATCTTCTGCTATTTTTGGTTCTGGATGTGACCACAGAACACTGTGAGCAGGATGTGGGAATGGGGGGGCAGTCTGCCTGCTGCATCCCCTTGCAGCTGTGCCTTGAAACGGGAGGCAGCAGCTGGCAGAGATGATGCTGAGGGGTTATGTACCCTCTCTAGGGACTGGGGATTTTTGAAGGCTGTTTCAAGAAGGATTTAAATAGCACCATGGAGATGTAAGTCACTAGTTGTGGTCTTGGTGAGAAAATCTGGTGTATCTTCTTTTTTCTTTGAGTTTTAAAAATGCTAAATTCTGTTTTGAAAAGATAAATATTCCCTTCACACGTGTGGAGAGAAGTGCTTATTTTGAAAACATAAGGGAATCTAAGATGGAAAGCTCCCCAAGGCATTTTTTGGGAAGATTTGGGCCTCTGCTCCTGAGCCCGCAGGCTTGCAAGCATGTGAGAGCGGGGGGCCAGTGCCTCCTGCCTCTGACTCTGCTCTCTTCCAGGTTTGCCAAACTTCTTCTGCGCCTGCCGGCGCTACGGTCCATCGGGCTGAAGTGCCTGGAGCACCTCTTCTTCTTTAAGCTGATCGGGGACACCCCCATTGACACCTTCCTCATGGAGATGCTGGAGACACCCTTGCAGGTCACTTGAGAGTCTGGCCCCACGCTGGCTGGACCCTGCCCCCCCCCATGTCCCTGCACAGCCTCCCACCCCTCTGCTCTGGGCCTACGAGAGCTCAAGAGATGTCCTCCACCCTCTGCTCCTCCTTGGTGGGATTATTGTGTTTTTGTACAACTGTAAATCACCCCCTCTAACCCTCCCTGGCCTGGCTGTGGGGGGGTCACAGGTCCTCCAACCAGCTAACCATTCCCCTGCTCCTCTGTACAGATAATTGCTTTAAATTATTTTTTCACGCTCAATAAAAGCCAACAAAACAAATAAAATAATGTATGAGAGAGGCACTGATTGGAGTTGGCAGAGCAGTTTCCTCTTTTGCAGTTGAAGGTTGGGATGGGGCTGAGGGAACCTCCAGAGACCCTTGGGCAGCCCAAATAAGGGCAGGAGCATCACTCGGGATATCTCGCTGCTTGTGCTAATGGGCACAGTCCTCTGGCCATGAGAGGACAGTTGTTGTTACTTCTTGCTTCTGCTAAGGAAAGACCTGGAGAAACTTGCTGCTTTGAACCAGAACATTTCGTTCTACCATCTTAAAAAGAAAGTCTTGGACTCTTTGAATTTTTCAAGTAATTAAAAAAGTGACTTTTTAATGTGCTTTTTCTTTTCTGAGCTAGTCCAGCCACTGAGGGGGAGAACCAAAGTACATCAGTATTTTGGGATGACCCAAAACTGGCAAGTTCATGGATAATTTTCATTTTTGTGAAGCTTCGTGGATCCTGTTCTTGGGCTTTTTTTTTTTTTCCTCTGTAGTTTTGCACTGGCAACAGGCTCTTCAACCCAAAATGTGTAATCTCATACCTCCATAGGTGAAACTTACAGAGGGAGAAGGCACAACACACTCTGATAAACCTGCCTCAAAGCTCTGCCTGGTCTTTCCCCTGCTCAAATGGTGCTGCTGGAGCTTCCCCTCACAACTGGGCTAGCCAGAGCCAAAGGAGTTAAAGACATGAATTTGTTCAAAACGCGGAGCTTATCCTGGTGGGAAAACATCCTCCCAGGAACCCAGCAAAGCGCCTGTATTATTATTCATAAAACAGGTGTAGTGTTAAGTGATCTGCCCCTCCTGACCCTCTCAGCAGACAGTGCGGTGAGATGCAGCCGCGCTTCGTCTGTCTGCGTGACAGATTGCAATGCTGCCGCTTGGTGACTCCGGGAAGTTCGAGGGAAAGGAGTAGTGACAACAGGAAAGAAAGAAGGATAGAAATGAAACATTTTGTTAAAACTCCCACATGTGGACATGATTCATTCTCCGGTGAAAAGCACTGGCCAAGAGGATATTTTTATTTGAAAAGGTAATTTTTCCATTTAAAAGAAAGTGTTTGAAGACAGAAAATATTCAACCCGCTCTTTATAAAACCTTTGCTAGAGTTTGAGACTGCATGCAGACCATGCTGGGGTGGTACCCACACCAGACTGGTGGTTACCTCCAGCCTGAGCTGTTCCAGACTTCTCCCTCCAAGAGCTGTGGGCTTCTAAGAGCAGGTCCCCATCTAGCTGGCTTGGGTTTATTTTCTGCTTATAAAGCCATCGGTTTCTCTTGACCTCCCTGCCCTCAGGTTTGATGGTTTAAATTGAGGAGGTTGGTTGGCAGTAGCAGACTTAGCAAGAGAACGGCTGCGGGAGCTGACGTCACTATCTGAAGAAGCGAGACTGTCTGGTATTAATGATTTTTGTTGAAATATATATAGGAAAACCTGAGGGTGTCGCCATGTCTGCAGCAGACCTCTTGCAAAGATGGTGTCTGAGTGCTATTTTGGCTTTGGCTCTGGGGTAAGCCAGCTGGAGAGGACGTGATGCTTCCACACCAAGAGTGCTGTCTCAGGAGCTCACAGGCTGCCCTCAGCACACAGGTGTTGCAGCTGTGATCTTCAGTGTTCACATGGAGCTGCAATGTCGGAGTTTAATTTGGCCAAAGCATCTAAAGTGCTTTGGGCCATGTTCAACCCCCTCTGTTAGAGGTTTAATGTGGACAGAGAGGTTTTATATAGACACCGAGATGCCTCTTGTTGGCTTAATATGAGTTCATGATGAGGGATTCAGAGTCCCTGATATTCTGCATTGGCACAAGAGCTCAACACATGCGCAACAGAAAAAAATAAACTGGACAGAAGAGTGGGATCCAGCATGTAGCACAGATGGTCCTGCACGTGCCCACTGCAGTCAGTGCAAGTGGAGCTTGGCAAGTCCCATGAGCGATTTACTTGACTGTCTTGATGCCGATCTTGGTCTGCTGCCTGTGAGCAAATCCAGACCACTGCCTGCAATATCAACAGTCACTTTTTGACCTTGGAAGGGATGGGATATGATAACCAAGGCTGGGGCAGGAAGTCTCCAAGTGACCATTTGTGGCTACTTGACACCCCTACTCTTTGTAGTCTACCTTGAGACCCTGGAGAGGCAGTCCCTGTAAATAAGAAACTACTTACTCATCTGAAAGCATCACTAGCAGGTGTTTGTCCTACTCAGAGGAAAGTCATCACTGAGCAACCAAGCTCTACTTGTAGTCATTGAGGACCTGAGTTTCAATGATCTCCTGGATTTGGTCCTGACTCTTAGATTCCTCGTTGATGTTGTGGGCCTCTATTCAGTGGTGTCAAAATGCTGCCCAAGAGCAGCGCTTCTCCCAGCCTTGAAAAGCATGAGGTGAGTCTCTACAGACACCCTGAGGAGCAAATCACACAACAGTTAGTAATGTTAATAACTCACCGGTGCAGTTTTCCTTTGGGATGAATTGCTGCAGAAAAACAGCAGCTTGGTGTGGGGGGAGCTTGTCCAATCTACAGCCCTGCAAAAAACTATTTTTCATAAAACAGTGGAAATCATGATCATGGATAAGCCAAAGCAAGCTGCTGTCCTTGCACATATATTGAGCCCCAACTTATATGGAGTTATAGCTGCACAAAGAATTCAAAAATAGCACTGAATAACTCCAAAATCAAGAAATACTGAAGTTTAAGTCACTTCCAATGTAGTTATTTTTCCTTGCAGACATATGTCATGATGGAGCCTTCAAAATCCAGGCATCAGGCACTTTTCAGGCATAATGAGGAGAGTGTAACAGGGTCCAGCTACCTGCCCTTCCTACTGAAACCAGGTTCCTTCTGTCTCCTCTGAATTTTGCTCTTGCTAGATTCCAGTTGCTGGGTCTCACTACCACTTCATCTGAAGATCCAGTCATTGGTTTCCCCATGAAAACCATCATAGCCTCAGATTAAGCTCTGACTTTTTTTCCTCTGCTCTGGGAATGACTGGTGCAAAGCAAAGTGTCATATTCTCTTTCCCACCATGCATCACATCTCATGAACTTTCTGCACTAGCAGCAGGTCCCCCCACCACAGACAAACTTCTAGTGCACAGGCCAAACATTTCAAAGCATTTATTAGTTCTGAGCTTCTTGTTCTGTGGTGCTCCATGGAGAGGACTTAAAAAAATAGTGGGTTTAGCCATTTATGATGAGGACTTTGGAAAATGCAAAAGTTCTTCGTCTCCATTGCTCATGCTAAGCTGGATTTGTTTCTCACCCAGAATTCAAGGTGGTGTGTTTTCCTGCCCTGTCTTCATTTGGGTTCTGTAGCGGCTGCTCCAGTTGCTACTGAAGTTCAACAACAGCAGTGCTGGACTGGGAATAAAAAAAATCCCAAGATACAAAAGTTTGAGCTGGTTTGCAGTGTATGCATCCTCCTGCAGGGGATGATGGCTTTTATTTCATGGTGAGGTACAGTGAGTTGGAAAGCATGACACAGAAAACCACTGATAAATCCCCAGGCATTTGTCAGCATTAGTGGACAAGTTTGACCTGTACCTACACAAGGCCAGCAGCTACCGGTCCATACCTCTCACCTCTCTCCCTGTGCCCCCTGTGCAATGAGCTTTACCAGAGACAGGCTTGTTTTGGGGCACTTCAGTGGTAAAGGGAGAGAATTTTATCACACCAGAGGTATTTGACAGCTGATGCCTAGAAACGGCAGTGGCAGTGGTGGGAAGAAGAGGATGGTGTGCTCTCTCCAGGGGTAAGAGTTGGAGAAAGAGGTCTCTGGGTGGTGGGCAGGGCTTTGTTTTCTGGATCAAGTTGGCTTCAGGCATTAAAGGCACCATGATGATGCTGCCTAGCTGGCCCAGTGACTCCTGTCCTAAGGGAGGTGGCTGGTGTGTGTGTGGGGGAAGCACAATTCATAACCACTCTCTTCCTTGGTCTCCTGTGTGCCTTATTCTGGGTCCAGCCCTCCCTGCTCCCCCATGGTTCTGCAATTGCTTTGCTGGGCAGAGTTAAGGTGATATTGCAGGAGGGACCTGGCTCCCTGCTGTATGGAGCTGTGACTGTGACTACCAGGCCTTGGAGTTGAGCGCTGCTGATCTCCTTCCAGCAGTGAATGGTGTGGACCTGCTGGTCCACCCAAGCTGTTTGGCACAAAAAATGAGAGATGAGCAACCTCAGCAGGGAGACATGTGGCTCGTTTTCCACTACTGTTGGCTTGTTATTTTGCTCAGCAACTTCTATTAAACGCTGCTTTTCCCAGACCACCCAATTTTTTAACACCTGGCTACCTGCAGACCCCACAGCTTCTCCTCTGATTTAATTCTTTTCAGCTGCTGATGCTGTGGGCTGCTGCACCTCATTCAACCCTGGGTGAGCTAATCATGAAAACCTGGTCCTCAGAGGCTGTCACATGCTGGCTGAAATACTCACCTACCATCTTTTGCAGGGCCATTGCCTGAAGTGAAGAGGTGCTTTGGGAGTGAGGGGGTTTAGAGTGTATTTTTTGCATATTTTACTGGTTCACCTGGTGACCACCCTTTGCATAAGACCAGGTGTGCTCCAGTGATCTGTGTGGGAGCTGGTGTGTAAATCAAGAGCAGCAACATCTTGCTGGAGCTTCCTTGGTGTTATGCACTGGGCCAGTCCCTCAAGCTTTATTCTTTGGAGACTGAGCTAGGAGTTGTTCATGAAAGCTGTGAGGTAAGGCAGTTTCCAGAACCCTCCTGGAGAGGAGGAAAAGGGGAAACACCACTGGGTGACAACATCTAGGGGGAATGACTTCCATTCCAGCTGTTCCTGCATCAGACCAAATTGGGTGGGCAATCTGAGCATATAAGCAACGTGCCCTGTCCAGGGACACAGTTTTTGGAGTGCTGAAGGGTGGCGTTCTCACCCCACGGAGCTGAACCTGACTATGTAAGGAAAATCTGTCACCCTGCACAGCTCTGCAGATGGGATGGGATAGGACGGCTGTGCTGGTTTGCACAAGGAGGAAGGGCAGCATGTAGTGCCTGGAGCCCCTGGTCATGCTGCCATCCTTGCTGGGCTGGTGTCTTGGCAACGTGGCTCTGATAGATCTGTCTGCCCAGAAACTTGTCTGGAGCTGCTCGGAGTCCTTCAGGAGAGACAAAAACAGAGTCATCAGAGCCCTGCACTTCCCTGCTGCAGCTCAGCCTTCCTGGATGTGAGGGATCAGAGCTGTTTCACGCTAACCAATGCTTTTGTGCCAGAGCTCCCAGTGTAGTTACGCTCGGATACAGTGGACCCCATTTCCCACTTCCATGTGCTTTTGGCAGGGTGCTGATACACCCATGCTAACCTGTGGCCTCTGTCCTTCCTATGAGCTTCCCAAAGGGCATGACCTTGGTTCCTGCATCACCCACGTCATCTGTGCGTGGAGACCACTTAGTGACGAGGATGCCCCACGGAGTGGCTGGAAGTGCTCCTGGTGCCAAGGTCACTGGTGAGCACAGGAGGTGAGGCCCCTAAAAACCTTCCATCCTCCAACAGCCTGTAGCGGGTCCCTCGCAGTTCTGCAGCCGTTTCTTCCCACACCAGCAGGAGAGGGGGAATCCAGTTCTCCCCCGTGCCGGGAGAAGCCGGGGCCCTGCTGCCCAGGCTGCTCCCACAGCGGCAGGTATGTGGCCCCGGCCCCGCTGCGGGTGGCTCCGGACCTGCGGGGCCCGTGGAACTCCCCGAAAAATAGCGACATCCCCCCACGCCCTCCGGGCAGGAGAGAAGGGGAGAGCCGGGCGGGACGGGAAATCGCCGGGGCTGCGGGAAGGCTCCAAGTTTCAGCTTCCCCAGCCGGGCGGGATCTTTCCTCCGCGGGTTTCCCCTCCCCGAAACCGATGCCTTTTGGCGGAGCCGAAGCGGCGCTTCCACCGGGGCCGCCTCCCCCTGCGGTTCCGCGGTACCGGCTCCCGTAGCGGACCGGGCCCTGCTCGGCGCCAGCGATCACCAGCGACGAGCCCTCCCGCTTTCGGCTTTTTTTTCTTTTTCCCCTTCCTCTCCCAGCACTCATTTTTCTTCAATACTCCGGAGAGGCAGGAGCCACGGGCCCGGAGCGATGCGCAGCGCGGGGGAGCACATTCCACCCCGGGGACCGGCTTTCCCCAAAACCTCCCGGCCTGGGCTTTCCCTGGAAGGGGGAGCTGATTTCCAGCCGGTTTCGCTGCCGGGAGGGCCGCGATGCCGGGTCACCGCTCTCCACTTCTGTTTTTTTCCCCTCTTCTTTTTGGCTTGTTTTGTAAGAAAAGAAGAAAAAAAAACTCGGGAGCGGAGCTGGGGCTGCCCGGCCGTGCCCCCCGGAGCCGGGCAAGACCGCCGGCCCCTCGAGGCGTGGCGGGGCCGGTGTCTGCAGCCAGGCAGGAGAGCGGGGAGGAAACTTATTTCGAGTGGGGTGGAGAGGGGAGGGCAGGGGGTGGGGGTCGGGCAGGGAGGTATCAGCTCCAGGAAATGTGCCTTGGCAGCAGTCGGACGGGCGCTTCCCCGCAGGTTGGTGCGCTCCGCTTCCGAGCCGTCCAGGGCGCCGCGGCTCGTTCCCCACCCCGGGCAGCTCCGGCGGCGGGGAGGCCGAGGGAGGCCAGCCCAGGGAAGCAGGAGCCGCCGGAGGACCCTCCTGGAGCGGTGGCTGCGGACACCTCTCCCGCTGTTTCTCCGCAGGAAGGTACCGCTGGAGCCGCCCCAGGTAAGCGGCCGAGCCCCGCCGACGGCAGCCCCGCATCCTCCCGTCCCGCTGCCCCGGGGGGCCCGGGGGCTGGTGGGACGCTGAGAGCCCGCCCGGGGCAGCGGCTGCGAAGCCGGAGTGGGGGGTCCGGGGGTGTTTCACCCGCTCGGCGACAGGGAGGGAGGAGGGGAACGGGGCGCCCCGGGAGCGGGCGGGCAGCCGGGGCGGGGAAGCCCCGGCCGGGGATGGCGGGGCCGGTGGCCGGGGCTGAGCGCGGCGTGTCCGGGCTGTGTTGGCAGGCGGGCGGTGCGGCCCCTGCGTACGGCTGGGCTCCCCACCATGCTGGACGGGCTGAAGATGGAGGAGAGTTTGCAGAGCGCCCTGGACCCTGCAGCTCCTTTCTCCTCCCTGCTGGGTAAGTCGGGGCATAGCGCTTGCCCTCCCGGGGACCCCCTGGGTGGGACACGGCCGGGCGGGCCCCTAGCGATGGGCACAAGGGGGACCGAGGGGACCCGGGGGCAGCTCTTCCCCCGGCTCGTTCTTGCCTGGGGCTGCGCCGCTCCCTTCGCCCGGGGAGTGCCCCCGGCGACCGCCTTCCCGCTCCCGTTTCGTTCCGCTATTGCATTAAATAGCGTGTGCTCCCCTAGTCCGACAGTGCAACGAGGGCCTTTCCTTCGTATCGAACAATAAATATTTTATTTTTTTAAATTTTTCTTCGTTTTAATCTCCATTTCATACAATCGCCATTTCTCCAAGCTGCGGCTCTGCTGCTGTCTTTCTAAAAGGAACGAAATTGAGGGCGTTGTTTGCCCCTCGGAGCTCCCCTAAGGCACAGGTCCCCACCGGATCCCGGAGCAGCACCCCGCACATCCCCCGCCCTCCTCCGACCCACCAGCCTGCGTGGGGAAGCGAAAACTATGGGATCCTCCATCCATCCCGTGCCCCGTCCGTCTCCCCATCCACCTCTCCCTCACCCACCCCTGCCCCGGGTCATTCCCGCAGGCAGAGCCGCGACCCCGAAGTCCGTGTGTGAAGGGTGCCAGCGAGTCATTTCGGACCGGTTCCTGCTGCGCCTGAACGACAGCCTGTGGCACGAGCAGTGCGTCCAGTGCGCGTCCTGCAAGGAGCCCCTGCAGACCACCTGCTTCTATCGTGACAAGAAGCTCTACTGCAAACTGGACTACGAGAAGTAAGTGTCCCCCTTGCCCCGTTCTGCTCCCACTGCTTACAAAGCCCTGCCAAAAGTGCAAGGGGCTTGGTGTCCCCTGGCAGCTCCCCGATCCCCCTGCCCTGTGTGTCCCAAGAGGTGACAGCCTTACGGTGCTGTGTGGCCAGCTGTGCTTCTCCCCCACAGCCTCCTTGCACCCCTGGTTCTCACCTTTTTTGAGGTGTTTCGTTGCGCTTGGTTTGTGCCTTGGGAATTTAGGAACCTTTTGTCAGGAGCCTGTGAGACCCCCTCAGTAAGCCTGTGTCTGTGGAGGGACAGTGCAAAGTGTTTTCCTGTCTTTTCTAGCTTTATTTTCCTATGAAGTGTCTGCAGGAGAAATGTTTCTTCCTCCCTGACCCAGTCCTGGATGGGATTGTTTTCCTAATATCCCCGCAGGCAGGGAAATGCTGTTGTTCCCCACGGTCAGATGGGGAAACTGAGGCACTCGGCAGGGACCAGGGAAGGCCCCGCTGAATTTGGTGCATTTGCTATGACACACTGGAGGCTTTGCCTATGTCTGGGGCTGTGATGGAGCAGGAAATTGGATGTAGGTGGTAAAAGCTTCCAGCCCCAATACTTCCCCTTTTGCAATTGTGGGGCTTATGGGCAAAAGATAATGAGAAAATTATTTTTCGTCTTTTTTAGAGAAAAAAATCTTTCCATCGGTGATGGGTAGATTGCTGTTGAGTCTTTCCTGAAGCCACTTTCATTTTTTCCTGCTCATCCCGCTCTTGCTGTCCTTGCCGGACCCCACTCCCTGTCTGAGTTTCCGAGTCGTTAAATTTGTGTTGTCTCCAGGTTGGGTGTTTATTGCGGAGGGTGTAGATGGAGGGCTGGATCCCTCACTATAGCAATAGCACGTCTGCAGGAGCCCCACAATTTAATTCCCACATCGCTGTTTTATGAGAAAACAGTCATTGCCGATGGGCTCGTCCCTGGCCTTTGGCGGATCGGCAAGCGTGCCGGGGGCTAGCCCTGCTCCAGGCCTTTTTAAAGTTTTTTCCTTTAAGTCCTGTATTGTGGGTCTGAGTTTAATCACTATGGATACAAGGCAAATTGAAAGCAGAATTTGTGCGCGTGACCTTGTTTTCAAATATTTACGAAAGAGCGGAAGAGTTAGCTGCTGCGAGAGCCGAGAGAACTGTGTTAAGACCTTTTTCTTTTAGGCAAAAATTTGTTGAGTTGGGTGCACTGCTTGTTTGCCTGTAGAAATTTGGCTACCGGTTTTCATATTTTTCCGATACAATTTAATTCACACTTTCCGCTTTATTGGTGCCTCTGTTTGGAGCATTAAAAGGACATTGGGGTAAATGTTACCGCAGAAATGCCTTTGCAGCTTGCAGCGCGCCTGGGTTTTACTCTCTGAATGTTTGACTACAGCTTCTGAGTGCTTGGAGCCGACTCCAACCTGAAACCCTCCTCCTATGTCCCTTGGCCGTGAAAGAAATCGGTGTCGCAGTTGGCTCCTTGCTGTGTGCATCTCACTGTCAGGGTGGAAAATGATGATTGCAAAAAAAAACGAAAGTCACAAATATTTCCTGGGATCTGGCGGTGGCACCGTTCATCCCAGTTATTTCTCATCTGCATTTGGGTTGGTAACTTCTGCTTGAACCGGGGGGCAGTGTCCTGTGGCAGGCACTTTCCCCAAGGTTAGATGGTTTTAACCATGAACTGCTGCCAGCCTCTTCCCCTCCTGCACCCGCCTGCCGCTTCTCGCATGTTGTTGTCCCCTTGAATTTTATTTTATTTTATTTTATTTTATTTTATTTTATTTTATTTTATTTTATTATTTCATTATTTTTTGCATGAGTCTGTAGGTCAGTATTCTTGCTCCCTCAATCCCCCCGGTGGGGCTCTCTGCAGTGCCGATGCTGCGACTCCTTACCTGTGGACAGCAAGGACGCAGAGCAGAGTCCCAAAGAGCTGTTCCCTTTGGTCTCTGCTGACCTTTACATTTGACTCTGCATTTAACAAAAAAATCTCTTTCTTAGCCAAACTGTCCATCCTTTCTTTGGGCTGAGCCGTTTTCCCAGTCCTGGGTGCAGGAGCATGGTGCCGATGCCGATAACGGGGCTTTCAGTGCAAAACACGCAGAGGAAGAGCTGCTGCTTTTAGACTGAGCTAATTATCTCAAGCCGGGAGCTGGTTAATTATCATGAGTGACTGACACTCCTTGATTTGCAGTGCGATGGTGTGAAGCGACCAATCGTCCCTGCGGCACCGGCGGTGGCACCAGCGGAGCCGGGCTCCGGGGGCCTCTCCGCCGACACGGAGCCGCAGCGCTCGCTGTGCTGGGATGTCTGTGTGGGAAATGCTGGTGCTGGGGAAGTGGTCGGGATCCTACCTGACAATGTCATGGTGTGGTGGTTTCTTTGTGTGAGTGTATTTTATTTTTTTTAATCAAAAGAAAGGATCTATTTTCCAGACGGTGACTGTTGGAATGTTTTTCCAGAGATGAGTAGCTGCGGTATTTTCTGACACGTATCTTCGCTCTCTGTTTGAGCTCCGTTTGTAACGTGGCTGCAGAGGGTTAACGGCAGAGCGTGAGATGGCAGAGTTATGTATGTAGTTATAAATACACCCGTGGAAAGTGTTACGGACAGTTTTAAGCGAACATCTGACTTGTTGGACTCTAGAAATTGAGGAATCATTTATTAAAACAGATGTTTTACATTTATTGGTCTTTCATAAAGAGGAAGACCTGGGGAGAGGACCTGGACAGGGATGGATTAAAGACCAGGGATGCCAGGCCAGGTCTCGGCATCGCTCTGGGGTGCCCAGTGCCATGGCTCAGGATCTGTGGGCAGTTTGGACCATGATGCTGGCTGGGGACTTGGGGTGCTGGGGGTCGCTCTTGAACCAGTTTCCCCAGCGCTGGTGGGGAGGGATCCTAGGGAGAGACCGCTCGAGCCTGCGCCCCTGGGACAGCGTCTATTTGGGGCAGAGGACGTTCGTTACGGAACATCCTGAATCCCGCGGCAGCCCCCGGCTCTTGTCCAAACCTGATAAGTCTCAACTATGACAAGGTTCAGGCTTCGTCCTGGCCGGCTCCCTGACTGCAGAGCGGCCATGGGGATGTGCCCCGGCTGTGGGGCCCCTGCGTTACTGACCAGGGGAATAGGCTTTCCTGGTGGCAGATTTTGGGGGGGCTGCAATGTCAAACCTGACTGTAAATGGGGAAGGTGTTGCAAGTCATGCGAAGAGTGAGGTTGGTGAAAGGAGCTGCCCTGGGCACTCAAAATCCACATGAGGATGGGAACAGCTGACCCCACTTGCCCAGAGGTGTTTCACAGTGGGCTTGCATGGGACAAGCAGAACTAGAGCTGTAGGGAGGACCTAGAGCTATGGGAACACCTCCATCCCGAATCTCCACTGTGGGCGATGCTGGTGCTGTGCAGAAACCCCACTGGCTGGTTCAGGGGGCCGGGAGCGCTGACAGCGGTGTGATCGTGACGGGGGGCGCAGCTGGGGAGCGTGGCGACGGCGGGACGGCTTGGCACATCCCCAGCCTCGGCGCAGAGCCCCGGCCCCAGCCCCGGCTGGCGGGAGCAGATGGCCAGCACATCTCGGAGCAGGGCTGGCATGTGGGGGCCGGCAGCGGAGGGGCGGCCGCGGCCCCCGAGCCATTGCCGCCATGCCGGGCTCCCTGGCCGAGGGAGGCAGTTGTGTGATGCTCGCCCTGTCTTCACACGGCTTGACGGCTCTGTGCTGTTGCCAGCTTCTGCGCCGTCATTGCAAAGCTCCCCCTGCTTGGCGGGCGCTCCAAAATCCCCTGCTCCCAGAGTCGTGGGGTTGCGTGGGTGCCTCCACCTCCTCTTCTGTGAATTAAAATGAGGAGGCACATCCAGCAGTGAAGGGGAAAAAATAATATCCTCCTAAGCTCTGAATGTGCACGAAAGAAAACACATATGAAGAAACTCATTGGTGTTGGGTTTTAATGTTGCACCCAGTTACCTTCATATGGGGGACGAGCCTGGATCCCCAGCAGCATGGTCCATCAGAGCCTGCTTGGGGCAGCACAGCCTCCTCTTGCCCGCCAGAGCCTCGTCTGACAGCTGCTGCCATAGAGGAGGGAAGGGCAGCGGTTTGAAGCATGGTGGTTGTTTATCTTGCTTAATGTGGGTGATGAATGTAATTGCACAATTAGCTGCAAACCGTGGCGCTGCTTGCCCAGCCAGGAAGGGTTGTGAAGGAGGATAATCCCAAACGGATTGAATGAATAAGGTGATGCTGATGCTGAACTCTTTAGGGCAGCCTGGTCCCACAGGCTGGAGACTCCATGTGGTCTGGGGGGTTGTGCTGGTGATACTCAGTCCTTTGCCTTCTCCAGCCTGGAGAAATGGGACTTTTTGCTCCTCTTGTGGGTGATGGGAGAGAATGGTCCCTCCAGAGAGCCATGGGTCAGCCCAGCTACAGTGCAACGTGTCCTCTAAGGTCCTTTTCCCTTATTGTATGGGATGCTATGGAGAGGATGGTGGTAACTTGGCTTCTCCAGCTGACCAGGGACTGGGGGCAGTCAGGCTGGTTTGTACACAACAGCTCTGTGTCATGATGTCCCTCTTGCCAGTCCTTTCCCATCTACTCTTCCCCATCCCTCAACTTTTTCTTCTAGTGCTTCCCATCCTTCTTGCCTGCTTCCCATCCCCACCCAGCACCTTGTCTCCTCTAGCAAACCCCTCTCTGTGTTTGCTGTCTTTCCACGCAACTCCTGGAGGAAGTACGTTGATTCTTTGCAGGCTGGGATGAGTGTGGCTTGGGGGCAGCCAAATCTGGCCTCATCCCCACCAGGGGTGCAGTGGTGGGTACCTCTGGGCTGGGACAAGGCACTGGTCCTTTATTTTTTGTTATTAAGTCACCTTGTGCTGGCGGGGTGAGAAAGTGGGGAAGCAGTAGGATGTGGGGATGAGAGGGACGCTACGGAGGTTGTGAATGGGATCCATGCTGGAAACGCCAGGCAAGCAAAATACCTTTTACCCCTGTCTCTGCTACCCCCATCCTCCCGCTCGTGGGGTTCCCACTTTCCAAAGGGAGTGGAGAAGAGATTTGGCATCTTGCCCCTTCCCTCTGCCCTTAATTAGATTTGTGTCTTACAATTAATGTTTCATTGAAAGGCCTGGAAGGGAGCGACGTTTGGCAGCTTGGGGGCGAGGCAGCTGAATATACTTGTCACCTGTCCCTCTGTGGTGGGGACAGGGGTGGCTCTGGGGTTACCTTTTCTCCTGCTCATTGGCGATGGGACTTTGGGGGCTGTGGGTTGGCACCAGCAGAACTGGGACCCGAGCATCCTTGAGACCCTCCGTGGTTTCTGCCGTCTCGTTTCAGACCCACAATGTTATTTTTTTTTTCCTCCCTATTTTTCTTTATTTCTCCCCCTGTGGCACAGCACTCCAGGCTCAGCCCAAATGGGGTGCTTGGAGGCGGGGGAACACTTTGGTTCTTTGCAGTTGTGATGAAGGTGTCGAAAAGAAATCGGCTTGGGGAAAGAAAGGGGGGTTTGTTTCGGTTTGATGAGAATTTTGTCTCCACCAGCTGGAGAGACAGCTGGGGTCCCCTCCTGCCCCGGCTCGCCAGCCCTCGCCTCGCCGGTTCTTCACCTGCTCGCAAGCTCAGGGAGGGATTTTCCAAGCCGTGGATTTAAAAGAGCCCGCAATTTTCTTTTCTTTTCTTTTTTTTTTTCCTTGGTGCTTCCTTAGGAAGCTTTCCGGCCGAGTCTAAACCACCCCAGAGCACGCTCTGCCTTGTTGGGGGAGAAGTGGGCTTTGGGGGTGAGGGTTGGTCTGCTCTTCTGCTTGCTGGGGTACAAGTCCTGCGTCTGGTTGTGGAGGGGGAAAACCTAATGGTTTGAGTCAGGTTTGGGCCTGGATTCATGGTTCCCCAGTTCTGGAGAACCCCGTGGTGTGCAACCAAGGAGCAGTACTCAATGCATCCCATATCTCAGACATTTTTCTTCTCTTTGTCCCTTTGTGCTCTGTTTTGTCTCTGGCTCGTGCCCTCTGCAGATGCAAATGTGAGGTGGGAACACTGGCACCAGTGTGGGGATAGGGGGCCTGGGCGGGAGGACTGTGCAGCAGTCTGCTATTTAATAAAGATATTTAATAGCAGCCTGCTATTTAATAAAGCATCTCCTCTGTAATGGGTGTAAGAGTGGCTTTGAAGCAGGGAAAAAATATTTAGATTTTATTCAGTTGAAATACTGGTGTTGACCCAAAATAATTTATTTTTTTTGTAAAATTGTTTTTATAAGAAATTTTAATTTCTGTGAATTTATAAGAAAGGGGAGGTGGGGGAGACTAACAGCTCTCCCTGACATGGCAAACACTGCACAGACGTGTGTGGAAGCCTACAGCCACAGTTACTTCTGTTTTGTCCCTCATTGCTTTTAACCTGGAAGGAATCCTGCCTGGGCAGAAGGAAGCCAGCTGGTCCCCAGGCATCTTCTCCTGGGGCAATGGATGCACCCGGGTTGTCCTGCGCGTCTCTGTGAAACCGGCAGGCATGTCACGGGAGCTCTGTTTGAAGTTTGCCTTTTTTTTTTTTAAAAGTTCATCAAACCTTGGTTGCCCAGGAGAGGGGTTCTGTAATCCCTGACTTCCCACCCCAAATATTTACAGACAGCCAGATCCTGAAGCTTTTGCAAAAGGCGTGGGGCAGGGTGACTGCTGAGCAGCACCGTGCTGGGGCTGCCCTGCCAGCAGGGACACGGTGTTGGGTTGGTGGCACCCATCTCTGTTTATTTGGGGGGTTTTCTATCAGATGACTCTGCCTTCTTGCTTATCTGTTTTGCAGGGACTGTATTAATGAAAGACCAATTTCTTCAGCTTGTTGAGGATCCTGCAGTTGCTCCACATTTTGTAGGCTGGCTATCTGAAAATGGTGTTTTCTCCCACAAAAGTTTGATTTTTTTTTCAGGAGGGTGGCATGTGTGTTTCTCAATATAGGGGTGAAATCACATTGCATTGAATACAAACTATTTATTTTCTCATATTGCACTGTGTGCTTGCATGCACCTACCTGTTTTCAGTAGAGCATTTCCCATGCCCATAAGTGTGATCCTTTTTTTGGGTTCAGGTCTCCTGCATTGGTGCCTGATCCGGGTGTGATGGGCCATGAAAAAGCTGAGACTTGGCTCCTTTGCTCATGAAGCGTAGCTGGAAATAGGAATCTCTCTGAAAAAAAGGCTTCGTTCATCATCATAAGTGCTTTGAGCATCTTGCTAGGCAAATTTTAATGCAGGGTGTGAATTCTTAGCCTCTCTCCAGATTTGCCTAATTTTTATGTTGTGCCTACCTTTGTATTTTCCGCCTTGCGCTACAAAAGGTGAACAAGGGCTTGTGTTGCAGAGCTACCAGCTTCTCCCAGGCACGAATTGGTAGGATTAAGGCATGGATAGATAGAAAAAGGCATGAATTGGTAGAACGACTCTCCTCTGTATTCCAGCAGATCCCAGCAGGCAGCAATGCCTCCCCTGGGTCGCTGGGTCTCCGCAGTTGCAGATGAAAGGTTCTCCCTGCACGGAGGCATCCTCCTTGCCCTCAGGGCAAATGCCTCGAAGGGCAGAACACGCTGGAGGAGGCTTCCTCGTGCTTTGCGAGCCCATCAGGGCTCGGCGTTGATCCTTCCCAGCTGTCTCCCTGTCGCTGTCGTCCGTACATTGTCTCTCGCCTCTCCCTACCCCTCTCCTTCCCCTTGTGGCCTTAATTTCCGAACGCTGCTCTTGGGGAGAGCTTTCTGTCCTTGACAGCGGAACAAATCCCTTTTCACGCCACCATCACTCCACGGCCCATTGTCCTCCGCCCTCGCCGCCACCGTGCAAAATCTCCCTCTCCAGTACGTCTGTTCCTCTGGAATGATAACCACCAGCACGTTGGGGCGGCGAGCCTCCGAAATCCCTCTGGGCAAGGTCCCCTCCCCAGCAAAGGACCAAAGCGGTGTATTAAAAGCACAACAAGAGGCAACGGTGGTTCCTGGAGAAGATATTTGTTTGGGACCACTTGGAAGCGATACGTCTCTTTGGGACCTGCATCCTCTCTGCTGGTTTTGTGCTGCAGAGCTGCTGGGATGAACCTGAAGCCTCTGTGTACCAAGGGCTCCTTCTTCCCTGCCTGGGGCCAGCAAGGCCACATTCCAAATCGATTTTTCACCGTGTAGCATCGCCCAAGGTGGATAAGCTAGAAGAGGGAGGTGGGAGTTCTGTCTTTGCTATTGAAAGCTCAGGGAAGCATTTGCCAGGAAAAAATTGGATAAGGGAGAGAAATAGGTTAAGGGACCTGAAGGCAGCTCTCAGCTGCAGCAGTTGGTTGTGGGGTTTTTGTTTGTTTGTTTGTTTTTGTGGGTTTTTTCTTTTTTTTTTTTTTGTTTGTTTCTTTTTGTATGTTGGGGTTTTTTGTCTTTTTTTATTTGAAAGTCTCAGTGTTGCTATGTTTTCCCTACAACCCCCACCATTGTAAAAACATAGGGATTCTTTCATTGTCAAAATTTCTGCCGAGCATTTGCTGGCTCTGTTAAATCTCTATTCCTAGAAAACAGCGTCTTAGCTGCAAAACGTTGCTAACTTCTGTAGTAACATATATAAACAGGAGGAGGGAACTACAACGTGGGAAATGGCATATGTTTACAATTACCTCCACAGGGGTGGTTTTGATGCCATCAGATGAACAAATTCACGGGTGCCGATAGTGGAGGCGAACATTTGTCAAGGCACAACACCAGAACTCTTGTGCAATGAATTCTGTGTCAAGCCTGGAGTGGGGCTGCCCTACAACACGCTGCTGGGGCATCTTTTCCATTTCTGGTCTTAGAGAGGATCATCCAGGCAACAGGTGAGGAGGGAACAGCACTTGTGCTGCGTGTGTGTTGGGTGTGCAGGACCCCAGCTGGGTGTTGAGGATGGGGGACAGTCTCCTCTCTGCTTGCAGGCCACTTTCAATAGGCTCCTGCAAGGGTTGAAGGGGAGGAAGAGGCTCCTTTGGAACATGTGGTTTGGCCAAGCCAAGGTCTGAATTGCCCAATGGAGATGCTGAACTCCAGGTCTTGGCTGTAGGGAGAGCTGAGAGAACCTTGGTCACCTGAGCCATGTCTGTGAACTCAACCATCCTCTTGGTTTGGGCACCTGCAGTCTCTGGTGTGGTGGGATGGCTCAGGCTCGTGTGTCTTGAGTCCCACTTGTGCCAAATAGGTGGCCAGATGGGAGGGCAATGGGGAATTGGAATACTGAATTACTGAAATACTGAATATCTCAGCATCTCTGCTGCCGGGTAGAGTGCTGCAGCGGTATTGAACAGATCCTTTTAAGCAGTGATGTGGCCATGGGAGCTTAGTTAGGAAAGCCATTAAGTGTTTGAATCTTCTTGATGCCTGCTCAGGTGAATGTTGCTCCTTCCTTCTGTGTCTGTAATTATGAAAGGCTGAAAGAGCAACCTCAATGGACTGGCTTAAAAGTTTAATGAAGCTTAAAGTATTGGGGCTTTGAGTCTGAGCTTATTCCAGCTCTGGCCTTAGGAAGGAGGGTTAACCAGAAAGGAGGAGAGCCTTCCTGCACACATTACCTCGAGGACATTAAAACCCATTTTGATAGGAGGTGCTGTAATGGAGATGGTTTAGAAGAAAGTAATGGGAGAGGAGGTCTGAGATGGGTGAAGGGCTCTGCGTGGTGGAAGTAGGTCCAAGTGAGGTGGGTTTCCTTGGCTTACCTGCTCTGCCTGGTGTAAGACACTTGTCACTGCACCCACCAGACACTTATCCAGGCTGGGGACATGGCTGGCGTGCCCATGCTGGCTGTCTCTGACTGGCTCCTAGCAAGAGCCAAAGTGTCTGTGCCCTTGGCAGGGTCTTTACAGGAGTTTTTTCTGCAGCCCCAAATTCACCTTTGCGCCTTTTTTTTTTGCCAGCTGAGCAATGAGCCAGGTGCTATTTTGGGTTTGATGGTAAGGGTTTGTAGGGGGAGCAACCTCTGGTTGAGCCCACTGAGGTCCTACCTGCTCCTGGTGCTCCATCTTTCTCCTCGTAGCAAAACTACAGCTCCTTATGGCTGTAGTGAAGATGGAAGGAATGTGGGCAATGCTTTGATGCTGGGGTACTTACGAAGACACAATTACCTTCACAGGACCATTTCTCAATGGCCAAGCAAGTTCAGAAGCACTGGTGCCACTCATTCTTATCCAGGCAGGGTGATGTGAAGTGTTGAGTTTGGCTGCTAAACCAGCAAACCCAAATCCACCCTGCTCTGCTGGGGTGGCACATCCCCACCCTCTGGAGAAAGTGCAGTTTCCCTGCCAATAATGTATTTATCCTATTTTCAACTGCATAACAAAAATCTCAGAAACTCTCTGAATCTTTGGTTTTTAAAGTATCCCCCCACCCCAAACTGATTTATTTTTGCCTGTTTCAGGCACTTCTGCCTCCAAACACCAGTGCTGGTCCTTCCCCTGCCCCAGCCTGATGCCTGCAGAGCAGCCACTGCTCAGAGTGATGCTTTGCAGGTCTCCTTGGTCAGCCAGGGAAGCACATCGTGTGTGTTGTGGGTGGAAGGTCTACGTCTTCCCCGTTAGTGCATTCATGCTGGAAAAGCACAGTGAAAGTCAACTGACAACGCATCTTGCCGAAGTTGCATTTTTTTTTTCCATAAGGATTAGTGGTTCAAGAGCTGGGATTTTCAAACTTGACAAGCCCTTGGCAGAGAAATAATTACAGGCTTTTTATGCTTTGTGTTTCCTAAGTAGTTCTAAATGACTTTTTCCCTTGGGGTGCTTTTTTTAAGTCTGCAAAATGGGGGGAAAAATGTGTATTTCCTCAGCGTTCTTGAAAATATGCAAGACGTTTGTGGAGATCATTCAAGTTTCAGCTATAAGACTCTTTGCGTGTGTGAGTTTGCTTTAACCATGTCCAGTCAACTGAAGTTTCTTGGCTGACAATGCTTCAGAAATGGATCTTAGAAATGGGAGATGGAGGGAGGTATATGCGATCATTTCTTGACCATCTCAGGAATGCGGGTTTTGCCTCTGCGGTATATTCCCTGAGGTTTTTACCCTGTGCCTTGCTGTAAGAGAGGATTTCTGGGTCTAGTGGAGCTGGTTTTAACCATCAACATCCATTATGTGCTTGCATCAAGGTGCTTTGCATCCCACTGGGAAACTATCACCCTTCCCCTTTTGTCATCACCCTGCCTTGCACAGCCCCGTGCTCCGCTGGGTCCTCTCATTGCCTGCTGCTCCATCCCAACCACTTTGGCTGGTCTTTTTAATTTTAAAAAAGATAGGATGAAGTGAAACCTCCCCCAGGGGTGGATGAGGGGCAGCTCCTGTGAACTCCTGCCTTTTATCCCTAGCAAAATTCACCTCCTGTAAGTTTCTGTGCAAACCCTTAACAAGGTACCTGAATTTTCTGAGCACACAGGACACCTCCTTGTCACAGTGTGTTTTACCGTGGTTCAGTCCCAGCCTAGGGCTCTTTTTTGCCCCTTGCTGGGAAGAGCCTGTGGTTCTAAATCTGAACTATCCTATGCCTGATGGGGAGGGGCTTTCTCTCCATCTGTCAATCCATCCATCCCTGATGCTAAACGCTTTTTGCGATGTAAGGGGGGACCTGGGGGAAGAACCTGCTGGCTTTCACACTCTGCAATATAAAAGGGGCAGTGTTATTGCATCCACTGTCAAGGCAGTGCCGGAGCCTTCCCGCGGGATTATCGGTGCAATATTCCCACCATCGGCAAGGAGCTGGGGGCGGGGGGGGCAGGCTGCTGTTAATAACGGCATCGCTCTGCCTTTGCCTTTATTAAGTGAGGGAAGCCTCTGTTCCGCACGCCTCGGGCATGTCTGGGTTTGGGCTGCCTGATGAGAGGGAAGGGGGTGGGAATGGAGAGTGTGGACGGTGGGGAAATGATGTTTGAAGTAATTACAACTACTCAGTGGAGATGGGGAGCGGGGAGGAATTACCAAGAGGAGTGGCAGTGATATCTCAATGGGGTGTTTGCAAACCCTCCATGGGTTCTGCCCAACCCACCCTGCTCCTCTTAGCTCTTTGTCTCCTGGGGGGCTGTGGTGTTTAGCGAGCAGGGTGGTGAACACCTCACTTTCCCCATTCCCACCTCTTCTGAAGACCTTCTTAAGGTAGCCAAAGTCTGACTGAGGTTGTGTGGAGACAGTGCGATAGCCCCAGGGCTTGCAACATCCCTTGTGCTCTGCAGATGTTGCAGGTGACACAGTCCCAGAGGGGACCTGCCTGTCCTGTCTCCTCTGTGTCCCAGCCATCATTTCTCAGGGGAAAGGGTTTCTTTTCCTCATCTTCCCCTGTCCAGACGCTGCGAATCCCACTAAAACTTTTGACTGGAGCCGGGATTACATGCTCAGGTTTCAGCCCTTGTCTGCGAGTGGTGTAAGCTTTCTGCCAGCGCTCAAGTGACATTTTGTGGGAGATAGAAGAGTATTAAGTGTTGGTCCTTGCAGATAAAAATAACTGCTGGCCTGACGACGTTTTTCTGTCGTCTTGTCACTGACCTGACCCAGCTCCATCACCTCCACTTTGGTATTCCCAACCTGCTTTTTTCTTAGCAGAGGTGCTGAGGGTATTTGCAGCCCGACCCAGTGTGGTTCCACTCTGAGCATCCCCACCTGCCCATCACAGAGACATTCCCTTCCTCCCATAAGCATCACGGCTGAAACAGCATTGGGCTCTTGGTGTAGGCTGGAGGGCAAACCGGACTGGAAGCAGCAGGGTTTGTGTTCCCAGAGGCTGGGAGCAAACACTATCTATCTCGCTTGCCGTGAGCATGCTCAAAACAAGCCCAGCATCCCCCTTCCCTCAAGGCTCAAAGCAGGTGCCCCAAATTGCCCGTTACTGCAAATCTTGTTGCTTTCATTGGAGCTCTCCTGATTACAGGAGTCCTCCTGTGCACACACACGTACGCTTGTCTGTTTTTCCCGTTGCTGTTTTTCAGAGCTGATGTTTTTGTCCCGAGGTTATGGCCAGAGCTGGCTCGGGGCCCCTCGGCAGCATCGGTAGAGCTGACTCTTGCCACTCGGAAACGCGGGGCTGGGACCGGTGGAGAGGAAAGGGAAGGAGGGGAAGAAGAGGGAGTGTCAGGGTCTGGCTTGCTGCTGAGCTGGGACCAGCTCTGCTGCTGGGAGAGGCCCTCCCACCCTGCCTGCCCTGCGCCTTTCCCAGGCCCTGCTTCGAGCAGCATTCTCCCGCTCCACCTCCCGAAATAGCCAGCGTGGCTCTGGAAGAGCTTGCGCATGGCTGGTAGGACAGCAGCAGGGACAATTTCTCCTGGTGTTGAGTCTTTCTTTCTCTTGGCTGGGCAGGGAACTCCCTGAGTATTGGCCTCTTGTGGACTGCACATCCTTTGTGGATGCCTCCATTCCATCTGTTCTTCGATGTCCACCAGAGCATCATTCTCCCCAGGGACCTTTTAGTGGACCTGCATGTCAGGCTGCCTTCGATACAACTTTGTAATTATGGTCCTTACATACCTTTCTCAAACAAGTGAAGGCTTTTGTGGACAGCATCTTTACAAGATTCCCTTTACTCTCTGCTTCAAGGCCCATCTGCTGCTGGGGAATTCATCGTCTTGCATGCTGTCAACCATCAGCCCAAGTGCCTCTCCCATCAGAAATGAGGAATGAGGTCCTCATGTGTCTGGAGCCAAACCAATACCATGGCACTTGGCCACTTACAGTAGTGGGCGATTACTGAGCCCCTGCCAGGAATTCTTCCAGTGGGATCGGGAACACTCTCGGGTGTTAAATTTGTCCTGCAACGTGTAACCTCTAAGTAGAGGCCGTCGTGTTTTGTAACAGATCATATGATGCTGGCAATGGCAGCCGCCTGCCCTGCATTTCAAGGTCAATAGTGATCTCGAAGCCGGAGGGGCAGCTCCTGGCTGCAGCCTTGCCTGACTCTGAGCCACCTTGCCGGGCTCTGCTCCCTCCTGGGGTAAAGCCTCAGAAGCTCAGGCTTGGAGATGGAGGAGGTTTTGTTCTCAGCTAGTGAGGCTGCAGCCTCAGATTTTTGGGGTATCCCCTCATGGGGTGGGCTTCTGGGATCAGCATGGGTCTGGAATGCAAACCCTGCCTGTGTCTGTCCTGCATCCCTGTGGGGGTTTGTGCTGCTGACACACTTATTCCCATATCTGGAAACTGCTGTCCTTTGCCCAGAGCCCCTGCATCAGGTGCAGATCCATCCCCTGAGAGTTTTACAGCACCTTCTAAGGACAGGAGCTTCCAACATACACACAGACAATATTTCCTCATTCTCAGTGCCTAAAAATACTTAAAAGTATTATTAAAATACTTAAGGGTAAGGACTTTGTCTTGTGTTCCTGAAGAGAGCTGCTATGCAGGAATGGGTTTGCTGGCAGAGATGAGAAGTCCTTGTCTTGATGGACAACCAGCGTAGTGATGCTGCTGCCTGCCCTGTCTCTTGGCTTCCTCACTGGAAATCACCGGCCATCCCCACGAGATGAGTCTCCCACAACCTTTATCAATAAATAAAGTTTTAGTCCCATCACTGTATCAAGCAATTACAAGGGACTTTTCAGACAGGTCGTTAAATAAGAATTAACAGGGGTTTAAAATATTAATGGACAATTGGTCCTTGCCAGTTCTCTTGTTACATGAACATTTAATTTATAATTTGGACCCAAGTTGGGATGTGCTGAGAGATGCTCAGGCTGCAGCCTGCACACAGGGGTTTCTCCTGCCAGAAAATAATAAAAGCCAGGGACTGTCTAGGGATTGTGCGTGAAGGATTAGGAAGAGGATGTGCACGGGCCTGTCTGCAGCTGGTTGAAGTCTAGCGCAGAGGGGTAAGCCTGGAAATAATTGCTCTCTGATGGCTGAGAGGGGGCCAGCATGGAAAGGGAGCTTGTCTCCTAAAACCTGGGAAGCTCTGCAGCCGGCCATTGTTTTTTAGTGAGAGGCAGTGAGTGGATTGTCCCTCTTCTGGATGATTTCTGTGCTAGTGGGGAAGGAGGAGGCACCATGGGGTGGATCCTTCTACCTTTGCTTTCCAGGTGCTGCAGTTGTTCAGTGTGAGCAGAGGATCCTGAGCTCCAGGGACCAGACCATTTTACAGGATGCCTTATCAGATCTCTAGATTCTGCTAGGAGCCTGGCTTCATCCACAGTATTATCTGTGGCTTTTTGATTTTTAAAGCTCCGGGTCCCAGAGTCAGGGGATTCAATGAAGTTCTCCGCTACCTTTCAGTAGGGAGAACTTCTATCTGTCTGGCTCTAGGGAAAGCTGGAAGATGTTCTGGTCTCGTGTTTGTTGGCAGTGCTGTTCCCTGAACCAGTCACCTCTACCTGGCTTGGGAAACCAGAGTCTCAGATCTCTGGGTTAGCGAGTGTATGAAGATCAAATAGAATCAGTTATTCAGCGTTAGGATTTACCTTGCAAACACCATGCTCATGGAAGGTGTCTGCTGAGATGGAGGCATCTGAATTCCCTAAGGTGAGTAAGGGCTTTATGGCCCTCATCCAAGAGAAGCACACTGTTTTTGCAGCAACTATTAATTGCTTCCTGAATTTAAAAAGCATAAACAAACTTGCTTCCCAGGGAACAAGTTACCTGGTGCATAAATGCTTTGCCATTAATGCGTGCCTGACCCTGATGATGATGTGAGGACCAGAAGAGCTTTCAAAGAATTTACCAGAAACCATTTCGGGGGAGGTTGTGCATTGTAAATCCTTAAGTAATGGGATGGAGGGAATTAGATTAGATAATAGTTTGCAGAAACCAGGCACGATTCTCCATTGAGGATCTTGAGATCATTAGAAACCGCGTGGTGAGGTGAAGCCCCCGCGGGTCCTTATCCCAATGATTTTACAACCTGGAAAATGAGATTATCAAAGGGTTGGTTTTACACACCACAATAACGAGCAACATTAAAGGAAAAAAACGGGGTCCTGTTACAACCGAATATGCATTGTAAAGCCGCAGCCGTTCCTGGAGGAGCAGCCCAGGATGGGGCTGTTTGTGCTGGGTCAGGGATGCCCCTTGTGTCCAGCACCCATCACAGCAGCACCAGGGCAGCTCGCAGCTTTGGCGTGGGTGACGCAGGTGGTCCTGTGCCTCTGCTGGGCTCACCCCAGCTCAGGAAGCTGCCTCAGGAGCCCTTTGAGCAGCTGTAGCAAGGGAGGTGGTGTCCTATCTTGCTTTAACAGCCTGCCCTGGTGTATAGTTCCATCTCTTCAGTCCTGCCATGAGCTAAAGCCGTTTGCAGGTTTCTTGGGGGGCCTGCACCCCTCCTCACCAACTCCCCAGACTGTGGACAGGGCAGCTGAGCTATTTCACAGCGAGATGCTGGCACGTGGGGCTGTTTGCTGCCTCCCCCCTCCAGAAAAGCTTTTCATTTGCTTGCTACCTCCACCGGTTTGCTCTTTCTCAGGCTTCTTCACACTGGAGGGATGGGGTAGGGTGAGCTATAGGGATGCCGATGGCTTTTGGTGACAGACCTGCTTGTACTATCTGTGGCATGTGTTGGGCTTTTTTCTGCGGACATTTGGAGTTGGTGCCTGCTGCTGGTGAACAGCATTAAACCATTCTCATTTGAAAGCAGGGGGTGGGAGGGAAGTTTGCCTGCGGCAAAAAAACTGTTTCCCAAATCCAATATCTATGCAATGAGGGGTACCATGGTGGGGATTGTGCATCCTTTCATGGGGCAGCGCTTGCAGGGAAAGCAGACAGTGTGGTCAGGCTGCCTCCAGCCCTAACAATCATCTTGCTGGCTGCCTGGGGCAAGGCGCTGGTGCTTAAAAGATCAAATCTAGTGGTTGATATTCGGCTGCCTGTTAAAGTTGGTATAACAAATCATGTCCGTCTTGTCTGTCTGTCGTGGGGCTGCCTAGCACAGGCATGGGTCAGTGATGTTTTCAGGATGACAGTGCTTGACAACAGGGCTGGTGTAAGCCTAAATTAGCATTGGGGTGTGTGTTTTTGCATCTCCAGATTTCCCTCTCTCCAGCAGGACGGAGTTCAAAGGGGCTCTGGCCTTCCTGGAATCGGAAACAGCAGGATCCACCCTGGAGCTTTTTCTCTTCTTACCCAGAAGGGTCCCACCCCAGCCGAGAAGCCCTAAATCCAGCTGGATGTGGAAATAGGGGTGGAAAGATCCACGTGAGGGCTGTGCTTTGTTCCTACTGCTCCAGGGCTGGTTGTTCCCCTTGAGCACATGTGAGGTTGTGTTTGATCTGGGTCTGAGCTTGGCTGTTTGTCTTCATTCTCCCTTAGAAAGGGTTGAAAAGAAACTCAAGAGGCCTCAGTGAGATGGGCTTGGAGCAGGGCGGCTCTCGTTCCACGGAGCAGGCATTGGCGTCCAATTTTCTGTCTTGCTTTGTTTAATGGACCTGCAAAGCCCTTGCAAAGCCGAGATTGCACAGGCAAGCGCAGATTTCAGGGTCTTGCTTAACCCAGCACTGCCAGATTTCTCCCCACAGTTTTTGTGTGAGGTCTCGGTGTCACCTTTTCACCAGTCAGAAACTCCCCAGAGCGGCATGGCCGATCCTTGGGGACGGGGTTTTGTTTTGGAGGTGAGTTTTATTCAGCTTTGCGGATACTTTCTGGTGATAGGTAGGTAGAGGTAGGAAGTACCTTGTGATGGCTACAAGGATGGAGAGGCTGTTTTCCACTGCAATGAAATGAATCCCGTGCTTTTTCTCTCCCAGGAGGCAGCTTGGAGGCACCTTCCCATGCAGGTGACACACAGGTCACTGTTTGCCTTAACTACTCTGAGAGGTATCAGCTCAGAAGGTGCTCAGCAGATTGGCAGGTGACATCATTAGGCTTCAGTGGTAACGTGCTGTGGAAGTAAGCAGGGACGATCTCTCAGCAGTTGGTTCCCTAACCAGGGTCTCTCTGTTGCTTTGATTTGGACTCTGTTGGTACTCAGATGGTTTTCCTTCTGATGCATACCTTCCCCACAGGCTTTCACAGTAGACTCAGGCTCTCAGTCAGGTTTTGGCTTTTTGCCTGTGAATACATGGCCTGGTGGCCTGAAGTGACATTATTGCTGTGTTTCAGCTTTGTGAGAGTCCTTTCCCACCTCTGCAACATGCAGAGGACTTCCAGGGACAGAGGAGGCACCTGAGGGAAGGGGGATGCTGTAGAAATCAAGGCGTGGTGGCCTGGTGTGTCCATCAGCCCTGCCCAATAGCACACATCCCTGCTTGGCTCTGGGGACCACTAGTCCCAGAGACAGGGAGACCTGATATAGACATTTCTTCTGGGAAATAGGGGCAGAGAAATATAAAATTAATGTTTACAAGCCGCCAGGGATGTCTCTGAAAGAGGAGATGTGGAGGTGCTCACAGCTGGGTAGAGTTTTGGAGGCTTATGGTCCCATTCGCACTGATGCTGCTGGGAAAGGTTGTTTTTGTCTGGTGTTTTTCACCTCTCCGGAGGGTGAAGAGTTCTTCTGCCTGCCCTGGCTGCCTGTGCAGGCAGGACAAGGGCAGGGAAGGAAAGGAGGGGAGGATAACGCCCCAGCCACGGGTCTTGGCCATTTCTGGATGAGTAGGTCATCTGGGCGTGGGAGGGGAGCTGGTGTCCAAGCCAGCCTGGAGAGGCTGAGGTTGGGTGTATGTGCGATTTGGGGGAAAGTGAGAAGGGATTTCTTAGGCGAGAGGAATGCGAGTTTCCTCCTTTACATATGTCTCCTGTTCTTCCAGTTTGCAACAAAAAGTCATCAAATTGCCCAAGACCTGGCAGCAAGGACAGCCCAAGAACAGCTCACAAATCACAGGAAGCATCTCCCCTCCTCCCTGTCTGCCTCCAGATACTTGAGCATCAGGAACCGCTTTAATCCCCCTTTGGGCGATAAAACTCCTGCCCCTTCTCGATGCTGGACAGCTGCACAGCCCAGGGCCTCCAGAGCTCCTGCACTCTGTAGCACTGGTCCTGGTGGGTTAAAAATCTGGGTTTTCCTTAAATTGTTTGCACTTTTAAACCACCCAAATGGTCCAGGGAAGGGTTGGAGCACTCAGACATCAGGGGTGACACCAGCTGTTTGGGTCAGACAACACGAAGTGGCTGATGTGATTGTTCTTGTCCTCAGGTTGTGGGGACAAGTGGCAATGAATCAGGTCCTGCTTGGTCCACCTGATTTTTAGGCACTGGGAGAGAAGACAGTGACTCCCAAGGATGCCCAGCTGGGGAGCACTAGAGTTTGGGGGTGTCGGGCTCCAGCAGAGAGGCTAAGGAGCAGTCGTGTCTCAGGATGAAGGGTGTTTTAATGAGCCCAGCCTTTTTCTTGCAGTCCTGCCGTCTGCTGTTTTTCATTTGGCAGAAAGAGCCGCTGGTGAAGCTGAGCTGTGGCGATCAGATGAGCCCTTCCAAGCTCTATTGTTCACTCTGTACATCATGGGGATGGGCAAAGTCCCTCTTGCCATTGCAATTGCGAGGTTAGGATTGCTGATTGCTGCTGAAGGGTTGTTCCATGCCATTTCATCTGTCTCCCCTGGGGCTCCCAGAGCAGTGTCAGAGTGCCTGCTGCCCCACCATCCTCCCTCCATGAGTGCTCACACCCCACCTGGTTTTGCAGCCACCTGTTTGCACCAGGAGGTGCAGAATCCCTGTAAAAACCACTCAGGTCACCCCATTTTGGTCATTTGAGTTATTATAGGATTTTTTTACAAGAAAACATTCCTATCCATTCTATTATTAAGTGTAGACTAGCAGTGATAGCGGAACTGTGACTGCCAAGGTCTCCCAACCTCAGGGTCCACTTCTCGTCCCGTGTCCCATAAGACAGTGATGGTGCAGCTTTCACCAAGTGGTCCAGGGGCTCATGTGATGGAGGTGGCACGGCGGGGCTTCAGCGTGGCTGGAGGGCTGGGGCATCCAGCACTTTGTCCTGATTGATACAGGGTGTTGCATTGCTGATAGATGAGACCCACAGCCTGTTTTGCAGGGGAACTGGTGGCCTGGCTTGCCTTCGCCTGCCTGACGTGCTGCTCCTGCACCTGGCCACTTTCCAATCCCTGCTCCTGCTTTCCTCTTTCCTGCTGCAGCATCTGCTCCAGGTGTTTTTCCCCTAGAAGCTGTGTTTTTCCAAGCTGAATTTCCTTTTTTTCCTTTTTTTTTTTTCTTTTTTTTTAATCTCTCCAGGGTCTGCTTCAGATTACTTTGTTCTGTTCCATCCTCTCCAGTTTATTATCTCCTGCTAATGTTATTAACATGCTAATTAGTCCCTAATTGCAATTGTCAATGAAGATGTCAGATAGGGCTGATACTAACCCTGATCCTTCACATCACTCCTTCTCTCTAAATTCTGCAGATTACTCTATACCTCTCCCATCATCTTGGTTGTTTTATCTGGTTTGTCTTAGAATAGAATCATAGAACAGTTTGGGTTGGAAGGGACCTTCAAAGCTCATCCAGTCCAACCCCTGCCATGAGCAGGGACATCTTCACCCAGATCAGGTTGCTCAGAGCCCCGTCCAGCCTGGCCTGGGATGTCTCCAGGGGGAACATCTTCACAGAGGGATGCTCATGATTGCATGAGGGTGATTGGTCTCCTAGTAAAGACTTACTGAGGTGCAGCATAGGGTGGTTTATGAAAACCCCAGAGCCAGCTTGGCGATGGGTATAGCTCTGGGAGGCATTTTCTGGCCGGTCCCAAGGTCTCGTCTCAAAGGCAGGGTGCATGCTGGGCTCTCTGTGGCAGCCGCCTTAGGCAGCAGTAGGAAAACTACTTTGGAAAGTTAAAGAACGGCATTTGCCATCCCGCCTATACACTCAGCCCTCTGGCTGCTCGGGCATTGTGCAAAGGTCTTCCATGGCTATAAATAGGCAGAGAGGTGGGCAAAGAGATGGTGAGATGGGATGAGGACAGGCGGTGAGCCAGCCTCGGCCGGCATCTGGAGCTCTCATTGCCTTCGTGTGCAGAAGAGGTGTGGTTTGTTCTGGCCATGATGCTCTCATCAGGCAAAGTTTGCCCCCGCAGAGCCTATTTTTGAACACAGCCTCCCCCTGGATACCTCTTGGAGATGCCATGAAGAACCGGGACTGGTTTACGGTGAGGTGCCCCGGTGCTACCGCGGGACGTCAAGCCACGTGCTTTGAATAGCTTTGTGCAGACGTGGCCTATGGAGATGAAATGTGGCTCTTGACCGATTGCGAATAAATCAGGGTCAGGAGCTTGAACGCTGGCCAAGAAACCCAAAGGGATAAAATATAGCCTCTCTACAGACTGTTAGCAAACAGCACGTGGGCTGAGATCTGCGAGATAAATTTATGCGCTGTGAATTGCTCATCCAGCTGTAGTGAAGGAATGGTTGGACCCACAGAGAACTAATAACCATATGTGGTGGACATGCCTTTGGTGCTGACCTTTAGAGGGTTCATCAAGGCTGGGAGGTGGCACGGTGACGTCTTCTTAAGGGTGTCACTGGGAGGGAATGGATGCATGTGTTGCTTGATGCGAGGGAGGGGGATTCAGGCTGTCTCTGCCCTGCACGTCCAAGAGACAGCCTGGCAAAATAAATCAATGCTCCTGACCTTGGTTTTCCCATCATGTCATTTGACATGAATTGAGGATAAACACTTTGACTTTGCCTGTTTATATCTGGGCTTGTGGGACTTGCCAGCCTGAGAGCTCCTGTTCCTGATGCAGTCCAGGGCAATCAGTTTAAAAAGGGAGGAGGTAATAGGGAAATAGTGAAAACTGGGATTCTCACCCAATCCCAGGCTGTGCATATGGGGTCTCCAGCACCTGCTGTCACCCATTTTGGGTGAAACGCCAGGAGCTGACAACACTGCACTGGCCATGGGGCTGCCTCCTCTCACTCATCCCAATTCCCCTGTATCTGCAAAGAGGAACATCAGTTTCATGTTGGGATGAAACGTCCTAGTGGTGGAACTACCTTCAGGCAGACTGACTTAATGAGAACTTTGGGCTCAGTTCAACTGCTTTAAACTGGAGAGATGGGCCCGAGCCCAAGACACGGAGCCAAACAGCCTTGGACTTGTCCAAGCTGCAGACGAGTGTGAGTGGCTCATGGCCGGTCCCTCCTTTCTCTGACCAGGCATCTGTTTCCCGCCCTCCACCTCGGGACACAGGATGTGTGCGTGCTGTCATCGGTGGAACCGGCTTATATATTGACAGCTTATATGTCGACACCTTATATATTGTCATCTCTGTCCTGGCTTTAGCTCGGCTTGTGGGGAGGACCTGAAACCCCCAAGGGTACCAGACCCTGTGCCCTGGGTCTGGCTATGGAAGGGCGACCACTCTGTTTTCTTGTCTTATTTTACCCCAGAGCATCTAGGGGAATCTGAATTCCCCCAGTTGTGATTCAGAGAAAAGCAGAGAAAAAAATATCCCACATTTTTGGGGAAAAAGCATTTCTCCCAGATGCTGGGCCACTCCTGTGCTGTGCTGGGCAATCTGCCTTCCATAGGCTGCAGGGGATAGTGAGAGTACTGTGGACTGTCTATGCTTTCCAGGATTTGCAGCATCATTATGAGGTTGAGAGGTGGATAAAGAGGCTTTTCCCAGGCTGGGTGTCCCCGGCAGACTGGGCATCCTCTCTGGGAGGACCAGCCCAGCATCTCTCTGGCACTGTTGCAGCAGGGAAGTCCACATCCCGGTCCTGGCAGGCTGCAATGGGGACTCCCATCTCAGTAGCTAATCCAGCAGCTCCCCATGACCCCCCTTGCGCCTTTACCTTGGGCTGTGACTTTTGACATGGGCAGGACACATTTAACAGTGTGCTCTGAACACTTTGCCAGTGGTGACCCAGCTGGTTGTGAGCTGCAGGTCTTTGTCACAGCAGGGGTAATACTGGAGCTGGCATCGCTGTCCCACCCATTGCTGTCCCCATCCTCGAGGCTGTTGGGGACAGATAAGAGCCACCAAAGGCTGGTGCAGGGTGCAGGGTGCAGGGTGAAGGATCCCCGCTGTGACTTGCGCCGCCACATGATTCAGTGATCTCAGTTGTTCTTTGAAAAACTATTTAGACTGCGTCGGAGGAAAACCCAGCAAGTTTTTAGGCTGACTGATTTTTCCTTTCTCCCTGTGGCAGTGAGGATTTTGACAAGACCTCCCAAGGAAACCACAAATAAAACTCAGAGCAATGAAATCAGTGTGAAAAAGCATGATGTGGTGCTTGGGTTGGACGTTCCCATTGCTTTTGGTGAGGCAGATCAGAAAATCCCAGCACCGCACAGGCAAACTCGAAAGACAGTTTGGGGGAAAACTCCTTTATCATCAGGATCTAGTCTTAAAAAAAAGGCATCTTTTTCAGGAAAGCAAATGTTCTTGGGGCAGGCAGGAGGAACGTGCCCATTCCCTGCTGCCCAAAGCTGCTTGCTTATCACCCACCAGGCAAAACAGAGCAGGGCTAGAAGGGACTCCCCAGCACCCACATAGCAGGAAGGGGGTGCCTTACCCCCTGGCTGCAGAGTGAGCTGGTGTGTTTAGTGTTTCAGCAAATAAAATGAGTCTTTTGCTGGGGATGGGTGGTTAATGGATCTACCTCCTACCTGCTCACACTTCTTATTGCTGTTTGTTGTATCCATTTGTTGAAATCATTAGGTTCCAGAGTGAACAATTGCTACAACGGTATTTTATACTTGCCTCAGGTGAAAGGGGACACCCCAGTTTTAAACCCATACCATTCAAAGATGTTACCTTCTAGCTGGAAGTATTAGAAACATTTTTGCTGTTGTCTTCCGGGGGTCCTGCTGGGGGTTGCAGAGCCTTGCCCTGACATTGCTGCTCTGTGGGCTCCCAGCCCACCAGCTCCATCTACCAAGACATGTTTTGGGACCAGGAGATCCTTCCCCTGGCTCAGGGCGTTGAGCCATCTTCTGCAAGGGGTTCGCAGCTAATTGGTACAATCAATATTTGTTTTGCAAATGCAATTGGAGGGAAGGAGGGATTGAGAGCACCAGAAATTCAATTGACCTGTAAAAACAGATACTGTGTAAAGGGAATCCTTTCCCTGCCAAGCAAATATTTAGAAAGGAGAAGCAATAAAATGAATAAGCAACAAAGTAATATCCTGCCTTGCCGGCCCCCGGAGGCTGCAGGGAAGGGCTGCTGTCCCCAGTGCTGCGATAACTCCGAGCAGACAAGCGGCAGGAACCTGTTTCCTGGAGAAAGCGTGTTTGCTTTTACCGTCTCATCCGTCAAAACTCATCCTGGTACCTCAGCAGCACTGGGACTTGTCTCAGGTATCCTGGCAAGCTGGGCACCAGCCCCACATCCCTACAACGGTGACCACAGCGTGAGCCTGGTGGTGGTGCAGGGGACAGGGCTGTCCCTGCATCCTTGTCCTCCCTGGTAGGGGTCTTTGGTCTTTGCTCCTGCATCCTGGCACAGCCTCCTCTGGTGCCCCAGCGATAGGAGCACACCGGAGTGCTGTGGGGTGTGAGGGGTGCGTGGGGCAGAGCATCGATGGTTCACATCTGGAAGGAAATTCCAGTACACCTTGGCAAGGAAATCAAAATGGTTAAGGAAAACAAAACAGAACACAAGACACAAAGAGATTTTTTCAGATCATAAAGCTTCAGAAAAATGTTTTTGGGTAGGGAATCATGAAATGGGGTCCAGCCAGGGCTTTTGCCAAGCAGGAGCAGAGTGCCAGGGTCACTTTTTTCGACATTGCTCAGCATCCCTGGGCACAGCCCGTTGGTACCCAAGTGACTTGAACCAAAGAGGGTCCCATTTGGCTCGTATCTGAATTGAAAAAACTGTGGAAAAAAGAGATTTTTCAGAAAAGAAACATAAAATGTACGTATGTGTATGTGTGTGTGCATGTAAAATAGAGCAAGTAGAAGGAAGGGAAATTATTTTATGGGAAAATTCTCAACCAGCTCTGGTGCTGGGCACCTTTAGGCCAGTCTGGAGCCTTCTGAGCATTCTCCTCCCTTGTAACAGATACTGACCCCCTAATTTACATCAGGATCTGATACTGCTTCTCATTTGCTGGTGTCAGTTAGAGCCTTCTGAGGGGTGTTCATGGCTACCAAAACCACCTTGAAATGCAGTTGCTACACAGAAGTCAAGAAGAGGTTTGGATTCGCGTTGGTGTAATACTGAATTTTCAAGAGAGTGTTGGCTAAAAATGTGAACTTCTCTCCCAAACTTCCTTGTACTGAAGAGGAAAAAGCTTTAAAGAAGGAAGTGAATTTTAAACACCCGATAATTGTGTTTTCCTGAGTTTTTACCCCTGTTTGTTATGAGACTGAGATCCTCTAGGGTGCTCAGCACCTCTGGGGAGCTGATGCTCAGACCCACAAAAGGCAGAGCAGCTCAGCAGAAGCATCTCCACGCAGGAGATGCCATTTGGGAGCAGGTTTCTTGCCGTGATCACGGTTGATGAGCTGCCCGTCTGGCTGCCCATCGCTGGACTGCCCCTGCTGCCACATCCCCAGGCCACCCATGGCACAAGGAATCCCCCACGCGCCATCATCTGTTATCGCTGCCCTGTCTCGGGTGCCGCTGAGGTTACAAAATGTGTCCCCTGCATTTATTTCTCCCAAAACCTCAGCCTGAGAGCACGTGCTAGAAGAGAGCTGCAACATGAGATCAGCAGAGTGTGGGGGGAAAAAGATGGCTTAAATTTAATGTCTTTTTAGATGAATATTTCCATTCATTCCAGAGCATATTCCTCTGGCATTTCCAGCACGCTTGTTTAGCTGAGTAGTTAACAAAACTTCATGGAAACACATGTTATAGTGCTCTCTAGTGCACGGAGCTATGAATGAAGGATGCCTCTTTTGAGATATCTCGATGTGCAGCTCCGCTTTTGCTCAGGAGCAGCCAGTTAACCACAACAGCTGCTTCCCATTGTGGAAATGCTGTTGAAAAAAAGAAAAGAAAAAAGAAAAGAAAGAAAAAAACCCCAAACAAGCCATCCCAACAACTTGGCAGCACACACAGATGATATTTAAGCAAAACCCTTATGCGAGGGTGAGCCGGGGCACATGGAAATAAAAGATAAGGCAAGAAACAACCCAGCCGGGAGGCTGATATCTCCCCACCGGCAGCGTGCAGTGTGCTCCCGCGCATCTCTGTTTGCTGAGCCCGTTTGAAGCAGCTGGTCTCTATGTCCGACTTAGTTTACACTGTTTAGTTTTTATACAGCCGAGCGATTTTTATAGCTGCCGGAGCGCCGGGCAGCTTGACAGGATATTGGTCGCCTCCTAATGAGAGTTTGCCACATTGGCACGAACGCCCCGTGGATTTTAAATGCCCTATCCCTGGATGCTTGGAAAGCCCTTGGGGGAACATGGGTTTTCTGTTTAATAAAGGAAAAGACAAGCCATGATTGTAGCCTAGGAGACTCGAGAGCAGCCGGGAGCCCCAGCGCTGGGGCACGGCTGGACCTAATGTGCATCAACCCGTGCCCCCCTCTATGGGGCTGCTCTGGGACAGTCCCCCAAAAGCCAGGGGAGCTTGTCCTGCCCTGGGCAGTCAGGGATTCGGGTGCTCCTGAGTGTGAGGTCAGACCTGTGGGACCAGGCTGGGGGTGGACTCCATCCCCTGAATTTGCCTGATCCCTTTTTGAAGCTGTTGGTACAAGGTGGAGGTGAATTTATGGCATCGTGGGTGAGTTGGGGCTGCAAGGGACTGGAGGTCCCCAGCCCTTACTCTGCTTGGAGCTGGATGGGGTTCCTCAGGGTCGGGACTGGTCGAGTGCTGGTTGTCCCCAAAGCAGGACATTTCTCTGCTTGCCGAATGTTTGTTATGTTTGTTCCTTTTTCTTTTTCTATTTCTTTTTCTTTTGGTAACACTCCTTTTGAAATTCTGAATGGAAAATAGGAAGGTTTTAATTTTTATTTTGTTTCTGTATTCACTTTCCGTCACAGGAGTGTTAAAAAATTCAGAAGCAAATATAACGCCTTGCAAGAAGGGGTGCCTTAAACTGGAAGAGAATGAATATATCTCCTTGTCCCACAGTGGTACAACATGTAGAAAAACCAGTGAGTGTGTGAAATCCCCAAGGGGGCTGGAAACCCAACCCGCAGGATTTTTTTAGCCAGGATTTATCTTTCTTGGAAAGAAAAAAAAAAAAAGAGTTTCAAGATCATTGCGTTTTAGCCACAAAATGAATGACATGAACAGTATTTCCTTCTCTCCTTGTTATTCCCATCTCCTGTTTAAAAAGCCGACTAAATCGGGGTGGTGGCTGCGGTGGCACATCCTCTCACTCCTGGTGACTTTGCTTTTCCTTCATTTGCCTCCCCATTAATCTCAGTACAAACAAAGGCTCTGAAGAGACAAGCTGAAAAGCTCCTGGGGGTACGTTTAGATCAGTCCTTTCTAATAATGTCTGTCGACCTCTCTGTGGAAGCGCTGCTCCCCAAGGAAAGGACACGGAGCCGCGGCAGCGTGCTGAAATATGGTGGGGTGTAATTAATTTTGACCTCTGGCTCCCGCTCACTCACTCTCAATATTAAATTTGACTAGTGATATTGTGGTTTTTCAATTATCCTTGTTTTCTTGAGGGCACTGGGGGGGGAAGGAGGTCGCTGCTTGAAATTTGGCTTGGTGGGAGATGCATCAGCTGGGATGCAGAACTAATGTTCTGTGGCTGGATGGGATCGATCCTTGGGTCGCATCCATTGGGATGGCTTTTGGACTTGGACACTGTGATGTTTACACCTCTCCCCCTCCTACCTGTGTCCCTTCCACCTCCAAAACCAGGTTCTTGATGGGTGCTGTATGAGTGCTCTGATGGGGCCAGGTCTCTGCTGGATGCTGCATGCTCTTATGGAGTGGAGGCAAGGTGTGCAAAAAGAAGCAGTGTTTAGGGAAACTGGGATAAAAATCAGCATTTTGGTCTTCTCACCTTGCCCAGGAAGTTGCTTTTGGGCTGTTCTTGAAGTTAGTTGAGGGTTTTTATCAGACTCTCCAAGTGCCTGGAGGGGACTCAGAGCCATCAGCTCGTACAGCGCCTTGTTGGTGAAAGTCTTATTAGTATGTCCTTGGTCAGAAATGGAGCAACTTAAAGCAGCCTCAGAAACTGTGCACTTGCTTGACCTTTGATTTTGGCATAGAGACGGCTTGTGGGTTGCTGGTGTGTTTTGGCAGCGACTGTTTGCTGGAAAGGCTTTGTTTCTCTGTTTGTTTAACCCTTTTATTCTAGCAGTGCCCCTGCATGTCCCGGCTGGTCTCCAGAGGGTCTGGGGGTGTGTTAAGTGACTGCTTTGGGACCTCATCCAGGAGGCAGGGACCAAGGTGCCCTTTCCCGGGAAGGCTCGGGTGGTTCACATGTAGCAGAAGGAAGTTGAATAGCTCAGTGCCAACCCCCTCCTCCTCCGCTGCCCCCCTTACCTCTTTGCCACCACGTCCCCAGCTTGTCCCTTGTCACTGGTGTCCTCTGTCACGGCACCAGATGCCGGGAGGGGACATGGGACCTGCTTAGGTGCCAGGGAGGATCAGGGCAGGAGCTCATTTAGGGGTGTTCCTGCAGGATGCCTATGCATGGACTCCCCATTTTAATTCCCTGAAAGCCTCTGGGGTCCCTGGATGGAGCTGTCCCCCTCCTCCATGCCCTGGCCATACCCACTGGTGGCTCTGCCTGTGAAAGCAAGCTGTGCTTGTTGGCCTCCACCACTGTGATGGGATCTCTGAGGCGGGGAGCTGTGCAGGGCTGGGGTGCACAGCAGATTGGGATGCTGGGTGGGGTGGGACCACTGGGTTCAGACTCTGAAAGAGCCAGGTTGGGTGAAGAAAGGTGAAAAGCAGGAGTCTCAGGCTTCACCTCCCTTCCTCACCTTCCCTGGCCTGTTGGAGAACACAGCCAGGGGTGGATTTTCAGAAGTCTGTGGGTCTGCTTTTCAGATTTCGCATCCCCGGCTGCCAGCAGTGGCTTGGCTGAACCCCGAGGAGAGCTCGCACCCTGAGGCCATGGAGGCGAGCTCGCATCAGCCCCCCAGGATGAAATAAGCCCATTTCAGCCTGGTTGCCATGTCCCCTCGAAGCGTCAGAAGATGCATTCAGGCAACAGGAATGAGAAGGGCTTGAGCTGGGGGGGAGGGAGGAGAAGGGAAATTAAAAAAAAAAAAAAGGAAAACACCACTTGCTGCAAAGTGAGTGAATTCTCCAATAAACCTGAATCTGCTGAGAATACATTTTACAAACATGCAGCGAAGTTGGCTGCTTTTGTTTGGGCGTTTGTTAAGCATTAACTAAAGAATGCCATGGTCCAGCCTGCTCGGTGTGAAACCTAATTCTCCCCCTTTCTGGAGCCATGGCATGGAGTGCTCAATTTTTTTCTCTCTGTAGGACTGCAGCCTTCTGGTACTCCAGCCAAAAAACACTCATATTTTAGCAAGCTTAGCCCCGGCCCCGTTGCCAGGCAGTAAAGCGAACACTTGTCCGCCTAGGGGGGGAGGGAGCCAGGAGCCGGGGAAGGGTCAGGAGAGCAGCCCCAGGGAAAACATCACTCCTCTGTCCCACCGAGGGCTTGGGGTGTGCAGGGAGGGATGACGAGGGTGGCAGTGGGTGCTTTCCTCCATCAGCTTGGGAGCCTGGAGACCCGGGGTGGCTCGGAGGTCTCTGGGACTGCTCGTATTGGCTTGTGCTCTGAATTGCTCTCCCCATCCCCAGTACAGCCGTAGGGGGCTGGAGGGGGGACAGGGTGAGATGAGCCCAGCAGCAGCAGGACAGCAGCTTGTTCCCAAGCCCTGGGTGCAGGGTTGACAGCACCGGGCATGTTTCCATGGCCAGCCCATGGAGGAGCCGGTGCTGCCATCCCCCCTTCTGACGGGTGAGTGAGAAGATGACCCAGTGCCAAGACAACTCAATCCGACGTCCTTGATCCCCGCAGAGCGCTGCAGCTCACTGCTGGCACCAGCCTCCTCCCGTGCCCCTCACACCGTGCGTGGCCATCGGTTTGTCCCCATGCCAAGGTCACAGCGCTGGGGGGGCCACAGCTTTGCTCTCTGGAAGGCTGTTGGTTGGGCATGGCTGTGAGCAGGGCTGGGCTGGAGCTCCCTGCACCTCTGGCGGATTGATTTGGGGCTCCTCAGGCTCCTTCTGGGCCATGGTGAGAGTAGGAGATGAATTGGTCAGGTCTCTGCACCGAGGCGTTAGGAACATGGTTTACAGGTGGACTTGACAGCTTTAGGCTAACAGTTGGACTTGATGATCTTAAAGGTCTTTTGCAGCCACAATGATTCTATGATCCCTGTGGATGCGTCTGCTGTGGGCAGCCCTGGCAGGGAACACAGGGCAGCTGCCTGCAATGCTTTGTAGCGACCAGTGCCACCAGTGCCCACCCTTGGCCAGGAGCCTGTGAGGTTTTTCGGATGCTGCCCCTGTCTCTCTCATCACTCCCTGGGCCAGGCTGGCACGGGCAGAGAGGAAAGCATCCCACCACCCGAACCGAGCCGCCGTGCAGCGTTTGAGATTTGTCCATCAGTATTTAATATCAGCATCCCTGACCCTCCCCGGGGAGGCTGCGAAGGGCCGCGTTTGTATGCGGCACACGCAGACAGACAGCAGCCGGGAAGCGCCTGTCAATCACGGCTCCTTTCAGCCTGTCACCTCAAAATGAAGGGAGAAAGAGGGGGTGGCAGCTCCGATGGGAAACGGGGCTGCCCGCGCTGCCCCCATCTCTGTCGGTGCCCCAGAGATGGGATGTGCCAACCCAGAGGTGGTTGCAGCCACGTGTCAAAATTTCGAGGTTTTGGTGTTGCTGCTTGGATGGGAAACCCCAAAGCAGAGGTCTGGGATGGTTTTCTCAAGGAAGAGGAATTGTACAGCAAAGTCAGACTGTGACCCAGGGGAAGGGTGGATGTCTGTAATGTCGGCTAGCGCGCTTGAGGGTCTTCCAGCAGAAATGTTATACTTTTGGAAATGGCAAAATATTTTGTTGCAAGATTTTCTTGAATCCCATCACCACCACCTTTCTGTTTCCAAACTACAGATTGACATTTCAAAAAGAACCTAAATCTAAAAAACATATTTTAATTCAGATTAATCAATATAGGAACAGGAACATTTTTAAGATGAGAGACAAAAGGTTGTGTGCTGTGATAAAAATTGTTTGCATTACTGTATTTTTGTTCCAGTTATTCCTAAATTGAGTGGGTTTGTTTTTATTTGCAAATATTCACTGTCACTGCTTTGTTGAGGCTTTTACTGAGCTCCCTGTGACAGGCAAACAAACACAAAGACTACCAGCCAGGCATCGTTTAGCTTTTGAACCTCAAGCTATGGAGGGGAAAAAAAATCTACTAAGAGCCAAAGCCTACAGCGTCCCTAGGATGGCAGAAATGAAGGCGCTCTTGTTGCTATTTAGGGGTTGGTGATTTGTTTGTGTTTTAAAACCTGTTGAAACCATCCTCCTCCTCTTCTGTGCAGCCTCCTGTAGAGAAATGAGGTCTCGAAGCCCCTGTTGTAGCTGCACGGAGGCACAAAGAGAGAGATAGGGGTGAAAAGATGGTATTTGCTCTGCAGCCTGCTGCTTGCAGCAAGAGGGAGCTGAACACAGAACTGAAGATCCCAGAGGTGGATAAAAACATCTCTGGATCCAGGCTGGTGTGTCTCGCTCAGGCCAAAAATGTTAAATTAATTGCTAGATGGGGTGCTGGAAGATTTTCCTTCAGCCCCATCTCGGGCTGACCAGAGGTATTTCTGGTGAGTTATCCATGCAGGGGTTGTCCATGTGGGAGTTATCGTATGTGGGGGTTTATCCATGTGTGCTCTTCCTCCCCAGTCCCTGTAGAGGAGTCAGTAGTGTCCAGGGCTGTAGGGATCTGGGTTAACAGTGACGCCCTTTTCTCTCCACTCATTGCTACCTGCGGTAGGCTGCAGTTTTTATGCCTGAGACCTTCTCATGCCTAAGATCTCGATTTATCATGGGTTTAGAAGGAGCTCTTTATGGTTTCACACTGTGGAAGAGGTTTTATGGGGATTTCTCTGCATCTCACGTTGCCCAGGGATTGGAGAGTCCTGCACTGGGCATTGAAAGATGCCTGGTCTGTCTGGCACCCTTCAGCAGGAGCTGTTGGGGACTCAGTTGGAAATAAGGCCTCTTGTTCAGCAACCTGAGTTCAGCTTTAAGTATCTGATATTAGACAGCCATTTACCTAAATGTCTCACCTTCCTGTTTAGCAACACGCTTTGTGCTTAGGAACATCTATTGCTTGGTCAATGTGGCTGTGCCTAACTGGCAAAGGTTTATGGGTCTCTAACCAGTGCCCTGGAAATAGAGATTTTGGGCACTTTCTGTGAAGATTAGATAGCAGTAATGTAAAAGCTTATCAATATTTTATTACTGAGAGCGGTTAGTAGTCCCAACAGGTAAGGCTTAAACTTCATTTAAACGGGATGAAAATGTGTTACCAGATGAATACAAATCACCTCCACTTTGACATAAAAGAGACATAATTAAAGATGAGATGACTACAGAAATATTAACACAAGCCTGCATTTCTCAGAGCTGGAACAAGAAAAAAATGAGCCTTCAACAGGGATCCTTTCAAGGGAATATACATCCCCTCCTCCCAGGGCAGTCACAGTGATGCTGGAAATACAAACATCTTAGAGACAGTTTTATGTAAACCTGGGAAATTAAAGTTGAATGTACAAAAGTAAAAGCTGCTAACAGCATTATCTGGAATTATGAACTCCCTAACTTCTAGCTTTTATTTGCTGGTTTTCCACTTTCTGTAGCGATGATAGTTTTATAAAAGCTTTGTAACACCCCTTTCCCCTTTCCTACATCTTGGTGGGATGCTACAATTTGCTGGGTGTACTCAGGATTTGGCTGGCATGGTAAGAGCAATGCACCCCATCCCTATGCTCGCCATTGCCGTTTTGGGAAAGCCTGGCAGGCATAGCCCAGAAACCAGTGTGAAGTGTCCATGAGAGGACCCCAAGGTGGAAGGGAGCTGATACTAATGAAGGGGTACCCTTGGACGCCCCTTTTCCAACCTCTTGAGCCCCTGACACCCAGCCACAAAGGCCATTGGGCACTGCTGGTGGGTGGCAGTATGCCCTGGCACTCCACCAGCTGCGTGCACATCTGGCAGGCAGCTGTCTGCTTCTGGAACTGGGTGCTCACCAACCCCAGCATGAGGCACCAGGAGGTGATTCTGTGTTCCTCTGCTGCTGCATGTATCTGCCCTCCTGGCACTGGTGGGACATGCTGCCTTGCCCAGGTGTGCTGGCCTCTGATGAGACAGGCAGAGATGCCAGCAGCTGCTGCCGATGCTGCCTGTGCGGCAGAGCCTGCCTGTCCCCCACCAGCGGTTTGCACAGCTGACCATCTTGTTTATCAGCTATCAGGCGACTAAAGCAGTGAAATGCAGAGGTGAAATGAAGCCTGACTGGGATTTCATGGGAGCAGAGGCTGCATGTTGGCTGCAGAAAGACACACATCCCTTTGCTGCTGGGGCTTTTGTTCAGCAGCATCTCTGGTGTTATGGGTGCCTTGGGAGCTCCCTTTGGGGCACAAAGACACAAGCATGCCTTGCTCTGCCCCCTGTCTCCTTGTTTTACAGACTATCAAGCTCATCACAGAAACTTTTAAAGCTTTTTTCCTATTTTTCTGATGGCTTTGCCGCCAGGTTTTTGCATACATCTGTTCCTCTCCTTGTTGGAATGGAGCTGACTCAGCACTTTTCATTTCCTATGTGGTAGCCAAAAAAAAAAAACAGAAAAGAAGGATTGAAAGCTGGCTGGTGGCTGCAGGGTTTCTGTTCCCCTCTCCAGCCCTGCAGCGCGCAACCCCACAGGTCCCCCTCCAGGGATGGAGGTCCCATGGGACAGGGACCATGGAGGTGGGAGCCATCCGAGGCAGGGGGAGGGATAGATTTAGTGCTCCCCATGCAGTTCCCTCTGGCATCCCCAGGCTGGGACACGGGCAATGCTCGGAGATAACCTCTACAGGATGCACGCTGACTTCTGACTTCTCTTCCTGGGACAAAGTAACTGAGACAGGGGAATAATAATGTCCAGTTCCCACAGATATTTAGGATGAGGCTGGGTAAAGAGTGATTTTCTCTTTATGGGGCCCAAGCCAAACCCACCAATATCTGGGGGTGGTGAGGACGTTCTGGTTTGGTACCTTTAAACATCTGTATTGGGGAAAACATCCCATTCATGTAAAACATCCAGCCCAGGGTTTAACTCCAGGTGCTTCCAAGTCCTTTCAAGCCAACAGTGATGCTGCCACCTTCGGCCTGCTCACCTCAGTTTCCCCAATCGGAAATCATCGATTATGCTACTGAGCTTCTCAGTAAGGACACTTAGAGTCAGAGAAGAAAAAGCTCTGTTTCAACCTAAGTGTTATTGCTGTCATTATTATAATTATTGGCTTTTAAGTATAAAGCTAGTCTGTTGAAACCTGGGAACTGTACAATTAGGGCTGCCTCAAACACTGTCACATCACTGTCAAGGAACAAGCTGAGCTTTTCTTTTCCTTTTGACACATCAGGTCTTCTGTTTGTCACTGGGCTTAACCCAAATCTTGCTTCCATGGACATTTTTATGACATATTAGGCATTTCTGGTGTGTTTGGCAATGAGGAATGTAGCTGTTGCAGTGCCCTGCTGACCCAGGCCAGAGGGATAGGGTGGTTTGTGGATGACCGACACCACGGGTCCTTTCTGCAGGTGCTTGTCAAAGGCATGGGTGAGCTTACAGGCCCTGCTGTCATCTCCAGCATCTCCTGACCTCTCAGTGCAAGCTGGAGGCAGGTGCAAAAATTTCTTCAGGGAAAAGGTTGTCAGGCATTGGAACAGGCTGCCCAGGGCAGTGATAGAGTCACCATCCCTGGAGGGGTTGAACAGACACATAGATGAGGTTCTTAGGGACATAGTTTAGTGCCAGTGTTGGATTAACAGTTGGACTCGATGATCTTGAGGGTCTCTTCCAACCCAAATGATTCTATGATCTCCTCTTTCTCCCCCAGGCTCTTTGCAGTGAAGTGTGCCGGGTGCCTGGAGGCCATCGCGCCCAGCGAGCTGGTGATGCGCGCCCAGAAGAGCGTCTACCACCTGCACTGCTTCTGCTGCTGCGTCTGCGAGCGGCGCCTGCAGAAGGGCGACGAGTTTGTGCTGAAGGAAGGGCAGCTCCTCTGTAAGGGCGACTACGAGAAGGAGCGGGAGCTGCTGAGCTTGGTGAGCCCGGCTCTGTCGGATTCTGGTAAGGGGCCGCCTGCGCCCGGCGTCTCCCTGGCTGGTCCCACTCCGAGGCCCCTGCAAGCGCAGTGGGATCTAGAGGCAAAGTTTGGGTTTGCTGCCTTAAAACCTCTGCCCCATGGTCCGAAGGGAAAAGCTCTATGAACACTGTTGCATGCTCCAGCCAGAATCTCTCCCACCTTAGTGGGGACCTTGGCAGTAGAGGGGCTACAGGGCTGGAGAATGCTCTGGGGACCATCCCATCTCATTAGGCTTGTTTCTATAAGGGTTTGTGCTCCTGGCTGGTGCAGGGCACCAGGACCCCATCCCAAGGGGTGTGCAGCCTCCCTGGGTGCAGGGGCAGAGCTGTGCTGGCCAAATGTGACATCTCCCACCTCTTTGCCCTGGGGAATGGAGGAATCATAGAATAGTTTGGGTTGAAAGAGACTTTCAAAGCTCAGCATTAACATATGTATCTACAGTCGATACAAATCAAACCTGAATGTTTCCCAGGAAGAGAAGTTTAGTAAGAAAACCCAGGAGCAGGGCTCAGAGGGGTGGAAATGATCTGCTAGTAGAAATCCTTGTGTTATCGCCGTCCCTGCAGAGCCCCACTCCTTGCAAGGCTGCGTGGCCCCCCACTATGCACCTGCTTTGCATAGGGAAGGATTTAAAATGCCATGCTCTGGAAAGGGCTGCCGGCAAGCTGGGGCGAGCCTATCTTTTCCCTGCTAGAACAAAGCTCTGAATTAAAAAAAGAGCATTATGAGCATGTTTAAGAGGGGGCTGTTAAGATGTGTGAAATGGGGCAGGTCACAAATTTGACAAACCCATGCAGCATCAGGGAATGCTGCAGAGAGAGGAAGATGTATAGGGGACCAGGGATAATTTTGGTGGGGATGGAGCAAAAATTGCCCAAAATCCATGTTTCTCTTCAATATTGTGCTGCTCTGCAGCAAGAGCCTGGCTGCTTTGCAGCACTGCCTGCAGCTGGCTCTGTCTGAGCTCTGTCTTCTGCAGCCCTGCTCACTCGAAAGAACAGATCCTCCCCCCAAAAAATGGTGATGATATTTTAAAAAGAGTGAGGCCATGGGAGGAGGTGGCTGAAGTGAGCCAGCAAGTGATGGTCTAGTGCTGGAGGAGCAGGAGAGGAAGAAAGCAGTGGGATCTGGCATTGCTGGCTCTTGCCTTAGCCCTGGGAAAGTCCTTAATTGATTTAAGAATTATTATTTCTTTTTCCTTATGGGATGTGCAAACTCTTTCAGTTAAAATAGGAACCAATGAGAAGATGTCATGCAGGAAAATAAGTGCATCGGCCACGTTTTGGGTTTATTCCTAGTGGGGGAAAAGGGCAGTTTGGGAAAGGTTGAGGAGCTTTTCCTCCCTAGTGACTCATTGGCCCGTGGTCCAGCCCCGCTGTCATGGGCTCTGGCCAAAGCAAGAGCTTCAACGAGCAAAAACCTCCAGGGGAAAGATTTATTTCGGTGGAAACTCCAGCTGAGACTCAAGGGATGCAAAGGGCCAGTGTAGGAGTCAGAAGACCATGACAGCCGCTTGGCTGGTTGGCAACCTAGCTCAAAGCCCCCAACACACCCTGGCTGGAGGGTCCCAGTCCTTCCCATCCCCCTGTAGACCCCATAGCTTAATCCCAGTGCTGTTCCTGCCTGGTTTCAATGGCCAGCAACAGTTTATCTCAGGATGGCATGTGGCTCCGGGGATGGTGGCACAGCAGGGACATGCTCAGGTGCACATCCCATCATCCCATGCAGATGCTCAGTGTGGTGCAGCTTTGCCCCCTCCTGCCACAGCCCCCCCTGGGGAACTCCCGCCACACCAGGGAATGCAGAAGGATGTCCCCGTTCCAGCACTGGTCCCAGATGCCCTTGACCAGCAATGTGTGATGTGCATGTCCAGCCTCTCCCCTGTCCCCCCACTCGCTGCTTTGAAGCCCCCTGCCCGCCCTTCCCCCCGACCGCCGTGCACCAAAGGCCACTTTATGAGAAAGCGCAGATAAAAAGCCAGCCATATGTTGTCTGTAATCTCCCAAACCCTCGCTTCAATTACTGCCTCCCCTGAGCCTCCCCTACCCAGCCTAAGTAAACAAGCCCCTCTGAAAGAGGACCCCACTTTCCAATTAAAAGCGTCCTAACGTTTCTCCTCTCCCTAAATCCTCCTGGAGTGAGGAATGTCCTGGCCCCGGCGGCGGGATGCAGGCTTGGCGGGTCGGACCGAGGGCACGCTGCACAATATCCATCGTCCCGGCCCCTTCCCAGGTGACGTCAGGGGCAGCCCCAGACACTCATTAATTTCTTTCCTCCCCCCTCTTCCTTGGTGGGAAAAGGCTTGAAAGGGAGAGTTAATTAAAAGTAATACCCCGCCAAATCCAGCTTCACTTTTCCTTCTTTCCCTTTGACACTGGGAGGGATTTGGGGAGCAGGTGTTGTGGGGGAGGGTTCGGGGGGTGCTGCTGGGAATGGGTTTTCCTCCTTGGTGTGGGTTTTGAGTATCACTTGATAGAGTCCTTGAGCCTGTGGCTCCCTTCTGCCAGGCTCTGCCCCTCTTGGACTTGGGGGGAATTTGGGTGTTCACTTCTTTTTAAGGTGCGTTGGGATTCAGGCACCAAAATGTCTCCATCGATTGACATTCCTCCCCCCAGTATTTGTAAAAAACCTCTACCCTTCCATCAGAATTAAACTCCATGAGATTTCAGGAAAGCCGGCAGCTCAGCGCTGAGAAGGATGTAGCGGCAGCCACTACTCAAGCCCCATCAGCCATCAGAAAACCCACACTTGGGGGGTCCCCAGCACTGGAGCTCTCTGACATGCTGCATTACTACTTCTCTCATTGGGACATGCAAGAAAACAGCAGTTTGTCTGTCCTCTTGTCATTGCTGCCATTGGCATGCCATGGATGTGCTGCAGGTGAGCAGCAGCAGCAAGGCACTGGCTCCTGGGCACCAGCACCCAGCTCCGGGCAGTTTTGGGGACCACTAGTGGGGACATCTCTCCATGTCCCAGCCGTCACCACAGGGAAGGTCTTTATATCAGCTGCTGAGTCCAGGAGAGAGCCCAGCAGCGTGGAGGGAAGAGATAACTGGTACCCAAGAGCATATTTGCTCCTCCGCAGGAAACATTGCCTCCCCTCGCCCCAGAGATCTGCTTCTGTCTTTCTCCTTCTTTTAACTGGGATGCTGTGGGTTTTGTACTTTTCTGCTTTGTGTGGTCCATGATTAGCTCTTGCCATGGAGTAGACCTGAACTGCTTTAGCCATGAATTACTCTGGACCAAGTTCACAACCTCCCGGTGCATTCCCATCTCCAAGAGAGCCTGCAGCCCCAGGGTGGGACTTGAGCCAAGGACGCCCTTGCAACCTGCATCTGCATCAAACCAGCACCTCAGCTCCATTATCAATTCCCAAATGGGTGGTGGAGGAGCTTTCTGGAAAAAAGGCTGTAAGTGATTTACGGCTCGTGAGAGGGAAGGACCCGTGCTGTCAAACCTGCATTACAGCCCTCCCACACAAGCGAGGTCATCGACAGGGTGGTGATGCGGTAAATGGGGAGGACTGGTAAGAGGCAGGGCGGTGCCACTGGCTTTCCCAGAGTAGCTCCTGCCTGAAGGCCCCACAGCCCCAGGTTGGGGAGAGCAGCTTGTTTTAAGTCCTCCGTATTATTTTGGACATGCTGGAACATGATGCACATGGCCCGTTGTCTGTAAAAGACCTGCTTTCTTTTTTCCCCCCATTAGGAAAAAGTGATGATGAGGACAGCATCTGCAAACTGGGCCAAGCCTCGGGGAAGGTCACAGAGGATGGGAAGGATCACAAGCGGCCCAAGAGACCCCGAACCATCCTGACCACGCAGCAGCGGAGGGCATTCAAGGCATCGTTTGAGGTCTCCTCCAAGCCTTGCAGGAAGGTATGCAGAGAAGGGCCCATGCCCAGCCACCTCCAGCCCCCAGGGGTGTACTAGATGCTGGGCAAGGACTTGCCATGGCTGCTCTGTCCCTTCCTAAAGTTCCCCCAAAGAGTCAAGGGTGCTGAGACACCGCTGTCATTCCTCTCTCCAAGGTGCGAGAGACTCTGGCAGCTGAGACGGGGCTGAGTGTCCGCGTGGTACAGGTCTGGTTCCAGAACCAACGAGCGAAGGTGGGTACGAGGGGTGGCCCCCCATCAGCAGCCAGTGCTCTCCCTCCCTCTCCCTCCAGCCAGGGGATGATTTCACCCCATTTTACTCCTCTTCTCGGCCAGATGAAGAAGCTTGCCAGGAGGCAGCAGCAGCAGCAACAGGATCAGCAAAACACACAGCGCCTGAGCTCAGGTACCCCCCTCGCACCCAGCCCTCCACATCCTCAGGGTCTCCCCCTTTCCTAGGTTTACCAAGGAAGCTGGGCAACCCAAAAAGCAGCAGTCTGATGGCTTGCTCTTGTCTTCCAGGCCAGACGAATGGTAGTGGCAGCGCCGGGCTGGAGGGGATGCTGAACCCCTACACCCCTCTGCCCCCGCCCCAGCAGCTGTTGGGCATGGAGCAAAGTGTCTATGGTTCCGACCCCTTCCGACAAGGGCTCACCCCCCCGCAGATGCCCGGAGACCACATGCACCCCTACGGTAAGGCTGTGGGGTTTGCCTCTTACCTTCCCTCCTTCAGAGATGCTGGGCTGGGGTGGGGGGGACTGTGTGGCAAGGGTGTAGAATCATAGAATCACTTTGTTTGGAAGAGATCCTCGGCATCATTGAGTCCAACCATAACTTAACCCTAGCACTAAGCCATGTTCCTAAGAACCTCCTTTCCATGTTTGTTCAACCCCTCCAGGGATGGTGACTCCACCACTGCCCTAGGCAGCCTGTTCCAATGCCTGACAGCCCTTTCCAGGAAGAAATTGTTCCTAATATCCAATCTAAATCTCCCCTGGTGCAATTTGAGGCCATTTCTTGTTGTTCTATCACTTGGTACTTGGGAGATGCATGCATGGGTGATGCAGCGATTTCTGGGAAGCTAGCAGTCCCCACCCCCCAAAATCCTTACTTTGCAAAAGCTGGGCGTACTGGGCACTGTCAAGGTGCTGGAAAAGAAAGCAGGCTCTGAAGCCCTTCTACTCCTTCCTTGCTTCCCAAGGTGCTGAGCCTCTCTTCCACGACCTGGATAGCGATGATACCTCACTGAGCAACCTTGGTGACTGCTTCCTGGCCACGGCGGACGCGGGGCCGCTCCAGGCGCGAGTGGGGAACCCCATTGACCACCTCTACTCCATGCAGAACTCCTACTTCACCTCCTGAGCACCACGTTGTCCCCGGCACGGGGCAGCCGATGCCACTGCGCTGCCTCGGGAGGGGCTGCAGAGCCCCCGGGGGTGGGAGGGAGGGGGAGGCGACACTGCTGGGATGCTGTCAAACAAGATGTTGTAGCTTGGTATTCCCAAGGAGCGAGTTAAGTTATGGGTTGCATAGTTTCATGTTTCTCTTAGGATCCTAGGATTAGGAACAGGAGTGTTTTTTGCAGCTGGCTGATGGGTTTTCAAATTTCAAATGGGAAACTGAACCCAATTGCTCATTTCAGTGGGGGGAAAGGCAGCTGGATGGGGGAAACCCATCCTAAGGGAGCATCCCAGTGCCATATCTCCTCCTTTGGTCTAAGCAGTGGAAAGAACAAACTGCTGATCCTCATGGCGAGATCCTGGAGCATCAGCCGGGCTTTGAAATTTGAAAAACTGGCAATGCTTTGGGGAAACATAGGAAAAATTTTGCTGCGGGGTGTCCCCTCTGTTCCCTCGACCAGCTTGAGTGCTCGCTGTTTAAACACAGGGACTTTTGAGATAGTTGTTCCCATACGAATATAGAAAGCTAGAAACCCCTAACATTGTCCCTGAAGACACGTGTGTGTATGTGAGTGTGTGTGTGGGCAGACACGTGTGTGTGTGCAGAGCCGGGTGGCTGCGGGTGACGTCCTGCTCAGCCACACCTGCCAGATTGTATCGACAAAGTTTATTTCTAAGTCTATCAGAAATTTACTGTACAGCGAAAGTAACTTTATTTTCAGCGTGAACCATATTTAAGGAAATACTCAATGCACTTAAGTTATAAGATGAAATAATTTACTTTTTATAAATGTTATGTTTAGGTTGCAAAAGCCCAGTGGCAGGGAAGGAACATCAGTTCATTTCAGGTGACAGGTTTGGGGTTTGGGGTTGGCTATTTTTGGTGCTCTCAGGTTGCCCCGCTAATTTTGAGATGCAGTTGAAACCCAAAGCAGGGCTGGCTCCAGGGACCTGCTCCTCTGCCAGCAGATCGATGGGGACAGCACAGTGTCCAGGTCCTGTCCCCACTGCTGAATGTGTCCAGGGGGTCAGTGTGGGGTGGACAACACTGCTGAAGCTGTCGATATCTTTGCTCGTTGGGGCTCAGCCATGCTTCCCTACATCATCTCTCTCCTTCCCTTGGCAGGACCCAGCCGGTCCTGCCACCGCCAGCAACCCCATCCTGTACACTCAAACATGGGTGCTAGACTAGTGTGAGCTGCTGTCCTGGCTCTGGAAAAGACCACAGCCCATATTGCCATCCCTCAGGCAAAGGAGAAAGGAGGGAGCACCCTGCATTTCCCACCCAGTGCTCAGGTTCATCCCTGCAGGACCTGTGGGAACCTGGGGAAAGTTCTCCTTAGGGTCCAGCCTTCAGCGGACCCTCACCTCATCCCCACTCTTGTTTTTCATACATTGTGTCCTTTTGTGTTGCTGTTCACAAAAGATGTTAAGCGACAACCCATAAAGACATGCAAGTGACTGTGAGGTTCAAAAACACTGGCTCGTTGCCACCATATGATCTGACACTGAATGTAACGGGGTCTGGAGATGGCTGACCCAGCGGGAGATGCTGACGCACTGTCAGAAATCACGTACCGAGATGAAATTAAAAAGACAAAAAAAATCTCTGGAAAAAAAAAAAAAAAAGCCTGGTCTTTTTTTTGTGGAGTGTCCCATTGACTTGGAAAGGAAAGAGTTTGTATAATCTCCAAAGTCAGCAAGGTGTGGTATGCTGGCTGGTGCTGTTGGAGCAGGGGTCTGATGGTCATTGTGGGCTGGAGTTGGAGATGTGCGTTGCTTGTGGAAAGGGGGCAGATCTGGGGGAGGTGGAGTATACGTGGTGTGGAGGAGCTGCTGTGACCCGTGGAACCAGCAAGTGTCTGATTTGTAGGATACAGCTGTAGGCAATGTCTGGGTTAACACCACTTGGGCTTGCAATAGAAAAACTGATGTTTTCATGAATGGTTGTTAAAATTGCCTTAAAAATTCCCCTCACTTGAATACTTCTTAAAACATCATGCTTAAAGGTATTTTTTTAATCTTTTATCTTTAAAAGGTTTGTCTTCCCCACCTACAGCTATCTCCTATTTGAAAAATGCTCACCTACATCAGTCTGGCTTTCCATCAGACTATCAATTTACACTTACCAAATTACTTCACTCAAAATAAAACCCCCATAAAATCAGTCATACAGGCTGGTTGCCTGCTTTTAAAATATTGCAAAAATGTAATTGCATACTATAATAACAGTATCTCAAGGTGTGTGTGTATATATATATAATTCTTTTACAAAGTATATAATTTTGGGGAAGGACCAGTATTGTGGAATGGGGCAGATATTTGCCTAGCAAAATGAATAGAATTCATGGACTTAAACCTGTCCTCCTTTAAGTTGGCCTGTCTGCTTGACACAACCTGAACACTAGTCCAGCTTGCAATTGTGCAATGGAGTAGCAGATGTGGATCCTCCTGTCATCTGGATTTCATATTCTGTTGTGCCTAATTTTGGAGTGTGGATGGATCCTGCCAAAGCAAAGCTGGCTGGGCCTTATCTTCTGCAAGTGATGGAGTCGCTGCATGGCAGATGGCTTCTTGTCAGGCCAGGGGGGTTGCTAGGTGTCCCTGGGTGGGTGGTGGGTTTGCTATGTCCAGGACTGGTCCCCCCTGGGAAGTGCTTTCATGGTGCTGCTTTGCCATATTGTGCTCCATGTCTGGGGAGCGACACCCTAAGACAAATGATATCTTCTTGTCAAAGCCAGGAAGAAAAGAACAAGGTCTGACAGGAAAACAGGCTCTACCTTGCTCTCCAAGGCAAGGGCAATGCCAGGAAAAGGTTGGGAGCTGACCTTCGTGTCTCTAGTGACTCAAAACAAAGCCCCCTCTGTTCAGGCACTGCTCAGTGGCCAAGGAAAGATCAAGTCAGAGATTACTTTTCAGTTGAGGACACTGATTAGATGATACTGATAGGAAGGAACGAGCTAGCTCTGAGTGATTTAATGTTAATTAACTTGCTCTTTGTGAATGTATTGTACAGGGGCTTGTGGCAGATGCAGGTTGGAGTGAAACTCAAAATGGTATTGGCCAATACTGGCTGGGTTTGCATCTGGAGATTTAAATTTTGATGGTATTTGTGGGAGAATTGTAGTGCACAGACATAGGAGTTGGAGCAAGCAACCTTCCTGTGAGCATGTCACCTTGGTAGCAGATGCTGTCTAGGCAAACCACCTCCAGATGAAGGGTTGGATCCTTGCCTTGTTCAAAATACCCTGGCTCAGCATGTAACTGAAGCTGGAGGAGCTGTGCTGGCTCCTGCCAGATGAAATGTGGGCAGTAGGAGACCCCAAAGCAGACAGCTTCCTAGCAAAGAAGACCTCGATGCAGTGAGGAAGTCCATTTGTGAAGCCACCTCCCCAGCCCTTTGCTGCACAGGGTGTTTGAAGGGTGGGGGCTGCTATTTTATGTGATATGGGCATGCACTCGTATACAAAAAATAGCCCACAGGAGAGTTTCTTATGTACCCACACCAGTGGGTTGTCTTTCTGTATATCTGAGGCGGAGAGGGCATGAATCCCAGGCAAAGTCTTTCCCTGGAACTGGACATGGGAGGTAGCAAATGTTGTTTTTCTGGTCGGAAATGACCAAAGAGCTTTGGTTGCTTCTGTCACTTTTCCAGAATGAAATAATTTGCCAGATGTCTGATACCTACACCGACACTGTTCTGGGCACAAAATGTCACCCATCATTAGAAAACGCTTGTTTTGTGACACATGATAGGGCTCAAACCACTGAGGATGCATGCCTTGGCCTTATGGTAAGTCTCTGAGCAAGATCCCAGGTAACATCAGCTGTCCAAATTTGTCACTTTTATTTGCTAAGTCTTCTTCCACCGCTCATCATCTGCATGGAATGCTCATTTTTTTAAAAAAGCTCTATCAAATGGTAAAGACTTGCAATGGAAAGGCAGGTAAAGGGTTAGAAGCTCTTCAAGCATAAGAAGGTGAATAATATCTTATCTTGGAGATCACACCAGATTCTTGTCTCCATTCCTCCAAATAGCCATGTGTTGGTCATGAAAAGGTTTTATCTTGTCAGCTGTAGACCTCCTAGACACTAATGTGGAGGCTGATGTGCTTGCCTGGTTGACATGTATAAGTTCACAGACTGAAGATGAGTGTATCCAACTGCAAACCATGTCAAAACACTCCAAGTGATCAAACACCGACAGCACTTTCAGTGAAGACCAGATTCCCACCGCCTCAGGCCCTCTGAGCTGCTGTTTCAGAGAGGAGATCAGATTTCTTCTCTGACCCTGAGAACAGGGGGCTCATTCAGAGGGATGCTTGGTGGGTTGAATCATGGTCTCAGGGCAGAGTAAATCTGTAGCAGGAGGCAGGCAGAGCCTGTGGCACAGGGATGGGGAGCTGGTGGTGAGAACCCCAGCAGGCAGTGCTCTAGGGTCCTTATCAATGTGGCTTCAAGTGGGGTGAAGAGTCAATGACCCTTTCCTGACCAATCTCATTTACAACTTTTGAAGAGCCCAGACAGGGTTTGTGCTCCAGAGAACTGAGCTCGGGCATCTCACATCAGTGCTCTGAAACTGCCTGGAGCCCAACAGCTCTGGCTCTCCTCTTTCCTCTGTTCCTTTTGGCTCAGATGCAATATTTGCCTTGGGGAGAAGGGGCTGTGAAGGGAGGTATCCGCAGAACCTCAGGCTTCTCTGTGCTTTCCTGAGAGCATCTGCGAGGAAACAAGTTGGTGCTTAATACAAGCTCAAAATAATATGTGAGCATGAAGAGCCCCGAGGCTGCGCAGAAAGTGAGGAGGAGATAGGAAACATGGAACAACCACCCATTTGCTGGATGAGGCAGGGACTGTATGGAAAATATAGCATGAGATCATGGAACTAGAGATGTAGTGTAATGCCTGTGCCTTGGGTGGCTGATTATGTTGCCCTGACAACCTTGTACTGGTGTCCCAGAGTTGGAAGATTTGGCTCTGCAGCTGAGCGCATGTAGGTATTTGGGAAGTAACTAGAGAGCCCCTGAGGAGTTTGGGGAGAGGAGACTGGTGAAACTCTTCCAAAAGGATTAGCTGCAGCCTGCCAGAAGTTATAACCGAATGCTGGCTGCTTTTTTTCCTCCTGGAGTAGGCGGAGGGGTGAGGAAGGAGCGGTGACATCCCACCAGAAGACCTGGGGGCTGAGGCATGCGAAGCCTCGTCCCATGGGGCAAAGACTGCCAGGAGCTCTTCAACAAAGGCTGGGGTGGTAGAGCTGGAGATGGGGTGAGAACCTCAGGCAGGACACAGTGCTTCAAGGACAGTAGCAAATGTGTCAGAGCAGCTCATCTAAAAGAGGGGATGTTAGCTGCAGGTGGGACCAGGATGGTTGGGGAGGATGGAGCTGTCACTTCCCTGTTAGGACAAAAGGAGCAGCCCTGCCATGGGTGACCAGGAGGCATAAAGAGACACCGTGAATTGTCTGAAAGCCTGTCTTGATCCTCAAAGTTAAGGTATGAGAAATGGGGCCAATTTTCAGCACCAGCTGGCTGCTGAAGCCTATGGCAGGGAAGGGGAACAGCATGGCTGGTGTTTGACTGGTGGCTTTCCTATGTCACGCTGTGTTACCTGGGAATGTGAGATGGGGAGAGGATGCTGAATTCAGGGAAAAGAATCAATGAGTCTTTGACAAGGGGGTAGACCCATGAAGAAACCCAAAGGTAGATGCTACCCTCGAAGGCATTGAGATGTGTTGGGCAGCAGTGGACCCATAGCCCATGCTGTGCCTCAGAAATGGTTGTAAAAACTGAGCTGCTTTGCCTCTTTCCTGGGCTTTACAGTTCCAATCAATTATAGGCTAATCACTTGTGTCAGAAAGCTTTTTAAGTGCAAGCAAGCTTATACAAGATGATGAAATTGCCTCCTAATTGATTATTCCTGCAGTTTAACAGCTGTTTCCCTGACTTGCTTATTTTATTTCCTTTCCTCGGACTAAAAATCTGCTGTTGATATGACCAGCTCACCTCCAGCCAGGAGCTCACAAATGTTTGTGGCAGTGCAGGCTTCTGCAAAATGCCTGGTGCAGCATGTATTAACCAGGGCTGGGCTGGTGGGGAAGAGCTTTCCTGTGAAATACGAATAAGCAGAGAAGATGCTACATTTTCAGTCCTCCCCATGATGGCCTCAAAGCTTGTGGTGTGCTAGGGGAGGAGGAAGAGTCTTGTTTCACCCCACAGCCCTGGGCCACCCGAGCTAAGGTGCTGCCTGACCGCGTGCACCCAGCCGATAGCATCGGAGTGAATACAGTAGGTGCTTTGTGGCTGGGGGGGATCTGGTTACCTGGGAGCAACTCTGCTCCTGGGGAAGATGATGACAACGTGCTGGGGGAAAGCGGAGCCTGGAAAAAAGAATAAAAATGACAATGCCAGTTTTTTAATTCCTCTGGGATTGTTTAAAGGTGCTTCCTAAGGAAGAAGTCTGTGTGCTCCCTACATGCAAGGGCTTTATAGTGGTTTACCTGGTCTGCCTCTACACACTTTCACTGACATCATTAATGCTGTGTTGAGTTTGCTGTGCTATATGACAGCCCCTTCCCCTCTAGGACATGTACTCTCTTTTTAGCTGCTATTACAGGTCCCACTCTCGATTCCAAGCAAGGCTGGTGCTGGGTCTTCTTTCTTTCTTTCTTTGCAAATGTTTCTACCTTGCTTTTCTGCTCAGACATGGCTTATGAAATTGCCTGGCCAGTCACCTCCTTGCCCAAATAATTTTGTGGGCTGTTGTCTAATTTCTGACATTTTTTATGAATTAAATAATAGGTTTCTGTCGGTCTTGCATAAAAGGATGCTGAAGAGATCTATAAATCTGTCCACTACTTCTCTTCCCCTCCACGGAGAGATTTCAGTGTGAATACGGCCTTGCTGGAGTTCAGGAATTGCACTGGTGAGCACTGCTAGCCCTGACACCCGCAGCTGAGGTGTGAGGCAGGGGTCATGGCTGCCCACCAAAGGGGTGCACAAAGCCATGGGAGAACAGGCTTCCAAATGGCTGGGCTGCTACTGAATTCTTCTAGCCAACAGGTTTCTCTGCCTAGGAAGCCCCATGCCTTTTGCTCGGCTGCAATGAGACCCATGAGTACACTTGATGTACTGGAGTGTTGGAGGAGATGTGTTACTGCTACTGGTTCATTCTTTCCCTCTGTTGGGAGACCTGGCCAAAGTGGGTTGGGGATAAGTTATTTATGGGCCTCTGATCCAGGTGGCTGGTGGCTTGGCAAGGTCATAAGAGAAAATGCTTTACTCTTTCTTTCTAGCTGAAGGTCTTGCTCTCCACCCCTCTTTTGGCAGCAAGCTCTAGTGAATGTGAGGCTGAAAGTATTCTGGAGTCTCTCACTGAAAGTTTAATGGTGTGTGAGCTTCTTTCTGTGTAGATGTCTTGAGCCTCCCTAATGATTCCTGTGCTCCTGGTGGGGCTTTCTGCTGTGTGGGATGCTTCAGTGAAGGAGCAGGATCCTGAGCTAAAAGGCAAAAACCTTGGGAAGCCTGTGGGAAACAGAGCAGTGAAATACAGAGATGGTGATGAAACTTTGCCATCTGCTCCAGAGCAAACTGACTGTGGGGAATATTCAGAGCAGTGCCAATGCACACAAATTTGTTCCTGCAATGTGTTTGCAGTCCTGCTGGTGTGGGAACCCCCTGGAAGTGACATCTCAGCTGCTGGTCCCTAATGAAACCTACAGTGCACCTGGAAGCCTCACCTTTATGTTGGAGAGGGATGGGAAGCTGTTCTTCTGTGCTGGGCAGGTTGCAGTCCTCTTAGTCTGAGCTGTGCTTTTGGTGTAACTGGTGGGTAACTGGTGTGCCACGCTTGTGCTGCTGGCTGTCCCAAGAGAGAACCTCTGAGCTGCTTTTCCCAGGAGGGTGCACCTGGTTGTCCTGTCTGTTAACATCCATGGGCTGGAGGACACAAAATGCCGTTCTCGACACACCACCTGCATGACGCAGCCCCGACTGAGGGCTCTGTGATAACCAGCTGATAAAACCCTCCTCGAAACTGCAGCGATGCACAAACTTGGGCAAACTTCCCTCACGGGGTGAAGGGGATCCAGTTTCAGTGCTAATGGGTTTCCCAGGATTTGCAGATGTGAATTATTAGCATTCCTGACTCCAAGGTGAGTGCAGGTGCATCAGATGGTCCCCACGAGCACCCCTGGGCAAGCACACAGAGCTGCTATTGTGCATCGCTGCCTGCGCACCAGCTGCCTGCGGGACAGCCCATTGGGTGCTTGGGGTGTTGCTCAGTGCTGTCAGGGTGATGGTGCTTTCTAAAGATGTCTCTCCTTTTTCTCCTCCCAGAGAGAAGCCGTTTGCAGAATCAAACCCTGAGATGGCCCTTGGGCTCTTTGGTCAGAGGTCCAAGGCAAAAACAGCCTTTGCTTTAAACCACCCTCCTTCCATTTTCTCTGCTTAAACTCCGGGACTATTTAACACGCTTCAGCTTCTTATGAAGTTTCTGTCAAGACGGATTAGCAGCAGGCTGACAGATTGCTATTACAGCCTCAGTGAACTTTTAATACCTGCCAGTAAGTTCTGCAGGTCCCCTAAATCCTCCTGTGGATGCTTGGGTTGAGGAGCAAAGGCTGCTGCTTATGGGGCTGGTATTCAGGGAAACTCTGCTTTCCTGAGCTGTCAGCATTAAGAAATGACCTTTAGGGATTTCTGACAATAATATGTTCCCCGAGGCCTCAAAATGTCCTCCTTGATGTGAATTGCATCCCCTCACCCCACGGGATGAGGTGATGCTGAGTGGGGGTTTGGGGCTGGAGGCAGAGGAGAGGCGGCAGCACGTCTCATCTCCTGTGCTGGAGTGTGAGCAGAAGCTGAGGTGATGTGGGGGGACCCTCAGGGGCTGCTGCCTGTGCAGTCTGATGGCTAGGATCAGAGCATCACTCAGGTGAGACAAGCTGTTTAGCTGCCCTTCAGGCAGGCTTGGTTTGATCCAGAGAAGCTGTGGCCTGCAGTCCATGCACCCTGAGTTAAGGGTCAGCAGGCTGGTGGGTCTAGAGTGCATATGATTTATTTTTTTTCTTCCTTATAATGAATTTTACATCTTTTTTTATTTGAATTTTGATGTACCTTTTCCTACAACTGTCACTAAAACCAAAACAACATCAATGTAGAGGTGAGCCAAGGAATAGCCATCAAATGTCTATGTGGTAAAGTGGCTGCTATTTGAAGGGATGGTGAATTAGCAGTGGGTGTGCTGATGTGGGGAACTATGGTGGTGCAATTTGAACAGCTTCTCTCCAGGATTCCTGGGACCCTGCAGGGTCCCAGCACACCTCCCACTCCTCTTTCTTCCTACAGTTTGCTTTTTCAACTTCTAAATCCCCAGCTTCTGGAAGCCTGGTATGTGCAGGAAGATATCTGCTACACTGCATAGCTTGCAGTTGTGGAAAAAAGATTGAAACTGCCTTTTCCAAACTCTCTAAACTCAAACCCCAGAAGTTAACCAGTACTTAACGGAGGGTACATGAGTTTTTGCATGCTTAGGACAAAAACTGTAAATGGCTTTTGGCCAGAGTTTTTCTCCTAGGCTGTATCTGAATACATTCTGCTCTTTAGGTTTTGCTTACTGGGATGCACGTTCTCCCAGTAGGCAATTTGGATCCAGAGTCTTATTAGCCTTTTGAAATGCCATCTTTCTCTTGTGCAGTGTTGGACAAGTTTGTGTAGCTTGGCAGAGATACAGTTGTTCAACAAGAGGCTGCAGCTGAGCAAGATGTCTTGTCTTGGCATGGCCAACTCATCATGGCTGGTGTTTTGGCCTCCTGCCTGCAGGACATGCCTCAAGGCGCCCAGCAAGTGCTGTGGAGGTGGATGCTGTGCACCCTGCTGCCATGGGGATACCAAGGTGGTGTTCAGTGTGGTTCAAGGAGGGCTTTACAGTTGCCCTAGGAACTCTAGCCAGAACTAGACCTCTGCTTGGGACTGCACGTGTGGTTGGCAGGAACCAGGACACAGAGTTTCCACGTAACAAGTGTATAGTGGAAGTGGAGACAAGGAGGACTCACTCCTTTGTCAATGCATGAGGATTTGGGGTGCTGAGGAGCCAGGGTAGGCACAGATTTGCTGCTGCTTGTAGAGAGCTTGAGCATGAAAGTGAGCGACCTTTTTTTCCCATTGCTTGTCCCAGCCCTGTCCTGCTTGAACTGGGTTACCTGGGGCAGCTGCTCTTTAAGCTTTTATTTTCTTTTATTGCACAGCAAAATGCTTTTTGGAAAGCTGGCCCATTATCCCTCCCATAGCAAAATCCAAACCCAGAAGAGAGAAAGGGGTGATGGGAGGGAGTGGAGCCTGAGAAAGGGGGCCTTTGAAGTGAGCTGCCCAAATGAAACGTGTGACATCAGAGAGATGGCAGATACCTGGCAGAACAAGGCTGCCTTTGAGCCTGCCTCGGGCCTGGCCAATGCACACTTTACACCCCACCTCCCAAAGTCAGAGATGAAAGATGCCCCAGGCAGCCTGCCTGACCCCATTGCCTCTGCTATCTCCACTTGATTGCACAGTGTTTTGCTCCAAACAATTCTGCACTGTCTGGGCCGCACAGGTGAATCTCCCGGCTTGGCTCGCGAGCGGGGATGCCGAGCATAGCAGGGCTGCTTTGTTGCGATCGCTCACCTGCTTGTGGGGTGGTTTTCTTAGGACGGGCATTGTTTAACAACAGGGAATGGAGGAATGGTGGAGAGGAAAGGGTGGAGAGGACCGGGCAGAGTGGGGACGGGGAAAGTTCTGGGGGGGATTATGGAGTCATGGAGCATCCTTAGGGATGGATGCACAGAGTGATACAGAGTCAAGGACCACCCTTGACCAGCAAACTGGTGATCCCACCAGCTTATGTTAAATGCTCCAAGAAGTGATCCAGACTGCATTTGAAAATAATCTGCTTCTTCATTTGTTACTGGATTCAACCTGCTTGTGTGTCTAAAGCACGCTGGGGTCCTTGCTTTCGGAAAGGGCCGGTGGAGGGAGGACATCTGCATGCATGTCTTTGCTAAGAAGAAAAGGCCTTTTCAAGAAGCTGTTCTGTCTCAAACATGGTGGATTTGTGTAGAAAATGAGATGTGGGGAAATGGCTGCAACTAAGGCATACACTGAACAGGCTAAGAGGGCAATGAGGTTCTGAGAGACTAGATGGGAATTTGGGAAATCAGGTGGTAGTGGGGTTGTGTGTTTGGGTTGTCCTAACAAGTGTCCATGCTGGGCTCACGGAAAGGAAGGCTGGAGAAATACAGGTCATGAATACTGTGTTTATGGGGAAGGTGCATCAGATGTCCAGATTGCCATTGGAGGGGCTGAGGCTGTAAACTGTGTGGACCTTAGTTGCTTCTCTGTCCTTGGTTTCTTTGAAGCTGGGATATACTTATCTGACATGAACCATGGAATCAAGCTTCATAGGCTGCTCTGGCAGCATTTTACATTCTCCACCCTCTCACTGAACATAATGAGCCTGTGGAGGTCTCTCTCTGGAGAAAAGTCAGACCGTATTCCAAACTGGAAGCCCAAATCTTACAGAAGGAACAAACCGGAGCCGGCCACCCTGAGTCCCTGGTTAGATCAAGGTGGAAAAGCTTTGAGTGCTAGAGCCTTAGAAGATAATAGCCAGTGAAACTCAATGTCTACATGTGCTCTGTAGGCAGGCTCAGGTGAATTTGGAGTGTTCAAATAATACCACAGATGTGTCCACACAACCTCCTCAGTGGGTCCTCCCAAAGCAAATGCAGTCAGTGGCAGTTACTGGGTTAATGTCAGTGGGGCAGACTTCAAAACCCTGAAGGGCATTTGAACAGTTGAGCTCACATTCGAAGATCTGAGCACCCTTTTGACCTTTACTGAGACAATCAGAGCCAAGTTTTCCCTTGCGTTCAGTGACTTGTAAAGACTGAATGCCCTAAAATCAATGTTACTAGTGTGAACATGAAAATTAATTGTGTCAATCTATCACTCATCTTGCCCTATTACATTCAGTGATTAGAACTCGGCCTCAAATACATAAACAAGGTCTCTTCTGTGACAGTTAACTGCTCCACAGGAGATGGCAGTGCATGACTTAAAGTGATCGAAAACAGAAAACAGAAGTTTGGGTCCAGCACTGTGTGGTTTGTGTGGGGTGTTTGTGTTTGTTTTAGTCTGCTACAATGCTTTCCTTGCTTGCGTCTATTCAAGTCATCTTGGGAACAAAAGATTAAGTACATGCTTGCAGAATTCCCAGTTGCAAAGGAAGCAAAGTCTTCCCTTATTCCCAAAGTATTCCCTTACTGTCTCTGCTGATGGACAATGAGTAACTTCCAGAAATTTGCTTAGTAAGGACTTGTGAAATGTTAAAGGTAGTAAAAAAAGCTATTATAGTATAGTCCATGGATAAGGTAAGCATTCTGTTTGTGGACTGTCTTGGAGAAGTGCTGAGGAATAACACACCAGGCTGACTGGTCATCTGGAAGTAGATCCTTGGGGCCAAGGGAGATGACTTGCAGGACTCTGTACAAGCATTATGCAGTGACCTCCCAAAAACTGTTTAGGCTCAGGCTGTTTGAAGGTGTGAACGACACCGGTGCTCTGGGCATTTTTGTATCTCCAGCTACTCTATCACCCTACCCAAATCTGGCCTCAGGGAGCAAATGGTGTTGATGGTGACCTCTCTGCCTCATCCTCATGCATAGACAGCTTGGAGGCTGGGTGAAATGGTCAGGTTGCAGTCATGCCTGTGAAACACAGCTGAGGTTCCTGATGGCTGGAGGGTAGATATGACTGAGCTGATTTCAAGAGAGACTAGCTGGGTAGCAATAAACAGGTAAGGCAACACAGAGCTCAGATTTGGGCTGAAATTACTCCACCTGGTTTTAAGTTCAATTCATGTAAAGCTTAGCTTTAGAGTAAGTATAAGTACTAGGCAGAAATTGCAGTTTTGCTGTGCATACAACATGCCTGAACAGCTTTGATCTTGCTGGAGTTGTGGTGGTGGCTGGAGGGTCCAGGAAGATGTTTCCCCCTCTTCATTGGGGTCTGGCTCTGAGCACAACCAGGGGTTTGCAGCACTGGTGAAGAGCCTGATGCTGAGCTGCCCCATGACCCTGGGTTTTTCCAGCCTCTCTGTGCACCTTTGCCATGAGGATGGGGCCACAACTGTCCCTCCACATGGGACCTCCTCCTCAGAGGTGGATGTGGCAGCTTGGTACCCACATGTCCTCTTCCTCCCTCACCTTCATTAAGGCACTGATCTCTTCCCAATAGCAAGGGGGCTTCTGTTTGACAAAATCTGCCAATTAGTCATTCTGGCTGGGTATAAACGTGGCACTTGAACAGCTGAGGGGACGGCAGGCAGTCCTGCCCCTTCTCACGGCATTGCCAAGCTTGCCATTAACACAATGTGACAACTAATCTCTCTACAGCATCTGACTGAGCAATTTTAATTAATAGCTCTGTACGCTTGCACACACACCCCGACCCCCTCCGCTTTGCACAGGTACCACATGCCTTTAAAGCTCCTTACCTTTCATCTCAGCCTGTCTGGACAAAAGGAGGAAAAAAGCTCTCTCCTGGCCCAGTTAATGGGAAATGCTGCTTGTCTGGGGCTCTGGACCTTGGGCTGAGCCATGGCTTGCTGTCCCCATTACCCCTCCCTCTCTGGGGTTGAGGACCTCAGTAAATGTGGTGACTCTGACATGGAGGTGTTTTCTCAGCTCTACTGGTGTTTGGGGCATCCCTGTGGTGGCCTGTGGGAGGTCAGGGGCTGGCATGGCTGTGCCCGCTTTGTGGGCTGGATGTGGGGGAATTGGAGGGCACTGTGGGGGCATTTGTGCTGCTCCTCTGAAAAAAAACAAAGTTCCCTGGTTTTATTCAAGTGCATGATTAAGTCAGAAAAAAATGTCCCATTTCCAGATTCTCCCCTGATGTGAAGAGCTACAGCTTTGTGGATGACTGCTGTCGTTTTGGTACAGAGGTGTCCCTGTTTTCTTTAAGACAGCTGGGAGGGCTCATCTGTGATTGGCTTGGATGCTACGTTAGGCAAATGTTAGCTTGAGGATGCCTGTTTTGGGCCACACTCTCCATGGAGACACCAATGCTGGTGCAGCTAGAGCAGAGCCAGCCCCTGGTGTGGCTGTGAGGGTTGCAGGAGCTGGGGAAGCTGTGCTGGGCTGTGTGGGTTGCTGCAGCAGGAGCGGCGTACAAATTCCTCATGGAGTGAGATAAATTGTCATTGCCACAAAGAGACTTGGACCTTTCTCTTAATGACTGGCAGAAAAAGCTGGATGCAGGAGAAGGTAGGAAGTGCAGAAGAGTGCAAGGGTGTGGAGGGGTCCCCTTTAATTCAATATTTTGTTGCTTCTGAATCAGGCTGTGCTGGGTAGCTGAGAGCAAAGATGGTATCAGGGTGGCTGAATATCCTGAATGTGATAAAATCACTCAGGCTTTGGGCTCTTGAGTAAGAGGAATATATGAGAGCATCTCTTCCCACGGTGACGTGACTCCACCATCACCCTCCTGCAGCTCCCTCCTGCCCGGAGGCTGCTCAGCACTCTTCGGATCACCAACGCAAGTCCCCACTGTCAGTGAAGAAGTAGCATGGGGTGCTTAGGCTTGCCACAATGTCCATGTTTTCAGCATATTCTCATTCCCATGGCACATGAGTCTGGGGGTCTTGCACTGTCACCTTGGCAGAACAGCTGCAGTGGGTCATGCTACGGCATAGGGAGCCCATAGCCTTGAATCATGTAAGAAGCAGGGAGCAGAAACTGCTGCTGGTGGTGCTCCTGCCTGATCTGTCCTGCTGGAGATGCTTAAAGAATTGAATACTTGGGTAATAAATAGGGGGACCCCTTGCTCTCAAGAGAGGGCTATATCATTGCACTACTGTTAGATAGAACATTACTAGCTGGGGATATCCATCCAGCCTGGAAACATTGCTCATTATGGACAAATGCAGGTGCTTGTGCTTTGGTTTGTACTTGTGGAAAGCACAGGCTTCTGTCCCCAGGAGATGTGTGTCTCACTCTGGAAGGATAGGAAGTGTGTGGGACACAGGTGGTGTGTAGGATCCCCTTACCTGGAGATGTGATCTAGGAGGAACTGACCAACTGGTATCACATCCCTGTCCCTCTTCTTGTGCTCATCCTTTCTGGTTTGGTCCTTGCTGGTGACTCCTGGTTTGGGCTCATCTTTCTTTTGGTCCTCCTCCTGCCTTTGAGGCTGCCCAGGCTGTATCCTGGAGCTCCAGCTGCTGTTGCTGGAGGATGTCTCTGCCTTGCTCTGGCAGGGAATGCATCCTGCACATGGCTGGGCTTGGGACTGCCCAAGAGCATCCTTGATCCCTAAGGTGATTTGTTGTGCTCAACACCTTTGGGTACCCAAAGCAGGGGGTGAGTGGTGCAGCACCAGCATGTCCCCTGGTCCTATGGCATGGCTGCCCCACACTGGGTGAAGCTGTCTGGGCCCCTTGAGCAACTTGGCCCTGCAAGGATCACTTAATTTTCCTGCTTCTGGATTGCACACTGGGATGCAGTGGAGTGAGCTTGACCAGGCAGCTGGTGAGCACAGTCACCCCTCTGCAACCTGGGAAGTATGATGTGGACCAGCCATGTCCCTATCGGCCCCAGGAAGGCCATCCCTGCCCTTCAGTGCGGACTGAGGAGACACAGTGGGGAACGGTACAGGAGTCAGTGCTCCTCAGCATCCCTCCAGCATGGCGGCGGCAGGCGGATGTGGGACCTGCCCCATCTGCCTGCTCGGCAGCACGGCAGGGAGCTAATGAGAAGCAAGGTGAGAGGCAGAAGACGGGCTGACAACTTACTGGCTCCGCAAGCTGCCGGTGGTGTGTGGGCGGCAGAAGGATGGCATCTGCCCCTCGCCCCCCCAGCATCTCCAGCCTCATAATGAGGTTATTACTGGCCTGCTGCTTGACGGCCGGCACCAACATCTCTTGCCTCTTCACCCTCACAGTTCCCACTTGTGGCTATGAGACTGGTAAGGAAGGATTCACCCTGCTCTCACGTTTGGGTTTGGCCCAGGGCTTCACTGGGAGGGAGGTGTGGTTTTGACCTTGCTTGTGGGAGGAGATGGTGCTTCCATGCTCACGGCCTGTCTTTCCCCTTTATTATCTCTTGAAGGTTTCTGGCTCGTTGCAGCCTGGTTTGACAGGGGGAGAAGTCTCAGAGATAATTAAGTTCCTACAAGTTTTGTGAAAATAGACAGGCAAAGGAAAGGGATGTGATGAGGGCTTCTGTGGTGGGGAGGGCTCCTGATGGGGATGCTGAGCAGGTTGTGGAGCTCATGGGAAGACCTTGCTGGAATCTGACTTGGGAAACTGGGGAATGATGCTTAACTGGGTTTTTTTTCCTATTTTAGGTCTGCTGGAGAAAGGATGAGATTTCATGAAGTATGGCCAGGAGTGTTGACATCCCAGTGCATCCCACAAAGGAACTCACATGGGGATAATGAAGGACTTGTCCCATCAGCTCCTTAAAAATTTCTTAAGGGTAAAAAGCCTGCATGCGTGCTCATTACCAGTACAGCACGGTGTGTGCCAGCTGTCTCTCTGCCTGCAGAGCACTGACTAAAAGGCTCCAAATGCTTTTCATTGTCCCACCCTGTCTAACAGCAGCTGTAAACGGCTTTGCTGGGCCACTCACCCCCAGCACGCTATTAACGTTTGTATTAATCACTAATGCAGCATGAGAAACCAGCGTGTTACCAAATCCTCTGACATCCGAAGGTTTGCAAACTGGGCTGTGGAATGACTGCTGCTCCCCTGGCTCTGCTCCCCCTCCTGCCTTGGCATAAGGGACCAGGTGGGAGGGACACGTAGATGCCACTGCTTGTTGTCCCTGACCCGACAGCTGACCACGGGGACCCACTTCCAGGCACTCAGAGCTGTGGCAGGAGCTGCCTGCGGTTGAGTTGCTGGGCAGGAACTGGCCAGTGTTTTTGCCTCTCAGAGCAGCTGGTGTGGATGTCGCAGCCGATTACGTCGAGGAAGGAGGTGAGTGGGAAAGCGGTGACACCTCGCTTATGGTGCCCTGCTGTTGAGGGGCAGATGTGGAGGCCGACACATGTTCACCACTACGCTGCTAATAAATCACCTCTGCCACGGGGCTGTGACGGCACCCTGCCCCTTGCAAGGGGTGCAGTGGCCCCACTGGTGTGGCGCTGGGTGTTTGTCCCCCATGCTGTCCCTTTGAGCCACATTGTCCCATCCGGGGGGTGGCAGGATGGTGAGTCACTTGGCCAGCAAGCTTCAATGCTGTTGGGTAAGAAAGAGTTTGGAAAGGCAGAATGCTTCATCATTTTTTGCAGAAATATGTTGATGAAAGTGGGAATGTGGAGGTGTTTTCCTGTTTGCTCTGGCATGTGTGGCAGAAGCTGGGGCAGGAATAGAAAGCACCTACCCAGACTTCTTTTTCCCAATTTCCCCACTAGCCAGCCCCAGAAAATCCCAAATGGAGAGTGTCACAATTTTCCTGAAACCTGATTTTTTTTTTTTTTTGCTGGGAATATCTCACTAAAAGTCCTGATAATTTTCTGCCAGCCAGAAGCATCTCGCAGGGGGTTGGCCACATCAGCCCCCTTTGGCTACCCAGCCTGTCCCCGGGCTCTTGAGGGGGACAGCAGAGCTGGGGAGGGAAGGAGCCACCTCCTATCTGTTTATTCCAGCTTTGCCCCTAGTCAAACACCCAGATTTTGCAGAAAACGCCTGTGGTGGCCTGGCTTTGGGGACAGAGGATGAGGATGCAGAGGTCACCTTTGGGGGTGCTCTGGGGCTGGGTCCCAACCCATCCCCGAATCACCGCAGTGCCCAGGCAGCCCTGGCGTATCCCCAGATGACAGGGGACAGCAGCTGGACACCCCACAACTGGCTGGGGACAACTATGAAGCTCCTCTCTGCGGGCAGAAGCCTCCATCTCGTGGCCGAGCCCCGAATGACAGACAGACTGCAGGACAGGAGGGACGGAAGGTACGGGGGCTGTGTCCTCACCTCGGGGACTGTGACAGGAGCCCCACGAACTCACAGCACTTTTCTTCATCGCTGATCATACAATTAGCTTTCCTCTGCTGCAAATTTGAGTCCCCCCTTTTATTGAGCTGGTTGTTTTCATTTATTACTCTTGATCTCTTCTGTGCATGCATTATTTCAGCTGTCAAAAGTTTTCCACAAGGTTACAAAGTCTTGTCTTTTATTAAATTATTATTATTATTATTATTTAGGGTTTTTTCTTCCCCTTCCCCCTGCCCCATTTTTACTTCTGAAGCTGGGCTCAAGGCAGCTAGCCCTGTCCCCCTGGGCTCTGCCGGCCCTTGCTGTGGGCTTTGGGAACCAGGATCTGCCCATCACATTTGACAGCTCGGTCTCCTGCAACTTTAGTGTTTCTGGTCTCTCACCCCTTCAATGTGAATGTGAGCAGGGTGTGGGATGCTAACCCTGGTTAGCCCAGGGTGAGACAAGCCTGTGTGCCTCAGCTTCCCTATTTCACATTTCACCTTGTTCTGCCTTTGCTTCTCTCCCAGTCTAACTTCTATTCTAACCCCTTTAATTAATACAGGGGATAGCTCTGCCTTACACCATCCAGCAGGTTTTTCACCTAAAATCCTCAGCTCACTTAAGTAATGAGCTCTCTAGTTTTGGTGGGGTTTTTTTGTTGTTTTTTTTTTTTCTTTTTAAGCAAGAAGTCTGACCACACTTGCAGGGGAGACTGTGATACTATCCACTTTTTAGCCTAATTCTCCCCTGTGAGGGATTTTGCATGGATTTCCTCCAGATTTGGCAAACCTGGTTACATAGGGGACACCTCCATAGCCCATGTTAACCTCAGCAGTTGCCTTCTGCTTTCCCTCTTCTTTTAAGCTAAATACAGAAAACTAGGAGGGGTGATCCAGGTTTTGTGGTGCTCTCATGAAGAAGCAGCACCTCCTGCTTCTCACTTTCCCCCATCTGTTATCACTGGTGCAGGTACGGCACGTCTGCCCAGGTGCTTCCAGGGTGTCACTTCATTTAAACAATCCCAACCACAGCTCATCACTTTACTCGCTGTCATCTGGAGATGGCTGCCCGAGACAGCATTTGGCTGTGAAGCCTGTTTTGTACAGATCAAGGACAAAGTTTGACAAAAACCCAAAGAGACAAACAGCAGCAAAAAAGCAAAGCCTGGTGACCAGGGCTGGGCAGCTCTACCACCCATCAATTAAAACCCTAGGGTTTGGGGGGCTTGGGAATTAACTTTCACGCAGCCAGCAAGGACCACGGGGTGACTTGCAACAGGCCAGGTACCGCATTGCGATGGAAAACCTCTTGTATGTGTCCTCATGGTCCATACCCTGCTCCAGGGTGGAGGTCCCACCAGCCATGTCCCCACCACCACTGCAGGGGCTCCATCCAGCAGTGCCTGTCCCACACCTGGAGATCCCCCTGGCTGCATCTCCCCAGAGAAGTGTGCAAGACAAAGGCATTTCACCCTTTTTTTTTTTTTTTTTAAATTCTTGCTTTCCAAAAATTAAGACCTTATTTCAGCATCAGGGCAGGATTTTTTTCCCTTTCCAGAAATTCCACAGGGAATTTCAAGAAAAATGGAAACATTTGCAACACGCCCCAAGACAGAGAATTGGGTTGTGAGCAGCTTTCATCTGGTGCAGCCTTTACTTCCTGCCCTTTGGGATAAAAGTCACAGCAGAAGTGACAAAGACTCATAAATTCTGCAGAACAATTTCATTCTTTCTGGAAAAAATCTGGTTGTTCCTTGAAGTGGGACTGAGAGCTGGGTGTGATGTGGGGTAAAGAAAGTTTCTGCAAATGTCTGTCTCTTAATTAATATTAATACCTCTCCAGCTTTTTATCTCTGCTTTAAATAAAAGGAATCCAGCAATGGCAGAGTTCTCACCACATTAAGAAACTCATGAAAGCGGAGTGATGGATGCATTGGAAGATGGCTCTCATTAATGTCTAATCCTTTCCATCAGCCCCACTTGTCCCTGACACTTACAGCTTGTTAACCATTTTTGCAATTGTTTTCAGGGACTTCTGAAACCAGGGAGAAATTTCATTGCTTCCTTCCCTTGCCATTTGGGTTACGATGCAGAGAAGAAGAGCATCAAAAAGAAGTTACTGGTTTGGGTGCAACCAGCTGCTGCTCTTTTCATCTGCCTGTCCCAAGGTTTGTTGCAAGAGGTGTCTCCCAAAGCTGCAAGGCCAGAGCTTGCTGGAGGTACTGAAAAAATGTTTCTGTTTCTTTGAGGGTGATAGCTGTAATCAGAAAGGCTGTGTGTATGTACAGCAGCTGTTTCTGGGTGCAGGTGGTAGGGAAGCTCAGGAGTGGGGCCCCTGCTTGGGCTGTAGCTGCTGCCTCCTCTCGCTGGTTTGCTGTTGTTAAGGGCAGTCAATTTGGGATCCCTTGGAAACTGCCATGTGAATAAGTAACTTTGCTTTCTTTCTAGAAATAAGATTGTTTTAGTCATTACGGCAGCAGAAGTGCATGTGGAAAACACAGTAGGTTTTGAGGCTAGAAGGGAGGAACAAGCTGGTTATCATAGAACGTCTTAAGTTGGAAAGGACCCACAAGGATCATCAAGTCCACCTACTGTCTCTGCACAGGACAACCCCATAATTCACACCATGTGTCTGAGGGTGCTGTCTAATAGTTTCTTGAACACTGTCAGGCTTGGGGCCATGACACGTCCCTGGTGAGCCTGTTCCAGAGCTCCACCACCCTCTGAGTGAAGAACCTTTTCCTAAAGTCCAACCTAAACCTCTGCTGGCACATCTTCCTGCCGTTCTATGCACAAGCTGGTTAGGTCTCCCATGGGGTTACACTGAGAAAAATCCAGTGAAGGGGCCTCTCCCATGGCTGCCGGGAGACATCCCAGACATGTTCTATCACCAGAGCACTTTGCTAGCAGAGGAAAGCTCATCACCGGAGCACTTTACTAGCAGAGGAAAGCTTGTTAAGCTCATTGCACTTTTTTTTCTTTTGTCAGCTCTTTGCAGCTGTGCACCTCTGCAGCATGAGTGTGCTCGCTGCAGTGGTGATGATAGTGAAGGCTCCTCCACACTACACAGTTTTTCCTCCTTTATATCCATGTTGCAATGCAACAGTGGCTATCAGTGGCTGGTAACAGAACAACATGCTCGAGGAGAAAGGTACATGTCCCTTTGTGCCCAGTCTCACTGAGTGTCTTTACTGGGAGGTCACAGAGCCCTGCCAGACCTCAAGGGATCAAGTCACCCACGTCCCATGCCAGGAAAATGGGCTTGTGATCCTGCTTGTGGCTTGCAAAAACCCTTGACTGCTCTGCTGAGGAGATACTGGAGATGCTGAGGCTGTCAGGAGCAGCTCTTCTTTGGTCTTAAACAATATGGAGCTTCTGGACCCATCCTGACCACATGGGAAAAAATGTGTCCTGATGTTTCTCTTCCAGAGCAGTCACCCAAAATAAAAAAAAAATTGCTAGGCTTAGTCACATACATCTGTGTTTGACATGAGAGTGATGGGTTTCAGTGTTTCTCACAGCTAAATATTTGCGACGAGGTTTCTAAGGAGGTGGATGCAAAGCCCCTTGAAGTAAATCAAGCTCTTGACGTGGAAGCGGTGCAGCCAAGGACAGCCGCTTCTGTCTGCTTTCCACTAGAGGTAGCTGGAGCCACACACAACCCATCCAACAGCCTGGGATTTCCACATCCCCAGCCCTAAATCAGCATCGATATAAGTGATTAACCTGCCATTAAAGGCATATATCCCAACATAGGAGGTTGTTCTCCAGCAGCTCTCCCCTGCATGGCTTCTCTCCCCACCGGGCATCCCCTGGACGATGAGAGTTGTGTTGGTGAAGGCTGCGTCAGCACTTTCTTGGTGTAAACCCTGTAGTTTGGGGGCTTTTAAAAAGCAGAGGCAAAAATCGCTTCTGCTGCTGGAATTCATCATGCAGCTTCTCAGCCCTAGGGACAGATGTTTGCAGCACTGGAGAACAGAAGAGTAAACTGCTTTTAGCTGTTTATTCTGCAGAGGAGGAATAGGATAGAAGTTTGGTGGTTTAAGGCAATTTTTTCCTTTTCTTTTTTTTCCCCCCTCCCTTCTATTGCCCTTCTAGCAGGTTTAAGATGTGTATTGCCAGCTGATTCTATAGCTGCTGTTTATGGAGGGGCAAGGAATAACTACTCAGGCTGGCTAGGTGATGGGCTGCTGGGGGCAGTTGGCTCTGGCTGCAGGAACCCTCCTGGCTGAAGGGATCCTGGGGTGCAAGTGTCTTTTTTTGAGAGAGAGAGAGAGAGGAAGGAGTATATAATGTAGAGCAGCTGCTCCTGAGGAATTGCAATAACCTTGCAAAGAGAGGAGGGAAAGAAGGTCAGGAGGAGCAGGGATTATCTTCCTTCCTCACTCCCAAAGGGATTTTAGCCCTGACTTTTAATAACAGGCAGGAAAGAAGCAGACTTTGTGCTTACCCAGAGGAAAAGGCCCTAATAGCATAAAAGATCAACTAGAAAAAACCCTTTTTATCTCATTTTGCCATCTACATGGAAACTGCCATGCCAGAGACTGCAGCCCCCACTCCAAGCCTGCCTTGGACCCTCTGTGGTGGGTTTGAGTCCTGGCTGGCACAGGGGATGCTCATGCCACTTGTCTGGGTGTGATTTGCTGATAGTGTGTCTCAGAACAAGCGAGGTCTCATGAAGCCAGAGGTATTGGGGAAGAATAAATTTGGGTTGCATGACTGGACCCATCTGCAGCTCCTCAAATCTCTCTCAGACATGTAGCATGCCACATGAAGAAGGGGTTCCTTGTCTTTTCCTGATGCCACTTCAGAGATGGCTGCAGGTACTTAGCTGCACTGCTCTCTTTGATCTGGTCTTCTGACCATCAAGTATCAGCCTTGTTTGGTCTGGCCAACATCAGCAGCCACCTTGATTGTTTCTTGGTCCATCAGGTGGGAGGAGGCTAATGAGTCGAGAGAAACGAGCCTTTCTGAACAGGGGGCTGGCACCTTCTTGTGGTTTGGTCTAATCCCTAAACTGGTTTCTTCTCCAGAGGGTTTCCTGAGGGCTGTCAGGTGGCACCTGGGGACGGCGAAGTGCATGCCCAGCTCCACAGGATGGGGATGGGCACACGCCATCAAGCTTTGACGGATGGAGACTGTTAATATTGAACATATAATTACGCTGGCCAAGACCGAGAGTCCTTCTGCAGTGATGCATATGGAGGGCATCAATATTAAGGCAAGTTTCTAAAAGTATCTGGAAGGTGAACTGAAAGACATTTTGGAGGTCCAAGGCTGAATTTTGGGACTCTGCTGTGCCACAGCTGGTGCAAAGAAGGTTCTTGCTGGCAGCGCAGCAAAGAAGAGAGCTGCATTCCCTGAGCCTTTCAAGATGTCTTCATTCCTGATGGTTAAACAAGGAGACAGGCACAGCCACCCCGTGCTGCTGAACATAGCGTTTCCAAAATCAGCAGGCAGCCCTTCACGAAATCAGGGGGTTTCTAATGCAAGCTATTCTCACCTCAGCCCTCGGTTCCTGCAGCTGGGACTTTAAAAGGTACTTTTGGTACCATGGGGTGAAGCTGGGGGACCTGGAAATTGTGCTGCGAACACCCAGCTCACTAGCGGGAACTTTCTTTCATGGAGGAAAAGGAATAATTTCTCACTATCAAAAATTAATGAAAACTTGAAAAATCTCTACCAGATTTATTTATTGCCTCATCTATTAAAATAGCCACATATCTATTCAAGTGTGGGGGTTGTACTTTGTCTTACCTTTTCCATGAGTTACAAACTACATTTCTTTTTTTCAGGGGAAAGATATTGCTGAGTTTCTCAGAAGGGGAAAATGTGCTGGAGGAGGCTGAGGACACAAGTTGTTATTGCAGCAGCCGAGCAGCACAACCATCCTCTTGCCAGCACCGTCCTCTGGCCTTGCCAAGGTCTTGATGGCAAATGCCAACTGACAACCCATTCCCGTCACTGCTGGTGAGCCAAACCTAGGGCTTTCCCCACCTCTAAACAAGGAGAACATCCACTGCTGGTGAGTGCTGGTTGGGTTAAAAAAGGTCAGAGGTGCTCTGGGATCCCCGAGACACCAGCAGACCTGCCTGCACTGAACCTCTCAAGGGATCGATGGGCTGTTTCTAGCAGGTTTTTCCAGCATTTGTGCCCGTGTTTCTGTGCTGTGGCATAAAGGAGCTGCACGTACACACACGCACATACAACCTCCTGTACCTTTCTTGCTTTGCATTCAGTGAAACTGCTTATATTAAACATAAGCTCCAAGTTTTGGCTAAGCTAGCCCAGTGCAGGAGCTTATCTGTTTGTGATGTGACATACTTTGCTTTTTGAACACTAGATGCCCCAAAACATGTTAATTCAAACCCCAGAACAGAAAACACCTCTATTTTTCCTTTCACTTTGTCTCATACTAAGTTGAAAACCCAGAGCAGGACAAGAAATTAAACCTGCTTCCCACACCTGTAGCCCTGTGTGTGACTGTACCTGGGACTTTGCCACACACCTTGGCTGCAGCCTGGGGTTTCCCTCTGTACCCAGGAGACATCAGACCGAACAAATGTCACAGGCTTGCAGGTGCTTGCTGAAAAAACCTGTCATGGGAGCTGCCATCAAACCAGAAACCTCATGACTGTGTTTAACCTGGCGGGGGCAAGAAGGGGCGGCACCCAGGACTCTCACTGTGGGAGCCCCCTGGGATGCTCTACCCAGGCCTTGCCATTCCATGCCCCACTCCAAACAGGCAGGGATACCTTAGTGAGGGAGACCAGCAGATTTACTTGTGAATAAGCTTCATTTAGAAGTTAACCATAATAGTGCAAATACTATTTGCTGAGCTTGATATTACTCACAGCCACTTCTGCATACAGTAAGTGCCAGTTTTGCTAGAGCTGCATGTGCCCTGTGAAACCACAGGGAGCTGGTACCTTTGTCCACAACACAGGGCTGGTTTTAACTTCCTGCAGTATTTTTTTCTCGGCGTGAATCAAGCAGAGGATGGTTAGAGCCATGGGCACAGCTCGGTACTGTTGGGGCCAGCAAGGGAGTGGGGCTCTGCTGTGGCTGGAGGAAAACCAGTGTCCCACTGCTGGGGACTCTCTTCATCAGGGAATGGCAGGAGGGGAGGTGTGGGGGGCAAAAGTCATCACTTTATTATTTTTTGTTTGTAAACTCATCAGCCCACGGCCACTAAAGGGCCCAGTTCGGCAGGCAGGTACTTTCTCCTCTGCATCCCATGGGTGGATATTTTCCTGTGGGAGCCCCAAGACCTCTACACCTCTCCTGCCCCCTCCCCACCACAGCTCAGAAAAAGCTTTGTTTATACTCATTTAGCTGCTTCCCTTCTCCCTAATAGAAATCATTAACCTTCTTGCTTAATGAAGAAGAGAACTGGGAGGGAAGGTTGGGGGGTGCTGGGGCTGGCAAACCCCCTCGCGGGCTGCTCTGCTGACTCCCTCAACTGGCTGAAAATGTGATTTTGAATTTGGCCACTGGGAGTTTAAAAAAAAAGAAAAAGAAAAAAAAACCCTGAACAACTGTGTCTTGGTTGGGGGGCTGGCGGGGTACGATTCCTCGTGCCCCCCGGGGCCGTGGTGGGGCTGACGCCGGCATTTCATCTCAGCAGAGAAGTCATCGACTCTGACCATGGGGAGGGCTTTGCCCGCCAGGTCCCACTTTGCTCCCCTATATTTAGCCCATTATGAATATGGAAGAGCATTGAAAATGATTCGCCCAGACATCCCTCTGTCCAGCCAAATAACATCAAAGGCGGGAGCGGGGATGGGAGCTGCTCACCCTGACAGGGGCCCTGGCCTTGTGGGTTGCAGAGTGGGGTCCCTGCAACCATGTCTGGGGGTGAAAAAATCACACTCTTGGCTTTAGAGCCCCCCATCATGTGTGTTTAGGGGGTGCTTTTGGTGGGTGCTGTGGGAAGCTGGCTCGGGAAGTGCTCCCCCTGCTGCAGTGTGCCAAGCAGGCGCCCGGGGTCTCAGCTGGCTCTGGAATGGGCTGCAGTCAGGATGCTGCGTGGTACCCAGCTGCACGCCTCGTTCTATCAACACAAGGGCACAGCGGCCACATCCCTCCCTCCCACTGGCTGACACCGCCCGGCCAGCTGGGCATGGCCCCGGTGAAGGGACACACAGCCTGGGAACCGCTGGCCCTCGCTGCTTCGCATCCAGCTCCCTCCTCTCTCTGGCAGAGGGGAAGAGGGATGTCGTGGTCCTGGCTGGGTTTGCTGATGCTGAGCTCAGGCTCTGGCATCAAACGTGTGCTGAACATCTTGGGTGTGGGACCTGACAGCACCTGGCTGTTCCTCTGTCACGCTTTCCTGGGCCGCCCTGAGCATTCAGCACCTTTTCCCAAGGTGAGCTGCTCTCCCTCCCTTCTGGGAGGCCAAACTTGCCCCAGAAGCATTTGGGCATCCTCCTATCTCTCCCTCCATGGGTGTCTGCCCCTTTTCACCCACTGTTTTCCTCCCCTTTGTAAGGAGTGTCGCTCCATCCTCATAGCCATGCACTGGGGGGAGATAGGATGAGGGGGACAAGCCCCCTCTCAGAAGAGCCCCCCCCAGCTCAGTTGGGTTGGGGTTTGAAGAGTGCTTTGCGCAAAAGATTACTAATGCTTTTGGGCATAGCGGAAAAGAGGGAAAACAGCTTTATTCAAGCTGTTAATGAAATGTCATTTGCAATTCACTTCCATGGCCTTCACGTGGCGGATCCACAGCACCCCCGGGTTGCACCGGCTCATGGGGTGGGGGTGGGGGGGTGTTATTTTGGGGGAGACATTTTTGGAAGGGGAGAAAATGCACAAAAGCATTGAAACACAACTTCTGTGCCCCCAGGGCTTGGGGGCTCTGTTTGCCATGGCTGCTGCTGCCAGGTGAGGTGGATCAGTGTCCCCTCCCAGCTCAGGGGACACAGTGGGGGTCAGCAGAGACCTGGCAGAGCAACACAGCTTTTCTGTGGGGTCTGACCCCAGAAACCCTCTTAGGTTTTATTATTCCCTTCATTTTGTTGCACATCTACCTCCCTTGCTTTGCATGTGGGCAGCTGGAGGAGTCCCCCTGCCTTTCCTCTCCCCATAAGGCTTGATGACAGGGTTTGGAGCCCCCTTTTCCATCCTCCCCCCTGCCCGCTCCTCCACCCTTTCCCAATTTCTGAGTGATCCTCTGAAGCCGTGAGCAGGTTTAACTAATCTTTCTGTCAGTGGGGTACTTTATGGAAATTGAAAACTAATTAACGTTCATCTCGGCAGCTAATCGCATAAAAAACCTACTGCGTTGGCCTCCCTGGTCTTAAAATAATGACAGCACGTGAGCAGGAGCGGGAAGATCTCAGTCAAGCCCACCAGAATGTGGAGCTTGTGGAGACAGAGCTGAGATGCCCCTGAAATCACGTACCCGGGGATGTGCCACCTTCTGCTGGTGCTGGACCTGGCTCCTGACCCACTGAACCCATCTTGCCCATGTGACAGCTCTTCCCTCTGGCTACCTGAACCCAAGAGGTGAGGAAAAGGCATTTTAGGGCGGTTTGGGGTGGTGTGGTGCTGGGAGGGTGGTGGTGATATGTGGGCAAAGATGCTCTTGCCTGCAGTGACTCATTCAGCTTTAATTGCTCCCTGATGTCCCTGGCTGCTGGCAGCATTGCATCAGAGATGTCACGTTATAGTCATGCGTGAAGAACTAATGGTCAAGGGTGACACCACCAACACAACATCCCCGGGGAAGCGGTCAGTGGTGGTGGGGGATCAAAGGGCAGGAAGAGGGGCTGGGGGCTGTCCCCTGTACCATAGGGGGGTAGCCCAGGTGTGACAAACTAGGGTCTGAAGGACACTCTTGGGTACACAGCTCCCATGACAGCTGTGGGGGCACCAACCCATCCCCTTGGGCATCTGTACCCTTCTGCACCCTGGCTGGGATGCTGCTGTGCCTGGGCTGGTTGGCATCTACCAAGAGTTGAAGGGAAGACCTGGATGTGCCCCCATGCCGGTGCAAGAGGTTAACTGGAACAGCGTGGTGAAGTTGTTTTTTTGGATGCGGCCAACAAGATTTACCCCAGCACATGCGTTTGCAAGCTGTTCTGCACTGAGACTGGCATGGTGCAAGGTACCCTTTCTAGATGTCCTTGTCCCCAGGTACTGCGGCAGTACACAAGCTCTTCTTCTGCTCTCCAGCAGCATCAGCATGATCCCAGTTTGCATTTGGCTCAGTGCTCTTGTTTCCAGTTGCTTCCCACCATGCTGCTGCTGGGTGCAGCATCTCTCCCCCCCACCGCTGCTCTAGTGGGATGGGGCAGCAGCTCCCTGCCTTCCATCAGTGGAAGAGGTTTGGGGACAGCCAAGCAAGGTGGCCACACTGCTGGGACATGGATCAACCTACCGGAGAAGCAGCTCTGGCCACAGCCATCCTGCCGAGAGACACAGGGAGGGAGGAAGAGTTATTGCTGCAGTCACACACCAGCTATTACCTCCCAACAAAAGGCAGCGTCTGCAGAGCCGGGAGAGAGCCTGAGGACAGGGACAGCCCTGATGACCTTCAGAGGACGTGCAGCAGACAGGCCCAAGCCCTGATCGCCCCAGACAGGTATGCCCCTGGGCACCCCTCCACCTGGCCTGGCGCAGCGGGGGCCTCCTGGGATGCTCCCCACAAGCCTTCAGCCGAGATCAGCTTCAAAACCTCTTCACTAGCCCCTGGCTCGGGTGTCGTGTGGTTGTGGTTTTCTCTTTTTTTTTTCCCCTTCCAGCTCACATCAAGCTTTCAGGTTTCTGCAAGGAGGAAGAGGTGATGATTTTGTCGGCGCTTAGCTGCTGTGAGGTGCCAGTAAGCAAGTCTCATGTTGAAATTTCGATACATCCCTGTAAAGCACCACAGCATACTGTGATACTGCGATTTTCCAGCCCAACCCTGGCAGCCAGAGCAAGGAACCTGCTTATAATAAATGGGGATCAAGGCAAGGTGACAGCACCAAAGACCTGGGGAGCAAGCTGGGGCTCTCACCTTGAGGCTGTGGGGTCAGGGTCTGGTATTGCACACCACCATGATCTGATCCCAGCACAACTTTGGGACATTCAGACCCAAGGAGCAATCATTGTGATGTCTTCGTACTGCCTCTCATCCCAGAAGCAAAGGTAGTCAAGGGTATCCCTGTGCCATGGTGAGAAACCACCTGTAGAAGGAAATTACAGCCTCGCTGGCTCTCTGGCGAGGTGCTGGGGTGTGTCTGGAGAGCAGGGGAAGCACCATCATCCCCATGAAGAGCTGGAGAGGACCAAGTGGACAGGCTAAATGAAGGTGGGGAGTGAGTTGTCAGCAAATGCTAAAAAGTAAAAAACAAACTGGACTTCAGAGCCAATTAAGTTTGTATAATGTGAAAGAAGTGCTGGTTAAAGACATGGTAGCGGCTGAATTGTGTATCCATTTATTTAAATGCAGTTTTTCTTGGGAGCAGAGTACATGCATATCATTAGCGCCAAATACCTTTGATAAGCTGTCTCCACTAATATGCCAAAAAGAATTTAAGTAACTTTGCTTTGTAGTGAGCCAGGGAGGTTCCCAAAGCCTTTTCCTCCAACCGGCAGGAAAATAGGTCTTGAGATACAGGTACAAATATGGGTGGGTGTGCAGGCAGGGACAGCATGGCTGGATCGTCCCATGCAGGGAAGTGCCACCAAACAGTGTGTGACCTTGGAGGGATCCATTCAGCCGTGATGTCTGACACCACATAGCTGGTGGGGAGGAACTTTCAAAGCACATTGTGTGCCCGAGCTCCACGTGAAGCACCACAGGAGCATCAGGGCTTTCCAGAGCTAGAGGGTGGCTGCCTCCCCAGGACACACGTGCCCATTGTCACAGCGGCTTCAAATCCCAGGGGTTTTGTAGGTCCTGGGAGTAAGCACACTACCCTTCTGCCTATATACACACACAGTTATGTATGTAAAAACATTCTATAGATTATTATATTTATGTCTTCTGTTTCAAAGAGGGATCACAGCTGTGTAGCTGTTGGCTCTTTTGCACAGCAGACTTTTCCATGCTGGAAACAGAAGTGATTTATTGAAGACCTCTGCTCAGCACCGGGCAGCTGGCAGCAGCCATGGCTGGGACCCTCTGTTCCCGTGCTATCCCCCAGCTTCCCTCACAAACCTCTTAGTCCCGGGTTAATTAATCACCACCAAATAACCTGCATGGCTGCAGCTGGGCTGGCAGCTTCACCTTCACTCCTGCCACGCTGGGCTCTGTCCTGGGGGGGCTGCTGCCCAAATGCAGCCCCTGGGGAGGGGGACTGTCCAGGAGATGAGGGAAATTGATAAGAGACTGATCTCGACAGGAGAGGGGTCTTGACAAGAGCAGGGTCTCATTAGCACGGCCCTTTTTGTTTAACTGGGACAAGTGTTATGTGCAGTGGCTGCACATGGCCCAAAGGATGAGGTTTTTGGGGTATCCTGATGGGATTTACCTACTTAATGCCCCAGTCAGGCTCTGGAAATGCTGCAACACATTTCAGGAGCTGAAATTTCCTGTGTTTTGCAGCATCTCCCTGGGGGCTTCGCATTGGCTGTGCACTGGCAGGCGCTGGTGGGGACCCTCCATAGGGTGTCCCCTATAGCAGCATGGGACGGCTGCTGGGCAGCTGGCAGGCAGGAGAAACATCCTCCTGCCTGCATCTACCTGCACCAGGCCAGCCTAAACAGGTGCTTCTGCACCACAATAAAAGGTTAAATATTTTAATAACCATTAGCCACATGTTGAAGGTAAAATGAGCTGCTTGCTTTCACTTTTTTTTTTTTTTTTGTATGTAAATGAACTGGAAGCTTATTAACGAGATGAGAGGCTGGAGCCTAATTAGCAGCAGGACGAGGGAGCTGCTCTGGAGCTGAGTCAGCGAGTGGGAGAATCGCTGGTGCGGCCCTCGGCAAACGCCACAGCCGTCCCTGCCATCGCTGCTCGCCGCTTCCACTTCACCCCAAAAAACAGGAGAATCGGGCAAAACCCAAATTCTGGAAGGACCAGGGGAAACAGCTTTGTTCAGGGTCTTGCTGACGTTGTCCTGAGGGAGATGGAGGCTGTGTGGGTCACTCCAAAGTCACCAGCCTCAGTTTCCTCCATCCTGATTGCATTGCAGCTGGGATTTTATGGGTTGAGCTGGAGTATGTTTCCAGGTATATACTGAATATTTAGGTGAGCACCACCCAGCCCTGTAGAGATGGACAGGGCAGTATTTGTGGTCTGGGCTACTTTAATCCCTATATGATTTGTTTTAGTGAGTATTTGCCTCTGATTATGTTTCTTTTCTCCTTTTGTAGCATCCTTTCCCCACAAACAGCTGAGAAGGAAACAAAGGGAAAAAAAGGGCAAAATCAGGGTAATGATATTATTATGTTTTTTTAAATCATCTTTATTTTCTCCCATACTTTCTTGCATCACCTTTTCCACTCTCAAGAGGCTACCCGAAGCTGAGGAAAGGCCAAATGTGCCAGGGTGCAGGCAGGGGGACGGGGACTCGCCTCCAAATGCAGAGCTGCCAATAAACCCTCCTGTAATTTGCACCTTCAGAAGGCGACAGCAGCCGTGCGGCCCCATCTTTCATTTGCATTTTTAATTAGCCTGGCTCTCAGCTGCCCTGCCCTGGGGCCAGCAATGGCTCTACACAAATGGGGGTTGATTTTGGGGGTGGATGAAGGGTTTTAGTGTTTTAGTGGCCCACGGGACGGGAGACCTGGCAAGGAGGTGATGACATTCCTCCTTCTTTTTCTTTTTTTGCTATGCATTTCTTCTGCTTTGTCTTGGTCCAGCCCTGTCTCTGTGCCCACAGCACCCATGGCTGTGCAGAGCCAGCGCCCACCCATCTTCCCCTCCTCTGGGCTCCTTCCTCAGCATCCTCCTCCTCCTCTCCCGACACTGAGCACCCCCAGGGTGCCCTTTCCCGCTCAGCCCCAGAGCAGCGCTGCCGCATCAGCACCTTGAACAGCCAACACGCACTAGGATGCTGCGAATTCTCATATAAAGCTATTAAAACTCTACTTCATTAGCAATAATTAAAAGGTGTAGTGCATATTCCCAATAGCTCATGTCTGCAGGCAGGATTTTTATTTTATTTTATTTTTATTTTATTTTATTTTATTTTATTTTATTTTATTTTATTTTATTATTGTATTTATTTTATTTTAATTTTATTATTTTATTTTAATTTTTTATTATTTTATTTTTTATTTTTAAAAATTGAAATTTATTTTACTTTATTTTTGTTATTTTATTTTTTTATTGTATTTTATTTACTGTATTTTTTATCATTCCATTTTATTTTCCAGGCTCCTACACCCACCACGAGCAGCATCGCCCCTTCACACTGTCCCCACAGTGCCAGCAGAGAAGGGACATGGGGTCGGCCACCACCCCTCTGCCCACCCTGCCTGCATCCAAGGCACCATAAAATATTTTACTACAAAGCAGAATTACTCCAAAGACTGATGGGCTGACTTGCGAGACCCACTCACATTTATGGAGGTCGTAAGTTATAGACTCCCGGTGAACTGGAGGAAAACATAACCCTCGCCTTTTATTGGCGAAACTTCCTGCTGTATATTAAACTCTCCAGCAAACAGACGTGGGCTTTACTGCAAACTATAACTTTAATGCCTCCCAACCCTTCGGTTAGTTTGGAGGGTTTATTAATAACCGGGGTGTGCTGCGCCCTTTCCTGCCGGCGCTTTGCCACGGTGATGGTGATGGTGATGATGATGGTGATGGTGGTGGCTCTTGGCTGGAGCTCCCAGCATGGGGATGGGGAGAAAAAAATCTGCATTGTTCAGGCTGGGACTTGGGAGGAGATTGGGAGGGACCTGGTGCATCCCAGGGCACCACCGAGCTGCAGGTTTCTGCTCACCAAAAGCGTTTAGAAGCTTCTGCCATGGGCACCTACAAGCCCTGGTGCATGATGTGTCTTCCTCCCCACTCCCTTTTTGGCTTAAAATATTATTAGGTTGGTGCAAAAAGAATTGCAGTTTATGCATTGTTAAAAGTTGCTGTTTGATATGGGAATACATCCTTAAATATGGTTATGTTATACATTATTTTAATGCACTTTTCTCCTCTTATGTTTTTTTGCTACTGACTTATTACTTGCTGTTCAGTTTACATTTATTTTAGACTGCAGAAATGATGTTAGACAAAAGCAAATTTGAGCAATTTTCTTATATGAGTTCAAAATGGGTCGTAAAGCAGCGGAGACAACTCACAACATCAACAACACGGTTGGCCCAGGAACTGCTACTGAATGTAAAGTGCAGTGGTGGGTCAAGATGTTTCGCAAAGGAGACAAGAGCCTTGAAGATGAGGAGCGCAGTGGTGGCCATCGGAAGGTGACAATGACCCAATGAGAGCAATCATTGAAGCTGATCCTCTTACAACTACACAAGAAGTTGACAAGGAAATAAATGTCGACCATTCTACAGCTGTTCAGCATTTGAGGCAAATTGGAAAGGTGAAAAAGCTCGATAAGTGGGTGCCTCATGAGCTGATCAAAAATGAAAAGTGTCACTTTGAAGTGTCATCTTCACTTATTCTACCTTTCTTGATCAGATTGTGATGCGTGAAGAAAAGTGGATTTTATACGACAACTGGTGACAACCCGCTCAGCAGTTGGACCAAGAAGAACCTCCAAAACGCTTCCCAAAGCCAAACTTGCACCAAAAAAGGTCCCAGTTTATTGATCTGCTGCCGGTCTGATCCACTGCAGCTTTCTGAATCCCAGTGAAACCGCTACACCTGAGAAGGATGCTCAGCAAATTGATGAGATGCACCGAAACCTGCAACACCTGCAGCCGCCGTCAGTCAACAGAAAGGGCCCAATTCTTCTCCATGATGCCTGATGACATGACACACAATCGATGCTTCAAAAGTTGAACGACTTGGGCTACAAAATTTTGCCTTATCCGCCGTATTCACCCGACCTCTCCCCAACTGACTGCCACTTCTTCAAGCATCTTGACAACTTTTTTGCAGGGAAAACGCTTCCACAATCAGAAGGACGCAGAAAATGCTTTGCAAGAATTTGTCGAACCCCAAAGCACGGATTTTTACACTACGGGAATAAACAAACTTCTTTCTTATTGGCAAAAATTTGTTGAATTGTAATGGCTCCTGTTTTGATGAATAAAGATGTGTTTGAGCCTGCTTATAATGATTTAAAATTCATGGTCCCAAACTGCAATTACTTTTTTGCCAACTTAATATAATGTGAAGTGGAAAAAGTGCAGGTGCCTGCCTTCAGGGTTTGCTTTGTTGCCTAAATGGGAAGAAATGGGGGAAAAAAAATCCCATTGATGACTGGGTGTCAGGGGACAAAAGATGAGCAGCATTAGCAGAAGAAAATGGGTGTGTGTGTGTGTGGGGGAATGAAAGCAAGGAAAATGCAAACAATCCAATTTGGTTCATGCGAGTTTTGTTTTAGCCACAAGCAGCTGGCAAGCGAGGGATGATGCTGCACCCAGCACAGCTCCTCCACCCACCCCCAAACATTCTGAGAGGCTTCCTGTGCCCTTTTCCCACCTTAAAAATAATCTCTTCTTTGCAGGAGGTGGGAAAGACCTGAGCTGGGAGAGGTGCGAGATGCTACACACCAGGATCCCCCAGCTGGGGATCACATCACCTCCTCCCACCTGCCTTCTTTTTGCTCATCGGGGCCCAGTGAGACTTAGCATTTCTCTGTTTGGAGCCAGGATGAACGTTTATTAGAATTAAACAGCTGGGAGCAAGATGATATTTAAACTGGTGTTAGGAGAGCAGCGTTGGAAGGAGATAATTCCTGGGGCGGGCTGGCAGCGCGGCGGCCGGGGGCTCGGCGGGGCTCCTGCCGGAGAGCGATACAGTTAATTCACAGCCGGAGCTGGAGGCTGGTCCGCGCTGATATTGCCGTGTTATTTAGCAGAGAAAGGTCAGGCTGGAGATTGAATAATCATTGACAAGAAATCCATGGAGGAGCGCAGGCGGCAGCTCCAGCATCCCCGGGGGGTTTGTTCCCTCCGCTTTGGTCCGCACGGGGTGTCAGGGGGTTTGTAGCCCCGATCCTGCCTCTTTTCCACAGCTCGGGACTTGGGGAATCACAGCCCCTCTCTCCACACACGCCCTTTTTCATCTATATCTCCTTTTCATCTGTATCAGCTACGTCTCATGCCCCCATCTCTGGGGACTGGGCAGAGCTGTGCTGGTTTTTGTCCCATGTACAGACTCTTTTTTTAAAACTGCAAATTATTCTTAAAAAAAACCCAAATAAATTGAAAACGTTTCTGAGCAAAAAACAATTTAGGAGTTTTAGTTTAAAAAAATATTAAAACCCAAACAAACAAACAAAAACACATAAGAAACCAGCCACCCTTCCCCTGCTCCCCAGCCACCCTTCCCCTGCTCCCCAGCCACCCTTCCCCTGCTCCCCAGCCCTGCTCCATCCCTGGGTGTGATAAAGGAAAATCCTCCCCATTGTAGGGTTTGTTTGGAAATAAGTCCACTAAAAAGTCCAAAAAAGCAATGAATTAGAACTGTAAAATGAAAGATCATAAATGCTTTTTTTAATGGAGAAATCAGCGTGGCCAGGAGCACCCCCCCAGCACTGCACCCCAAGTCCCTCCTGCCCCTGCATCCCCACGGGGGAACCCCCAGAGCATCGCGGGGTCCTTCCAAAAAAACACAACAGGATTGGTTTCAATTTTTTTTTGTTTTTTTTTTTTTTTTTGTTTTTTTTTTTTTGCAACAAAAGAAACTATTTATTTGGAATATGCATTACCAGTACAAATCAGAAACTGTAAAACCTACACCTTGTTAGTATCGTCATAGAACATAAAAGTCTCAATTGGGATCAGAAAGACAGAGGCCTCTTTTTCTTTACAGAAGCAGAAAAGCTTAAATTTTCAAACCCAGGTCGGAACAGAGAGTCTTTTTTTTTAATTTTTTTTAGGGTTTTCTCTTTTTTTTTTTTGTCCTTTTTTTTTTTTTTCTTTAATATTTGGAATCCAATAGGAAGAAGAAGAAAAAAAAGAGATGGGGGGGAAACAGAAAAGAAAAAGCAACTCAGAACAGCTGGATCATTTTTACAAGAGATAGAAAGGGCTTTGCAAGAACAAAAATAAAACAAGGCAAACCGACAAAACCAACCCCCCAGGCAACGTCTGATTTACATCGTCTTAATAATAATAATAATAATAAAGGTGTACAAAAACAAAAGGACTCCACGAAACCTTGGGATTAAAAAATATAACAGCCCAAACCCTAAAAAGTTCAGTGATGTGAAAAGTGGTTTTTATTTGGGAAGGGGGAGGAGGAAAACGGTTTTAAGAGTGAAGCGATGCCAAGTGGCATCTGCCTCAGCGCTTCTCCTTGAACCCCACGGCATCTCCTCCCCCAGAACCCCACGGCAGTCGGCCAAGGATCTGGGGTTGGGTCTTCAAATGGGTGGGGGACCCCCCCCCTCCCCCCAAAAAAACCCAAATTAAAACAAAAACAGCAAAAACAATCACTTTTCACATCACTTGGGTCACAGCTCAAAAGCGCAGGGGAAGCGGCAACGCCAAGGTCCAAATCAACTCAGCATCATCATCATCATCATCATCATCATCATCAAAGCCCCCCTCCCAAATAATGCAAAAAATAAAGTGAAATAAAAGGTAATTTCTGGGTCTCAACATTAAGAAACGTAAGTGTTAGACTGTACCTATTAATGCTCGCTATTCCAACCATTTTTTTTCCTTTTTAAAGTCTTACAAAATGAATTACTGTCACTTTTTTAAACATTGTGTAAGAAGAAATGAGTGTGCACAACTCTACACTTCTCTAGCATTCTTGAACTAATTCACAAATGCGAGAAAATGGAAAAAAAACCCCAACCAAACCATGGGAAAAACAAACAAAACAAAAAGAAGATGAATGTAGGTAGTTTGATGTTATAAACTATACAGGAATGAAGCGCATGTTGCCACAGAAAGAACAGGGATGGGACCGTCCCCCTGTTCAATTTTGCGTCATTTTTTATTCTTTTATTATAAACACTATTAAATTCCAACTGCGTTTTTGGTTTTTTTTTTCTCCTTTATCTGAATATACAAGAACATTCATTATCAAATGTTCGTTATCATCAATACTACAAAGAACGAGACACAAATCGCAAGAAACAATGGAAAATGTTAATAAAGCTGAAAGAATCGTCGAGTTTTTTTGTGTTTTTGTTTTGTTGTGTTTCTTATTATTTTAGTTTCTGCAGGGTTTTTTTGTTATTTTTTTTGTCGATTTCTTTTTTGTTTGTTTTGTTGTGGTTGTTTTTTTTTTTTTCTTTTTTTTTTTTGGTATCGAAGTCAGGATTTTCTGGGCAGAAAAACAAAAAAATACAACAAAAAGAAGAAGGAAAAAAAAAACCCCACAACACTCAGGACTGGGGAGGGAGAAACGGGAGGAGAAACAAACCCCCAAAATTTAAAAGAAATAAACAAACCAAAGGAAAAGGCAAGTGAGCGGCTTCGGCAACACGAACCGCAGGGACCAACCGGGAAACCCAGGAGGTGGTTTGCAAAGGACCGCGGAGGAGCGAGGGCCCGCCCGGGCAGGGGTGCAGGGCAGGGGGATGCGCCCCCAGCACGGGCCGGCTCTGGTGAACGGGTGGTTTTGGGTCGTTCTGGTAAGGTGGTGTTCCCGCCGGAATGGCACTGCTGCTGCTTCCGCCACCCTGGGAACGGTTTTGTGTAAAAGGAGCTGGAAATGGTTCGAAGGCTGCACTGGGGGAGGAGGAGGAGAGCGGGAAGGCGCACGGCTCGGGAAGATGGGCAGCACCGTCCTCGCGGGGAACCAACCTTCTCATTGCTCTGGGAGCAGCTGGGAGGGTCCCTCGACCGCACGTGTCACATCATGTCTGCAGCATCGTCCCCATCCCCAGGAAGGGATGCACAAGGAGGAGTAGAAAGGGTCTCACCGCTGGAGAATTAAGGACTAAGCATGGAGCAGCGTGTGTTGTTTCTCATCCACCTTTCGTGTCCTACTCTGATCCCACCAGCTCAGAAACAGAAAATACACCATATGAGGACTTTAGGTATTTAGGATAAGGTCAGAAATTTCAGAGCAAGTGTTTTGGAGCCTTCTGGGCTTGTTTCCCAACGAAAGGCAGGCTTCACCTTCACTTCGGGTGAGTCATGCTGCAAGGTGACAGCAAAAAGGTGGAAATTTTTCTGGCAGAGCTTTAACTTTAAATTGTTCTGCTTAACGCTGCTCTGAGCTGGCAGTTCCCATCTCCAGATGGTTGGTACCTGCACAGGCAGAGTGGGCATGGACATACAAGAGTGTGAGATGTTGCCAAGAGGTATTAAGGTCCATCACAAGGTGCCAGACACACTGCACTCACCCCGGTCCCCAGGACACCCAGGGTCTTGCCGTGGGCCACCTCAGCCTCCTCGCACCTGCTGGAAGAACTGGTGGCCAAAAGTATTGCCCAGGCACAAAGCTCAGCCCGTTGCTTGGGGCAAACCAGTCCCTCTGCACCCTGCTCCTCAACCAAAGCCATGTCCTCCCAGTTGTCAGCTGCTTGAAAGGGTGTTTCAGCACCACCCATCACCACTTGTCCAAAAAGTGAACTAGAAAAGCCATGCAGAAAATCCCATGAGTGCTCCCGTGACTTGGGATACTGCTCCCAGGATAAAACCAGCACCTTCAGCTGAACAACATCCCCGAGTGGGGCATCAACCCATCTCATAGAGCCTTCACCCTCAAGCAAACCTGTTGCATTAACCAAAAGCACCCAATGTGCTCACCCCACCATATCCAGCCTCCGGGATCCCACTGCCCATCCCTCACTGCCTGGCAGGGCTTTGGGATGGCAGCGGGTGGCACCACCCTCGGTGGGTCTTGCCTGCACTGGGGATCACAACTCCTCCAGCTTCCAAAAACACGAGTCAACACCCCGTGATGCTCTCCTCACCAGAAAAACACTCCACCGCCAGCCTCCCTAGCTGCTGTGAGGTCTGCTGGGCTCCCATTAATCTATGCCCAATCCCGTAGAACACCGCAGAGGTGCTCAGCGCCTTCATCGTCAGCGACGGCCAGTTCCCACCTGCCTCTGCCTCCCTTCTTTCCCTCCTGTCCTGCCCTCCAACAGCGGGCAGGGAGCACGGAGGGGTTTCACGGCTCATGCAGCTTTGGGATGCACGGTAGAGCAGGGCAGGGACCAGGAGGAGTCACCAGTGTCCCCAGAGTGGGAATGGGCCGGTACCTTTTTGAAGTGAAGGGCAGCATGCTGGCTCCCTCTCCTACATGCACAGGGGCCTGTGTCCACCCGCCCTGTCACCGGCAGAGCCTGAGGGACAGCTCACCGAGGCAGGGCTGGGCACGGAGAGGTGATGTGCTGGCTGCGGCCGGCCCAGCGGAGATGACGTGGCAGCGAGGCTGCGGTGACAGTTCCCTAGGGAGAGGTAGCGTGAGAGATGAGAGAGGCTGCCTGCGAGTAAAGGGGTGAGATGTGACTGAGGTATGTTTGTGGCTCCTCAGAAAGATGCCCAGTGCGAGGCCGTACACTGCTTTGGGGCTGTTTTGTGTCGCGGTGGTTGATTTTTGCTTTTCCTCCTTAAAAATCCTTCTACATGTTGACATATCCTTCGGTGGGAAGGGGTTGAGGGGATGGGAGCGGTGTTGTGGTGGTGGCAGGGACGGGGGGGAGAGCGACTTCTACCCAGAAAAGAAAGGGAAGAGAGTATAAAGAAGTGTCCAGATTGGCTGAAAAAAAGCATCCCGACGAAGAGCAGAGAAGAGAAGGAGTCTTCTTGTGTGTGCTGATTGGGTTCACCTCCAGTCTGACTGCTGCAGTGTTAGGAGAGGCGCCCTCCCCTCCTGCCCCCGCCGGGGCTGGCTCAGCCAGGGATGCAATTTGCTGGGAGATCAGTTGGAGGTATCAGAGTGAACGCTGCCAGGGCCTTCTGTGGGGGAGGTCACCGACGACGGGGTAGTAGCGTCTTGCCAACCTCCATTAGCCTATGGAGAGGGAGACACAGAGATGTCAGTCACCCAAGAGCAGAGCTGGCCCTACCCAAGCCACCCATCCACCTTGGATCCCCTGCTTCTCCCTTGGCAGAGGCAAACATCATAGAATCATTTTGGTTGGAGGACACCCTCAACATTGAGTCCAACCATTAACCCAACACTGGCATTAAACCATGTCCCTAAGGACCATGACCATAAGACCCTTCCCCTTGGTGGGAGGTGAAAAATAGCAAACACCTCACTCCAGAAACCCCATCCTGGGACATTATGCAGCCCCAGGTGCTATGAAGACGCAGAACAACGAATGGGTCCCCAAGAACCACTGAGCTGTGCCATGTCCCCCAGCACAGTTCCATGTCCACCCTTGCTGCCTTCCTGACCACCCTGTCCCCTGCGTGGTCATACTGCCCACATGCTTCTGCTGCTTTCGGGGACTTGGGCCACCTCTCTGCTCCCACTACAAGAGCCTTTCCCTCCTCTCTTTGCAGTAAAACCACAAATTTCTGCCAACCTGGGGCTGGTCCTCCACACTCCCCATCACCCCAGTCCACAGCATAACAGAGATGCCACCACCATCCCAACCCTCCGAGGGTTTGTACAGCAAAGCAGGGTGGGCAACTTGTTTCTCCTCCTAAAAACAGCCACAGAAGCAAATTCTGCAGCCACTCGAGAGCAGAGCTACCGGAGGGTCCTGACTGATGCAGGCAGGATCCGGCAGCACACAGAAGCTGCTCCTCTGTGGCTGCCATCCCCTTTGTGGAGGAGCAGATGTTGCACCCACCCTCCTCTGCTCACTCTGACATTGATCCAGTGCTTGGCTAATTAATCCTTCCCAACCACTGCCCGAGCGGGCTGGTAGCAGTTAGCTGTCCCACTTGAGACACACCCAGGCTGTTCTGCCCTTTCTGGCTGCCCCTCCTGGCACAGGGCATCCATCACTGGCCCTGACAGCTGGGACCCCAAAAACTCCCAAAGTGAAGTAAGGGCAGGAAAATCCTCAACGCCCAAAGCACCCATCTGGGACTTGCGGGGAGGTTGCCCATGCTGCCAACCAGCTCCTGCCTGCCCATGAGGCAGGTGAGATGGGAGCCAAGAGCTGACCCCCATTCTGAGGGGTGAAACCACCTCACAGAGGGACACACAGAAAAAAAAAAGGACAGAGGCATGCACAGACAGAATGGGAAACATTAAGAGACCTCCCCATGCCCACCATCCCCACCAGCCTCTGTCCGCAGCGGGGCCCCAACCCACCGTCCCCACGCTCCCCGAGATGCAATATCCACCCTTACGCGTCTTGGACCGCTGCAAGAGGCAGCAATTACTGTAGATTATCAGCCCAACAATGACAGGCCACGTAAAAAGAGACACAGAGCCAACTCCGCCGCCCCGAGACTGGCATATTCAAGTACACTTAGGACATTAATAGCAATTTACGTGCCATCAGTGAGAGAGAACCACAATAGCTGTGCTGGCAGCCTCTTATTACCAAGCCTGTTATTTGTTGGAGTTACAAGCTATAATCACAACAGAAACTTTCAAAACCCTTATCTTCCGTGACGCACCAAATCTATTTCAGAGCCGTAATTGCTATGTCACTGGAGAGTTTGCTGCTTAATGCACTCAGATGCCATTTAGTGTTTGCAGGGTCATTACAGCAAGCAGGCGTGGGGGAGCGGAGGGAGCCGCACCGAGCAGGGCTCCGTCCCCATTGTGCTCCACTATTTTTAGCAAGGCTTTTGCGTGCCAGCTGCGGCTGGAAGGAGCGAGAGAAAGAACATCTTGCAGACCTATTGCAGTGCCTTGGTGTTTAGCGCTCTGCCCCCTCCAAAATGCTGGGGAGCCCCATGGTACTGCAGACTGGGAATCAGCCTTCGTGTGTTGTAGGAGTTCGTGCTGCCCATGACCACCTCGGTCACATCCATGGGAAGCCAAGAGGATGCTGAGGAGAGGCAGACAGGGATCCCGCACCCTCCTGCCCCCCCAGCCTGGGGAGGCCCCAAGTTATGGGTCAAGAGATGGAAAGGAGTCCTCAAAGTTGGCCGTGACTTTGTCATCTTGACACCATCCTTTGATATGGACAAGCCTTCCATGAGGAGGCCGGATCCTTCCCCAACCACACTCATCCCTCCTTTCCTGGAGTTCACCCTGTTGCTGCACAGACCACGCCATGTGCAGGACATACCTAACTCCACCCATTCCACATCATATCCATTCAGGCTAGCCCTGCCTCCTTCCAAAGCCAGGATATGCCTTGAGATTTGACTGTAATAAATCCCTTGGGGTTTCCCTCATAGACAGAGTCTTCTAAAGAGGCTGCTGTTCCTCGCAGGACCTCTTAAGGAGCCCCTGCACACAGCTGTGACTTGTTCTGGAGGGGCAGAAGCTAAAGACAGAGCAATAATCTCCAGGACATCTCTTCAAATGTCATCTCCTGGTGTCAGAGCATCAGCAAGTCCTTGGTGGCTGTCCAAGTGGTGGAGCACCAGTGACGGACCACTGAAACAACTGGTTTTGCTGCCTGTTTTTCGGGTCTTAGAATTTTTGTAACCTCCAGTAAGTGTGGTTGGCTCTCTGCCTAGCCTCCTACGTGAGGCTGGGAGATGACATTCTGCCTATTTTTAACGGAGCCCCCTGCTTTGCACGGAGGCTGTCATGATGTCCCACCTTCTGTGACCAAATCATTGTCCCACCATTGATGGGGCAGGGTGTCAGGTCAGCCTCCCAACACACCAAAAAACAGCAAGTCTGACAGGCAGGGAGCAGCCTCAAAGAGGTTTCACACCTCTGAACTTTTAAGAGCTTTTATTGGGGTCTCCTCATAAGATGCACTGAAGCTCTTATCACACACCAGAGAATCTACCCTTGTCTGGCCATTGTGTTCCAAGGGTCAGGGCAGCAGTCTTGAGGACACACCAAGGCATGTCTGACAGATGGAGCTCAGGCAATGAAGCCTGCCATATCCCAACTCATGATCACGATGATGAACTGTAGCTTGATCATGATAGTGAACCACAGCTTGCTGAGGAGCAGAGCAGCAACTTCCAAGACCTGAATTCTTGGAGAAAGGGGTCTGAGCACAAGCGAGGAGGTCTCAACTCCTACAGGTTCCAGTGCTCAGTGGTCCTTGCTGACAGGAGTGGATGCAAAAGTCAACAGCACAACCTGCCAGTGACTGCTGCCATCACGGTCACACAAACCACTCTGTAAATAGGCACAACTCTGCACAACAGAACTTTAAATCAAAAACCTTGCACTCTGATGAACTTTACAGCCCCTCATTTTAGACTTTTTTAACTTTTAAATTATCTATAAATTAAATTAAGACATTTCTGAAACGTTTTTCCTTTAAGATGACTATAGCTCATTCATTAATTAGCAGACAGGGGACCTAAAACACTTTGTGTATTTAGGGCACATGGCAGCAGCAGGAAGGGCGATGTTTTGAGTTGGGACCTTCCAAAGGATTATGGCAATAAGGACCCAACTTCTACTACAACCCACCAGAACCAAATGCTTCAAAACCCCGAGCCTTGGGGACCTCTAGCTGGGGACACACATGCACGCACACAAACAAGCACTGTCCAGAGAGACCAGACACCTCTCACTTCACGGTGCAAAACCCCCAACCTCAAAGCCTGCAAAAAGGGCTGGCTCAGGCCCCAAACACCCCCTCCATTCAGGTGTGGGGGGGTGCCTCTTTCCTCTCAGTGCTACCCAAGGCTGGGTATCCTCAAAACAGCTTCTGCTTCTACCATCCTTCCACCACCAAAAGCATCCCTGATCCTCAATGGGACCAGCCCTGCCTGATGGCATCTCCACCTGCAGAGGAGAAGGCGGCTGTTCCCATTCTGCCTCAGCCATCACCGCCAGTCACGGAGACGGGACATCGTCCATTATCCTGCTAACGATGCAGAACTGACTCCAGCCCTTTCAGGCCCGCAGAGCGGCCTGTCAGACATCGAGCAGCAGGGCCACAGAGGGAACGAGGCTTTGGGAAGATTCTCGTCCTCAGCTGTCACGACTTACACGCGTTTAAAAATTCATCCTCCACCAAGGAAGGCAAACCTCGAGCGCTGTCTCCCCCGCCAAGGTTTACAGCGGTGGAGCTGGGCAACCTGCTGCTGACTTCCCAGCCCTGACAGGCTCCGGGGATGACTTAACCTCAGCCCCGTGCAGACATCTTTGTGACAGGGCTCTTGACTAGGTTTCGGCTCATCTCCTTCCAGCAGCTCACGGGGATGCTGGGGTGACGCGGCGACGGCAGCTTTCTGTGTCACTAGCAGCTTTCCTCCGCGTTGCGCTGCCCTTCCTTGGCATTAAAGGGTTCAGGGGAGAGGCAGGGAAGCCATGCCTGCTACGAGACAGCCACCCCGCCTGCACTTGAGCAGCTCTCCAGGACCTTGCCCAGGACCAACACTTCCCAGAGGGCAGCCACGCTTCAGGGTGGACAAAGTGGAGTCCATCAAGGGACCTAGCTGGATGGGAAGACACTAAGTGACAATAAAAGATACAGGCAGGAGCATGCGGCCTGGGATATGGAGGAAACAAAACATTTGGGGACAGAAAGACAACCCAGAAGATGCTTCCCAAACTATCTGCTCAGCTCTGGACTCCCTGCCTTGCTCTCTGTGCCTACCAGCAGCTTTATGAAGAAACAAGGAGTCACTCCCCAAACCCAGGTGGTCACTCTGACCACTTGCCACTCTGCCCCTCTCTGAACAACATCCAGTTTGGGCTCCTGTCCTCCCCAGAAACCAGCCTGAGGAGCCATCAGATGCCACCATGCTGGGTCCTCATTTGGGAGGTGCAGGGGGCAGCGCTCAGCCCCTGCCGCTCTCAGCTCACCAATTCTCAGTGCTGCTCATGGTGACACTGGTTCTCCCAGTAGCCCAGCCAGAAACACCCAGTGCTCCTTGTCCTATTTGGCTTTCGAGTTTCCACTACTTCTTTCTTCTCCTCTCCCCCATTGCCCCTTCCCTGCCTCGTAATCCCCAGCAGCAACCCTCCCCCTCAAATTTTGGCTTAACCCAGCTCACTGTTATTTTCCAAGCCAACTGCAACCATAATCAGCTCAGCCTCTTTCCTTGGGGGTATTTTAATTTATACAAAAGTATCATCTCTTATCATGATCAGCCTGCGATTCATTTACTCTCTAAGTATTAAAAAGCCAGAAAGGGAATAAATTCAAGCGCGCGGAGAAATTAATGCGGAACGATAGGCTCTTTCATGTGGCATTTCCAAGTGCCGTTTTTGCAACGGGCTTATGTAATGAGACATAATTATCTGCACATGTTCAATTACATTACTTCACAAATCCTCCCTGCCCCTGTCTCTGCCTCCTGACGTCAAGCATGGTGCCCGCAGGAGAGGGAAGCGCAGCCCCCCGTCCCGCCGCACCCCTCTCCCCATGCCAGCCCAAAGATGGTCACACACAAGGTGACAACCGGCACAAGCCTTGGATGGGAGGGTGATGGGAGCAGACAGTGCACCATGCTGGGGTGCTCCACCACGGGACCACCATCCCACCCAGAGAGTCACCCCACCTCAACCTTCAGCCTCCTCGATGGGGATCGCGGCAACCAGCCACGTCCAAGGCCACCCACCCCCTCCTCCGTGCCACCTCGGACACCACCGCCACCACCCACTCAGCGCTCACAGCCTCCTTTTCCAGGCTGCCCTGTTCTCCCAGCTTGCTGTCACTGCCACTGAGATGGTGGACGATTGATCTGAGAAATGAAGTTGGATTGCTGTCCCGAATCTACACTGGGTTCTCCTTGTGTGTGTCTGATCGATTTCCCCCTGTGCGACACAGCTTGTCGCTACGAATTTTCATGCTAGTCAGAACCCGCCAGCGCACCCAAGAACAAGGAGAAGATGCTCCAGAGACCGCCCTCCCCCTCGCATCCTCCTCCAGCCTGGTTGGGCGAGGTTTTCTTGGGTTGACGTTGGTTGGCTTTGTTTATTTTTATTTTTTTCTCTTTTTATTTGCAAGCGTTATTGCCGCCAACCCCGTCGCTTTCGGATGCCGGCCAGGGATGGGTTATTTTTAGATGGTCGCTCCAGGATGGTGCCATTGGCCTCCATGTGGAGCCACCTCTGGACCGGGGTGTTTGTGGTGACATTCCCCACCGCGGTGACGCGAGGTGTCACCTGTTTAGCAGCTCCTCTCGGCCGAGCGCGTGTGGCCGCAGGTGCCGGGCAAACGCTGATCGGCTGTGACAGTCCTAGACGCCAGCTGCCTGCACAAAGCCTGCCCGGTCGCCACTTTTTTTGTGGGCAAAGCTCTGCCGTTGGCGTGACCGATACAGAAGCAATAAACTAGGTGACCGTAAAAGCAAAGACAAGTCCTACTAAGTGGCATTCTGAGCCCTATGGCTTTGAAATAATTGGTAGTGAGAGAACAAAAAGGAAAAAAATAAAAACAAGAACCCAAGCCTATTTTTTTTTCTTACACTGATGCCCTGCGGACTATACATCTGACTTGCTGCGAGTCCGTCACTGTATCCTCCTGTCTGGCTGATAACATGGCGAAGGGTATCCACCTAAACAGACCAACGACAACAAAGACACAAATTAGCGTGAATGAAAGGTTAGTGGGCAAAAAACCCATTTTGGTTTATCTTTGGCAAGGTAAAAACAAACAGTAATAATAATAATAATGGTATGTATTTAAAGAGGGGGAAAAGAGAACCGCAGTTGATCTTGTGGTAAGAGCCGAGCAGAGGAACACTCCTGCCTCCCTTGCCACCCCGCGCCTGCCCCATCACACTCTCCTTGGTCCCAAGTCTTGCAACGAAGAGCGGAGAGGGAGAACGGGGATGGCAAGCGTGGGGTGGGACCTCCTGGAGAACATCACTGCCGCCAGCTCCACCACCGCGCTCCAGGACCCACCTTCCTATCCCCTTCCACCCTTCAGCCCCAAGCGCCGGGATGCTCGCAGCAGTGGAAGGAGATCCTCAGAGCCAGCCAAGTGCCTTCATTTTGGAGGGCCCAGGAGGAGAACATACCTACCATGGCAAAGGCACCGGCAGCTCCCGTTCCTCTCCCTCCACTCCCCCAGCCCAGCCCCGGCAACGGGATGCACAGTCAGCACGTCCCGTTGCCCACGGATGGCATCCAGCACGGCCAGGGGAGCAGCCTTGGCTTTCGAGAGCTCTCCTTGCCCGATGCAGAAGTGTCAGAGTGGCTGTCGTCTCTCAACACAGTACAGAGCCTTAGATACCAGAGATCAGACTCATGGCACATCTGGATGCCAGATGGGAGGTGGGAGATCTGAATGAATTCCTGGCTATTTTAATTTTTTTCTTTTTTTGCCAAAAGCACAGGTTGACGTTTCAGTAATGCTACTCAAAGCTCCCTTGCTCTATCTTGCTGGTGTGTACATGGGTGCTGTGAGTGCCTGTGCTTTGGAGATGATGAGGGGTGGCTTTTAATTACCAAAAAAAAAAAGGAGAAAAATCTAGCTGTGTATTTGAGCATTTCTCGCCTTTCAGCAGACACGTGGTTTGGCATCACAAGAGTAAGTGGAAGCCTTGTAAAATGAGACACCAGTCCAAACATCTGGCCCCTTCCCTTGGAAAAAAGTAAGTAGAACCTAAACCTCAGCTGCTTTTGTTTGAGGTCATGCCTGTTCTCCTAAACCTCCTCTCCTCCTAGTACGACTATCAAGCCAGAGCCAAATGCATTCACAAAGTGTGGGCAACTCTCCTCAAGACCATGGTTGTTGGTTTGTTTGGGTGTTTGGTTTTCGTTTCTTTTGGATTGAATTTTTGGCGGTTGTTGCTGTTGCTTTTTTTTGGTTGGTTGGTTGGTTTTTCGGTTTGGTTTGCCTTTTTTTAAGTCTTGGTTGGTTTGTTTGTGCTGGTTGAGATTTGCTCTTTTTCGGACGGGAAGGAGAAGTGCCAATACAATCAAAGGCTCCTCCAACACTAATGCATTCACTGGCAGTACATCGGATGGGTCCCTACCTGTGACTGCACGTTGGCTCCAACCTGGGCCCCTTGGTAAGAATCCCCATTGAGAGACTGCACGCTCATGAACAAATCTCCAGAGTTTGACATGTTAAAAGAACTGGAAGAACCTGGAAAGGAAAGAGTGAGGCACCTGAATCACAGAAAGGAAAAAGATCCACCCCATGACTCTCAGCCAAGAGGAAGGAACAACATGCAAAGCAACCACAAAAACAAAACACACAGTCAGGTTAGTAGTATAAAGAACAGAGCAAGCAAAACAAAAAAAAATAAAAGGATGCACTCTTGAGGTTATTCAAAGCCACATGTTGTTACAGCTCAATGCCAAGAACATTCTTCAACAGCTCCTCAGCTGGAGGAAGGATTCTTCATGCTCTGGACTAAGACAAACAAAACCCAGCCTGGAGGACTCAGACAGCCCTTTCCCTGCATTTCAGGGCATCAAAATCCTTCAGGTAGCTTTGAAAATCTCGGTTGTTGGAGGTGTTCACCCATCAGACTGCACTGGAGAAGAGAATTACCCAAACAAGCCTCGCTGCCGAGAGCTGAAGCCTTTTTGGGTCCACACTGCTGTTTCTGAGAAGCTCAGATCAGGGTGGGTAAGTCTACACCAGGCTGCTCTCTGCAGGGTGAGCACGTCCAGACCCCATCCAGTTCCACGGCCGGAGCCCCGGGGAGCTCAGCGAGGGAGCAGCGCGTGGGCTTTGCCTTCAGGACATCAGGAACCCAGCACTGGAAGGACATGGAGAACATCGGGAGCGAAGGCTTGCAAAAAACGTGAAGGAACCTGGGCTAGACTCCCAGCACCTGTCATGTTGGCAAGTGTCTTTCATCATGACGGGCCATGAGAGAACGCAAGGGTGTCACAGCCCTCCTGGGCCAGCTGCCCCAGAAGAACAAGCTCTATAAGCGAATTTCCCACCGCATGCATCAGTCGTCCATGTTACGCTAAAAGATTTTAAAAGGTGAAGACAACTGGGTGGGATCAGGAGAAGAAAAAACACAAATGAAAAAAAAAATTCCGCCTTCGCAGAAACAAGGGTTTCTGCTTTCAGCTTTGAGATAACTGAGCACCTCCTCAGCTACTGAATGAGAGACACAAACCCATTATGTAACTGGAAGGTGGTGAAGGAGGGAAGGGGGTTAAAAAAAAATAAAAAGGTTTTATGGGATTATTTCAGAACTTGTCGTGCAGATCAGCGCGTTAAGTGTGAGACAGCTCAACGTGCAAGGTTTGGTTATACACATTACGTTAGCCTTGGAAAGGAGAGACTTCAGGGGCCCAGGTCAGCTACACTTTCAGCTCCAACCCCAGAAACACTCTCATATCTCCACTGCCATTTCCAACTTGGAAGAACTGGCAACCACAGTCCTGGTGGAATTGCCCAACTATGGCTCATGCGTACGCTCTGAGAAACACCTGGCAATCTCTCTCCCTTCGTTGGAGAGAGAAGAAACAACTCTGGACGGACCCCGGCTCTGCCTTGGAGGTGGACCAGGAAGGCTCCTCTGAAGGAAGCCACCTCCAAGAAAGGTCACGGAGCAGGTGGCAGGCCTGTGCTGGAGACTTCATGTTCACTAAACTCTCTGCTGCTCTCTTTGCAACTGGCTCTTTTGTCAGGTGCTGGCAATTCTCAGATTTGAAGGCAAGCAGAAACATCACTGCTAGATACAACGCCCACGACAGTCAAGAGAAAGACTCATCTGGAGCACAGCGAGTCCTGGATCAGGAATAGCTCATTGTCTGCGCTCACTGTCATTCCTGCCCAACCCATTCCAGACGGCGATCCCACACCGCGGCGTAAAGTCACCCAGACTCGTCAGGAGGCAGCTGTAACCATCACCTCCTCTGCTCAGCTGGCAAAGGGCTCCTGTCACTTCCCGACCTCTCAGGTTACTCGCTGTTTTAAAGGCAAAAAAACTATGGAAAGGAGCTGACAGACTGAGGAGAGCCCACCCTGAAACCGCTCAACCTTAAGCATGAAGTCAGGCACTTTGTTCACAGACACAAAGATGCTTCCAACTGGGTTTTCTGAACAATCACTTTGGCCATCGGCATAAAAGCACAAAGCAATAACATGCTTTTGTACTCCAGAGTGGCTGAGAACCAAGGGACTTTGCAGTTACTGCTCACAAGAAGCAGAGAATATTCTCCCGTTCTTTTAAGGTGAGCAGAAATCTTTGAGATCACACAAATACTCAGTGGCAGAGGAGGGAAGAGACTCGGGAAGCCCTGAGCACCTGACAAGACTCCGCTACAGCTCTGCCCCCAGCAGAGCAAGATTTCATCCCACCTTCCCCTGCTGAAATAAAATTATAACAATAATAACAAATAAAAATGCCATGAACTTAACTGATATTTTATAGAAACTTAACAAACCTGACCATAAAATTGAGACTGGGAGGAAGGAAATAAAAATAAACAAACAGCCAAAAACTCTAGTTCTGAAGAGCACTGGTGTCTTGGAAATCACGAGGAGTGCTGGAGATGTCACTAACAAGATATATACTGTTATTGGCACAGGGTATTTTTACAATATATGTGCATATCTAAACGGTAAACATGTCTGGCTGCTGATGCGGATGCAAAGATTAAATATGCGCATACCAATGGCCCTGCATGTATGGATGAGTTTGTATTGGAGGCGTAATTGCAGAGAGCCCTTTGCGCTGCCGCTCTGCTGCTTCAGCACTCTGCTGTCTACGTACGGGCCATGTATGAAAATTACAATGGCCCAAAGTCTCAGAGACACAGCTACGAGGGGCTGATGCACTGGGGTGGGAGAAGGGCAGGAACGTGAAGAGCGCTGCAAATTAAGACTCTGGTATCCTCCACGGAGGCAAGATCTGAGAATGCAAGTCAAATCCTTCCACTAGAGGAGGCTCCATCATAAATCTAATCTGTCCCTCTGAAAGGCTCTGTTATGAACACACCAAAGTCTTCAGTGGTCACAATTTGATCTGAGGCTCCTCAAGAACTGAGAAGTAACAACCATGTTTGACTAACGAGCCCAGGAGGAAAGGGCTATGACCTTGGCATGGTAGTCCCTTGATGCTATTGTGTATAGACCAAAAAAAAAAAAAAACAACCCACACCAGAAAAAACAACACTTTTCATGACTTGTAGTAGCGTCAACAGTGGTTCACCTTCAGTATCTAGACATGTCACCAAATCCAAGACCTATCCCCACTATGCCTTAGTGCTGAGTTTCTATGAGGTCATCACCAGCTTTAGAAAGAGCACTGGAAATGTTTAAACAAGGTATAGCACTTCGATCTTGCCACTGGGTGAAAGCCTACATCAAAACAACGCCCACAAAGAGACCTCTGCCGCTCCTAACATTTCTAATGAACAAAACCCACTTCAAGTTTGCCTCCAATTCAGGCACCTTGCCAAGCTTGATTGCTGGTATTCCTTACACCCCTTTTCTCCAGTTCTTCAGAGAGCTTCTTCTCCAGCTTCTCTAATGTATTCTTTAACATCTTCACAGTCTCAACTTCCGCCTCTAAAGAGTCCTTTTCTCTAAAGTGTCCAACAATTCAAACAGCATCAAGAATAAACAAACATAGTAATGGCGTTACTTGGAGCTGATTTCAAGCCGTCCTCATCTGCTGCCTCCATCACCTACCACCACTGAGACAGAGATCCAGCACACTGAACCACTGAAGTCAACTTTGGTCATGTATACATATTGAAGTCAATGACACACGCACATTGAGAGCACAGAATTTACCCTCCCTGTAACTTTTACTTGTGTTCCTACCATGGCCGAAGATGAGGGAAAAACACGATGGACCATGCAGCTCCTCAGCTGGACAAAGCCACTGAGTTTGACAGGTCTAGAAGCCTGGGATGACCCAGCAGGACACTTATTCTTTTGCACTTGTTAACCAACACTGAAGACAGTGAGACCGCGATCAGAGCAGCAGGGTCCTCTCCAGCGCTGTGTTCTAGACAAGTGATTGCAACAAATGGAGAAAGGCAGAGAAGATACAGCAATCAGGCCTGTGCTTGATGTAGTAAATCACCGGACAGCACTGTACCCTTCATCAGCAGCTTTGTAACAAGATTTTTGCAAAACAAGAGAGTGAGCAGGAATAAAAAACATCAGTTCAGGACAATTTTGGCTGCTCTGCATGGAAGACTTCACTGGATGTCATCACCTGTGTGTGGCCCTTGAGAACTCTGTTTGGCAAAAGGGTCTGCCCACATAAAATAGCTTTCATTTGCCATGTGTTTTTTGTGCTGAGACTGTCTGGGCAATCAAAGTGAGGATGGGGAGTTGTTAGCCCAAATACACCAGGCATCTCAGCTTATTTGAACATCTGGCTGATAAAGCCCAACTGTGCGTATTCAGGATGAAAAGGTGTTTGACATTCAGGCCTGGGTGACCGAGGATGGGGGACCCTGCTCTGAACGTGCCAGATGGCCAGACAGATGCAATCCTTGCCCTTGTCAACGTGTGGCCAATCTCTTTGACTGACTGTAGCCATTCACCGATCTCCAGTAACATGGGCATCAATGCAGAGAACAGATGGGCCTGCGTAGCCACAGCAGAAATGAATTTAGCTCCTGTCCCAGGTCCCAGTGCATCCAGTTCCACCTCCTCTTCCAACACCATGGCTCTCCAGGGACAGTGTTGCAGGTCACTTATTTCTCATGACCTGTCCTTTGCCTACCCTCCTTCTTTCCACATGCCCTACAATGTATTTAAACCAGAAGATCCCAAAAATTCCCTGCAAATCCAGCCTTTGCTCAGTCTCCTTCCTCACAAAAGTCTCAGCCAATGATCTAAAACCAAAAAAAAGTCCATGGTGTAAAAGGATGGGCATCAGCCATCTTAGTCCTTCACCTCTTCATCCACTTTGATGTTCCTCCCAGGGCAATTCAGCATATCCAGATGGCTCATGGCCCTTGACACCGTCCTCCAAACCTTTCACAGGCAGGTTATTTCAGACCCAGTGTGTACAGGTGTGCTTCTTGCTGCTAGCACCTCCAGGACAACCTGAAGCAGGAGAAGTCACACACCTTCAGATGTCCTCAGGATGGGCTTTGCCCCACAATGTGGTGATGCAAGGATGCTTGATTGAGCTGTTACATCCCCATGGTTCAGCTGGGGAGATCTTCCCTTGCTATTCTGGACCTTTGGATCTGACTCCAGTTGAAGAAAAGAGGAAAAGAAGGAAAAGCTGTGTCGCTTTGCTCCAGGCTGATGTGGACTGCAGCAGGCATCTCCCTCAACGTCTTCCTCTGCTCTCTGCCTTCCAGCCTTTTCTACAAGGGGGTGTTAAAGTCAAGAGACCCCACATGACCAGGTATTTTGAGTGAACTGTCTGGAAAGGATGATGACATTTTTAAAACTATCTGAATCTTCAGCAGTAAACAAATAAATACAAACAATAAAAGGAAAAGGGGAAAAAACCCTAAACAAACAAAAAAGTATCAAATAACATTCCTGCAAACCATCTGTTCCTGCAAAACTCTGCCGTATCTACCTGAGCCCTCTGAGCACATCAACCGAGCCCAAGCAGGTGGCAGAGCTCGCTCATAGGCAGCCCTGGGCGAGGAGGAGGAGGGAGAGATGCCCCCCAGCAGCATTTCTGTCCTGCAACATCTCTGCTCTAGGTAGCTCTGTGGGCAGACCCCTAGCAAGCAACACCTCCTCTGGAAATCAGGGGGTTGTGTGTAGGGACTTCTCTCCACTGCCCAACTGCATAAACCACTGGCTTCTGTGCCAGCCACCCAGGTGAGTCCCTGCAAGGCGTGCACCAGCTCCCCAGCACAGAGCAGGGCTGCTTTGGGAGATCAGCCAGAGACACATGCCTCTGGCTTCTCCTCTTGTTTGACCCCTGGCTCTCACTTTCCACTCAAATCCTCCAGATCTGGGGCTGCTTCTGGGGTGTGAATCCTCCAATACCTGTCACAGGCAGGGCTGAAGCAGGTCCTCACTACAGAAGCAGGTCCTGATAGCAACCAGTGTTTGCATGGTGAACCATGGGTGGTTTGCTTAACATCCAGTTTCTCCTGCTGCCCACATCATTTCCTTCCTCTAAGCTGCCTACCTGACAACAGTGAGCCATCACCCCCTGGTGAAAGGGCACCATGAGCAGACACCGAGCTCTAAGGCACAAAAGTGACACATTCCCACTCACCCTCCCGCCTCTAAAAAGAAAAGCAGCACACAGATATTTGTATGGGTAACAAAGTAAATGGCACGCATGAAGATCACTTTTTTTTTCCTCCTCCTTTTAACCAAATCCTAATTTTCCATCGTTCTTGGGAACGGAGCACGAACAGCCAGCTGAAGCCTGGGAGCATTGTTGGGTTGGTCGTCCTCGTGGTAGGGACCACACATGAACTAAAGCATCGTTCTCTAGCAGAGGAGTTGAAATCTGGGCAAATTGCTCTGTGCCTTTGACCCTCAAAACAAACAAATGGAAACCACAGTAAATGGGCAGGGACAGGGGAAAGGGAAGGACCCATGGACTTCCCTGGATTGCACTGACACAAAGGGAAAATAAAATTCACACAGAGCACACTCTTGCAGGTGATCCAGACACTGCCATGTAAGCAACCAATGGCAACCACAACAGAAGGAAAAATCAAAGGGTAAAAATCTACCCAAAACAACCCCCAAAATGTTGTGAGTTAGGACATCCCAGAAATATTCAATTTTATGCATTAAGGTCACCCATGCTTTCATCATTACGCAATGACATTTTGATCATATTTTTTTCTCCCCACGAAGTGCGAGCAATTCCAGCAATCTGTTTTTCACATCATTTTCCTGATTTTGTGCATAAAACCCCCAACCCGGCACTGTCAGTCACAAGGTCTGATCACATCATTTTTCCAACAAAAACAGAACAGGGAAGGGGAAGAGAGAAAAAAGAGAAAAAAGAAGAGAAAAGAGGAAAAAAGAGAGAAAAAATGTGTGTGTGTGTGTGTGTGTGTAAGCAAAAAAACTACCCCCTTCCCCCCTGCCACCAAACAACCCCCCAAAACAAACTCATCTTTTATTATTTTTTGAGACCACAAAAGTGAGCCAACCAAAACCAGAAAATCAAAATTGAAATAACCAGAAGGAGAGAACAAAGAGTTTAGAGGAAAGGAGGAAACAAACAAAAAAACGAACACTAACAACCCAAAACAAAGAAAATAAACCAACAAAAACTAACCAGCTGAATTGGGAGTTGAGGGTGAGTTAGCCTGGCTTCCATGTGCTGACACGTTGGTAGCCGTGACAGCCGTTTTGGCAGCATAAATATTGGCTTCTTCTTGGAATTTACCTATGTTCTTCTTGTACCGGATTCTCTTATTTCCAAACCAGTTTGATACCTAGAGTGAGTTCAAGAGAAGACAAAGACATTAACATTTCAGCTCTGGTGAGTGCAGCTGGTGTGGAAGGTGGATTAGCTCAGGTTAATAGTGCATATTCTTTTTTCCCTCTTTCCCCCCATTTTCTTAGCTGTGGAAGGAAGCACCTTCTAACTGTGCATGCCATACCAGGCCCAGGAAAGGTGGTGGGAACCAACTGGGAGCACTGGGTTTGTGCAGATACATCTGGCTGGATGGGTCATACACTATGGGGATGCTCCACAGGAACCACTATACCCACCCCATGAAAATGTCAGATGGGTTTAAAAAAATCTGAGAAAGTCAAATGACCCTGAAACTGCACAATTTGAAAACGAGTACGTGTTATTTTGGAAGTTTTTATTTGCTCCACCTCGGTCTCCCTTTGATGGGGACAGATGCCTTGGTTCCCTGACGTCCCTTCTCCTGTCTTTCACGGAAAAGATCTAACAAATTTACTCAGGCCAGGCTGACACACAAAATTGCCTTGGTAGCACTGAAGCTCTGCTTCTGATCCATCTGTGTGAAATCAGTGCAAAAGGTCAGAAGTGGGTGCTTTTCATCCACCTGAACTCGGCTTTGTAGGGTTTAGCATGAGCTGCTACATAAACCGGGAGCTTCGGGGGTGGTATCTGGCCAGAGCTGCTTCTCATGGAAAACGTCACGGTACCTCCCAAAACACCATGAACTCAGCATTCCCGAAATTCCGCTCAGTACTTTGCTGATGATAACCCTGTTCACTTGTGGGAACTGTGAACAATTTCAGAGAAGACATGGGAAATATTCAACCTGCAATTTGGGAAGCAGTTCTCAGCTTCTCCTTTGACAACACTGAACACAGAGAATCAGAGGAATGTTTTCCTATGTGCAGATATCTAAGCAGAAGACAACTTCCAGCTGCTACTGACCTTGCTCGAGAAAGCTCATCAGGATGACGAGAATGGGCAAATGTCAGAGGATGCTGCAGAGCTCCAACACCCCAAGTATTGTTTGGAGCTGCAATCTTGAGCTAGCAGATCAACCCCTTTGGTGGGACTCCAAGGACATTCTCCCTTTGCTTGCTGGTGAGAGCAAGTACATCAGTGCTTCCCCTTCCGAAAGGCCTGTCTGAGCACCAAGACGCAGAAGACCATACTAGATGTTCATCCTGGGAAGCTCATGATTTTTCCCTCATCTTAGGGAAATTGTTTTGGCTTGGGTGTTGAAAACTGAAATCCATATGCTATTATTCCTATAATGCTTTCTATCTGCACTGCTATCAGCAGCTTCTACACAGAAGTGGCTTCATCCACCAATTTACCTGCTACTGAACTGCAGGTTTCCAACCCTGCGCTGCTGCAGAGCAGGAAAAAAAGAAAATATAACCTGCAGAAATTCCTGGGAGGCAAAAGGTAGTAACTCAGATCAGCAGCCAACACAGATCGGGAGCGAACATTTCGATGGTAACCAGAAGCAGGTGCTGTTTGCGAGAAGCTCCATTCCACTTCTTGGGTCAACTTTCTCATTGATGACAATGTGCTCCTTTCTGGTCTTCCTACTTGGGCCTCTCTCTACAACAGCTCTTGGGCTTCAAATGCTGGAGCCAGTGGATGAACTCTGAGCATCACTGGGAAGGAAATGGGGATCAACAGCCACCAAAATCTATCTCCATCTTAAAACTTGTGAAGCAAAGAACCTGCCTACACCTGGTCAGCCTTTGAGTTAAAATTAACTCTGCTCAGGCCTTGCAGAGATTCATGCTGTCCCGTGTTCCCACTTAGCCTCAGCAAAACCAGAGACCTGGATGTGTGTTTGTTTCTGCCTTCTCTGGACAAAGATGGGAGGGAGATCCTGGAGACAGGCACAAGCAGCCTTGATGCAGCACAGGCGAAAAACATCCTACGTGCAGCATTTCTCCTGGGCATTTTCTCTTTGTGAGGGAGAAGTTGTAAGTGCGAACAGATGAATTAAAAGTGAGAGGGGAAGCATCAGGACAGTTGTAATTTTACTTAGGCCAATATGTGCTGTCTCTCATAGGTAACTCTGGGAAGAATCAACGTTTGGGTCTTCTGACCCATGGGATGCAATCAGAGTCACTCAGCAGGCATTCAACACAGTGCCGACACCTACTCTTGGATGCTGTTGCTCCTGCTGAAGGCAGACATGCTCTCACAAGGACAACAGATGCTACCGCTGTCTTCAGTTTACTCAAGTGATGTGACAAAGAGGCATGTGCCTGGTGCTGGGATGTGGCCCAAGATGGGGAACGCAATGGGAGCTTAGAGGGAGTGCTAAGCTCACAGTAGGACAAGACTACCAGAGGTCATATAGATTGGCTTTCAGTCAGGCAGTTTGCTCCAAAAAGACAGGAAATAAAGAAGGGCAGGCCTGAGCAGGGTATGGCTGAACGCTCCAAGGACTGACTGTGCTCCTCACAAATCCCAGCAGCACCCAGGTCAAAGCTACAGACTCCAGGAACTACGTGGCCACCTTGAATGTATGGAAATAATTCAATTTGTCTTTATTGATCAACTTTCTTTGAGGGATAAGCAAGTCAGGGAGATGTCATGCCCCGCAGTACAAGAGTAATGACAAATGACCCTGAGAAAGCCCACCCTCCTTGGGCACAAACTGTAATCATTAGCCTGTCTGTCCCAAACCCTTCTGTTCCCACCAGGACCTCATCCATTCTACCTTACCAAACAAACTCTGTGCAACTCTTCCTACTGCCTTTCAATCCATGGGCTTTAAGAATGGACTTTCAGCTCAAATGAGCTCTTCTTGCAAGCCAGCCCAGCACTAATTCCTTGAGGAGAAGACTTTGCCTCTGTGGGTCACGCCACATAATTTCTGTGCTGTTAATACCTTCACTGCACACACAGCTGTGGTTCCATGAAGTCTTCATCCCTTCTAAATCCTCTCCCAAACTCTCCTTTTCCATCCATAGCTTCAATCTGCAAGTCTGCCATCTGCTCTCCCATCTATTTAAGCTAACTTTCACTAAACTCATTTAGTAATTAGATGCTCAACACCAGGACACGACTGACTCGACTGAGGTCTGCAGTGCTCTTCACCACACTAAGGTTTCCTGCTGGCAGTACCCGTCTTGCCGCATCTCTGAGCTCTCTCACCTGTGAGACTGTGATGCCGCATTTCTTGGCTAGCTCTTCTTTGGCTTCCTCACTGGGGTAAGGGTTGCTGAGATGGGAATAGAAATACTCATTCAGGATTTCCGTAGCCTGTTTGTTGAAGTTTCGTCTCTTCCGCCTTAGCATGAAGAAAGGGGGAAACAGAAGGAAAAGGAAAGGGAATCAGTGCCAGGGATCCAGGAATAGGAATGCATATTTAGATACCCTTTCCCCACTTCTCTCCCTCCTTCTCCTGCTCCTGGGAGCATGAGGTGCAAGAGACTCATGGCCAGGAAGCTTCTCATCTGCACCTTGCTGGCAACTCCTCTCTCAGCACCTTCCAAAGCAAGTTAAGTCTCCTTCTCAAATGATCCCTGCACCCTCCAGCTCACAGAACAGTCTTTAAACTGGCACCAAGCTCTTCCACATGGGAAGGTGACTCCTGACACCTGGCTGCCCTGGCTACTGCTGCTCACTGCAAAGCCCTGTGCTGAGAAAGCAGCCACAGATACATCCTTGGGGAGGTTTGTTCCATTTACGGCTGGGCACTCTGTTTGCTACCTCTTCCCTCGTACCCCAGTGCAGCTGCCTCTCCTCCCCATCCCAAGCCACAGCCTCCCTGTAACCAGCTTGGGAAGTGAAATATATCTACTGCACCCTGAAAATCTGGGACAATGGAAACAGAAGGAGAAGAATAGGAACCTAGAGGGGACAGGATGGGCTGGAGGGTTAACTTTCATTTCTAAGTGAAGCGCACATTTTCACCACAGAGGTTTGCTGGAAAATGCCACAGAATTTCCTTCTGCCAGAGCAAAGCCAGCAATGTGCAGTTCTCAAGGTACAGCTGGGAGTCTCCCCAAGCCTGAGGCTGGATGTCTTGAACTGCTGTCCCCTCCCTTCTGAGCCACAGACAACTGAACTGTAAGGGAGGTAAATAGCCTCTGCAGCTCAATACCAGGAGACACTGCCCTTTAGAAGGACCTGGATTCAGTCCAGAACCTCAAAACGCCTCTCCCAGGCTTGAGCAATACTGCATGGTGGGTGGGGAGACAGGTTTGTGGGGGATGAACTCACCGTGCGTCCAGAAATCGGGAGCGCAGGATCATGACGGCTTCACACGTGCTTTGCTTCAACTGCATCTGGATGGAGCTGAACTTGCGGTGGATGATGCTCACCATCCGCTCTATCTCCTTTGGCGAGATAGGTCGGGTCCGGCTCTGCTCACGCAGCAGGTTCATCACGTGGGTCGTGAATTCGTTGCATGCCTGGGATGGCAAGAAAAGCAAAAGAAGCCCCAGGATCGGAAGGTCATTCGATGGTGTCAAGGACAGTACAGGGACAACGCTGCTAAGGAAGGGGACACAAGTGGAGGCCTCAGTGGCTGGGGCTCTTTCGGGCAGACCCAGAGCAAGGGTATGCTGGCTCTCGAGCAAGAGAGAAATTTCTCCCATCTGCCAAGCAGAGAGCATGAGAGACTCCAAAGAAACCCATTTGAGAAAAGCAGGAGCCAATTTCTTTGCTCTCAGGTATCATGGATGGAGCTGGGGCAGCCCTAGAACTCATGTAAAGCTTGTTTTTCTGGATGGGACTGTAGAAGCTATAAATGTATCTGAGGAGGACCATGAACCTTTTGACCCTCTGTCCTTCCTCCAACTGTCTCAGCTGGACCCCAGCACCACGTGTCCTGCAGAACCCCGTGTGTTTCACAGGCACAGCTCCCAGATTGACACAGCCCTGCTCCGTGCTGTTAGCACATCAGTTAAGAAGTAAATAACGATAATAATTAAAGCCTGAGTGAGGCAGGAGCCCTGACAAGTAAGGGCAAGCAGGTAATAATCCCAATTAGTTTGCTGCTGGCACAGCACTGTCTGGCTGCTCTCGCTGTCCCCATGCTGTGCTGTGAGGACAGGGCAGCGAGGGGAGCCGGGGGAGAAGGGAGGGATTTTGAGGCTGGATAAAGTTCACTTCATTGCTCTATCCCACATCCCCATGACCACCTTGCAGGCACGACAGGATCCTCTGATTTCTAGAATAAATCCCTGAAAACCAAGTTGAGAAGAGCACTGGCGCACTGATGGCTCAAGAAGCTTTGGCGCTCCTGGGACATGAGCAGATGCTCAGGGACAACGTCTCCAGGTCCCATCCCATAATGGGGAAAAAGGGGCTAGTATGGGAAAGAAACACAGATTTTGTGGACTGGCAACATGGGCATGATTTACTATCTCCCACCCCAGCGTTCCAAGCTGAATCCCCACCCACAAACCAACAAGGAGCCCTTCCGACTGCCCATCTCCAGCTGACAGCTCCATCTCCTGGGGTGAGCAGTGGCTATGGGAGCTCTCAGCCAGGCGCCTCTTTGTTCCCAGACACCCAAGCAATTTCAAGTCGTCTTCTCTTGGCGTGAAATAAAGAGCATTAAAGGAAAATTGCTAGTGAGCTGCCACGGCAGTGGCCAGATGCCATGAGAAGGCAACCACTGAAATCCCCCAGCCACCAAAGGCTAAACCTTAAACCAGAGACCTGAAACCCTGCCTGGTTCCTGGCCACAGAGCCCATCCTGCACCCAAAAAGGAAGGGATGCTTTCTTGCTCACACTCTACAAACCACAACCTTAGGGTAGAAACCACGTTCATCACACGGGCAGGCCGTGTGGTGGCCAAGAGAGGTCTGCAAAATATCTGGGAGTGTTCGAAAGAAACTGGTTTTGAGTGCTGGTCTATGAAGCTTTTAATGCAATTGTCAGTGTTGCCAACAGCTGAATTCATGACACAAATAGTTTTTCCTTTTATAAGAATAATTTACCACAAGAAAAAAGACATTTGTTTCTTTATTTTTTTTCTGGAAAAAGAACTTTTCAAGCAGAAAAAATATTAAAAGAAGATTTTGATTCAAGCCTTGCTTAGAAAACTGCCTGCACTGAGGCCAGCACCTCAAAGAGGACTCCCCGTTCATAGCACAAATTTTTGGCACTATATTAGGGGAGGAGCGAAAAGCAAAAATCAAAAGGCAACCCACGCTGAGCCTATTCTCGCGGCACATTCCACTGCAAAGCCCCAACCCTCCCAACCCTCGAAAAAGCACGTTTCCATTCCAACACCAAGCAACAGTTTGCACTTGCCTGTACGCTCCTAACAATAGATGTCAGTAGCGACCCAGGCTGTGCACATCCCCGCGGCGCTGGCACCGGATGGCAGCTCTCCCGGCTGCTCCGGCTCCCACCAAACCACGACCGCCAAGAAGGAGCCTGTTACCTGCTCGTACTTCTCCAGCTCCGTGTGGTAGATCTGCCGGATCTGGGAGAGTTTGGCTCTGTAGTCCGAGTGCTCCACCGAGTTGTCGGAGCCGGCTCCTCCCGATGCGGCGGCAGCGGCAGCAGCAGCGGCCGAGCCGCCTCCTTTTTCGGGGCCCGCTACCCCCTCGGCCAGGAGCATGTTGTCTAACCGCATCAGCTGGGGGTCCGTGGGCTCCTCTTCTTGTGCCCCCCGGATGCTCAGCACTGCAGGAGACACAAAAGAGGAAAGGCTGAGTTGGACCTGGGGTTTAACTCGGGGAAGGGGATACTCATCCCAAAGATGCCCATCCTAAGGTTGGATTGTGGGGGCTCAGTCCCCATCATTGGGGTTTTTCTTCCTTTCTGAAGGGAACCCCAACAGGCAGGCAGCATCCTGATGCTCCATGTGCTCGGCACCAAGCACAGCTCCTCTCCAGCTCCCCTCCTTCCCATGGGGAAGAAGTAGGGCAGAATTGGCAGAGAGCTCACCCCACAGGTAACCCAGAATGCCACACTTTGCATTCAAATACACAGCAAAACTGCTAGAAACACCAACTGAAAAAACAATAAATGCACCCATTCTTGCTGCCAGAAGTGAGAGAGACCAAATCCTGATTCAAGCACCGGATGGGAAGTCCAGAGTCTCTAGCCCAGACCTCAGCTTGCCCAGGGGTCCTCTCATGTCACCTAACATGTCATTTATAGCCTAATCTTGCACCATTGGCATCAGCCATTAAGCCCAGATGGCAAAGGTAGACAAAGAGATTACAGGGCTGACCGTGCCTCAGTTTCCCCATATTTAAAGACGGACAGAGAGGGCTTGCAAGGCCACTTTTTCAGCCATGCAGTGGACAAACAAGCCAACAATAAAGTGTGAAATAAAATTTATTCTTTAGAAAATGCCTTTTTTTTTTCCTTTTTAAGAATCCAGTCATTCCAGTGAAGTCTAAACCATACTAAGAAAAGGCACGACAATAAATCAATCCTCCCGGAATGACTTGCCAAGGAGAGAATTTTCCTCCCCTCTTTGTACTCCCCGCCTCAATTATTGCATTGAGTAAAACCTCTTCTCCTGCAAGGGCTTTCCTGGAAAAAACACACGGCAGGGAGCATCCTGACCACTCCGGGCTGGTTCGGCAAAGGGGCACATCCCAGGTGTGAAGGATGGAGGTGCCTTATGTGCCCCCCAAGGTCTGTGTTTGAACACAGAAGCGTAACCCAAGATTTCTGCATGCACAAACACAGGTGTGCACAGCTGCAAAATAAACAAAACAAAACAAAATAAAATAAAATAAAATACCACCCCTGCCTCCAAGCACACACTCACGCACTCCTAGAGCTGGGAAATGTTGTGTGGACTTTAATAAAGCTGTAACCGCTTGCACCCAAGATGAATTTGACTCCCCAAATCCGCAGCGCAAACAAGAGTAAGTGATTTTCCCCATCATTAAAAAAAAAAAAAAATCTAAAATGAGTTAGCAATAAGAAGTAAAACCAGAGCAGCTAAAAAACCACAGAGTATAGTCTTCTTCATCCTGAAATATGATAGAGAAGGATATAGCTGTCATCAGTATAAAACTGACGTTAAAGACCCTGTTGAGAGGTTTGGCTAACACTAAAAAGAGCCTTTTTTTCTTTTAAGCCTCAAACTCTACCGACATCACTAGCTTCAGGACTCTGGCATTTATTGGCATTTTTGTGATTAAAACATTCACTGTCAACACAGGTGGGAAGAAAACACAGAAAACAGTAAATTTGCCGGTAAGATGAGATAACAATAAATAATTCCACGCCAGGGAGGTTCGTTTCTGTATGGAGGGATGGGGGCACGGTGCCAAATTTGGAGCTGGGTGCCAGTTGCCGAGCCCTGAGGAGACGGGTCCGGCATCCCCCCCACCGCGGGCGGCTCCCACGGCTCAGGCTTCACCCAGAGAATGGCTTGGGATCACAGACTGAAATAAGAGGGTAAAAGTAGCCACAGTCCTTACAAGAGAAGAGGAAAGGGGGAGAAACAGGGGAGAAACTTGCTATATAAAAAAATAAATAAATAAAAAGAGAATAAATTCTTGTTCTTCCAGGAAAAACAAACAAACAAAATACCCCAACGCAACAAAACCAACAGAAACCAAACAAAAAAAAAACCAAGACTACATTAAAGCACATCAAAAGCTCAAATACAAATGGAAAGCAACACAGGTAAGAAAAAACACAACAAAACCACAAACTCTAAAAAACACATGCACTAAAAACCAAAAATGACAAAAACAACCCTAAATAAATAAATCAAAAGCAGAGTTGCCAAAACAGGTGCATCTGGATTTCAAAAGGGAAATATTTTTAGATTAAGAATCTCAGGAATCATTGACCTGACAGGTAGGCACAAGTGATTAATTAGTTGATGTTTAGAAAGCTGCTTCCCGATGAAGAGCACTGTATAACCTGTGAGCTTTGCGACCGTGCGACACGCAGGGCCCAGCGCCCGCTGGGTGCATTCGCATCCCGAGCATCTGATGGACGGACACGTGTCCCCGCATGGGAGACCTGAAACCAGCCGGGGACCGTGTGGAGACGGCCCGGGCTCAGCATAACGCTGGGGAGTAAATAAATGGAAAGGCCAACGTGTCTAATCAGAACTGATGCTGCCTGTTTATCCCTAGAAGGCTGCGCTCAGCCCAAGAGAAGATAAAATGGTTATTTTAAAGCTCCTTTTTTATCTTCCTGGTGCCGTCCCCAGCTCCATTCTGCCATGATGCCTGTGGTGCCAGGCTCCTTGGTGGCTCCGACACCCCAAAACATCCCCTTTGATGGGATGCGGCCCCCGCTCCGATGGCCGGGAGGCTTGGGGTGAGGCGGTACAATCCGCAGTGCTGGGGCAGCTGATGGCGAAAGGCCCCCGCTCTCCCCGGGCTGCCAGCTTTCCCACCAAATTAAAACAAAATAAATTCAGCGGAATGATCCTCGGTGGTCCGGCAGCGAGCTGGAGCCAAGGGGCTGCGGGGACCCTCCCTCCCGTGTCCTGGCATCCCCAGGACCCGCCATTTGCTGCTCCTGATTAAAGAGAGAAAAAATAAAAAGCAAGAACAAAAAGCAAGATAGCGGCTGGCAGCTGGGGGGAGGAAAATTCATGCAAGACTTTCTGTCCTTGGCCGCCTTCCTGCTGGCTCGGCAGCTCCCGAAGCCACAGCAAATGCCGCTAGAGGGCGCTCGGCCCTCACTGCCTCAAAATGCATTTTAATATATAAATATATATATGTACACATGCAAATATATAAATATGGATGTGTTTTAAAAGCAAAGCCAAGCCATGTGCCTCATCACTGCTCCAAAATGCTGCCTGGCTGACCATGGAGGGGGACAGAGGAGCACGGCTGCCCCACAGCTTGTGGCTGTGGCAGGGTCACTGTCACCAACGCCAGCAGCAGGAGCAGCTGGGGACCACCGAGCCACCAGCCTGCGGTCTGGTCACAGATGCCACCAGGGTCATGGAGACCTGTTCTAGCAGCTGGGAAATGGCTCCCAGCTCACATGCTTGCTCCTTCTCCCTCCTGAGCAAGGTGTCACAGTCACAGTGTGCAGAGGACATCTCTAAGTCCTGGTCTGGCTGTGGTGCAGGACACAGGGAGGTGGTGGTGGGACTGGCCTCCGAGAACAAGGTGAGTAGACTAAGCTGAAAATATCTCCCTGGCTCCTTACGTGCCCTTTCTATTCAGGGATGCAGGATGGAAAATGGTATCAAGTCGACCAAGCTTTCAGGTGCTCCAAGATGTCTCCCACCTAGCTGGGTGTCTCCGAGGAGCTCCTGCAGAGCAGCCAGTCCCACACTCACGCGAGACAGCCAGCACCCCACACGTCTGTGTCCCCACACCATGGTACCCGTGCCAGATGTCCCCACGAGGTGGGGGAGCCACGCAGCCTGATGTACAGCCAGAGTGGGGGGCAAGGGGCAGCAAAAACAGCCCTTGCTGGAGATGGTGCTGCCATATGCCTTCAAAAGGTGGGTAACCAGTCTCCTCCTGGTCCTCTATGCCACCATCCCCTCCCCTATTTACTACATTTTCCTGGAAGCATTTTTCCAAAGGGACCTGTGGAGCCAGCTCAGCACAAGAACTGAGCACACAGTCATGCCTCTTCACCAGGCCATCCCAAAACACTTCAGCAACAATTTGCTATCCACCCCTTCCAAACCCTACAGATCAGAGGTGTGTAGGCAACACAGGCAGAACAACATCATGAAGGCAATCAAACACAATGAGGGTGATGGCAGCAGCTTAGCAGGAGACTGTGGCTCAGCAGCGACAGCAGAAAAGGCTGCTCCAAGCTTCTTCTAGAAAGGGCAATTTATCCTATTGCAGTCAGGGTCTGCAAGCTGGAGTTATGGGAAGCCGGGGCCTGTCCCAGCCAGACTCCAGCATGGGATATATCCACTCACACAGGACATAGGCTGCCATGGTACAGCACTCCCCACCGATCCTTATCCTTTTATCTCCCCTCGGATGCTGCTGCATGTGTGTGTGCTCATCCCCAGTTAGGTGCCGCCAGGACTTCTGGGGTGGAAGTCACAGATCAAGCAGGAGACACTGGAGGAGGGTATGGCCAAGCAGAAGACACTGGAGAAGCTAAGGCAAGGTGGGAACTGCCCATCCAGGGATGCAATGGGGACATCTCGGAGGAAGAAGACGCAGTGAATGACATGAAGCCAGTCCAGGTTGCAATGATGAAGAGAGAGGTCCCCAAAGGCAGCGCAGCCGCTCATGAGGCTTTGCTGCACAGAACCGGCGTTCCTTGACTCTCTGCTGACTTCAGTGGCCAAAACCACAGTCCTGTGAAATTTGCTGTGACCGGCTGGTTAAGATCCCGTCCAACTACACAAGCTGACAGTTCCTCTCCAGCTCCATTTGCTGACACCACCAGCCAAGGGTCCGTCTGGATGTTCAAACAAACCCACCCTCCTAAAGAGAAAACTGCTGCGTGGTTTTGGTGAGTACGGGAGGAACGCTGCCCTCCTGCCCGAGCGGGGCTGCTTCAGGACGGGTTTCCTCCTGGTTGTTTCTGCCCATTCCCAACTTGCCGAATTGCCTTTCCAGGGGGACATTTTAAAGGAGAAGGAGATTTCAAGTAAATGATTGCAACTTATCGAAAATAATGTGCTACTTAGCATCGGAGACAAGCATCCTGGCAGGCAGAAATGGGAAGCAGTGCCGGAGCAGATGGGAGTAATTAGGTTGTGATTTTCAGAAGGGTTTTCTTTCCTGCCTCCACTGTGCCGAAGATTTACTGGGGAGGGGGAGGAACAACCCACCCAACGGCAGTTTTAAGAGAGGTGGACGATTGCTCTGCCACGGCGGTCGGGCTGTGAGCTGCCTTTGGTGTGAGTTTCCCGCGGGGAAATCGGAGATGTCTGGCGTGGCAATGCAGCTGGCGGAGCTCTGCGGGCTGCTCCGGCTGTCCCCTCCCACAGACACAAGCACGACAAGATGCCTCTTTCCCCAGCAAGGCTCATCTGCCACCAAAGCACGGACACCTCACCCAAGGTCCCACACAAATCCCTTCCTGGACCTGTCACGGACAACAAGGGGATGGCAGCTCCTCCTTGGGAACCCCGAAACCCCTGTACAGACCCTCGCAAGGCACAGCCAGGCCCTGAAACACACGCTGAACATCAGTTTTCTTCTGATCTTTTGAAATTTAACCACCATCCGCAATGATCGCTTGAGCTCATGCAGTCCTGGCGCCAGGAGCTCACCGGTTTTCTTTAAACACAATTTTTTTACATCTCCAGGTGTAAAAATACAGCCAGGAGGCCAGCAAGTGTCCCTGCTAACAAAACCAGTAACTAATCACCTTATTTTAAACCGATCTCCATATTCCGTCCGAGTCTACATTTGTGAATGCTGAAGATCAACAGCACTGAACCTGGTATAAAAATATTCCTATCTGCCTTATATCAAAGGACAGCTCTGCATTAAGTGGCTTGTGGCTGGCTGGCCGCATCCTCCTCGTGCTCACACGTGTAGTCACAACCAAATCATGAGAGTTAGGGTTTGCTTCCTTGGCTGATCCATGATGGCATGGGTTTGAGCTGCTCTTCCCAGACTTTGGGCAGAAAAGCCTCATGCTCCTACCTAAACTCCTGGGTTTTTTTTTCCATGCAAGTATATTTGCAGCCTAGTTGCTCCTGCAACAGCAAACCCTAGACACAAAGGAAAAATCCAGTGTCTTGGATCTGCTCTTTAAACACAAAGTCACCTTCAAGACCCTGTGTGCTCAGAAGGAATAAACGAACTCACAGAGCTTTGTGGAGGATCCTAAAGCACCTCCGGCTGGGTCTTCACACTGCCAGTTCAAGGGCCCACCTGACAGACGGCAACAGAAATGTCTTCTTGGCAAAGCATATGGTGTCCACCTTCAATGGGTATCAACAGCCTAAGCAGCCAAGGTGGAAGACTCCAGTATTAAGTAATCACAGGGGAGTTTTAAACCTCCCTTGGATATATTCACCATGTTTACATAAATCAACATCAAAACACAAACACCTATTTCCAACATAAATGGAAACTGGCATTTCCAAATACACCGACACACACCCTTCCATGAAGAGGGAATTAAGAGAAGTTGTTGGTTTTTTTTTTCTTACAACTGACATAAAAGTTCCCCTCCTTGCTCCAACCTTTCCAAAACTTACAAATGGATGAACAGATTTTTGCTCAGATTTTCCAAAACAGGCTGCCATGAGATGCGGCATGGAAAATTTCAGCTGGCAAAACGACTTTTTGTGCATCTAACTTATTTATTTCTCAGAAAAAGGAGGAACATCATGAAACCGATGGGCCACTTCTGTCACAAATCTTCACAGTCTAAAGCCATAGAACAAAACAAAAATCCCAGCAACAGATAAAGACAGAGGCTTGTACGCATAAGCAATGCAAGCCCATCTTGGACACTTGCAAACTCATCTCCTCTACCAACACAGGAGTGTCCATCAGAGTTGCTTGGAAGCGAAGCACTTAAACAATCTTGTGAGAGATGCTCTAGAAGGTGAAGAAGTGTTCCTTCAGTCCATAAAGCACACAAAATTGTGGTAAAATACGTAATCTCACAGAGACGAGGAGCAAGTCACATCAGTTCAGAGTAATGGTCCATCTGGCCCCAGAGGCCAACTCCAGCCATGGTCAACAACAAGCCCTACTGGAGACCCAACCAAGGCCATGATCAACAGCAGAAGTATCAGATGCTCAGGGCAGTGACACCTCCGCCAAGACCCTCCTACCTACCACCAGTGCTGGGAACATGCATTGCAATCCAGAATCAGATCAATTCAAAATGTTTCCTGAATCAAAAATGAAATTTTCTCCTCCCATTTCATGTTACTGTTTCCCCATTCCTGCTTTTTTTTCTTTTTTACATCAAAATTTGGTTTCATTTCAAAACAACCCAACTGCTTTAGAAAACGCTAACTTCCCAACATGCTAGAGCAGAAAAAGCTAAACTATTTGCTGAATCCACCCCCCAAAACAGTCTGAACTGCCTTCAAACTGTAATTTTGGGGTGTGAGGAACAGGAGAAGGGACTTTATCACATGCCAAGAAGTTTCTCAGTTCCCAGCAGCAGCTCTCCATCACTTGGGGGGGATGCAGCTCGCATGTGCCACGGAAGCTGCAGAAGAGAGACACGTATTTCATAGAGCTGGCAAACACTCTGCACCAGTTTTCTCCTAACCCCATCCCAAATGCCAAACGGGTTGCCATAGCGAGTGAAGATCTGGCAGCAAAATGCTCAAAAGGTCTGGAAAATTATCACTAACACATTGTGGGGGGAAAAACAAAAATCCCACCCCTAAGCTGGAAAAGGATCTAAAATAGCCTTTTCCACAAAAATAAGGCATAGTGTTGCGGTGATTACTGAAAACCAGATTCCCCGAGAAATGTGACTCTGGGAAGCTGAATGAACACAAATGAGCTCATCTTTCCAGTCCTTCCCCATGTCTTCCTCCTGCTGATCAGTTTAGCTCCTGGCTAATAGCCAAGCCAGGTATGGACACTTTTGACGCCACCCCTGCATGCTCAGTTATTGATGTGTTGCAGTCGAATGAAGCACTGCGGATCAAATTTAAATATTTTCTATTTTTGTCTTTACAGTCCTGATGCCACAAGCATCCGTGTCTACTCGCGGATGCTTCACTGCAGGTTGGCGATCAACTCCCATCGGCTTCAGCAGCAAAACTCCCAGCTGTAATTTTCACACCTGAAATTTGGGGCAGGTAGCGCTCAGAAGCCAGAGCCAATGCAACCTCTTGCACCATGAACCCTTGCAGATCACTAAACAGGGGCAGTTTAGCAGCAGAAAGCAGGCTAGAACTGCTTGGAAATTTTAAAAACAAGCCAACCACCCTGCCGGTGGACAAACCACCCCCTCCTCTTCCAGCTACAGCAGCTTCAAACACACCTTTGCCACGTCCCATGGAGCAGGAAACCCTCACAACTCCCCCTAATTAAGGAAATCAACTTTAATGCCCCCTAATAACACTCTGCAAACAACCTATTACCTCAGAGCCAAACTCTGGGCATGGAGGTTTCAACCCTGTCTTACTGGCACCCTTCCCTTGGAAGAACATGGACAAATTTTGTCCGCACACCGGTCCCCTCGCCATCCCTCTGAGCACCCCACACAGCCCCAGGCCAGGCTCACAGTTTGGCCACGAAGCAGGCTGATGCTGGGGAGCGATGCTGGAGCAATCCCACGATGCTGGAGCAATCCCACGCTTGGCTTATCTCACTAAGCAGTTTTCCCCTTCCTAAGCAGGGCAGGATTAGCAGGCTCCAGTTACAGCTGTGAGGAGTAATCAGTCACTTATCTGCATAGGCAAACCCAGCACATCCCAAATTCTCCTGCTGCACTGATCACATGGTAAGGGAGAGATTGTTCGCAGCTACCCAGCCTTCTCCATCACACCCCAGCCCCTGCCATGGGCAGGGGGACGGGGACAAGGACTGACCTCCAGCTGCTCACAGCAGCAGGAGATAAAGGAAAGCAGGGCAAGATTCAGCGCTGCTCTATTGCTGGCTCTGATTTAAGCAGAAGATGTAACCCAGCTAATTGACCACGAGCTGGCCTAGCTCAGGGGAGCAGCATCTGCCATGGAGAAAAGCCGGTGGCTGGGATGGTAAATTGGCATTACAGGCAGCAGAGGGGAGAAGGATCACACAAACACACACATGTGTTCCTTCCCACACCTCCTGGAGCGCGTTTGGGATTTTTTTCCAACACTAGGTTACAACATAAGGCAAAGAAATCACATTTTGCTGTTGTGATGAGAACAACAGGAGGTTAAACACAGGGCTCAGCCTTGGTATCTCCAACAGCAGCACCTGCCATGCTGGGACCTCACCTTCTCCTTGCTGGAGTTTAATGGACCAGAGACCCTTCTGCAGCATCAAGAGGGCAAATTGTCACTGAGGGACAGAGTAAACCATTGACTCCATCCTGGGAGGTGGCTCGGACCTGGCGCTGGTCAGGCCAGGAGACAAGTCCCAGCTCAGAGCATGGAGTGGAGGTGGGGCTCCCTAAGCCTTGCAGGAACAAATCAGCAAACAAAAGATGGGATTGCTCCTAGGACAGGTCCAGCCATAAACCCCCCCCCGAACGCCAGTTGGGCTGGGATCTGCCTCCTGCTCCTGCGAGGTGTTTTGCATATGAATTCTCCTTGCTGAAAAGAAATGGGTCCTTTGAATGAGCTGAATCTACTAATGAGAAGCCGGGGGCCTCCAGAGCCCCTCTTGAGGACAAGGGTCCCATTTCAACTGCCCCAGGCCAAGCCCTCAAATCGGAGAACAAACAAAGAGAGGTTTTCCCCAGAAGGAAGCTGCTTTTCCAGCCGGCTCCCCTCTCGGAAAGGTCATCTCCCCTGGACACGAATGGCTGCTTGGTGCACAAAGCAGCCAGGGCAGGAAAGTCATAGGTGAAAAAAAACCTGGCAAGAGCCCAAGCTGAAAAGCTGCATTTCAGATTCCCTTCTCCTGCCATCCTTCAAAAAAGATGATCGTAAGACTCCATCCAACGAGAGCTGGCTTGGAGCTCATTGATGGCAATGTCCCATTCAAGTCCTGGGTTTGCTAAGTGATTTGAAGATACTCGCTGCCCATCGCATGACTGAGAGCGTTGTTGCTCTGTCTCCAAGTTGATGGCCTTACCATGGGCTAGATTTGGAATTCTGTGCAATACAGGACAGAGATTCTAAGTCTTGCATCCAAGTCATTGCAGGAAATTCCCTGATTTTTCCCTCCCTTTGTCTCTCACAAAGCAGGCAGCGTAGAACCATGATAGACATCTACCAAAAGCCAGGGACAGACACCTAACAGCCTCCCACTGCAGAGCACCCTGGGGCCATATCCTCTCCCTCCACTGTCAAGGGACCTCCCCACCTCCTGCTTACTAGTCTGTGCCCAGAACTAAGTTCTCATTTCCAGCAGTGACTTTCTGACGCAACCCAAGAGCTGAGCACGGCACTTCTCACTCCTGCTGACCTGAAGGCAGCCTCATCCCTCTATGCTTGGAGAAGGTGGCTGCAGGAATAGTATATCCTTTATTTTTGGTGCATGCAAATAAGGGAGAAGCAAAAAACAAGGAAGAAGCAAGTCTTAAGCAAGGACTCTCCACACAGGGTAAAACCTCAAGGATGGGCTTTAAAGCAGGAAACCTACTGCCCTGGCAAAGGGGAGAGCACAGTCACTGCCAAGCACAGGTGGATCAGAAGTGCCTACCATGTGTGATCGTCTTCTCTGAGACCAGCCATGGCCCAGGGTCTCTGCCTAGTGGAGGATGGACACTGCTCTTCCCTGAGAGACAGGGTCTCCGGTGCCCGATGGATCAGAAACCATCCCTCCCCATACATGCTTCTCTCCCAGCCATGGTACAGGCAACCCCAAGCCTCTTCCATGAAAAATCTGAAAGTAAGCTATATGCCTATGAGGATAGGTCAAGTCCAAAGTACTAGAAACAACCGTAACCAAAGATGTTGGAAATCCCACACACCAGCTCCTGCAGTGTAGCCACCATTTAGATGCTACGTATCAGTCCCTGGACCATCTCAGGCACCTACTTTCAGTGATGGCCCATACTGGGACAATATCAGGCCACTTCACATTGTTACAGAGGTCACCTAGAACACAGGACCAGAACCAGCCACCCTGGAGCCTGTATCCACATTGCCCCTGTGTGTTTCTGAAGTACCACAGCTCTTGAGGACTCAATGTTCCTCCAACTCCTTGCAGGCTTCCCTTACACACAAAGGTCTCTATACTACACAAAGGTCACACCAAAGCCTACCTGAACGCTCCTCTTCCATTTGCTTGGTTTGAAGCTTGTCCCACTCACACCACCACAGAGAGATCAAGTTTACCTGAGTCTAGACAGTCCATCAAGCTCCCACGTCTAAGACATGCTATCCTGAACCCAGCTTTGCTGAGATTCAGTGATCTCAGGCAAATAAGCGAGCACATTTTTTATATGATGCTCAGTCCCTCGCACCTCTGTGAGGACCTGCTGAGCCCGGCATCAAACCCGGTCCTTGAGTGCGCCAGACAAAGCCTGACCCTTTGAAAGGCAGCAGCCGGTCGGCAGTGTTTTAAGGCCAAAAACCAGCTCTGAACGTTCAGTTCCTTCTTTAAATAGAGGCCCCTTCTGTAAACGATCTGTTTGGACAGGAGGGAGAGTGCTGCAAGAGTCCAAGTGCTTGTGAAATAGGATCAGCTGCCTTCGCTCCCACTCCATTCAAAACATGTGGGGGGAAGAAAGAAACCCAAATCTGGCAAGGCAAGAGGGGAGGAAAGAGTCCCCCTACACCTCTGTGCTGCTGGAAGGGTGCGAGACACCAGTAAAATGAGGAAAAATAATTAAAAAGGATCAATTAGTGTCATTTCTGTTTCGAGGTGCCTGCGTGTGTTTAATTATATTCCACACAAGAGGTTGTTGACGCTGATTTCTGTGCTGCGGGGCAGTGGGGTAGCAGGACCCGGGTCTGCCTTCTACCCGAGACAACCCCGTTTGGGGCTTTACCCCCAAGCCCACCCATCCGCATGGTTCAGCAGCACCCTTGGGCAGAGGGGGGCTGACACCCAGCCCCGTGGCGTGCTGGCCAGACAGACAGACGCACAGCTCTCCCCTGCTCCTGCGAGAGGCCCCTGCCATAAACACAGAGGAGATTAAAAAAAAAACATCTTTGCCCAACTCCGGCTGCGTCCCAGATCAAAGATCATCTCCAGCGAGGCCATCTGGTCCTTGTAAATGTAAAACCAAATTGAAAGCCCTGCCCTCACCTCCTCTGACTCCCTCGGCAATATTGCTTTTACCGGCCGGGGACAGAGCTCGCGAAAGGCATCTGTATGTAATATAGAGCCTCCGTGCAGCTGGGCTATAGGTTTGCGACCCCCCCTTTTGTTAATCATGAAGCAGAGGTGAACGTTTTCTTTGGATCTTCAGGGGCCCTGTTATTCCCAGGGGCTTTGGGAAGAGCCCATGGCGCCAACCCTGGGATGGAGGAGGGCTGCTCTGTATCCTCATCACTTCTTTCCAGCTGAGGACTGGCTTGTTGTCCCCGTCCCTGTTTAAAAAGGGCCATGCCAGGAGGGGCAAATGTCCCCACTATCCCAAAAGTGTCCCCACCATCACAAAAGCCATGCAGCACCCTCCTTCCAGCCCAAGCGGGTTTCTCCTACCATTGCTCCCCACCTGGAGGGATGCAGGGGATGGCAAATAAACAGAGAAAGAGAACGACTGAACTGAGCACTTCCAAAAAGGGGATAAAATGCATCTGAGCCAAAAATGACTTGTGAAAACCCTGGCCACTGCCAACCCAAATACTCCGGGCTCGACTTGAAAGGCGAGTGGGATCTGCTATCAAGAAGAGAGAGCTACACGGGAGATGTCGGAGGCAAAGAGGAGGCAGCTTGAGGAATTCCTACCCATCAAGCTTTATTGTGTTATTCCAACTAAGCAGAGACAAAAAGACAAATCTCAGCTCCCTACTTTCATTTATAATTGAACCCAGTCCAGAAGGATGGAGCAAGTACCATCTGTAATGCAGAGTGCATTAGCAGCCGGCAGAATGAAATATTCAAATTACTGTAGGCTACCTCGCATTTTAATGACAGGGTTACAAAAACCTGACTTGTAAGTGGAGATTGGACTGGAAGAACAGAAAGTTTGTTTTTTCAGTGCATGAATTAACCTAACAAAATATTACTTTCAGGGAAAAGAAAAAAAAAAGCATTTGCATGGGTAATTCTGCAACACATCCCAACAGGCTCACAAGAAAAAGAAAATTATTCCATTTAGCTATCCTAATTGATATATTGTCCAGGGAGATTAAAAGACTCGGGGAAAAAAAGGGCAAGGCTTTTTCCTTTTGGCTGAAGATACTAAATAAATATACGTAGGTGTGCACAAACCTTACCAGCACATATAGGTCCCATACACAGGGCAGTCCATATGTGCATCCATGGGATGTGTTGGTGCAATACCTGCACGAGATGCAGCTTTTCAATGCTGTGCACAATTTGAATATGCAAATCACCCCTTGATTTCTGTGCTTGTGCCTGCAACGGGGATCCATTCGTTTTGATATCGTTAATCAGGGCTGCCGAAAAGCCTGACACAGTAAGTGGCTGTAGCCCCTAGCAGTAGTCAAGATGGAGTGACAGGCTCCATTTAAGATGTCACAGCATATAATAAAGTGTAAAACTATACTTAAAATAAACGAGATAGAAACAATAAACTTGACTCTGGGTTTGAACTTTCTGGGAGAGCGGCAGGGAGACACGAGCGTGTGCAAGCGGGCACAGGGCTGGGGCAGCTGGAGAGGACGGTCCCCCCAGCACATGGGTGACAGCCAGGAGGACTCCCTCCCGTGTCCTCCCAAGGAGCTGAACTTCTCAGCAACTCTACAGTAGCAACCAGTCTGCATGTGGGACATCTCTGGAGCTTCTGGAGGTGGATGTGGAGGAGGAAGAGAAGGGGTCACAACCAGGATGTGCTGGGGGCTGAGGGGATGGCCAAGCCATGACAGGCATCAAAATTCAAGTGAGGAGCCCATCAAAGGGGCTGTGCCTTGCTTCCAGCAGCTCAGCAGAGCAGAAGGGATTTACCCACTGCAGGTGTCACCTCTGGGCACCTGGACAGAGGTGGGGACAACGCAGCCCAAACCACCTTTCCCTCCCTCCTGGGCACCCAGAGAGTGTCAGTGGCTCACAGTCATGTTTCTGGGGTATCCCTTCCCTTGCATCCCTGGGTAGCAGTGCTGGGATGGGATGGAGGCAGTGATGTCCTCTGCATCTCCAGCCTGGGCTTGGCCACGTGCCCTGGGACCAGGAGCCACAGCAGAAGTTGGAGCCCTTCTCTGGCAAGATAAAGATCAGGATCAGGCCCATGTGGGGGTGGAGGGGGGGCACAGTAACAAGTCCAAAAGCCCCATTTTGCTCCCCAAACCACCCCTCCACACCCCAAGAGCTCCAGAGCGTCCGACGGCAGCTCTACGCGCTGAGACAAACCAGTCGCTCTCCCTCCTGCTAAGCAGTTAAATTAGAGAGTATTCAATTAATAACAGCTGAATATTCTGTCACATTTAGGAAGATGTATGGTAAGACAAGCGAGTTGTGATGTCTGTGACAGAAATGATAAAAGTTCTCCCGACACAGCCTGGCAGATACTTGGCTGGAGGAACCGCTTGCTCTCATGGACTCCAACGTCAGCACAGACACCAGGCCCAGTGCCGCCTTCAAAGGAGAGATGCTCCAAATTGCAGGGGAGAACCATTGCCAAAATCGTTTGCAGGCAGCTCCCGCCTGCTCTCCTTCTGGGATTCATCTGAGATGCAGGGATGAGACCCTGGAGAAGACCTTGGCCAAAAGAGGACTGAGACAGCACCTGCCAGCCACCACATGGCAAGTGTCACCCAGTACAAGCTCAAACCCTCCTATGTCACCTAAAGGCCACCCCATGACACTCTTCCCCCGCCCTGGTTGCCTCAGTTTACCCATCTGCAAAAAGGACAGTGAATGCACCCCAAGCAACCCACCCCAGAGGGGAACAGGGCAGGGCTGGCACAGCACCACAACCATAGGCAAGCGCCTGCCATCTGGTGAGACGTTCCCCACCTCGTTTGTGGACATGGTGTGGCCAGGGGACACGTGGGAGCAGTGCTCTTGAGGCCACCGCCTCCACTTCTTCCGGGGGGGTTGTTTTTCACCAGCGTTGTTTGCGAACACAGTTTTGTTGCTAAGAAACTACCTTCATATTGCTCGGAGAGCAAAGACAAAGCAACCGTCAAAATAACACTGTATTTTGACAGTAGCCAGATCATAACCACAAACGATCCATTTTCCTTTCTCTCCCATATGCTCATTAATGTGGTCTAAATACCATACTCCCATATATAACCCACACCATACACGTACACACGCACGGCACGTGCAGGCACTGGGGACCTGTGTGCGGGGGGCTCCATTGCATCCGTTCATCCCCCAAGCAAAAGCTGAAGGAATCAGACCTGGGAAGAGCAGAGAGGTCCCCAAGGAGGCCCCAGGGCTCCCTTCTAGGCAGGAAGGTGGCACAAGGTCTTTTAGCAAGATACACATGAGAAATAAGAGGGAGAAGGTAAGACCTCTGCTCATGCCCACAGCAGCTGGCTCTGCACGTTGGCCCTGGTTTGGGGAGAAATGTAATTATCTGTTGGCTTATTGGGTGAGTTAGGGTTGTTTGTTATGGGTTTGTTTTTCTTAAAAGTGCCAGGGGAGAAAAAGTGTGAGAAAAAATAAAACCCATTCACTGCTCAGTTTCTTAAGTGGTCTGTGCCTCTTGCTGCTTTCAGGATGGGGAGATCCTTGCACACAGGGATGATCAGAGCACCCCCTCGCCACCACCTTGGCACAGATATGTTCCCAAGCCATGTCCTTATGATCCTGAAAACCCGTTTGCTAATTAACCCACCTCCTAGGGCAGGAGGACACCTCTACCTTTCCTGCTGGAGCATCTCTGGCCCCTCTTTGCTGATGCCACTGCAACTGGGAGGGCCTGGATGGGTGCCAGAAAAGATGTGAAAAGCAATGCATCTGCTCCTCAAAAACCCACAGGAAACAGGTAAAAGAACCACTGACCCACTGCCGCCGATTTACGGGGAGGGGAAAGGCAGGTAAAAAGCAAGGCTGAAACTAAAACCTGTTGTGACAAGACAGCCCAAAGGACCATGCATTTCTGCCAGTCCCGAGTACAAAAAAGGCTGCCCAGAGTCTCAGCACAACCGCAGCAGTTCTCACCACCCTGGCAGGACAGCAAACACTGACCTGCTGTTCTTGACCACTACCTGCAGCGATCACCAGCTTGAAAGCTGACCAAGAGCACCGACTGGCTGCTGGTGAGGGATTGCGCCGATCCACTTTGCACCCCTTGGCATGCACTGGTGCAGAAGCAGCGCCTACAGGCAGCGGCCGACAGGGCTTTGGAGAGCAGCACCCTGCTTTGGATGCTTTTTAGGGAGAAAGAGGCAAAGAACTGAAGCTGTGGGAAGCAATCCTGCAATATCTGGGTTGTCCGACTCTTCCCCGGGGCCAGCTGGAGCGTGGCTCTGGCTGATTGATCCCTTGCTCAAGTGCAAGATGCTTCTGTACGTACCCGAAAGCCCAGCCTAGCCCCGAACGGCCCATCTCCTGCAGAGCAGCAGCTTGTGCTTTCCCTGCCAAAACCTCACAGTAGGAGAAAAAGGGAAGGGTGAGAAAAGCTCTGTCGAAACCCACCAAACCCCAAACAACATTTTTCCGCAGCAGAACAAAGCCCTTGGAAATCTCTTCTCTGCTTGGGTCCCCCGACCCACATGAAAGCGGCATTTTTCTGGGCTAATTACACAGGCTGCTCTGAGCCTCCTGGCAGAATACGAGCTGCAGAAGCAGACTTCAAAGGGCTCCCAAATTTAAAATAAATAGAGAGCAAAGACAGCGCGGTCCATGGGAGATCTCTCCCCATCGCCTGCACTGGCCGCCTGGGTTGAATGTTGGAGGTGAATCAGTTCACGAGACTCCTGGCAAGGAAAGCCACGGGAAGACGGGGTCAGCTAGATTTTATTTGCATGGCACATTCTCAACAGGCACAGAGGGAGGGTTTTGTCCTTGCAGGACCAGCCATGGTTGCAGCAAAGCCTTCTGAGGCCTCCATCCAAGGGAAGGACCAACTATGGAGCCTGTCTGCTAGCTTGGGTGGGCCAAGGTCAGGTTGTGGCAGAGGATGGGACAGGAGTCATTATCACATACCAGGGAGTGGTGGCCGCCATCACAGCTGGTCTAAGCACTGGCCCCAGGCCCTGTGTACCTCAGTTTCCCCAGAGCTGAATGCATCCATTGCACCCAGAGCTCCTGAGATGGGATTTTCCAAACTGGTCCATCACCCTAAAGAGCAACCTTCCACAGAAGGCTTTGGCCCTGCTTGGGCCAAGTCACAGCCTGTACCCACTGCTCTTGATGGACAAGAAACCCAAGATCTGCTGCTTCCCATTCATCTGGGAGAGAGAGAAGATGCCTCTGCTGTCCCCTCCAGGAACAAAACACCAGCCCCAACCAGCAGCCCATGGCCAAATATCTACCCTCCTGGCCCAGAAAGCAGCAGACTCTCCTGGCTTTCAGCAGGACACTCTGATGTGCCGGGTACAATTTACACCGGAGATGACTGGGGAAGATGAAGCCATTCGGCCAGCTCCTCCAGCCCCCACTTTTCACCCTCCCCTTTGGGCTTTATAGGGCCTTGCAGCATGGCCAGTACCCTCGCTCCTCACTGATGAGCATGGAGAGATGCCTCCAAATCTGCAAGGCATGACCAGAAATCCCACAGGTCTCCAGGCTCTGGTCCTTCCATGGGCAGCAATTACCCAGGAGTGCTGCCACAAAACATTTTTGCAGAGCCTTGGAAAAGGACACGGGAGAGGAAATCCACACTGGATGCTCCAGTGTTTAGGAAGATCAGCACACACAAAACCATCCTGTGAGGGATACCAGCCGTGCTCCTGAACCCAGCCAGCTCCAGCCCCTGGTCTCGCTGCTTTTCCCCCAGCCTTGAGGCAAGGAGGAGGGCTGGACTGCACCCTGCATCCTCCTGGGGAGAAGGAAGATGAGAGGAAGGATGAGGCTGGGACAGCCGAGCGTGGGTGGGATGTGGGGGGAAGGTGTCAATTAAAGCAATGAGGCCCTCTGCATCCCTGTGCCTGACAGCCGGGCTGAGCCAAGCTGACAGCCGCAGCGCCGGCTGCCTTCCCCATCTCGCTCACCGGAGCGCGCCCCCCCCGTGCACCCCCGGCTCCAAACCGGCAAGGCCAGCGTAGGCGGACACCGGCAGCGGCGTGGTGTCCCTTCCCCTGCCCCCGGAGAAGCTCCTAATAATGGGAATTAACATGATTTTGGACTTCGGCAGGCCACGGCCAGCCTGCGGGTGGGTGGCAGTGGGGCCAGGTGGGAAGGCAGAGAGAGACACTGGATCATACAGAAATAATTAATGAGTGCTGCAAGGCCTCAACTTCCATGCAGGACAGCATCAACCAGGTGCCGGGATGCAGGGAAGATGGCAATTCAGCAAGACATGGGCTGGCAAGTCACCCTCCAAACTGCCCCCGGGCAGTCAGCCTGCATCCCTGCTCCCCCTCGCATCCCCCTGGGAATCACATCCCGGGAGCCCCCACTTCAACCCCCTGCCTGCCCTCCCCACAGGTTCAATCCGATTACTGCTGATACACATCTCCTTCAAGGGCTCCGAAACACGCCCTTCCCAGCTGAAGGATTCGCAGGGACACGGAAAACTTGTCCTGATTGCGGCATTAATGGTCGTGTGGCCCATGTCATCACCGAAATGGCCTTAGGGGGAGAGTTGATGGGTCTCTGAAGTCATCAGGACTACCCCACCTCATCTTGCTCCCCTTATTAAAACCATTCATCCTGGGAGCTAAATGAATATGTTTCATCTTCAAATGCTGAGACACAACAGCAAGCAGGCAGAGATCTAATAGAACAATACCCGTCTAATCATGCCGATTTTTCTCTCCCCATCCTGCCTTCATATTACACGCGCGGCCACGAGACCAAGCCAGGGCCGCAGGCAATGGGTGAGGATGGGGCACAGTCCGCTCCCGGCTTTGCCTCCGCTGCTGCACCTCATCCCCCCACACTAGGGTCTTCCTCCCTTTGCTAAGGTGGAAAAAAAATAGCCCCAGGACTTTTAAAACTAATAAGCCAAATAGATACTGAGCCTAACAAGTCTAAGGGAGCCAGGGAAGCAGGGCAGACCCCCCACCACCAGCAGACCCCTGCTTCCCCCAGGAATCCTGTACGTTGCACCATCCATGAATCATTTTGGCTCTCCTTCCTGCAACCCACTGCAGGTTTTCCCAGCTCCCGTTCCCTTAGATACAGGGTTGATATTTTTTTTCCCTTATTTGCTAAAGCACTTTTTTGCATGCATGACATCAGAGGAAGCAAAACAATTTTGTGTCTCTCACATATTAAGTGCCTCCAGTGAGGTCCCCAGCTGTGGACAGGGTGGCAGAAGATGCGGTGGATGGGAGCATCGGGAAGAGCTGGGAATGGGAAAGGTGGTTAATCCATCGCATCTTTGAAGAGCCTGCCGGAGACGCTGCCGGCCTCCCGTTCCTAACCAGGGTTTGCACAGCAAATCCCCGCTCTATCTAATTATTAACAATAATAACGGCGCCTGGCTCGCTGGATGCCATCTGGAGCCCTGCCACGCGTGCCTGCCGGCCCCGGGAGGGCCGGGAAGGGGGTGACCCTGCGGGGCCGAGGGCCGGGGCCGGGGCTGGCCGGGCAGCGGGTACCAGCTCGGGATGGCCCCCAGGACCCGGCGGGCCCACCCAGGCTGCCGTGCTTGTGTTCGCTGCTGTGGCAGGCTTCATAAGGCTCCGCTCTTTGACTGGCGTTGAGTTTATGTGAAAGTAATTAACAGTAATTAATCCTTAATTACAGTAATTAGCCAAGTCGCAGTAAATTAAACCACATCTGGAGCAGATGAGGGCTTCCGAACGGGAGGCTAGTGCAGGCGACAATCGGAGAGATGCTGAATTCATCTGACAGCATCTGATTAAGGCTACCTGTTGCAAGCGGCTCATTTACATCGTGTTTTTGTTTGCGTTTGGCAGTAACCCTTTCAGCCGGGCTCCCACCCCCAACCTCCACCTCCCCATTCCCCCCACAAGAGCTTCGGCGATCTGCAAGGAGCCGGGAACAGCTCCAACCCAAGAGCCAAGTGTCTCCCCACCATGCCCCCTGACCAGCCCAGGCTACCCCAGGGTGGTGGGGATGAGCTGGCACAGGGCCGGGGAGCTGCCAGGCTCCTTCGCACCCTCCAGAGAGCCAGAGCTGCTCAGCGGATGGCATATAAACCCCCCCCCTGGGGTGACCGGGCAGGACAGAGGCAGAGCGATGGAGGCAGCCAGCTTCGCTCTCAGCATCCCCACGTCCCGCCTCCTAACAGCTACAATAATAATCATCATAAAAGATGTGGACTCCAAAGGGGAGCATATTAGCAAAAAGGGGCAGGCTATTATTAACAGCACTGAGCATTTACCCAGCACCGTGCAACCTCGGAGACCATTGGTGATGTTTAGCTACGTTCACAGGGAGGGGGAAATCCTTCCCTTCTCTTTCTTCCTATAATGGAAAAACCACAAGACAGAGAGGTGAAACAGGATACGAGAGGCTCGGCTATGGCTTGTCATGTTTGAATACTGAAAGAAAGAGCTCGGGAAGCAAACTGCACCGTCCTGACTCGGCTTCATGCTTTCATCCCACGCGGCCAGGATGTGTGGCTGGCTCTCAGCTATTATAAAAATCTGGGAATAATTCACAAAAATATCTTGCACTCTTCTGGTCCTCAAACCACGCCACTCACCAGCACCCCAAAACCTGGGACAAGGATCTCCATCAAGGCAGGGAGATGCCAACGGGATTTCAAGAGCCAAACTGCAAACATGATGGTCCAAACGCAATTGTCCGATTTCAGTAGTTATCGCAAAAGCTTCAGGGCTTAACCACACAAAATTAATCAGCATGAGGGTCCTGTGTATTTTGCCTTTTCATCATATGGTACAGGGTGGATGGGTGGCTCCCAAAGCCTAGGCAGGGAGTGTTAAAAAACCCTTTGATACTGAAATATTGTCTCTCCTCTGGAACTAAAACCATGCAGGACTGCCAAAGCCAACAGCTGCAGCAGGCCCTGGAAACGATCAGAAGAACCTTGCCTTATGAAACACGGAAAAGAGCTACATTTGCCCTTGATTACAAAATAAAAAGCAATGTTTTGAATTTCCTGTGCACAAAAGAGCCCCGCAGAAAAAATGTGGTTTCCCAACCTCCACTTTGACCCCGTATCAGGCAGGACTCCCCCGAACCCTAAAATGCAACCAAGTGCTTAAACAGCCATGACCAGCTTATGTCCAACATCTGCCACACCAGAAACACACTTTACAATCTACATCTTGGTGGGAGACATGCAAATCCACATCTTGTCTCTCCTACCAAGGAGAAACATGGTGTCCCTCAGCCACCTAACACACCAGGAAAAATGAAGCAGGCTGAAGTGATGCTCCACCAAACGTGACCTTCCTGAGCTAGGCAGGTCTCTGAATGTCAATGCTACCTCAACATGGCTCCACTGGTGCAAGAACAGCATGTGCCCGATGATGGGGAAAAGGATTTTTCAGTCAAGTTAAAACAGCGGGGAGGGTTCCTGATCCACAGCCCCAAAATGAACTCACACTGTCCTTTCACTGCAATTTTACTTCAAATCAATAGTTTTCTAAATGGATATTCCATCAGCTTTGTACTTGAGATCCTTCACAGCTCTGGCATTTACAGCAAATCACATTATCTTGCTGTAGCCAGATTTTTGGCTTAAAAAAAAGTAAATAAAATTCATATGAATAAAAGATTCCCTCAAAAATGTCTTCTAGAAACACACCCCCTAAATCCACAATGCCAGCATTTTGCTTTGCAGAAAGATAACATAAATGGGGAAGCTGTAACCAAATGTGCAAAGCCTGCTCCAGCCAGGCAGGAGGAGCGCAGGACACCGCTCTGCTACGGAGGCTGCAATGACTTCAGATGGTTCAATGGTGGAGGCAGGAGAGCCTGGTTGGCTCTACTTCTCCGCTGCCAGTATTGGCCAACAGCTATCTGCACACACCGTAAATGCTACAGGTTTGTCCTTCGAAGTTGCAAAATATGCAACATCTCAACTTGGGTAAATAAACAAGCTTTCAGTGCGTGGGCAACTCAACACTCTTGGGAAGACGGTTGTTCTGGATCCAAGCAGATGTTTTATTTTGGCTTGTGCTTGTCTTTGTATCCCAATTTCCTCCAATCCCACCTGGCTACAAAGCCTGATCTCTGCACACACAAGGAAGCCCCTTCCCTGTGCATTGAGAGGCTCAAGAGAAACAGCTCCCAAGACAGGTCCCAGCGGTCCCATCCTGGATTGGGATGTGATGAGACCCCTCTCCCCGAGAGACAGCACAGGTGAAGTGGTGCGACCTCCTCTACCCACCTGCCCATTGCTCCTCTCAATGCTGGCAAAGACTTGCAGGAGTATGAGGACTGAGTCAGTGCCTCCTACAAGATGGATCAATGATGTTGCTGCTGGGTCCAACCAGACCCAAATCTAAAAGCTCTCTAAACCTCCAGTGCTGCTCAGCCCAGTTGCCTTTTCAAGCCCAAATAGGCCCCCAGGACTTCTCATTGCAAAAGTCCTACAAAGAGCAACCCAGTGGTTGCTCCATTTCCAGTAGTTTTGTACCAGGTCAAATGAGAAAACAAACACAACCACAAAAAAACTAATAATTCCATGACGAAGGGAGGCACATCTCGCTTCTCCTCTCCAGGGGAAGGGAGATGTGGCCGGACCCAGCGACTCGGCCAGGTGGCCCTTCCCCAGCCATCAAATATCACCATTTTTGGACCAAACGCTAGTGGAACAATTTTAACCCAAAAACAGTATGTGTACATATGGAAGTTTCCAAATAAAACAAACTAAATCTAAGCCTTTAGGACTTACAGTCCAGGACAGGAACATGGCCCAAGGGCCTCGGGAGGCAAGAGGCAGCAGATCTGCCCAGCCCGGCCACGGACCCAGTGGGAACATCCCCGTCATCGCAGATGCACACGCGCACGCACAGACACGTGTGCGCTCCTTTCAGGCTGAAGACTCGGGTCCCTCCTCATCTGCATGGTTCGAATTAATTATACACTTTAATTTCATGAATTATTAATTTGATTCTGACTCGGCAGCTTACGATTATCCAGTGCTACAGACTATGCAATTCCAGCTTCATTAAAACATCACCAGCTGCCTGAGAGACAGACATTAAATAGCAGAGAGTAATAATAAAATTAAGCTCCCTGCGCATAGCAACAGAGTCTTCCCCAGCCGCATGCGGCCAGGGCCCAACTGGTAAATAGGTCCCTTCCAGGAGCTTTTTTCCCTTCCCGAGGCTGGTCCCTCCCTCACTGGGAAGATGCTGCTCCCGGGACGCAGGACCAGGGGTCTGCAGGAGCATCCCTGGCATAGGGGGCATGGCCGGGTGACGAGGGTGAGCAGCACCCCCCTCCCAGTGCCCTCAGCAAGGATGGGGAAGGCTCCAGGGCTAACGTCCACTCCAAATAAATAAAGCCAGAGCGCTGCCTCCCAGCGTCTCCCTGGCAAAACAATTTATAGAGGGAAAATGTCGGAATTTAGACATTCCATTTAGCTGCTTCAGAAATCTAAGGACCCCAAACCTTGTGGGATTTGAGAAATCGATGGAATTAATTAAGGGAGATGTCCAGCGGTCTCCGCTAAGTAATCAGCAGGTACAGTAGACCTGAAATTCTATAAAGAAAAATGGGAAGGGATGACATTGAAGGAGGCAGTGGGGATTAAAAAATGAGCATCCGAGTGGTAAAGGCGCATACCCATTGATCGCTGCATTACGGATTAAGGCTTCAACGAGCAGCCAGAAGATTCTGTAGCAGAAAATGGTTACAGAGGATGAGCATGAGCAGAGCGGATATATATAACCTCTGACAGCCGGGAACAACTGAGACGGAGGACAGCGCTGCGGCGAACCCCATAGCAAGAAAGTTTTGGGGAGGGGGGAGGAAGGGGAGGTGAGGGGAGCCAGGAAGGAGCCATTTTGTGCAAGGGAAACCTGCCCAGGGGGACAGAGCCGTGTCCCCTGCCCACCCCAAGGAGGAAGGTGGAGGGGACACCCGGTGCCACATGGGGGCCACAGGGTTGGGCAGCGAGGTGGGGAGGGAGCACTTGCATCAGCAAATAGCTGATGCCTGGCTGTAAGGCGCAGCCCAAGCAGACACGTAGGCACAGATTAGACCTGCCTGTCACAGGGACCACATTTCACCTCTGTGCCCTGTCACGGGCTCTTAAGGTCACCGCTGTCTTTAATCCTGTGCCCCTTCACGGTCCTACGCTTTGGTTTCCCAGCCGTCCCACCTCCCAGGGGATGACTGCGTCCAAGCCCAGGAAAATCACCACTTGGACCATGTCCGCACGGCAACAGCTTCCCAAGGTCACCCTGCCCACAGCGTAGCCCCGGGATGTGCAGGTACCTGTCCCCAAAAGCCAGGCTGGACACTACTCACAGAGGCAACGCTGTGTTCAGGGGCAGGCTGATGGTAAGCACCATCCACCCTTGGGAATTAAGAAAGTAGCACAATCCTGTCTTCAGGCACTCTGAGTATGCACAGGAGGGGACTAAAACAAGATCACCCGGGAGGTGCCACCCTGAAGCCCCCCAGTCCGCAGCCACTCACCCACCCAGCACTAGCACTGCGTTTGTACCACCATTTGGGACCAACCCAAGGCAGAAGTGTTTCTCCAGAGCTCCCAAGCATCGCCCAGACCACGGTACCCAACAGTGTCACATGGCAGCTGGTTCAGACAAGACTTCAGCGATGTGGTGAACTCAATTTTCTGTGCTTAAAACAGATCTTCCTGGGAAACGTTACAGCTACATCCAACACCTCGTGCAAACAGAGGAGGAAACCCTTGGGAAGCAGCATCCCACCCAGCCATCCTGTCTGCTGCAGAGGGAGGGGGAGACGGCAACAAAACTGAACTGGGATCGCTGGAACATTTTGATGAAAAACCTCAAAAAATAAAACCGAACCCCTGGAGCCGCATGTGGCGGCAGCTCCGTGTCTGCGGAGGTCGCAGGGCCAGGCCAACCCCTGCTGCCCGCCCTCCTCATACATATGCATCATTGCACACGCTGAATGTCAGCGGTGCCAGCAGCCAGAGGGGACCCTCGCTTCGCAGGACAAAGACAGGTGCTCTGGGGTACGGGAGGCACAGACCGGCGGGGTGCAGGGGGGAAAAGGGCTCACTCCACGCACAGCCGTGGCTGTGGGCACCCAGCTGCTTCAGGAGGCACCTGCAAGGCAGTGAGGATGGTGAGGCCGAAGCATGCTTCCAGCAAAAGGCTGTCTGCAGCCCGCTGTGCCCTGTGGGTGCCTGGACAGGTCCAGCAGTCCCTGTGCCCACCACCACTCACACACACACAGAGGATTATCTCCGTCCTTCATTCCTTAAATATATTTCAAAAATCTGGGACCAAAAAAGCATGCGTGAAGGTCATGGGTGTTTTCAGCCAAACACAGTGAGAGCATCCTGGCTGGGGAGAGGTCTCCAAAACATCTTCCCTCCCCAGTGTGAGCTGAGCCACCTTCCCCATCCTGCAGGAAACACCGAGGGAACCTCCACGGAGCATCAGGATGTCCACCCTTGGGTGGCGCTGAGAGACAGAGCAGGCACCAACTGGACCGTGTCCCCTCCATCATCCAGGAAGACAGCATCACCTTCCCCAGTGCTGCGGAGGGACGCAGAAACCCTGGTCTCTATGCCAGGCAAGCCACAGTGACGAGGGGACAGGATGGCAGAAGTGAGATGCTCCTACGTGCAGAAGGCTGAACACCGTGTCCCCAGACCCAGCACAACAAGACGCTAGTGTAACGAGGCCATGACATTATGAGAATGACGGGTCTAGCAGATGCAGTGGCACAAACACAGCTCAACCTTTCTCCCCAGAAAGGCTTCTCCTGTGTACAGGCTGGACTACAAAGGCTCTCTGACCCCACCTCTCTGCACATACATCCTTGCATCCAGCCCCTTTGGCTCCAGCCCCAGGTGCCCTCAAGCCAAGCCCAACCTGTCCCCAGGCAGGAGCTGCTAATCCCACCACCCCAGCCAACAGCGACGCCTTCAAATCACACTTGGGAGGCCTTACGGGTGCCCAGCGACACGCCAGGCGGTGCGTGTTTTACAATCCATGTGTCGAAGAGCCCTGAGCAAAGGCTGTAGCAGATGCAGAGCGTTCAGCAGATTCCCTCCCCTGGCTGCATGACAGCGGGAGGAGGCAGGGAGCAGCCCCGGCCCTCTGTCCCCCGCCTCCCTGGCCCCCAGCAGGCATCTGGCATCCAGCACCGCGAGCTCCCGGGGCAGGCGCGCTCCTCGCCACAAACATCCTCCCTCCGAGCAGGACGCCTTCTCCCATGGGGCAAACATTAGTGGGACAACTGGAAACGTTCAACTTGATTATAATGCTTTAAGAAAAGGTCACGGTGAAATTTCAGCGCTTTACCTTGAGCTCTGTTTGTTCTCCATGGGATGAGATGGGAAGAGTCAGCTTGCCCTGGCTCGTGGCAGCCGCAGAGCTCTGATTGCATTTCACGGGCCGGCAGCGGGCTGTCGAGCCGCAGCAAGCCCCCCAGCCCAGGGGACTGAGATAAGACACCATGGACATGCTTGTGGGGGCACATGCTGGACCACCACGCCACAGCTGGAACACCACGCCATAGCTAGACCATGTTTATCCTCCGAAAGTTGCCCAACCCCTAGATGATCTTGCACTCTGCTTACACCAAAAAGCATGGAAAAGCAGCCAGCAATTCCTAGATAGCATCTCCCTCAGAGTCGGGAAGGTTTTCCAGCACACCATTTGGCTTCATCTTTTCGGGCCTCAAAAAGAGCTGCGGCCAAAACTGCAGTAAGGCAGCAGCACTGAGGGACTGGAGCATGATTCAAGCATCACCCAGCTCACAGGTGACCCTCGGCCACCACACCAGGCCCACCGGCACTTTCCCCTGCTCCCAGGGCAGGAGGGCAAAGCAAGGACAGCCAGTACTGAAGGGCATGGCTTCTGCCAGCACTACAAGCAGGACCAGGTCTCAGCCCTCACTGAGCAGCATGAAGCTCAGGAGCACCCTATTTTCCCCAGCTCCTATCCCTGTACTCCAGCACGATTGCTTTTGGACTCATTAACAAGCCATTTTGCTATCCAAGTTGAGGTGTACAAGGATGACCCACTGAAACGGCAACAACTGGTGCAGAAGGTGGCCAGAGCTCCCCAAAATGTATGAGTGCAGGACAGCAGCAGCCCAGCAGCTCTCCCCTTCTGCACATCGAAGTGAGAGAAGCTCTGACCCACAGCAAAGGGTTTGCTACCAGTTGGGTGAGAGGAAAACCAGGGTCAGTTTTGTCTGTGGCCAAGTGAAGGATGCTCTGCCCCCAGCAACGTTCCTGCTGCAGTAATTAAATCTGTCGTCCACCAATTTGCTGCCAGGGGAGTTCTCAAAAGGTCTCCAAGCAGAGCCAGGAGATGAGTGCTTAGTGGAGATGGAGCCTTCTGCAGCTGCTGGGGTCTGGGCTGCCAGGCCCAGGTGAAAGGAGGAGGAAAAGCCCGTGGGAGCTGCCTCCAGCTGGGACAACTCCCCAGGAAAGGGCAGGCAGCAGAAGGCTTGGGGGAAGATTTTAAAAATAGCCAGTTCCAGCAAACTGGACTGAAAACCCAAGGTGCCGAGTGCTCTTGCAGCACCTGGGTAGCTGGGAAGGGCTCAGCATCCTTCCCCTTCCTTTGCAGCCCAGCCTGCAAAGCCTTGCCCAAAGGGGAAAAAGTTCAAGATGCTATCACAGCACAAACAATTATTTTCTGACACCTGCCGATGCAGCCAGAGCACAGGCGTGATACTCCTCGAAAAGCCAGGACACAGCTGGCGGGTCCCCTCAGCAGCATCCTTCCACCAAAAGCCCACCTTGGAGAAGGCAATGCCTGTTCCAAAGACGGGATCAACACCTCGGCTTGTTGGTGGGGCTGCAGCAGACCCAGGAGGACGGAGACCCTGATCCCCACACTGCTTGCTCTTGCTTTTCCGGAACATGCAGACACACCTGCCCGCAGAGCCAGGATGCTGTATTCCCACCACTCCGGCACTGCCGCTCGCAACAACTCCCAGCTGCTGCCAAAAGGTATTTTTAGCTGCATTATTTATTTGAACACCTGCCTGAGATTTCAAGGCAGAGTACGGAGCCTGAGCAGCAGAGAGAGGGAGGGAGGAGCGGCACTGGGAGATCTGGACCATTTCCACTGGAAGATTCGAGAGTGGAGACACAGGCACAATGGAGCAAGACTTGGGCTATGCTGAGGAAGAGGATGGTGCGGCTGCGATCACACACCTGCATCACAAACAGCACCAGGTTAACCCAGCTGTACCAGCGGGACAGAACAGCCGAGTACCAGTGCAGACTGGGAAGATGCTCAAGGCACCCTCATGGAGAGGCTGTTTTCAGGGAAATGGGGCTCGTTAGGTAGCCCGCTACACATGGTTTCAAAATGCTCAGGCCTGACATGGTGCCCGCAGCAGGAATGCCTCAGGTCTCACTGCTGTATATCATAACCCCATTTTGGGAAGTAAAAAACATAAAACTGCTCTCTTTCCTTTACACAAAACCAATTCCACCTCAAAAGCAGCCTGTTGACCGTTTTGGAGAGACAGCCCCAGAGGAAAGATGATAAGGTGAGCAGAAAGTGAGGGAAGGACAGATACTGAGAGGGAGGACAGACATACTTCACACTTCTTCCCAAAGACGGAGATGCCCACACATACCTTGGGATTTGGGGGAGCCATGGGGTAATTGAAGGGCCAGGCAGTGGGCACACAGAATACAATACAATACACCTGCATTATTTTTGAAAGGTTTTCTTGCCACCCCATTTACTCATGTGAACAAAACCTGCTGCCTCCCTCCTGGTTGTGCTGAAATAATCCCCCCTCTCTTTGAAATCAGCCAGGAAAAGGGAAAAAAAAAAAGAAAGAATGTAAAAAAGAAAAGAGCATCTAAAAATAAAGGCCAGGCCAGAGTATGTGCCTCTTGGTTGGGCTCCTGTGCTCACAGATCTGCTTATTTTGGCCTATCTCTCCCCAGCGATAAGGCAGCTAACAGCCCGTTATCAGCCAGTCGGTGAAAATGTGCTCCAGCCTGATTAGGGCTCAGTCTTTGCCAAGGTTATAAACAGCCGTTATCGTTCTCCCAAACAGAATAATCCGGACAGTATCAGCTCAGAAACATATGGGCCACACAGCGAAGATAGCCGCTGACGGACACTTCATTTTAATTGTAACGAGTGGTTAGCAGCAGCCTCCAGACAACAGACACAACTGCCCAATTGGCAGTGGGTTCGCATCTCCTGCATCCCTCCTCCCTCCCGCTCGCTGTCGCTTTTCTCCTCTCCTTGGTTTTGCAGACCCTTGGGTGAGCACCCCGTGATGCTGGGGGAGCCCAGCCTGGTCCCTGGGGGGCAGCGAGCATGTAGCCCCCTCCCCATCTCTGCAGGTGGGTAGCAGTGGCACAAGCATGGCCGTGTCACACCTCGTCATTACGGCCGGGCTGGTGTGAGTGGGGAGCAAGAGGCCACTGGGATGGTGGGGAAGGACCTGTGTCCATCTCTCCACAGGGCAGAGTGATGGTCCCCACCGGACAGAGCATCACCCTGGTCCCCGCAGCATCCCGGCAGCCCCTCGCTGCCTGCCCGTGTGCCAGCTCGGCAGCAGGCAGGGTGCGGGAGGAGCGGCAGCAAACCCTCATTTTACATTCTCCCAGTGTCCCTTCTGTGTCATCCTTCTTTTTTTCCCTTTCCACCCCTCCCTCTTCCCAAAAGGGGTGGTTTAGCTCATAGAGTCTTAAACACATTTGCATTCCCGAGACAAGCTCAGGCATAAATTCACCTCAGTGCAGGGGTCTTTTTTTATTTTTTTTTTTTTCTTTCCTCCCCATCCTCCCTCTTTTCCACCCTTCTCCTTTTCTCTCCAAACCCGAAATGAATTCAGCGAGAACCCTTGCAATTCTAGCCCTGTCACACTGCACAACGCGGGATTACAAGGGATCGACGGCTTTCCTTTTCTTCAGACTCACGGCGTGCAGTGTTGCTGCTTGGTTTTGTTATTAACAATACGCAGGGATAAGGCTCTTAGCCCTATTAGCTGCACTAACCTTCTTCCTACTTTCTTGTCCAGCCAGCTCCAGTCTCCCAGAAATTGCACCTGAGCTCCATCCGCCCCGCAGGGAAAAAGCAAAATAAAAAAGGGAATGCCCCTCCAAAAAAACACCAAGACAGCAAAATGTTGATATGAGGAGTCAAGCTAAAAACCTTAAGAAGACCCAGGACTGAGCTTCAAGTCACGGATGCTTTCTCAGATCATCTGTATTCCTATCTCGGTGCCAGCGGAGCTGTGATCAGAATATCCAAGGTCTCATAAAAGATTCAGGGCTTATTGACTTCCTTGCCTACGCTGGCGGCTCGTGATGCTCCTGCTCCCGCTCAGCCTCCAAAGCACCCGCTGCCCTTTGCAAGGTGCCACCGTGGATGCCAGACTTGAAGACATCAACTTCTGTGGCTGTGCTGGCCCGGCAGAGCAGGGCAGTGGAGGAAGGCTCTCCTCCCGAGCTGGGGGATGTATTCCCGTCCCCCAGCCACAGCAAGAGGTGATTCAAGAGACCTTTCACCCCAAAGACATCCCCATCCCAAAACAAACCCCTCTTAAGATGTCCCCACTGCCACTCCGGCAGCACCAGACACCACGACGGGTAGACAATGTTGCAGGCACAGTGGGCAGAAAAGTGGATTTATGAGTTATTATAGTTCAAGTCACACATTTAGATGAAATCAGCCCCAAGCTGGAGAAAGAAAATTTACATCAGGGACCCCTTGAGAGCGGGTTTCCCCCCGAATCGTATGTGGGATGAGCTCTCTGAGGGCTGTCTCTGGCAGCACTGCAGCCCGGTTTTGCTGCATAAGCAGCTTTGAGCAAATGTGCCGACCAGAGAATACAGTCCCTGCAAATTTATGATCGGTGTTACTCATCTGCAGCCCTGAGGAGAAGATGGGATATGGGCAGACCCCCAGCCCTCGGAACACACCATCCCACCATCACTCATGTACTCACTGGTTTTAGGCACAAAATACCAGGTGCATGGTGAACGTGGTATAAATTGTGTAGTTTACACACTGGAGGGTTTCATACACGAGTTATACAGAGATATTCATGAACAACACATAAAACCAATCACGATATAACCATCAAATCCATTCAAGCATCCTATCAATTGTACTTCTGCATCACCTTTTAGCCTTATATGTGCACCAAGACTCCGCACTAGAAGATACCACACAATACAGGAAATAAATCCATAATAAAATAAAATACTGCACAGGAGCACATAAATTTATATATACATACATGCTCAAACACACACGTGCATCTGTTTGTTTACACATCGTATGTGCACGCACCCTCACACAGCACGTACATATACACCCCCGCACGGCATTACCAGACACACACATATATACATATCCGCACAGTCTATAGACTATTTATACATATACAAACTATACAAGCGCTCTACGCAGCCTGCTCGGTGACAGCTCAGATTTTCAGTAATATCATAATATTATTTTTTAGATCAGTTAAGGTATAAAATGTGCGCTCTCTCAGTCTTTAATATTAATAAGTCTTGTAACTAGCAGTTTCTCGTAGCTCCGAATTCTTGAGCACAACTAGAAAGGGCACTTATCCTGAAAAATCTAATAAATTTACAGTTTTATATACTTCCTTCAATTGTAAAAGTCTTGTTCAATAAACTTTAAAATGCCACTATAGAGCAATAACACAGACAGTATAAACCCAGCCCTGGGAAAGCTGTGCAACCAGAAATTGTTCCCCTTTCTGCTACAGCAATAAAGTTTTATATGTTTGAACTGACTGTAAAAAGGTTTGAATGTTGGCAACTGGGGAATAATCTGTCTTCTTTATAGTTATTATCATATTTCCCACAAGACCCTTTGGTCTGTGTCAATCCTTCTCGTATATGACACCTTTGTACTGTCAGCGAAAGCAAGAATACTTAACTTTTTGCGTGTGTGCGCGGCTGTGACTGGAGGTCCTTTGCTCTGCTTTTCTTCAGATTACAGCACCCGGGAATAAATTACCTGTGACGTGCTGCGATGGAAGCCTTTTACCAAATCAAGCTGATTTGGAGCACAAAGCTCCATTAAAAAACCATTTAAAAAATAAAGGGATTTGTGGACCAGTTCTCAAGAAGTAAGAGTGGTTGTCACCGAAAAGGAACGCTGCTGCCACCAAATGGGGATGCTACTGACCCCACAGGTCCCCAGGACACCGTGGCTGCACCCCCAGGGCAGGTGGCATCCCCCAATAGTGTCATCTCCCCATTATTCTTTTACAAGGAAGAGATTTTCGGTTGAGATCATCTCCTCTTGCATCTCTGACACCATCTGAAGGCACAGGCAGCTCCAGCGCCAGCATCCCCAGGTTTGGTGGGTGGAACCAGAGCACCCAGAAGCCTCCTAGACAGAAGCATTTTGGGGATTCTCACTGAATCCCAAAGAAATCTGACCCAGATCCCAAAGAAGCAGCAGATAAATACAAGGAAATTCCTCAAACTCATCCATTTCACAAATGGATGATGCTCTAAATTGGTTGCAATTTTTAACTAGCAGGGAGCTCATAAACCAAAATGGGGATGAATTTTATCACAAGACCTACAGCAAGCCTGGGCCTTGGCATCATCTCTTGGCTGATCTCCGGAGGATCCGCTGTGGCTGTGGGGTGCGAGGATGCAGGAGAGCCCAGTCCTCAGCCTTCAGCCACCCAACGCCACGCGATCCCCAACCACAGGCTGTCTTTCAGATGGAAAAGATGAGGCTCAATCAGAGATTGAGATGTCAGGAGAAGTGATGTTAAAGCACGCTTGAAAAATGAAAAATGAGGAGTCACCAAGACCAGATAATACCTGCCTAAGAGTTCTGCAGGGACTCAAATAAAATGATTGCATATTTTCATTAGCAGCTCAATCTCTCATTACACTAGAGGACACCAAGTGTCATACCCTATTTTTAAAAAATGGAGTGAGATGAGCCACAGATTCACCGACTTGTGAGTCTCCCTTCAGTACTGGCTAAGATGATAAATAGAGAGGATAAAGCCTTGAGATGGACACGATACCACCGAGATTAACTAGCAGTGCCCATAAAGAAGAAGAAAACGTACCTCGCTAATCTATTACAATTGCTGCACACCCAGCCACAGAAGACACAAAGCACAGTCGGTTTTGTTTGGACTCCCTCAAAGTTTCCTTAGTGGACAAATTTAACTCTTCTCCCAGCAAAAGCAAGGACTGAAAGGTTGGTTAAGAGGTGGGAGAGAGTAGAAATAAATGGCTTTTTCAACAAGGCCATAGGCGTAGGTGGTTTGCCCACTGCTGCTCAATACGTCTATGGCCAGGAGAGGAGCATAAGCAGCAGTAGGTCTGAGAATAGGAACAACGCAGGTTAGTAAGGACTCATCAAGGCTGAGGTACTCCTCCAAGGATGTGTGAACGAAGCTTCATGAGCTGGAGATAAGATGGTGGGTAAAAGTCAGCGAGGGTAAAATGCACAAGGAAGTAATTTAATTACTCACGCACACTGGCTACGACAAACTTTGCACGGTCAGGCCGGAGGCCAAGCGAAGCGTGAAGGGAAGGGGCGGTGAGAGCTGCCAGGGCTGCAGGAGGCCCCGCGTCCAGGCTGCCCCCCACCCCCTGCAAACCCATCATCCTTGTAAGAAACACGGAGAGAGACTTTTTACCAGGGCCTGTAGTGCTAGGACAAGGGATCACGGGTTTAAACTAAAAGAGGATAGAGTTAGATTAGACATAAGGATGAAAAGCTTTATGAAGAGATTGGTGGGATGCTGGAAGAGGTGGATGCCTCATCACTGGAACTGTTCAAGGCCAGGCTGGAGGGGGGCACTAGATCATCTTTGAAGGTCTCTTCTCTAAACCAAACCACTCTGTGGTCCTGTAGGCAGGGGACAGTGGCACCCACAGGGTTTCCTCATGGGCGAGCTATGGAGAGACTCTATAAGGAGGAGAGATGGAAACAAGCACCAAACCCTCATTAACCTTCAAAATACAATTTGACAGTCAAGTGGAAAACTGGAAAAGCCGTTGATGTGAACCAGAAGAAGAGGTCAGAGGCCCATGCAGCCTGCCCTCCCCAGGCATAACCACAGAGATGGAGAGGCAACAACCACCACGTCTTCTCTCCACCCAACCTGTCCCTCCAGATGTGAGAAATAACATTTGAAACACAAACTGAGCACCAGAACCATGAGGTTTCAGTTCTGGACCCAAGCTTAGCACTTTGCACAATCAGCCATGAATGAAGGCGAAGCTCCTCAGCTTCCCAGCACCTCTGTCACTGATGAAAGAAAAAAGCCAAGTTGAGGAGCACCTCTTCTCCTGCTCTGTGCTCCTCTCCTCACCCTCTGTGCCCCCAAGATCTCCACACCCACCCTCAGCAGGACCCCAAAACCAGAGCCATCCTGAGTGAGCCATCAGGCCGCTTGCCAACAGCTGCATCTCTTTGCACCTCCCAAGCAGCACACGCCCCTTCGCTAACGAGCAAGGAATAAATCTCTTAGTGCTCACCATGAAGCTGCTCCATCCAAGGCTTGTGACAAGTGCTGCTGTGTGTGATAGGACCTCTGCAGCACTCCCCTCCACAGGGACAACCTGGCTCTTCCCACCGCATCTCAGCATCCCAGCAACTTCCCACCACACCTCAGCATCCCAACATCTTCCCACTGCATCTCAGCATCCCAACATCTTCCCACTGCATCTCAGTATCCCAGCATCTTCCCACCGCACCTCAGCATCCCAGCATCTTCCCACCGCACCTCAGCATCCCAGCATCTTCCCACCGCACCTCAGCATCCCAGAATCTTTCCACCACACCTCAGCATCCCAGCGCTGAACCTGATGGATCTCAGTGCCTCGGGCGAGCAGGTCATGTGCCCTCCATCCCACCCATGGTGCAGCAAGGGTTAAGTCCAGCCGGCAAGGCGCATCTCTTGCAAGAGTCCATTACCTCCCGCCACATTACCTCATTCATTTCTTATATGCGGATGGTTTATTCTCCCATGAGCACCCTCGCTGGCAGACATGGCTAGTGTAAAGTCCCCTCCCTCCCCTGTATTTCTCTATCCATCACATTTAACACTCTGACAGTAACAGTCTATAATGTTTCTATTCTACAAAACCGCTCTGTCAACTCCGGGCTTCCAGAGCAGCAACTGAGGAAAATAAATAACATCAACGCCAGGCCCGACAGTATCACAGCTTGCTTTCTGCTGGGGGTTTATTTTTTTCTTTTTTCTTTTTTTTTTTTATTTTTTTTTGAGAAAGGGAAAAAAGAAAGGAGATAGAAAGGGGAAAAAGTGCAGGCATGTAACATGCGGGCGTTTCCACCGCACCCAAACGAAGGCCTGGGAGACCCTTGGAGATGCATTTCCGATGCAGAGGAAAGGGGAAACTGCTGTCCCTCTCACACTGCACCCGTATTCCTTAGGGACACGGTACCCCGGCTCTACTTCAACACTGGCTCTGCCTCCACCAGCCAAGGGCAGGAATGGGCTGGGCAGGGGCTACCTGAGGGAAAGGGGCTGCAGCTCCTGGAGATGGAGGATTCAACCTGCTCCACACCAGCCCTTGGTCAGAAATCACTAATCCACTTAAATAATCCACTCTGCCTCATGGCTTAGTGGCCTCACAGTGTTTCCCACCTCCTTTCGCTCCTGTGAAATTCCCCGGAGCTGAAATCCGGCATACAAGATTCACCTGCTCTGTTCTGCAGCTGCATGGGTGACCCCAGCACCCAGCCATAGGGAGGGAGAGGGGAACTGCAACCAAATAAGTATTGCCAGCAAACAATAATAACAATAATAATAATAGTAAACACCATAAGAAATTACCTGGCACTTTAGAAAGTAAAAATCAAGCAGAAAAACTCCACTTCTGTCAATACTTTTGCTTTTCTTTGAGAGGACTATATGGGTGTTTAAGTCGCTGTGTGCAGTCGTCTGCCTTCTGCATGAGCAGCGCAGGCTTGACAGAGGCCTGCTCAGGTGGTGTTTTTCACGGGGGAAAAAAAAATACATGCACAAGAACTTTTCCAATCAATTGGAGAGAGACACAGCCCTTGACAGCCCTGCGGATGTGGAAGCTGCGCTCACCAGGCAGCGATGCATCTGCCTGCAGCACAAAAACGAGGAGAAAACACGTGTGAGGGCCAGAGGGACTGCTGAGAGGAGACGGAGGTTTGGAGAACTCAGAAGGCACGGGGAGCGGGTAACTGTCCTCATAGCCCCCCGGTCATTGGCTTCCCCAGTCCCTTTGTGTCAAGTGGCTCTGAAATCCAGCTTGAAACCCTCCAGCTCATCATCAGCAGGGCCTCTGCCAGCCCTGGATAGGGACATGCATAGGGCTCGATGACTCCTTTAAGTGAAAAAAACCAACAAAAAAAGAAAAAATATAAAAGCAAAGAAAAAAGAGAGAGAGAACATGCAGAAAACGGTTCCCTCCTTTGTTTACATACCTGCCAAGGGCTGAGGCTGGCTGCTGTCAGTCATTTGTATGAGCTGAGGGTTTTCTAGCCGAAAGCAACGCAAGCAATAGCAAGGCAAGCAATAAAGGGATGGATCCTGCTCTGAGAGCCCCACACCATCCCCAGCTCACCCAGCAAAATCTGCTCTGGGAGGAAAACACACCGAGCAACCAGAAAGGCTTTGGGTTTGTTCTGACTCCTCACAAAGGAGAGCACCACCATGGCAGGAGAGACCCCTGAGCAACACCAGCACTGAGCTCTGTTGAGCATCCGAAATTTGGAGAACTCGTCCAGAGATGGACAACGTTTGGACCTCAGCATCCTCTCTGGGACTCTGAGAGAAGCAGCTCGTGTGGCACCGTCCACAGTTCAGGTTTCTGCCTGGACCCTGCCTGCCCTCCCACAAGCTGGGCTTTGCTGCAAAGCCCCTGCAGCCGCTCAGAAAACCCTGAGCCAGGAAGGATGCTCGTGGGATCTGGGCCACAGCTGCGCTAAAGGATCAGAGCTCCAGAAGCGACTTTCTTTGCCACAGACTCCCGGTTCTCTGCCTGGAACGGCCTTTATTCCGCTGCGAAAAGAAACTTCCCACTTGCAAAAGCAAGAATAAAGCTTCCCGCAGAGGTCTGACAGCATAATGTTCACACAGGCCCACGTGTGCGCACACCCCCCTAACACAGGCACACTTGCACGGGGAACATGCAAGAGAAACACAAAGAATTAAGGAGCAATGAAAGGCGAAAACCAAACTCCGAGCTTTGACGTGAAAAAAAAATGCGCAAACGCTTTTTTTTTTTGGTCGAGCTGTATTATTTTCCATTCATAAATATCGCCCTCAATAGCTATATACGTACCAAGATAAAATTTGTATTTAGCTAAGCCCTGTCACCAGGAAGTGTGTTATTTACTCTTTGATCGCTGTCGTTATTTGGTTTATAAAAAAACCCTCTCTCTGCCCAATGTGAGAGCAGAAAGCAGGCAGAGGGACCGCTCACAGCACGACCGGAGAGCAGCCCTTGGAGAGAAATGTTTGCAAACAAGTTCACAGGCTGAGATTTGTTTCTGGAACCCAATCATGTTTATATAATGAATCCATTTCCTATTTACTTTTGCATCAGGATTTGCTGACAAACAGTTCACAAAGCTACAAAATAAAAACAGTGGGTTTGGGAGCAGTGGGGAGGACTCACAACTTGTTTTATTTACTCCTCGAACTCCGGGGAGATAGATACAGCAAGTTTAGCTGTTGTGTGGAACAGCTGAACCTTCCAGGTTTGCTGCTGCCAAAATTCAAAGCTGGAGACTCACTTGTAGGACCAGCGCATCTTCTGCTCGTGCCTGCAGCTCTGATGGCCAGAAATGATGGAAGTGGTGGTGCAGGGGGGGCAGGGAAATCCATCCTTTCTAGCTTCAAGAAACCTGAGATTTGGGCAGGTTTTTTTGCAGGGCAGAAGGGAACTGAAGAGGCAGAAAATCGTCTGGTTTCAGCAGTTCCCCCAGCAGCCCATACTCAGACTAGTGCTCCCCGGGCAGCGTGTGCACCAGAGGGCAGCAGTACCAAAGCCACCCACCGTCACCCTGCAACCCCCAACCTCCCGGCAGAGACCAAAATGCCCAGTTCCTATCAACACATCCCTCTCCAGGCACTCACTTTGCTCTGAGAAAGAGGAGGCAGGAAAATAAAATCACTGGCCATTTGATCATTTTCCTTTACAGAAAGCTCAGTGCTGCTTATAAGAGTCAGGAGCAGCCACGTACCAAACCAAAATTAAGACCTTTTCGGCTGCTGCTTTGAAGATGACCTCAAACGCTGTGAGCTTCACCCACGTGTGGACAGCAGCTTGCGAGGGGCTGCGATGCCGCAGCACTACCCATCAAAGCACGCCTGGCTGGGGCTTGGTGGATGGTCCCCACGCTTGGATGTCTCTGAGCCTGGAAAAACCGAGGAGCTACTGCTGAGGAAAGGGTGAAGAGGGTTGTGATGGAAAGCCAGCGGAGAGGCCCAGTGTGCAAGCAATGCATTGCCATAGGCATCCCTGCGTTGTCGCGAGCATCCCTGCATTGCCGTAACTGTCCCTCCCACAGCCCACCCGCAAGAAGCCACAGAGCCAGCTCAGACCCGGGCAGTACGACAGCAACCCACAGGTCATGGCCTCATCCTGCACACCCTCCTCTTGCCGTTTTCCAGCCCACAGCCCACCTCTGGAGACGATAACAGCTAATGAAACCCACGGCCCACTGATAACAGGAGATCAGGCAAAGCAGCGGCGGTGGCGGCAGCAGCCAGGCTGCCGAGCAGGCTGGGATGCATGTAATCAGAAGGGTTATCTAATGCTAGTTTCATTCTAATTGAGTCACTACCATATGTCACCCTGCAATAACAACGCAAGCAGCATGCAACTGAATACATATTTAATTCACATAATGGGTACAACAGTAGAAGTAATCAAGGCAGTTTGCCATAAGCCATAAAGAAGTGTAGCGTGTTCCTATCGAGGAGCAGCCTGCGCTCAGGGAGAAGGGGATGGCAGGGGCATCGTGCCGCTGTGGAAGCGGCAAAAGGAGGGAATTCCCCCAAAATGTGCCCCACCATGGACTGAAGTCAAGGCAGCCATTACACGTGAATGGAAATGGACGGGGGGATATTGTCGACAGATCGTTAGCCCCTTCAATATAATTAACAGTAATGGATTTATTGGTGGAAACTTAATGATTTGAACCTTAAATACTGGAATTGCAACGCACAGTCCAACCGGGCGGTGGGCACTTTGTTTCCGGTTTCTAAAAGGACCAAAAAACTGGAAAAAAAATCAACCCGAGCCAGGAAAAGTGCAAGCCCGGAGGCAGGGCAAGGCGGTGGTGGCCGTCCCTGTTCCCAGCTCACCCTGCTCTCCCACTGGCACCCGATGGACCCATGCGCCACCTTAATTTCCTCCCGCAATGAGAAGATTAATACGATTGAGGACCACTCATCAATATCTTTGGACAGATCAACCGGAGTTTTCATTAAAGCCATATTAATGCTTATGGATACACAGCTGCAGATGGGTTAGGCTTCAAAAATAAAGCCCAGAGAGGAAAGAAAAGAGGAGGGGAGCAGCGTCCGCTCCCAGGCGGGAATTAATGGAGAACCAGCCCGTTACCTCATTAGTGGCCTCTCCCACCACCATGTTTTGATGTATATTTCATGAGGATAAACAAACATTCATTTCACTTTGGGAAGGTGCTTGCTGTAATGTATTGGCAACCTCACCAGCAATGAGGGAACATTAATTTCAATTCTGGTGTTTAAACACTTTGTTGAGTCCCAATCATTCATCCCTGGCTCAGCGCAGCCTGGGTGTGAGGAAACGATGGACAAGCAGAGCCCCAGCCTTGTCCTCCTGCATGGCCTGACCGAGTTTATTTCTTATGCAAGTTACTTAAGAAGGACAAGACGTTAGGAACAAGGTGGCTCTACCTAGTTGCTTGCCTTGGGGTGCAGCCTTCAGCTGTATCATCAGAGAAAGGCTCCCAGCCTATGTGGGGAAATACCATCCCTGAAGAACAGGCTCCAATGAGTATTTGCAGCTACAGTGAAGCACAGAACATGCAGAGATGGAAGAGGTGGAAGCAGGACATCTGTCCTGGGTCTTCCAGGACTTCTGAGGCTTCTGCTTGTGCCCTCCACCTCTGTATCCTCATGAAGTGCGAAAGGCAGCAGTGCTTTGCCCAAGGGACTGCTACAGAGTGGTCTCTTAAAGACAGGGAATTCTCAGTCCCATATGCAAAGCCAGACCTTGCTTCAGAAAACAGACTGCTCCAGCCATAGAGCTTGCCTGGCAGGGACAGGAGACCAGATGTTCTGGTGAGGACCCATCACACGTATATCAGCCCAAACCAAACACTGTTCTGGGATAACACCTGCAGCCAGCTCCCGGCTTCAACTGCTTGGGCAATTTGCTCATGAACAGGATTTTGGAGACGCACAGGGAATGTCCACAGCATTCCCCAGGGAAATGCAGGTAAGGATGTCTTCCCTCCATTCGTGGACCTTGGGTCCTCACATGCACCGCTAAATAAATGGAGCTGGCAGAAACCGAGCAGCGGAGGGAGCAAGGGGAGCTGGGGCATGAGACTGGGAAATGAGGAACAAGGACACCCTGGGAAAGGACAAAGGGAGCTGATGCATGGTGGTGGAGAGCAGGACAGGCTGAAGAAAGAGTGGTTGGAAAGACAGCACCTCTTTTGTTACTCTCACGTGTCTGTAAGTGGTGACGCAGCTTGCAGAAAGGCTTTTTACAAATAATCTGTGGGTTAAGATGCATGGACACAGCAAAATAGGAAAACGATGCCTTTTTGAAATAGTGACACATCGTTTATTTGAATGCCAAGGGTTTTGCTTATCCCCACCTGCCCTGAACGCTCTCACCACCACCCAAAAGAAAGAGGGAGCTCCAGTACAGCTCCCACCTTCCAAGAAAGAGAGAGGACCCATCAAAAGACTGACAAATATTCAGCCAAAGAGCCAAGGCAGGTGAGGGCAGGGATGGAGACACCGCACACCTGGACAGTCAGAGCTGCCCTCTTGTTTTTCCTCTCATTTTTATTCTCCTGCTTCTTTTTCCGATCATCAAATGTGCAAGATACCCTCCCCATAAGGCTGACTTAAAAGAAGTTACAGTATCTGACAACGCATCAACAGCTCTCTGGGAACGCCGTGGAGACATTGCAGTTGCTTTATATTATAAAGCGCACACAAAGAGACACAGACACGCACACACGCTCCTATCGAGCTCACATAAATGCAGGCAATGCCATAAAAACATTCCTCCTTTCACTTCATTTTGTGTGATCTGCTTTGTGGGGTTGTTGTAAAGGCAGCAGCACTGTCTCCCTTCTCATCTACGCATCTCCTTGTTTTTAAGGGTAAAAGGCGCTTTAAGAAGAAAACACATTAATGCCTAGAAAGGAGCTTACAACAGGAGAGCTGCCACGATTAGGGCCGCAAGGCAACCAAGCACTGAGGGACACAAAGCATCTTGTCCCCAAACACCTTCTAGGGTATGACCCCAATAAAAGGGTCTTCATCAACATGGTTGCTTCAGGAAGCAGGACTGGTACTGAATGGTACTTGGTACTGAATGGCCAGTCCAGCCCCACCAGAAGTCTCTTCCTCGCCATTCAAAGGCTGTTGAGGGTCTATGTCCCTCCCAGGAATTCTACCCATGTCTCTGTCTTGACTTCTCCAAAGACAGATGTTTCCAGTAGTGTTGCAATGAACACAACTGACCTGCTGGCAGCCCCCTTGGAAACACAGTTGGACTTTGTGCTGTTGGCTGGATAAAATATCTATTTCTTTGTGCCTGGGTTAAAAACTGCCAAATTTCCAGTTTCAGACGCCCATACCATCAGGCATGGTCTCTACCCAAAAGAGCTCCTCGTCTAACCAAAGTCGCCAGAGAAGGGCAATGGAGGGATGGACCAGAGGAGATGTCCACAACCCCAACTGTCCCACTGCAGCTCACCTGTTGACACCAAGGCAAAGCCACCCTGGCTCCTGAAGCTTCCCCACCCTGCCAGGGCCACTGGAAAAGCCAGGTCCATGGTCTGAAGTTGTATGGAAAATCCCAGAGCCTTCTCTCTCCCTGTCCCCCTCCCATGTTCAATAATCCTGTTAAACTGAACCCTGGCTGGATTAATCTCTTTCCCCAGACAAATGGGCGATTATTCAGGCATCACATTGGGATTTTTAGGGTTTGTGTGCATTTCTACTGATCTTCTCTTGGCTTCTTTTGTAAATGGCTTTTACTGCTCCCCCGACAGCACGCACGATTCAATTCAGTCTCTCTATTAACATTTCAGATACAAATACCTGCTCCCCAGGGCTCCCCACAACAAATATCACCAAAGCTTTGGGGAATCTTTCCCTACTTCCCCACCCGTTTGGTGGCCAGAAAACCCCACAGCTACTTGTATTTGTCCTGAACGTCCTCTCCTCTCCAAAGCTGGCTGAGACAACCTCTGTAAATACTCACCACACAGAGAGCCTAAGGCCAGAGCATCCAGAAACCAAAGAGTGGCAAATCCATCACATGCCTTGGGCAGCCTTGGATAAGGAAGATCCTGGTGAAGTCAACTGAATTTGGCACCCGAACACCTGGTTGTAAACACATAACCTGACCAGGAAACAGCTGGGCAGAAACATCAGGTGGCTCTTGTATCTCCTGCCCGAGAGAATAAACTGAGACCCACTAGGAAAAGCAAGAAGGAAAGCCAAAGTGACCTCGAAGACATTGCTTGACTTTCATGCCTGGATAACAGGAGACAACCACCCGTGACACCAGGAAACTGGTCCTGGGTCTCACGTGGCCACAGGTCCAGCAAGGTCAGTCTGCTTTTTCAAAAATTGAAGAAAGGATTTGGGATTGGGACATGTGATCCCTACCTTGCATGGAGAGATTTAACTGTGGGGCTCTTCTACCCCCTGAAGCACCTCTACAACAGAGACTGTATCTACCAGGCCAGCAGCTCAGATTCCCATCATCCCGCGTTTGCATTTCTACACATGCGATTTTGTGTGTGCATATACAGATATATGCATACACGCACTTTTACATAAACGTGTATTTTTATAAACAGCATGGAACTAGGCAGCGCTGGAAAACCTTTATATTCTTAAAAGAAAAAAAAAATCTGCTGTTAAGGTTCTTTACTCCCAGCCCCAAATATCACCATCACATAAAAGCCAACAAGCCCTTTTGTGCTGCCCAGACGTTTTCCCTGCATGTCCTCAGCTATATTTTTATACTTCAGTGACTACAGTAAGTTGAAACTAATTTATACTCTGGCTAGCCTTGCCAAGGTGAGCTGGCTATGAGGAGCCAGCTGGACCAGGGGGCGACGCGACTGTTTCCCAGCCCAAGCCCAGCAAAGACACGGGTATGCAAAGGAACTCGTCAGCATGACCCATCAGCTGCTAGCAAAGAGAAAGGGAAGAAACCAGAAGATATCTCAGCTCTGCAGCTGGGAAGGAAGAGCTCACTGGCACTGGTGGGATACTCACATTTTTTGGTTATTTTTTCCCCTCAAAGCTCTAGGAGTCTTGGGAGAGATGAGACTCGCAGCATTTGGTATCAGAAAAGAAAGCACCACACAATGTAACACCGGTCGTCGGGAAAAAACAAGCCTTAACAGGGAGGTTTCCCCCATCGCTTAAGACGTCCTTAGAAAACATAAATCAGTATTTCCAACCACATGCTTCTTGACACTGCCAGGGACGGCGGATGCTCTGCCAATTCCTGCCCGCATCACGTCAGCCCCGACAGGGAGAACAGGGATCCTGGGGATGGACCTGGAGCGGCGGAGGAAAGCGATGCTCTGCGACTCCAAAGAAATCCTTCCCATTCCCTTTGGCAGCAAAGGACAACCTGGGGCACCAACAGGACCAAAAAGCCACAAAATCCACACCCCCCCAGCCTTTCTTCCCTAATCAGGGCTGAAATAAGCCAGGCAAAATTCCCATTAACCAGCTAATGTGTATAGCAGTGTTTCCCAGCCAGGGCTCCTTGTGGCTAAATAACAGTCTTTATCCCCCAATTTCCCTTCATCATTTGTCATCTTCTTTCAAATCAACTCAGTATTTCCTGAATCCTCAAGTACCAACAGACTTGAAAAAAAACCAAAAAACCACGAACCCACAACCCAAGGAGGAAAGTGCTTGTGACCTGCTAGAGAACCGGTTAATTTTCTCAAACTCCCCTTTTTCACCCTGGGCCTCCAAATACTTCCCCAGCAGCCATGGATCGGCACCGACATGCTGGCCTGAGGGAGGAAAGGCAAATGGACCACAGTGCTGGGAAGAAAGAAGCATAAAGCACTGGGATGTCCAGCAGACACATTTCCAGGTTCCCCATCACAGCCCAAATCAGCTCAGCATCCTTGGGATAAACCCAACCCTGCACTCAGCGGTGCCAGGACCTTTCCCAAAGGACAAGGGCAAGGAATGCTCTAGGGATCACAATGCTGGAGCATCCTCTGAGCAGGACAGGTAGCACATGTGTCCCCCTCTGCCAGCAGCCCCCTTAAAGTTGATGTGAACAGGCAGAGACCTGAGTTTCTGCAGCAAAAATAAGTCTAAGAGAGCACAGAGAAGATGGAGAGGGGGCCACGTTGAGGGCTTAGCAGATGTACATAGAAATAAGAGTCCAGAAAACAGAGCACAGCAAGTTCTTCATGCTCAGAGCATCTTTCCCCTCTGCATGCACCCATGGGCACGGTGGCAGGGGGACAGTGTGGGTGGCCAGGGCATGGCCAAGGGGCTGAAGGTGACCCCACCTGCAGCTCCATCAGAGATGGAGACCTCCAGCTCCAGCAGAAGGCAGCCTGACGCCAGCCATTGCCGGACACAGCCACGCTTCTCGCCTCCTGAGCATGGCCCACCCTGCAGCCCCCAAAGCAAAACACTAAGAAATGGATAATTTTTTCACCCTCCTTTTAATGCTTCCCACCCCCAGGCTCCCCTCCCTGCCTTTGCTTTTTAATGCATCACCACATCCCCAGATAAATCGGGTAAGGGCAATTCAGGGGCAACCCCAAAGCAAAGCAGAACGGCTGCAGGGGTGGGAAACAATGAAAAAACAAAAAAAAAAAAAAACAAAAAACAAAACACAAAAAACACCAACACAAAAAAAACACCACACCAAGCACAAAAACAAAATAAAAAATGAGAAAGGGATTTTTAAAAAGAGACAGGACTCGGGGAAAAAGCAACGGCAGCACAAGGGAAGTGGAAGGGGGGAGGAATTCCTCTGGAAATCATTAATACTCCAGGAACCTTCAGGACTAAACCTGAATACAGACACTTAAGCTCTCAGCTCTGCCATTAACGCTAGGGCCTAAATTATTGATCTTTTGCCTTTATCAGCATAACAGTCACGTCCCGGTATCAAGATCTAACTACACTGCGGTCCCTGTGCTGCAGCCACTGAAATAATTAGGAGAAATTCTCATTAAAGGAGAGTGAAAGGTTCAGAGATGGAGACAGAGAAAAGGGTCTGGGAGGGTGTTTAATGTCTTCCACGGGGTCGAGAGAGCACTCTGATCAAATCCCCGTGCAGGGCCGGGGGATGACAGCTTATCAAAAGGAGAAGTCCAAAGCCTGGGCTGTGCCGTACCGGCGCCCACAGCCGCCATGTGAGCGGTGGAATAGAAGGTAGGGGGAAAATGCATGAAAAATAAATTAAAAGGGAAAAAAATAAAAAAAAATAATGATGGTAGGTCTGCTGTGGGCTCGTTCAGAGTGTAAGACATTCAGTGTGGGGAAAGGGAAGGGGTGCGGGGTACGAGAGCCGGAGGAGCCCAGCCTGCTCCCCATGGCTCTTCGCTATCGATTTCACTGCGGACTGAGCTGCTTGGGACACCGAAAGGAAAATGCAAAGGAAAAAGGGAGAGCAGCAAAAACGAAGCGTGAGGCCGAGAGGATGGAGGGAAGAAGCCAGGAGGATGGGGGCAAGAAGCCCAGCCTGGCAGCAGCACCGGTCCCAGCCCAAAATGCCACGGGAAACAAAACATTAAAACAATAAATTTCTAAAAGAGGGAAAAATGCACCCCCACCAGCCTGGAAACCCCAGGAAACACTTCACAAAGCCCAGGGGGAAAAAAAAAAAGGCAAAAAATCCTAGTCTGGTGGGCAGCAGAAAGAAGTCACTGGAGATTTTGGTGAGACTGGGGAGGGGGTGATAGAAAGATAAGGGGAGTGATAGACAAGGAGGGAGAAGGACAGGGATGAATGTAAAAAGCTTGTCCCCTCCCCCCCGCACACACAAAGTTTGCCTATATTTAATGTCAACGCACTGTAATTTAAAAGAAAAATTCCATTTCACTCGGCTAATCAGAATGGTTAGAGAGACCATTACCACAAACACTGGGAACATCTGAAATTGATTATTTTCTACTTCGTGCAGTTAATGAAATCCTCCAGCCACCACAGCAGAGGGGTCTGGGGATGGGGAGGGGAATTGCCACGCTGCTGCCACCGTCACTGACCTTTGTGCCCGGGGCTGGGGGGGACGATGCAGGGCCGCCGGCGCCGGGCTGGGCTCTCTGCCCACCATTTTGTGAAGGCTGGAGATATTTAGCATGGGCGGCACATCCCGTAAGGAGCACCACATCATTAAATGTCTTGGGCTGGTGCGGCAGGGAAGAGAAATGCAGGATGTCACTGCCTGATAGGGAGAAGACTCGGAGGTTATTTATTAGCGGACACTTACCACAAACTGCATTTTCTCCATTTGCATTCGATATGCTGCAGCTGGCTTAGCGCTGGGAAAAGGCGGGTGGGATGGGGAGCACCCTCGCCCTTCCCCTGCTCTCCTCTCCTCTCCTGTCCCTCACCCACCTCAACCCCTCGAGAGCCCCCTCGCTCTTGCCAGTCCCACCAGAGCCACTTGTCTATCTGCTTGACACAACTTGGTCACACCAACTTTCCCAAAGAAGCTGTGAGGCTCCACATTGATGCTCTCCATTGCTGCGGTTCAAGCAACCAAGCCCTGGGGTTCTGCCAAGGTCCCCAGAGCTCTACAGTGGCCCTTCAGCCACCGATACAGGACACATCCCTTCTGCAAGACCATCTGAAGCAACACACCAAAGACCCCACAAGACGCTTGGACACTCAGCCCATCACAACCAGGTACCAAATCTCTACCAAGAGCATCGCAAAGGCATCCCGATGCATCCCTGCCTGAGATGCAGGCACACACAGGGGGCTGATCTCCCCTCCATCCCATGGCCGCAGCATCTCCCTCACCTCCAAAAAGTGGCCGAGTGTAATTACGCAGAAAGCTCCTCTGGAGCTATATCAATAAGACAGACGTCTGTTGTATCATTCTCTCTCAGTAAGGCATTTCTTCTCCCCAATTGCTCATATAGAATCATAGCCTAATAGCATGCTATTAACATAATTGCCAACACAACTAGTGTTCCGTGTCTCACAGCCATTTGCTTATTTTGCCATAAAGAATATCAAAAAACAGCCCGAAAACCCGCAGCCGGGCCGCGTGGCCAAGGGGACCGTCCGTTCGGCTCCACCAGCGGTTTCGGGACCTGTCCGGGAGCGGAGCAGCACCGGCGGCCGGCCCCAGCTGCAGACCGCGGCACCGGCAGCGCGCTCCGACCGGGCTCCGAGCAGACGTGTGTGAAGATCTAAACGGATTCTGCCAGGCGAAATGAAATTCCCATTATTTTTAATTAATCCTTAATTAAAATATATTACTCCGCAGATTCTGCAAATCTCTCTTAATATGCAAATGTGGCCCATTCAAGGATATTTACATATCATTAATTAAAACGGCACATTCTTTCAGTCTAACAAGCTGGGAGCCGTGGCTGTTGCCACACTGGCGAGAAAGCCTGGCCTGGCACTGCCAAATTCATCCGCGAGAAAGATGTTAAGTGTCATGACAGGGAGAGCGCAGGATGGGGCTGGGAAAAGGAGAGGGCTCTGGAGGTTCTCACCCATCACCAGATGAGAAGGTGGGTTTGGGAGATCCCAATCCGTGGTGGACAAGCACCCGGAGCCTGGCTGGAGCGGTGATGGGGACACACAACAGCATCCAGGGAGGAAGGAAATCTGCCGGCTTCAAAACTATGGGACACATCATCTGCAACAGTGGAGTTTCCAGCACCAAATTCACTCTGGGCCCCTTCACATCGAGCAAGACAAACCACCCCACCAGAAGGGTCAGACCCTACAAGACAAGCTAGTGCTACAGCGCTTCAACAGGGTGAAAGCACAGAGGTGACAATCAGGAATGCAAGCTTGCTGCCCTCCAGTAATTTCCACCTCCGTGGCTCTCCACACCAAGCCTGTGCCTCCTTCCCCAGGTTGTAAGGGACAGGCTCTTTGGGCAGCATCACAAACAGGGACACATTTCCCAGCAGCAAGCTCCTCACATCCCAGCCTGACCGCAGCCACAGACCCCGAGATGAGTGTGAATCAAACCAGAGCACGAGGCAGCTGAGAGATTAATCACTGCTCCAGCACGGGTCCAATACCTGCAGAGAAACTCATGGGTTAGTACTGTGGAGAGGCTTATCAGGTAACTGAGGCTGGGTGCTAGTCAGGCACAAACCCATCACCCCAAAGAGCCACCAGTTCTGCAGGAGCAATGCAACTGCCTGTTACTGCCAACTGACTCGCGTCTTTTAAGCCTCCCACGGGTTGGTGTCAAGAGGAATGCTGAGCACCCAAAACCCAGGTAGCAGCTCCTTCCCAAAAAAGGAAAGCCACCAACAACCAAATAGCGTCTACATGTTTGTGGCTCCCCCAGTGTCCAAAAGCAAAGGCTGGCCAGGTCTCCACAGGGACATCCCTGGACAGAGCTGTATCTCCCATCACAACCTGCATATACTGCTCCTATAAAGCTGGAAGTTTTCAGCCCACAGGAATGATTTCCATGAGAATGACAGCCCCATTCCCCTTGTCTCAATACTGTCACTATCTTCTAGACAGAGCAGACAGCAGAAATGCAGCCAGCAGCTCCTCACGTGGGACTGACAGATATTCTCAACAACAATTAATAAGCCTGTGTCCTTCTCCAGTGCTTTTCATCAGAGGACTTCAAAGTGCTTGAATGAACTTGTCTCCACCGCACTCCAGAGCAGGAGAAAACGCTCATCAACCTCTCTGTCCAGATAGGGAAACTGAGGCACGACGCAGGGAGACCTGTCCCCTGCCACACAAGAAGCTTTACACACAGAGCAAAAGAAAAGCCACCCAGCTGGGTGAGGAACCTTGTGCTGAAGTGTCGCCAGGCCTATCACTGCCCGTTGCTGGGTCTGAGAGACATGCCAGAGAAGGGGCACTTCACTCTTTGTCCCTTTTTGCTCCTTTCCCTGGCAGTCGCCACCAGACATTGGCAAGGAAGGCAGCGTGGCCAGGTGCACCTTCAGCCTGGCCTGGCACAGCCGCCCCAAAACCCCCAGAGAAACCCACATCACACAGGTGCTCACCACACAACACCTCCATCCCCTCCCAATAAACAAGGCTGTTGGGGTCACACAAGCCTTCAGGGGAGGAGGACACAGTCACACCATTCCCAGCCAGCTGAGAGGACACGATACAAACTACTCAAATCAAGACCACTTGGCTGCATTTCAATGCCTCCCATGGTCAGGAAAAGCAGTGATATCTCCATGTACCAGGCTGATACTCGCGCTGAGCCCATTTTAGGCCACATTTACCCCTTTTTGCTGCACAGGGAGTCGTTCATTCTTGCAGCGGTCTCAGTCGTTAACCAGAGAGGCGTAGCAGACGGGATACTTGCTTTTCTTTCTCTCTTGCCTTTTTTCAGGACAGTGAAAGGGAAATAATTTTTCTTTATTGCAGGCTGCCCCTTCAGCAAGCTTTCATGTCACTTAACTCCTCTCCAGATCTTCCCTGCCACACGGGTCCAGGGAGCTCACCGAGGCTGTGCAAAACACAGCAGCCAGCAAGTCATCCACCTCCTTCTCAAAAAGTAAGCAGGGCCAGGCAAGGGAGATGTTTGGACCGAGCTTGAAGCATCCATTCAACCCTTTGCCAGCCTGCTGAGGAAGCAGCTGATGCACCAAGAGGGGCAGACAAAACCCACCAGGTTTCCCTTCCTCACCTGCAGACAGGTAGTTTCGGAGATCCTTCCACTCGCCCCCAGCACCACACTGCGGCTTCAGGAGCTGCCCAGGCCAGCAGCTTTCACCCGCTCTCCAGAAAAGCCTCGAAGCTCCCCCAAATTCCCCTGGTCTGCAGCATCAGGACATTGCGCGGACAACACACTGTGAGGTGCCAAACAGTTGACGAATTATGCCAATTAATACTCCCCCGGCATCTCTTGCGACGGAGAGGTGTTTGAACCTTGGTGGTCTTGGCCCAGGGCCAGCTGAGGTGATTAAATTGTGCCTCCCTCTGCTCTCCCTTTGCAGTTCCAATTGCACGTGAAATTGCTCCTCACCTCCTGGCGCACCCAGCTGCATGCCCGCCGCCCGCACAGGGTTAAAAGCCACCATCACAAGCCACAGCTCCAGGTCACCGATCCACAGCGTGACCCTGTCTGCTCAAACAGCCCCACAAGCTGTGAGGAGGAGGGGGCAGTCCCATCTGGCTTCTCCCTCCTCTACACCACCTTCCTTTCCCCCAAAATTTGCTGGTGTGGGCAGTGGAGCAGGAGGCAGGAGCAGGTCTGGGGTCCTCACTCTGCTCCCCAGGCTGAGGGACTGAGACCCAGGTCCCCCAGACACGCAGTGACACAGGCCCGCCCCACATAGAGGGACAAGCGCCTGTCCCCTGCTTCTCACTGTGTGTCCCCAGCTAGCAAACAAGGCAAAACAAAACCAAAACAGATTCACACCCAGCACGGGCTACAGGACAGGTCACCAGAGGGACCCCACGGCCACCTTGTCACCCAGGCTGGTGGTCTCCAAACCAAATCCTTCCGGCTGCACTTACTAACAGCCCCTAGATGCCAAACCTGATATGCAAAAGGGTCCCAATGTCCTAGAAAGGCTGATCCCTGTCCCCAGGGCAGCCCTTGGCTCCTGCTCTGCTCCTGTGTCCAGTCACCTCAGTTCAGGGGACAGCAGAAGAGCCACCGGTGGGGGCAGCTGTCCCTCCCCTCCCCGCCACGGACACACGCTCTGCCGTGGCACTAATCCCACATTAATATGCTCACCACAGCTGAAGCAGCCGACGTAATGAAAAAGCCCATCCACGAGGAGATAATTATATTACAAAACTATTTTAAATCAAGGAGAGCCCCAAGACGGATGGGGTGGCGGGGTGCTGGGGACAGGCTGCTGTCACTCCGGGTGTCCTGCCATCGTCCAGCCACCTCCGAGGGCTGGACAACCTGGCTCTGGAGGGGAGGGAACCTCCAAGCCTCCTGCACCAGGGGCTGGGCAAAGCGTGCATGCGAATTACTGAAGAAAAGCAAAACGTGGCCCAGAAGAACATGGCCTCAGAGCCAGCAGGGGACCGTCAGTGTGGCTTTTGCTGGCCCAGCTCTCAAGACGGGTGGCTGCTCACCCCAAATTCACCAGCTCACAAACAGGAGGGATGGCAGCTTTCAGCTAAAACCACTTGCAAAACTCTTCCCTGCTTGAGGTCACAACCCAGGAGGTGAACTAGGAGCTGAGAAACAGCCACAGGGTTTTTAAAAGGGCACTTTCCCACCCACCACTCTGTCTTCTGTGGCCACACAGCATGGACAAGACCAAGCAAGGGCAGGGGATGCCAAAATGTGCTCTGCAGCGAGGACAAAAAAAAGAGGACATCCGTCCTCCCGCCCCAACAGAAGAGGACCAAGGGCCATGGACAAGGTCACCATCTCCGGTGCAACAACATGTCCAGCCTCAGAGAGAAACCCCAGCTGCAAAGGAAACAGCTTAAAAGGAAAAAATAGCTGGAAAAGGGGAAACCCTAGAACCAAAGGAACCCCTGCAACACACCTCCTCCCCCTCCTCGCCTCCTTTTGCGCCTTGTTCTCTCTCTCCTTTCCCCGGCCGGGTTTAATTTGACACCTTGAGCTTTGGTAACGAGGTGGGGAGAGAAGAGCCACAGCGGAATTCATTAGACTGAGCACTGCAGGGCCCGCTCTCGGCACGCTAATGACATCGGAGGATAGGGAAACGAGACAGCCGCCACGCCAGATGAAAGAAACATGAGCACTGTCAGCCCTGACAGCAAAAGGGACAAAATAAGGCAGGTAGAGACCTTTCCCCAGCCGCGCAATGCAAAGCGACAGCTTCCAAAGGCCCCTGCCCGCCGATCCCCTCTGCCCGGGAAAGGGGAGGGCATCCGAGAAGGAGATGGAGAAGAAAAGCAGGGATTAAACCACTCTTCCCATGATTAAACAACCCTTGCCCAGGCACCCACACTCCTCAGTCCCCTTCCAACAAACCTGGCGCTGTGGCCCTGGCACAACTTCTGCCAATGTTCACCATGCTGCTTGATTCTGGAAATAGCAAGGCACCCAGCAACGCTCTGCTGTCTTGGTAGGACTGATGTACCTGGGTACTCACGGACTTGGGGTGAAGGTTTGCAAATGAACAATGTTTAAATGGCAAGATGCAAGTTGCAAAGAGCAAGGAAAACTGCAGACCCTGGGAAAAAACATGTTTGTTCACATCATCTCACCAGTTTTGATGCTGAGCTGCAGAGACACCAGGCCAGGATGGTCCCAGCCTGCTTCCCTCACATGATCTGGGCCTGCAGGGCCATCAAGGAGATGCTGAGGTCTTCCACTGAGTCTAAAACATGAGAGGATGCTTGCAGGACCGCTGCCCAACAGCAAGGAGCAACTGGCATCGCAAGCAGACTCCTCCTTTCCTCCAAAACACCCATTCCTCTATCCCTCCACTAAGGGAAGATCCTTCCTTCCACAGGGCACAAGAGCTCATCTGCTCGATGACTGCTTGGGTCTCTTCTCATGCTCTCTTCTCATCAGGAATCCAAATTTTCTTGCTTGGGTTTGGGGGCAAGTTTTTCTGGCTGGGCAAAGTTTCCAGAAGGCTCTTTTACAGCATCTTCACTCCAGTGCTCTCAGTGCTCCCAGTTGTTGACTGTGCTCCCAAGACACAGCAACATGAAGGAGGGAAGGGTACACGAGGGATAAAAGGCAAATGTGTGGAGCACAAGAGCCCCAAGCATTACTCCTGTACCAGCCCCCGGCCTGTATCCGATCTGAACAAGTCACACATACACACCTACCTCAGTTTCCCCACTTATTCAAACAGCTGAGTCCTCAGCTGGCCCTTTTCTCCTCCTATTCTGAGCAAAGGGTGGCACTCACTGACAGACATGCTGTTAGATTTGCTTCATCTTTACCACCCTGATTTTCACCCCAGCAAAGAACCCCACACGTTGATGGGAATATGGGACCCATCATATGGTTTAAATGACCCAGGGCTGTTTCCCAAAGTCCACTCAAAGGCCAGGAACACCTCCAGGCTCAGCCATTCACCCTCTGCTCCATCCTCAGCTTTTATTCCCTCCCCCCACTCCCCCAAGCATCCCTTGAAAGCGAATGGCAATTGAGTTTGCAAGTCCCTATTCATCAAGGAAATTAATTCCTTATGCATAATTCATCTCTTTTGTCAACTTTTTTTTTTCCCCCCAAATGCTCCCGAATGCATCAGGAGTGGAAGCAGCAACGGGAGAGTGGGAACACAAGAGGCTGAGGGGAGAAGAAACAGCCTCACTATAAGCTGACCAGTCCATACCCTGAACCAGCCCATCACTCCAGCCCCTGGCTCACAAGGTGTCCCACAAAATGTCTGAGGAGGACGAAGGCCACCACAAAGTCTGAGCTGCCAAGAAGCAAAGAGTTTGCTGGCAGGACAGAGAAGATCTCAAATTTTGTACTACATCTATGTTGTTGCCTATGCCTGGCTGAGGACGGTCTTGCTACAGTTGAGCGTCATCTTAAATGACAACTGGGAGCCCTAAGAGTGGACCGGGGCTGGCACAGAACAGGGGCACCTGTTCAGGTCCAGAAGACCAAAGATGGAGGAAGCTCTGAAGGTGTGAAATCACAGCGCTCTTGTCCTTGAATCAAAGCGGGTGTCTGCCTCTGATCAGACTTTCTGTCCTACTCATAGCAGGATGGATGGATATGTCCTTCAACAGCTACCCTCTCTGGGTCCAGAGCAAGCGTTCCAGCCTTCACCATATGTCTTGTCTGTAAGGAGGCATCCACCCATCTTGGTTATTTATGGAGGAGAGCTCTGGGGTCATGTCAGAGCCCTGTTGGCTGCAGCTTTGCAGAAAGGTTTACCTCGTTGCAAGCACAAGTCTGGAAGGAAGCCTGGAGGTAACACTCACATCTTCTCATCTCTTGGAAGGATGACCCAGGAAGACAAACCCAGTTGCGGAGGAAATGTTGTCTGGAGATGAGCCATGCCTGCACTAGGAAAGAACTCCAAAACTCCAGTTTGTCCCAGTGTCAGGATGGACCCATGCCACCTGCAGCACCCACTCTTCTATTTTCCCGCAGCTCTCATAGCATGGCAGGAATGGAGCCACTCTCCTTGCAGCTCCACTCACCCCATCCTGAGGCAAGGAGATCCCAGTTTGCCTCAGCATCAGCCCAGCCAAGCTCAGACACAGGAACACCATCCCTGAAACCCAGACTGGAAGCGCTGGGGCCACATGTAACACCGTCACCCCAGCAGAATGCTGCTGGTCCCAGCGGGGCTGGGTACAACGGTGGTTTGAGTTACAGGGCTCAGTTTACCGCTGACCTATTGACATTTACACTCGCATGCAGTCACTAAACAGCCTGCAGATACCTGACCAAAAAAGACTGCGGCGCTCGGCCCGTGCTGCTAATCCCCAAACTTGAGGAGAAGTTCACAGGCAGTGCTCACACCCACGTACCGTCACTTCCCACCCTGCACGCTGGGAAACCCCATATAAATAAAGCTTAATTGCTGCTCCTCCGACACAGCACATGCAGGCAAAATGCGCGGTAGCCAAGCAAACAGCAAAGCCCTGGGATTTCCTGAGTCCTCCTCTGCAGACCAGACCCTCCAGCTGACGTCCAACTAAAGTCAAGAGGACCAGCACCTTACCTGCAACTCTGGCATCTTTCATGACTGAATTCTCCCTCTGCAAGGGAGAGGAAGGCATTTGTATAGCAAAGTTCAATTCATTTAGTGCTTCTGCACTCATGAATCTCAATGGCACTAAAGGGGGAAACCGAAGCAACATGTTGAGATGCCACGACCACCTCCAACTCTACACAGCCCTGGCTGCATCCCACTCCAGCCCACAGAGCAAAAAGCAGAGGTTTGTGCTTTCCCGGTACTAAATTTGGACAGTAAGTAACACCACCTTGTCACGGGGGTACAGAGAGCGTTTGCAACGCCCCATTTAACTGCACTGTACTCCAATCCACAGGCTTCATCAGCATATTTCAACGGCGCCTTGATGGATGAAGATAGATGGGAGAACATCATCCTTGGTGAAATCACTGTTTTATCAAGGTTAAACTATCCTCACGCTGCAGCACCTCCCTTTGTTGCTTTGTTTACAATCACAAAATTAGCGGCAGATGTAACGCGCGCTTGCACGGACCCTGTTTCTCCCTCCACGTGGATTTTGTGAAGATGCCTCTGTGGCGTGCAGGGCTGGTGAAAGCACCGCTCCATCATCCATCGGGGCTCTCCAACAGCTGCCGCTAAAGCCAAAGGACCACCAGCCCCTCTCATCTCAGCACACCGCATCTGCTGGCACATTTCTGGGGGCTGAGAACTGAAGTCGTGGTGAGCAGAGGTCAAGGAAGGAAAGCAGGAGGTAGGTAGGCTTTTGGTGGAGCCAGGTGGTCTCATGGTGAAGGTACCAAGGGGAAGGGGATGCAGAAAGGCAGCAGCACAATAAATGACCTTTCTGCATTGTGAACCTGGGCGAACACGGGTAGGAAAGCCTGGGCAAGGAAAAGGGCACCAGAGCCGGGGAGGGAGGAGAAAGGCTTTTATCTCCAGGTCAGAGGTTCAACCCCAGCTCAGGTCAGCAGTGACAGAAAGCTGTCACCTTCCAACACCTCTCCAGCAGCCAGCTGGAGTTGATGGATGTCCCCACTGCTCCCAGCCCTGGCACTCCCCATGTCCCCACCTGGTAGGCTGGACACATCTTCCAGCTCCTCCTGCTAGCTGTCCCCTCCAGACTCAGGGGACATGGCCCACAGCAGCTGTGCTGGGTCACCGGGCAGAGACAGGTTCTTCAGCAAAGCCCAAGCTCTAACAAACCCTTCTCACACAGCCACTCTGCTGAGGAAGGCTTGTCCCTTGCCCTGTTTTTAAAGAAAGGAGAAATACATGGCCTTGAGCACCATCCCTGGTGGATCACCGTGAATCACCCCATTCTTCCAGGATTAGACATGGCATGCTTGCCATGCAGAAGATCTCATGCAGGGTGAACAAAGCCCCCATGTGTCTCAGACAAAGTCATCGCCAAGGAGCCCCTGTGACTCGGAGCACCCATCCTGTTGGAAACCCTAGACTGCAGGCTCCCAAGTCACTTTAACCCAAATTTCAGAGACCTTTTGGGGCTGAGTCAGCCCCTGCCCAGATGCAAGGCCCCAGCAGGGGAGAGCACCTGTTACCCCACGGCCTCCAGCCAGGCACTCACTGGAGGAACATGATCCCTGTGGCTTGGGAATACGTGAGGACAGATGACCAAGGTAGGTAGCACACAGCTTTTAAATGGCCTGCAGGACCCCTCTTGTGTAGCCCCGGGCTCCTAAATACCTTTTAAAATATCTGTACCCCCTTTATCGCACTGCTTGTCTCTGTAGGGTGCTATTAAGTTACAAGAATATCTCCTGGCCTGGGGCCAGCTGCCTTGTTGTGTGGTCCCAGTTAAGTACAGATGGGCTGGACTGACTCCTGCAGGGAGACCTGTTCCAGCCGTGGCTTTGCATCCTTGTCATCAAAAAGCCAGCCTTGGCAGCTAGGCTTTCTGTCTAGCCCATCACTTGTTGCCTACCTGTTGCATAGACCCCCTTGGCACCTTTCAACCAAGGCTCAATGGCATTTTGTGCCAAAAAAAAAAAAAAAAAAAAAAAAAAAGAAGGGCAAGATGGTTTGTAACATCATTTGCTCTACAACTGGGGAAACCAAGGCACAGGCAACCCTGGGAGGCCAGCTCAGGCTTGTGAAATGCAGCACTGATCAGCCTGATTCCTGCATAACCACCCCCCTTCCCCATCTCCTCCTGTACCTCCTTCGGACCAGCTCCAGACACAGCCAGCCCAGCAGGCCAGGTCCTTGGGGGCCGCCAGCCCTCCCCTCCTCCTCCTGCAGCGGGATCTCTGCTTTGCTCTTTCACCACTAGGGAAAAGCATCCCTGATATGCAGCTAAGCAGCCAACTGACCCTGGCAGGCAGTGACTCAGGAGAAGGTCACTTAAAGTCCTGCTGCGCTATCTCCTGCCTCCCCAAACTCACCCCAGCTGTATCACTACAAGGATGGAGAAGGATCTCAGGATGAGATGCTCACAGGGAGGTTTCTTTGGAGCCCAGTAATCAGTTGTTGGCTTGCACTCCAAAGCATCATGGTTTATAGCCCTTATAAAAACATTTATATAGAAACTGCCTGTTCCTATGCATATAAGGCCAATGCCTTCAGACTTGGGCAGGGCCCAACACCATATTCAGGCGTAAGGAATAACCCAGCTCCCCAGCGAGCTGAGCACATCCAAAGCTGGACAGAAACCAGCCAGCATCTCAGAAAACCTCTCCAAGAGCTATATATGGATTTTGAGCCCCATCACGGTTCACCCTGGGAGAAGAGGCCAGGAGGGCTGTGCTGACCAGCACTCTTGAGACATGGGTACAGAAACGCATTACCAGAAAACTAAATCAAGGATTTATAGCAGGAAAAAGTGAAGCAAAAGGTGGAAGTCTCCTTCAGTTCAACCTCATCCTCAACACAGCAAGGTAAATGAGAGCACAGATCAAATGCAGACAGCTTGCACCAGATCCTCAAAAGAAAAGTAAGATTTTCTGCAGCGTAAGTATGTCACTAAAATGCACAGCCTCAGCAACGGTACTGCAGCAGCAGATGTTCACAACAGCCCAGATCTGGCTTAACGCGAGACATTCAGGTCAGAAAACACTCAGCTTCTGAACCTTTTGGTTCTGCAAGGATCCCAGTCTACACCTGGTATAGAGGACCAGTTCCCATTTCACACTGGCTGCCTCCAAATCTCCTTGGGTATCCCACCAGGGAGAGTGAAAACACCTCACAGCTGCTACTTCATACACGACCACCAAGGAGATGTTGTCTTCCTCCGCCTCCCCAGGACCCAAACAGAATCACAGAATCGACTGGGTTGGAAAAGACCTCAGAGATAATCAAGTCCAACCCTTGGTCCAACTCTAGTCCGTTTACTAGATCATGGCACTAAGTGCCATGTCCAATCTCAGTTTAAAAACCTCCAGGGACGGCGAGTCCAGCACCTCCCTGGGCAGCCATTCCAATGCCTGACCACTCTCTCTGCAAAGAATTGCTTTCTAATATTCAGCCTAAATTTCCCCTGGCAGAGTTTAAGCCCATGCCCCCTTGTCCTGTTGCTGACTGCCTGGGAGAAGAGACCAATCCCCACCTGGCTAGAACTTCCCTTCAGGTAGTTATAGAGAGTGATGAGGTCACCTCTAAGCCTCCTCTTCTCCAGACTAAACAACCCCAGCTCCCTCAGCCTCTCCCCATAGCTCTTGTGTTCAAGTCCCTTCACCAGTCGTGTTGCTCTTCTCTGGACCCGCTCCAGCACTTCAATGTCTTTCCTGAACTGAGGGGCCCAGAACTGAACACAATACTCCAGGTGTGGCCTCACCAATGCAGAGTACAGGGGAAGGATCACTGCCCTTGTCCTGCTGACCACGCTGTTTTTGATACAGGACAGGATACCGTTGGCCTTCTTGGCCACCTGGGCACACTGTTGGCTCATGTTGAGCTTCCTGTCAATCAGTCCCCCCAGGTCCCTTTCTGTCTGACTGCTCTCCAGCCACTCTGCGCCCAGCCTGGAGCGCTGCAGGGGGTTGTTGTGACCAAAGTGCAGCACCCGGCACTTGGCCTTATTGAACTTAATCCCATTGGAATCAGCCCATTTTTCCAGTCTATCCAGATCCCTCTGCAGAGCCCTCCTGCCTTCCAGCAGGTCAACACTCCCTCCCAACTTGGTGTCATCAGCAAATCTGATGATGATGGTCTCAATCCCCTCACCTAAATCCTGTGGCCATTCCCAGCTGGCACAGAGCCATCTCCATGGCAAACTTGCCTTCTCCTCCCAGTAATGACCAGTTTGTTCCAGATCGGTGTGGCTTTCATTAAAAGCTCACGGATCATACTTGCCCCAAACTTGTCCTCCATCCCTGACCTGTGCCACAGAGGTGGCAGCACCTTAACCATGGGGCAGTTGGGCATCTGTCAAAAGCAAGGACACTCTTCAAAGCTTTGCTGTCTCACAGGCACATCCACTTCCAAGACTCAGGGACATTTGGACTTCAGTGCCTGGAGAGACAATTAAGAGAAATAAATCTGGTTGCTTTAGCACCAGCACTGGAGGGGGAACGATTTTCCCT